>NW_027488365.1:11875000-12500000 GCF_051014445.1 Colletes latitarsis
TGAAACAGTCCATTGAACCTGGTTTGGATCAATATTTTAGAGGATAACGCAAGTTAAGTCTGGGATTGGTCTGGGATTTGACCTCATCAGACTCACACTTTCGCACACTTCACATACTCGTTGAAAAGATCCTGGGTATTTTCTGGTTTGGATCACGTAGTTATGTGGTACCACACTGAAACAGTCGATTAAACCTGGCGGCGATCAATATTTTAGAGGATAACGCATGTTAGTTCTAGGTTAGCCCTGGGATTTTCACTCATCACACTCATACTTTCGCATATTTCTCATACTTCATGGCTAGATCCTGGGCTGTTTCTGGATTGTATCACATAGTAATGTGGTACCACGCTGAAACAGTCGATTAAACCTGGTTTCGATCAATATTTTTGAGGATAACGCATGTTAGGTCTTGGTTAGGTCTGGGATTTTCACTCATCAGACTCATACTTTCGCATTCTTCACATACTTGTTGAACGGATCATGGGTTTATTCTGGTTTGGATCACGTAGTAATGTGGGACCACACTGAAACAATCAATTAAACCTGGTCTTCATAAATATTTTAGAGGATAACGCATGTTAGGTCTGGGTAAGGTCTAGGATTTGCCCTCGTCAGGCTCATACTTTCGCATATTTCTCATACTTCATGGCTAGATCCTGGGCTATTTCTGGATTGGATCACGTAGTAATGTGGTACCACACTGAAACAGTCAACTAAACCTGGTGTTGATAAATATTTTAGAGGATAACGCATGTTAGGTCTGGGTAAGGTCTTGGATTTGCCCTCATCAGGCTCATACTTTCGCGTTTTTCACATACTTTTTGAACAGATCGTGGGTTTTTTCTGGTTTGGATCACGTAGTAGTATGGTACCACACTGAAACAGTCCATTGAACCTGGTTTGGATCAATATTTTAGAGGATAACGCATGTTAGGTCTAGGTTACGTCTGGGATTTTCACTCATCAGACTCATACTTTCGCATTCTTCACATACTTGTTGAACGGATCCTGGGTTTTTTCTGGTTTGGATCACGTAGTAATGTGGTACCACACTGAAACAGTCGATTAAACCTGGTTTCGATCAATATTTTAGAGGATAACGCAAGTTAAGTCTGGGATTGGTCTGGGATTTGACCTCATCAGACTCACACTTTCGCACACTTCACATACTCGTTGAACAGATCCTGGGTATTTTCTGGTTTGGATCACGTAGTGATGTGGTACCACACTGAAACAGTCGATTAAACCAGGTTTCGATCAATATCTTTGAGGATAACGCATGTTAGGTCTAGGTTACGCCTGGGATTTTCACTCGTCAGGCTCATACTTTCGCATTCTTCACATACTTGTTGAACGGATCCTGGGTTTTTTCTGGTTTGGATCACGTAGTAATGTGGGACCACACTGAAACAGTCAATTAAACCTGGTTTCGATCAATATTTTAGAGAATAATTCATGTTAGGTCTAGGTTAGGTCTGGGATTTGCTCTCATCAGGCTCATTCTTTCGCATATTTCTCATACTTGATGGCTAGATCCTGGGCTTTTTCTGGATTGCATCACGTAGTAATGAAGTACAACACTGAAACAGTCAATTAAACCTAGTTTCCATCAATATCTTAGAGGACAACGCAAGTTAGGTCTGGGATAGGTCTGGGATTCGCCCTCATCAGGCTCATACTTTCGCACACTTCACAGACTCGTTTAACAGATCCTGGGTTTTTTCTGGTTTGGTTCACGTAGTAATGTGGTACCACACTGAAACATTCAATTAAACCTGGTCTTGATCAATATTTTAGAGGATAACGCATGTTAGGTTTGGGTTAGGTCTATGATTTGCCCACATCAGGCTCATACTTTCGCATTTTTCACATACTTGTTGAAAAGATCCTGGCTTTTTCTGGTTTGGATCGCGCAGTAATGTGGTACCACACTGAAACAGCCCACTAAACCTGGTCTTGATAAATATTATTGAGGATAACGCATGTTAGGTCTGGGTTAGGTCTAGGATTTGCCCTCATCAGGCTCATACTTTCGCATATTTCACATACTTCATGGCTAGATCCTGGGCTATTTCTGGATTGGATCACGTAGTAATGTGGTACCACACTGAAACAGTCGATTAAACCAGGTTTCGATCAATATTCTTGAGGATAACGCATGTTAGGTCTAGGTAAGGCCTGGGATTTTCACTCATCAGACTCATTCTTTCGCATTCTTCACATACCTGTTGAACGGATCCTGGGTTTTTTCTGGTTTGGATCACGTAGTAATGTGGGACCACACTGAAGCAATCAATTAATCCTGGTCTTGATAAATATTTTAGAGGATAACGCATGTTAGGTCTGGGTTAGGTCTAGGATTTGCCCTCATCAGGCTCATACTTTCGCATATTTCACATACTTCATGGCTAGATCCTGGGCTATTTCTGGATTGGATCACGTAGTAATGTGGTACCACACTGAAACAGTCGATTAAACCAGGTTTCGATCAATATTCTTGAGGACAACGCAAGTTAGGTCTGCGATAGGTCTGGGATTTGCCCTCATCAGACTCATACGTTCGCGTTTTTCACATACTTGTTGAACGGATCCTGGGTTTTTTCTGGTTTGGATCACGTAGTAATGTGGTACCACACTGAAACATTCAAATAAACCAGGTCTTGATAAATATTTTAGATGATAACACATGTTAGGTCTGGGTTAGGTCTAGGATTTGCCCTCATCAGGCTCATACTTTCGCATATTTCTCATACTTCATCGCTAGATCCTGGGCTATTTCTGGATTGGATCACGTAGTAATGTGGTACCACACTGAAACAGTCAAATAAACCTGGTTTCGATCAATATTTTAGAGGACAATGCAAGTTAGGTCTGGGATAGGTCTGGGATTTGCCCACATCAGGGTCATACTTTCGCATTTTTCACATACTTGTTGAACAGATCCTGGGTTTTTTCTGGTTTGGATCGCGCAGTAATGTGGTACCACACTGAAACAGCCCACTAAACCTGGTTTCGATCAATATTTTAGAGGATAACGAAAGTTATGTCTAGGTTAGGCCTGGGATTTGCTCTCATGAGACTCATGCTTTCGCATTTTTCACATACTTGTTGAACAGATCCTGGGTTTTTTCTGGTATGGATCACGCAGTAATGTGGTACCACACTGAAACATTCAGTTAAACCTGGTCTTGATAAATATTTTTGAGGATAACGCATGTTAGGTCTGGGTGAGGTCTAGGATTTGCCTTCATCAGGCTCATACTTTCGCATATTTCTTATACTTCATGGATAGATCCTGGACTATTTTCTGGTTTGGATCACATAGTAATGTGGTACCACACTGAAACAGTCCACTAAACCTGGTTTGGATCAATATCTTAGAGGATAATGCATGTTAGGTCTAGGTTAGCCCTGAGATTTTCACACATCAGAATCATACTTTCGCATTCTTCAGATACTTGTTGAATGGATCCTGGGTTTTTTCTGGTATGGTTCACGTAGTAATGTGGTACCACACTGAAACAGTCGATTAAACCAGGTTTCGATCAATATTCTTGAGGATAACGCATGTTAGGCCTAGGTAAGGCCTGGGATTTTCACTCATCACACTCATTCTTTCGCATTCTTCACATACCTGTTGAACGGATCCTGGGTTTTTTCTGGTTTGGATCACGTAGTAATGTGGGACCACACTGAAACAATCAATTAAACCTGGTCTTGATAAATATTTTAGAGGATAACGCATGTTAGGTCTGGGTTAGGTCTAGGATTTGCTCTCGTCAGGCTCATACTTTCGCATATTTCTCTTACTTGATGGCTAGATCCTGGGCTTTTTCTGGATTGCATCACGTAGTAATGAAGTACAACACTGAAACAGTCAATTAAACCTGGTTTCTATCAATATCTTAGAGGACAACGCAAGTTAGGTCTGGGATAGGTCTGGGATTTGCCCTCATCAGACTCATACTTTCGCGTTTTTCACATGCTTGTTGAACGGATCCTGGGTTTTTTCTGGTTTGGATCACGTAGTAATGTGGTACCACACTGAAACATTCAAATAAACCTGGTCTTGATAAATATTTTAGAGGATAACGCATGTTAGGTTTGGGTTAGGTCTAGGATTTGCCCACATCAGGCTCATACTTTCGCAAATTTCTCATACTTCCTGGGCTGTTTCTGGATTGTATCACGTAGTAATGTGGTACCACGCTGAAACAGTCAATTAAACCTTGTTTCGGTCAATATTTTAGAGGATAACGCAAGTTAGGTCTGGGATAGGTCTGGGATTCGCCCTCATCAGGCTCATACTTTCGCACACTTCACACACTCGTTTAACAGATCCTGGGTTTTTTCTGGTTTGGTTCACGTAGTAATGTGGTACCAAACTGAAACATTCAATTAAACCTGGTCTTGATCAATATTTTAGAGGATAACGCATGTTAGGTTTGGGTTAGGTCTAGGATTTGCCCACATCAGGCTCATTCTTTCGCATTTTTCACAGACTTGTTGAACAGAACCTGGGATTTTTCTGGTAGGGATCACGTAGTAATGTGGTACCATACTGAAACATTCAGTTAAACCTGGTCTTGATAAATATTTTTGAGGATAACGCATGTTAGGTCTGGGTTAGGTCTAGGATTTGCCCTCATCAGGGTCATACTTTCGCAGTTCTCACATACACGTTGACCTGATCGAGGGTTTTTTCTGCTTTGGATCACGTAGTAATGTGGTACCACATTGAAACAGTCAATTAAACATGGTTTCGATCAATATTTTAGAGGTCAATGCAAGTTAGGTCTGGGATAGGTCTGGGATTTGCCCACATCAGGGTCATACTTTCGCATTTTTCACATACTTGTTGATCAGATCCTGGGTTTTTTCTGGTTTAGATCGGGCAGTAATGTGGTACCACACTGAAACAGCCCACTAAACCTGGTTTCGATCAATATTTTAGAGGATAACGAAAGTTACGTCTAGGTTACGCCTGGGATTTGCTCCCATCAAACTCGTGCTTTCGCATTTTTCACATACTTGTTGAACAGATCCTGGGTTTTTTCTGGTATGGATCACGTAGTAATGTGGTACCACACTGAAACATTCAGTTAAACCTGGTCTTGATAAATATTTTTGAGGATAACGCATGTTAGGTCTGGGTTAGGTCTAGGATTTGCCCTCATCAGGCTCATACTTTCGCATATTTCTCAAACTTGATGGCTAGATCCTGGGCTTTTTCTGGATTGCATCACGTAGTAATGAAGTACAACACTGAAACAGTCAATTAAACCTGGTTTCCATCAATATCTTAGAGGACAACGCAAGTTAGGTCTGGGATAGGTCTGGGATTTGCCCTCATCAGACTCATGCTTTCGCATTTTTCACATACTTGTTGAACAGATCCTGGGTTTTTTCTGGTATGGATCACGTAGTAATGTGGTACCACACTGAAACAGTCAATTAAACCTGGTTTCAATCAATATTTTAGAGGACAATGCAAGTTAGGTCTGGGATAGGTCTGGGATTTGCCCACATCAGGGTCATACTTTAGCATTTTTCACATACTTGTTGAACAGATCCTGGGGGTTTTCTGGTTTGGATCGCGCAGTAATGTGGTACCACACTGAAACAGCCCACTAAACCTGGTTTCGATCAATATTTTAGAGGATAACGAAAGTTATGTCTAGGTTAGGCCTGGGATTTGCCCTCATCAGACTCATGCTTTCGCATTCTTCACATACTTGCTGAAGGGATCCTGGGTTTTTACTGGTTTGGATCACGAAGTAATGTGGTACCACACTGAAACATTCAATTAAACCTGGTCTTGATAAACATTTTAGAGGATAACACATGTTAGGTCTGGGTTAGGTCTAGGATTTGCCCTCATCAGGCTCCTCCTTTCGCATATCTCTCATACTTCATGGCTAGATCGTGGGCTGTTTCTGGATTGTATCACATAGTAATGTGGTACCACGCTGAGACAGTCGATTAAACCTGGTTTCGATCAATATTTTAGAGGATAACGCAAGTTAAGTCTGGGATAGGTCTGGGATTTGACCTCATCAGACTCATACTTTCGCATTTTTCACATACTTGTTGAACAGATCCTGGGTTTTTTCTGGTTTGGATCACGTAGTAGTGTGGTACCACACTGAAACAGTCTATTAAACCTGGTTTTGATCAATATTTTAGAGAATAATTCATGTTAGGTCTAGGTTAGGTCTGCGATTTGCTCCCATCAGGCTCATTCTTTCGCATATTTCTCATACTTGATGGCTAGATCCTGGGCTTTTTCTGGATTGCATCACGTAGCAATGAAGTACAACACTGAAACAGTCAATTAAACCAGGTTTCGATCAAAATTTTAGAGAATAATTCATGTTAGGTCTAGGTTAGGTCTGGGATTTGCTCCCATCAGGCTCATTCTTTCGCATATTTGTCATACTTGATGGCTAGATCCTGGGCTTTTTGTGGATTGCATCACGTAGTAATGAAGTACAACACTGAAACAGTCAATTAAACCTAGTTTCCATCAATATCTTAGAGGACAACGCAAGTTAGGTCTGGGATACGTCTGGGATTTGCCCACATCAGGCTCATACTTTCGCGTTTTTCACATACTTGTTGAACAGATCCTGGGTTTTTTCTGGTATGGATCACGTAGTAATGTGGTACCACACTGAAACAGTCAATTAAACCTGGTTTCAATCAATATTTTAGAGGACAATGCAAGTTAGGTCTGGGATAGGTCTGGGATTTGCCCACATCAGGGTCATACTTTAGCATTTTTCACATACTTGTTGAACAGATCCTGGGGGTTTTCTGGTTTGGATCGCGCAGTAATGTGGTACCACACTGAAACAGCCCACTAAACCTGGTTTCGATCAATATTTTAGAGGATAACGAAAGTTATGTCTAGGTTAGGCCTGGGATTTGCCCTCATCAGACTCATGCTTTCGCATTCTTCACATACTTGCTGAAGGGATCCTGGGTTTTTACTGGTTTGGATCACGAAGTAATGTGGTACCACACTGAAACATTCAATTAAACCTGGTCTTGATAAACATTTTAGAGGATAACACATGTTAGGTCTGGGTTAGGTCTAGGATTTGCCCTCATCAGGCTCCTCCTTTCGCATATCTCTCATACTTCATGGCTAGATCGTGGGCTGTTTCTGGATTGTATCACATAGTAATGTGGTACCACGCTGAGACAGTCGATTAAACCTGGTTTCGATCAATATTTTAGAGAATAATTCATGTTAGGTCTAGGTTAGGTCTGGGATTTGCTCCCATCAGGCTCATTCTTTCGCATATTTCTCATACTTGACGGCTAGATCCTGGGCTTTCTCTGGATTGCATCACGTAGTGATGAAGTACAACACTGAAACAATCAATTAAACCTGGTTTCCATCAATATTTTAGAGGACAGCGCATGTTAGGTCCAGGTTAGGCCTGGGATTTGCTCTCATCAGGGTCATACTTTCGCAGTTTTAACATACATGTTGACCTGATCGAGAGTTTTTTCTGCTTTGGATCACGTAGTAAAGTGGTACCACACTGAAACAGTCCATTAAACCTGGTTTGGATCAATATTTTAGAGGATAACGCATGTTAGGTCTAGGTTAGCCCTGGGATATTCACTCATCAGACTCATACTTTCGCATTCTTCACATACTTGTTGAACGGATCCTGGGTTTTTTCTGGTTTCGTTCACGTAGTAATGTGGTACCACACTGAAACATTCAATTAAACCTGATCTTGATAAATATTTGAGAGGATAACGCATGTTAGGTCTGGGATATGTCTGGGATTTGCCCTCATCAGACTCATACTTTCGCACACTACTCATACTCGTTGAACAGATCCTGGGTTTTTTCTGGTTTGGATCACGTAGTAATGTGGTACCACACTGAAACAGTCGATTAAACCAGGTTTCGATCAATATTATTGAGGATAACGCACGTTAGGTCTAGGGTGGCCTGGGATTCGCCCTCATCAGACTCATACTTTCGCGTTTTTCACATACTTGTTGAACTGATCCTGGGCTTTTTCTGGTTTGGATCACGTAGTAATGTGGTACCACACTGAAACAGTCAATTAAGCCTGGTTTCGATCAATATTTTAGAGAATAATTCATGTTAGGTTTAGGTTAGGTCTGGGATTTGCTCTCATCAGGCTCATACTTTCACACACTTCACATACTCGTTTGACAGATCCTGGTTTATTTTCTGGTTTGGATCACGTAGTAATGTGGGACCACATTGAAACAGTCAATTAAACCTGGTTTCGATCAATATTTTAGAGAATAATTCATGTTAGGTCTAGGTTAGGTCTGGGATTTGCTCTCATCAGGCTCATTCTTTCGCATATTTCTCATACTTGATGGCTAGATGCTGGGCTTTTTCTGGATTGCATCACGTAGTAATGAAGTACAACACTGAAACAGTCAATTAAACCTGGTTTCCATCAATATCTTAGAGGACAACGCAAGTTAGGTCTGGGATAGGTCTGGGATTTGCCCTCATCAGGCTCATACTTTCCGGGTTTTTCACATGCTTGTTGAACAGATCCTGGGTTTTTTCTGGTTTGGATCACGTGGTAGTGTGGGACCACACTGAAACAATCAATTAAACCTGGTCTTGATAAATATTTTAGAGGATAACGCATGTTAGGTCTGGGATAGGTCTGGGATTTGCCCTCATCAGACTCATACTTTCGCACACTTCACATACTCGTTGAACAGATCCTGGGTTATTTTCTGGTTTGGATCACGTAGTAGTGTGGTACCACACTGAAACAGTCCATTAAACCTGGTTTGGATCAATATTTTAGAGCATAACGCATGTTAGGTCTGGGATAGGTCTAGGATTTGCCCTCATCAGGCTCATACTTTCGCATATTTCTCATACTTCATGGCTAGATCCTGGGCTATTTCTGGATTGGATCACGTAGTAGTATGGTACCACACTGAAACAGTCCATTGAACCTGGTTTGGATCAATATTTTAGAGGATAACGCAAGTTAAGTCTGGGATTGGTCTGGGATTTGACCTCATCAGACTCACACTTTCGCACACTTCACATACTCGTTGAAAAGATCCTGGGTATTTTCTGGTTTGGATCACGTAGTGATGTGGTACCACACTGAAACAGTCGATTAAACCTGGCTGCGATCAATATTTTAGAGGATAACGCATGTTAGTTCTAGGTTAGCCCTGGGATTTTCACTCATCACACTCATACTTTCGCATATTTCTCATACTTCATGGCTAGATCCTGGGCTGTTTCTGGATTGTATCACATAGTAATGTGGTACCACGCTGAAACAGTCGATTAAACCTGGTTTCGATCAATATTTTTGAGGATAACGCATGTTAGGTCTTGGTTAGGTCTGGGATTTTCACTCATCAGACTCATACTTTCGCATTCTTCACATACTTGTTGAACGGATCATGGGTTTTTTCTGGTTTGGATCACGTAGTAATGTGGGACCACACTGAAACAATCAATTAAACCTGGTCTTGATAAATATTTTAGAGAATAATTCATGTTAGGTCTAGGTTAGGTCTGGGATTTGCTCTCATGAGGCTCATTCTTTCGCATATTTCTCATACTTGATGGCTAGATCCTGGGCTTTTTCTGGATTGCATCACGTAGTAATGAAGTACAACACTGAAACAGTCAATTAAACCTAGTTTCCATCAATATCTTAGAGGACAACGCAAGTTAGGTCTGGGATAGGTCTGGGATTTGCCCTCATCAGGCTCATACTTTCGCGTTTTTCACATACTTGTTGAACAGATCCTGGGTTTTTTCTGGTCTGTATCACGTAGTAGTGTGGTACCACACTGAAAGAGTCCATTAAACCTGGTTTGGATCAATATTTTAGAGGATAACGCATGTTAGATCTAGGTTAGCCCTGGGATTTTCACTCATCAGACTCATACTTTCGCATTCTTCACATACTTGTTGAACTGATCCTGGGTTTTTTCCGGTTTGGATCACGTAGTAATGTGGTACCACACTGAAACAGTCGATTAAACCTTGTTTCAATCAATATTTTAGAGGATAACGCAAGTTAGGTCTGGGATAGGTCTGGGATTTGACCCCATCAGACTCATACTTTCGCACACTTCACATACTCGTTGAACAGATCCTGGGTTATTTTCTGGTTTGGAGCACATAGTAATGTGGTACCACACTGAAACAGTCGATTAAACCAGGTTTCGATCAATATTTTAGAAAATAATTCATGTGATGTCTAGGTTAGGTCTGGGATTTGCTCTCATCAGGCTCATTCTTTCGCATATTTCTCATACTTGACGGCTAGATCCTGGGCTTTCTCTGGATTGCATCACGTAGTGATGAAGTACAACACTGAAACAATCAATTAAACCTGGTTTCCATCAATATTTTAGAGGACAGCGCATGTTAGGTCCAGGTTAGGCCTGGGATTTGCTCTCATCAGGGTCATACTTTCGCAGTTTTAACATACATGTTGACCTGATCGAGAGTTTTTTCTGCTTTGGATCACGTAGTAAAGTGGTACCACACTGAAACAGTCCATTAAACCTAGTTTGGATCAATATTTTTGAGGATAACGCATGTTAGGTCTAGGTTAGGCCGGGGAATTTCACTCATCAGGCTCATACTTTCGCATATTTCTCATACTTCATGGCTAGATCCTGGGCTGTTTCTGGATTGTATCACATAGTAATGTGGTACCACGCTGAAACAGTCGATTAAACCTGGTTTCGATCAATATTTTAGAGGATAACGCAAGTTAGGTCTAGGTTAGGCCTGGGATTTGCCCTCATCAGGGTCATACTTTCGCAGTTTTAACATACATGTTGACCTGATCGAGGGTTTTTTCTGCTTTGGATCACGTAGTAAAGTGGTACCACACTGAAACAGTCCATTTAACCTGGTTTGGATCAATATTTTAGAGGATAACGCATGTTAGGTCTAGGTTAGCCCTGGGATTTTCACTCATCAGACTCATACTTTCGCATTCTTCACATACTTGTTGAACGGATCCTGGGTTTTTTCTGGTTTCGTTCACGTAGTAATGTGGTACCACACTGAAACATTCAATTAAACCTGATCTTGATAAATATTTGAGAGGATAACGCATGTTAGGTCTGGGATATGTCTGGGATTTGCCCTCATCAGACTCATACTTTCGCACACTACACATACTCGTTGAACAGATCCTGGGTTTTTTCTGGTTTGGATCACGTAGTAATGTGGTACCACACTGAAACAGTCGATTAAACCAGGTTTCGATCAATATTATTGAGGATAACGCTCGTTAGGTCTAGGGTGGCCTGGGATTCGCCCTCATCAGACTCATACTTTCGCGTTGTTCACATACTTGTTGAACTGATCCTGGGCTTTTTCTGGTTTGGATCACGTAGTAATGTGGTACCACACTGAAACAGTCAATTAAGCCTGGTTTCGATCAATATTATAGAGAATAATTCATGTTAGGTTTAGGTTAGGTCTGGGATTTGCTCTCATCAGGCTCATACTTTCGCACACTTCATATACTCGTTTGACAGATCCTGGGTTATTTTCTGGTTTGGATCACGTAGTAATGTGGGACCACATTGAAACAGTCAATTAAACCTGGTTTCGATCAATATTTTAGAGAATAATTCATGTTAGGTCTAGGTTAGGTCTGGGATTTGCTCTCATCAGGCTCATTCTTTCGCATATTTCTCATACTTGATGGCTAGATGCTGGGCTTTTTCTGGATTGCATCACGTAGTAATGAAGTACAACACTGAAACAGTCAATTAAACCTGGTTTCCATCAATATCTTAGAGGACAACGCAAGTTAGGTCTGGGATAGGTCTGGGATTTGCCCTCATCAGGCTCATACTTTCCGGGTTTTTCACATGCTTGTTGAACAGATCCTGGGTTTTTTCTGGTTTGGATCACGTGGTAGTGTGGGACCACACTGAAACAATCAATTAAACCTGGTCTTGATAAATATTTTAGAGGATAACGCATGTTAGGTCTGGGATAGGTCTGGGATTTGCCCTCATCAGACTCATACTTTCGCACACTTCACATACTCGTTGAACAGATCCTGGGTTATTTTCTGGTTTGGATCACGTAGTAGTGTGGTACCACACTGAAACAGTCCATTAAACCTGGTTTGGATCAATATTTTAGAGCATAACGCATGTTAGGTCTAGGTTAGGTCTGGGATTTTCACTCATCAGACTCATACTTTCGCATTCTTCACATACTTGTTGAACGGATCCTGGGTTTTTTCTGGTTTGGATCACGTCGTAATGTGTGTCCACACTGAAACAATTAATTTAACCTGGCCTTGATAAATATTTTAGAGGATAACGCATTTTAGGTCTGGGATATGTCTGGGATTTGCCCTCATCAGACTCATACTTTCGCACACTACACATACTCGTTGAACAGATCCTGGGTTTTTTCTGGTTTGGATCACGTAGTAATGTGGTACCACACTGAAACAGTCGATTAAACCAGGTTTCGATCAATATTTTTGAGGATAACGCATGTTAGGTCTAGGTTAGGCCTGGGGTCTTCACTCATCAGGCTCATACTTTCGCATTCTTCACATACTTGTTGAACGGATCCTGGGTTTTTTCTGGTTTGGATCACGTAGTAATGTGGGACCACACTGAAACAGTCAATTAAACCTGGTTTCCATCAATATCTTAGAGGACAACGCAAGTTAGGTCTGGGATAGGTCTGGGATTTGCCCTCATCAGGCTCATACTTTCGCGTTTTTCACATACTTGTTGAACAGATCCTGGGTTTTTTCTGGTCTGTATCACGTAGTAGTGTGGTACCACACTGAAAGAGTCCATTAAACCTGGTTTGGATCAATATTTTAGAGGATAACGCATGTTAGATCTAGGTTAGCCCTGGGATTTTCACTCATCAGACTCATACTTTCGCATTCTTCACATACTTGTTGAACTGATCCTGGGTTTTTTCCGGTTTGGATCACGTAGTAATGTGGTACCACACTGAAACAGTCGATTAAACCTTGTTTCAATCAATATTTTAGAGGATAACGCAAGTTAGGTCTGGGATAGGTCTGGGATTTGACCCCATCAGACTCATACTTTCGCACACTTCACATACTCGTTGAACAGATCCTGGGTTATTTTCTGGTTTGGATCACATAGTAATGTGGTACCACACTGAAACAGTCGATTAAACCAGGTTTCGATCAATATTTTAGAGAATAATTCATGTGATGTCTAGGTTAGGTCTGGGATTTGCTCTCATCAGGCTCATTCTTTCGCATATTTCTCATACTTGACGGCTAGATCCTGGGCTTTCTCTGGATTGCATCACGTAGTGATGAAGTACAACACTGAAACAATCAATTAAACCTGGTTTCCATCAATATTTTAGAGGACAGCGCATGTTAGGTCCAGGTTAGGCCTGGGATTTGCTCTCATCAGGGTCATACTTTCGCAGTTTTAACATACATGTTGACCTGATCGAGAGTTTTTTCTGCGATGGATCACGTAGTAAAGTGGTACCACACTGAAACAGTCCATTAAACCTGGTTTGGATCAATATTTTTGAGGATAACGCATGTTAGGTCTAGGTTAGGCCGGGGAATTTCACTCATCAGGCTCATACTTTCGCATATTTCTCATACTTCATGGCTAGATCCTGGGCTGTTTCTGGATTGTATCACATAGTAATGTGGTACCACGCTGAAACAGTCGATTAAACCTGGTTTCGATCAATATTTTAGAGGATAACGCAAGTTAGGTCTAGGTTAGGCCTGGGATTTGCCCTCATCAGGGTCATACTTTCGCAGTTTTAACATACATGTTGACCTGATCGAGGGTTTTTTCTGCTTTGGATCACGTAGTAAAGTGGTACCACACTGAAACAGTCCATTTAACCTGGTTTGGATCAATATTTTAGAGGATAACGCATGTTAGGTCTAGGTTAGCCCTGGGATTTTCACTCATCAGACTCATACTTTCGCATTCTTCACATACTTGTTGAACGGATCCTGGGTTTTTTCTGGTTTCGTTCACGTAGTAATGTGGTACCACACTGAAACATTCAATTAAACCTGATCTTGATAAATATTTGAGAGGATAACGCATGTTAGGTCTGGGATATGTCTGGGATTTGCCCTCATCAGACTCATACTTTCGCACACTACTCATACTCGTTGAACAGATCCTGGGTTTTTTCTGGTTTGGATCACGTAGTAATGTGGTACCACACTGAAACAGTCGATTAAACCAGGTTTCGATCAATATTATTGAGGATAACGCTCGTTAGGTCTATGGTGGCCTGGGATTCGCCCTCATCAGACTCATACTTTCGCGTTGTTCACATACTTGTTGAACTGATCCTGGGCTTTTTCTGGTTTGGATCACGTAGTAATGTGGTACCACACTGAAACAGTCAATTAAGCCTGGTTTCGATCAATATTATAGAGAATAATTCATGTTAGGTTTAGGTTAGGTCTGGGATTTGCTCTCATCAGGCTCATACTTTCGCACACTTCACATACTCGTTTGACAGATCCTGGGTTATTTTCTGGTTTGGATCACGTAGTAATGTGGGACCACATTGAAACAGTCAATTAAACCTGGTTTCGATCAATATTTTAGAGAATAATTCATGTTAGGTCTAGGTTAGGTCTGGGATTTGCTCTCATCAGGCTCATTCTTTCGCATATTTCTCATACTTGATGGCTAGATGCTGGGCTTTTTCTGGATTGCATCACGTAGTAATGAAGTACAACACTGAAACAGTCAATTAAACCTGGTTTCCATCAATATCTTAGAGGACAACGCAAGTTAGGTCTGGGATAGGTCTGGGATTTGCCCTCATCAGGCTCATACTTTCCGGGTTTTTCACATGCTTGTTGAACAGATCCTGGGTTTTTTCTGGTTTGGATCACGTGGTAGTGTGGGACCACACTGAAACAATCAATTAAACCTGGTCTTGATAAATATTTTAGAGGATAACGCATGTTAGGTCTGGGATAGGTCTGGGATTTGCCCTCATCAGACTCATACTTTCGCACACTTCACATACTCGTTGAACAGATCCTGGGTTATTTTCTGGTTTGGATCACGTAGTAGTGTGGTACCACACTGAAACAGTCCATTAAACCTGGTTTGGATCAATATTTTAGAGCATAACGCATGTTAGGTCTAGGTTAGGTCTGGGATTTTCACTCATCAGACTCATACTTTCGCATTCTTCACATACTTGTTGAACGGATCCTGGGTTTTTTCTGGTTTGGATCACGTCGTAATGTGTGTCCACACTGAAACAATTAATTTAACCTGGCCTTGATAAATATTTTAGAGGATAACGCATTTTAGGTCTGGGATATGTCTGGGATTTGCCCTCATCAGACTCATACTTTCGCACACTACACATACTCGTTGAACAGATCCTGGGTTTCTTCTGGTTTGGATCACGTAGTAATGTGGTACCACACTGAAACAGTCGATTAAACCAGGTTTCGATCAATATTTTTGAGGATAACGCATGTTAGGTCTAGGTTAGGCCTGGGGTCTTCACTCATCAGGCTCATACTTTCGCATTCTTCACATACTTGTTGAACGGATCCTGGGTTTTTTCTGGTTTGGATCACGTAGTAATGTGGGACCACACTGAAACAGTCAATTAAACCTGGTTTCGATCAATATTTTAGAGAATAATTCATGTTAGGTCTAGGTTAGGTCTGGGATTTGCTCTCATCAGGCTCATTCATTCGCATATTTCTCATACTTGATATCTAGATCCTGGGCTTTTTCTGGATTGCATCACGTAGTAATGATGTACAACACTGAAACAGTCAATTAAACCTGGTTTCCATCAATATCTTAGAGGACAACGCAAGTTAGGTCTGGGATAGGTCGGGGATTTGCCCTCATCAGACTCATACTTTCGCACACTTCACATACTTTTGGAACAGATCCTGGGTTATTTTCTGGTTTGGATCACATAGTAATGTGGTACCACACTGAAACAGTCGATTAAACCAGGTTTCGATCAATATTTTTGAGGATAACGCATGTTAGGTCTTGGTTAGGTCTGGGATTTTCACTCATCAGACTCATACTTTCGCATATTTCTCATACTAGATGGCTAGATCCTGTGCTTTTTCTGGATTGCATCACGTTGTAATGAAGTACAACACTGAAACACTTAATTAAACCTGGTTTCGATCAATATTATTGAGGATAACGCATGTTAGGTCTAGGTTAGGCCTGGGATTTTCACTCATCAGACTCATACTTTCGCATTCTTCACATATTTGTTGAACGGATCTTGGGTTTTTTCTGGTGTGGATCACGTAGTAATGTGGTACCACACTGAAACAATCAATTAAACCTGATCTTGATAAATATTTTAGAGGATAACGCATGTTAGGTCTGGGATTGGTCTGGGATTTGACCTCATCAGACTCACACTTTCGCACACTACACATACTCGTTGAACAGATCCTGGGTATTTTCTGGTTTGGATCACGTAGTGATGTGGTACCACACTGAAACAGTCGATTAAACCTGGTTGCGATCAATATATTAGAGGATAACGCATGTTAGGTCTAGGTTAGCCCTGGGATTTTCACTCATCAGACTCATACTTTCGCATTCTTCACATATTTGTTGAACGGATCTTGGGTTTTTTCTGGTGTGGATCACGTAGTAATGTGGTACCACACTGAAACAATCAATTAAACCTGATCTTGATAAATATTTTAGAGGATAACGCATGTTAGGTCTGGGATAGGTCGGGGATTTGCCCTCATCGGCCTCATACTTTCGCACACTTCACATACTTGTTGAACAGATCCTGGGTTTTTTCTGGTTTGGATCACGTAGTAATGTGGAACCACACTGAAACAATCAATTAAACCTGGACTTGATAAATATTTTAGAGGATAACGCATGTTAGGTCTGGGTAAGGTCTAGGATTTGCCCTCGTCAGGCTCATACTTTCGCATATTTCTCATACTTCATGGCTAGATCCTGGGCTATTTCTGGATTAGATCACGTAGTAATGTGGTACCACTCAGAAACAGTCAATTAAACTTGGTTTCCATCAAGATCTTAAAGGACAACGCAAGTTAGGTCTGGGATAGGTCTTGGATTTGCCCTCATCAGGCTCATACTTTCACGTTTTTCACATACTTGTTGAACGGATCATGGGTTTTTTCTGGTTTGGATCACGTAGTAGTATGGTACCACACTGAAACAGTCCATTGAACCTGGTTTGGATCAATATTTTAGAGGATAACGCAAGTTAAGTCTGGGATTGGTCTGGGATTTGACCTCATCAGACTCACACTTTCGCACACTTCACATACTCGTTGAACAGATCCTGGGTATTTTCTGGTTTGGATCACGTAGTGATGTGGTACCACACTGAAACAGTCGATTAAACCTGGTTGCGATCAATATTTTAGAGGATAACGCATGTTAGTTCTAGGTTAGCCCTGGGATTTTCACTCATCACACTCATACTTTCGCATATTTCTCATACTTCATGGCTAGATCCTGGGCTGTTTCTGGATTATATCACGTAGTAGTTTGGTACCACGCTGAAACAGTCAATTAAACCAGGTTTCGATCAATATTTTTGAGGATATCGCATGTTAGGTCTTGGTTAGTTTTGGGATTTTCACTCATCAGACTCATACTTTCGCATTCTTCACATACTTGTTGAACGGATCATGGGTTTTTTCTGGTTTGGATCACGTAGTAATGTGGGACCACACTGAAACAATCAATTAAACCTGGTCTTGATAAATATTTTAGAGGATAACGCATGTTAGGTCTGGGATAGGTCTAGGATTTGCCCTCATCAGGCTCATACTTTCGCATATTTCTCATACTTCATGGCTAGATCCTGGGCTATTTCTGGATTGGATCACGTAGTAATGTGGTACCACACTGAAACAGTCAACTAAACCTGGTCTTGATAAATATTTTAGAGGATAACGCATGTTAGGTCTGGGTAAGGTCTAGGATTTGCCCTCGTCAGGCTCATACTTTCGCATATTTCTCATACTTCATGGCTAGATCCTGGGCTATTTCTGGATTAGATCACGTAGTAATGTGGTACCACACTGAAACAGTCAATTAAACTTGGTTTCCATCAATATCTTAAAGGACAACGCAAGTTAGGTCTGGGATAGGTCTTGGATTTGCCCTCATCAGGCTCATACTTTCGCGTTTTTCACATACTTTTTGAACTGATCCTGGGTTTTTTCTGGTTTGGATCACGTAGTTGTATGGTACCACACTGAAACAGTCCATTGAACCTGGTTTGGATCAATATTTTAGAGGATAACGCATGTTAGGTCTAGGTTAGGTCTGGGATTTGCCCTCATCAGGCTCATACTTTCGCATATCTCTCACACTTCATGGCTAGATCCTGGGCTGTTTCTGGATTGTATCACATAGTAATGTGGTACCACGCTGAAACAGTCGATTAAACCTGGTTTCGATCAATATTTTTGAGGATAACGCATGTTAGGTCTTGGTTAGGTCTGGGATTTTCACTCATCAGACTCATACTTTCGCATTCTTCACATACTTGTTGAACGGATCATGGGTTTTTTCTGGTTTGGATCACGTAGTAATGTGGGACCACACTGAAACAATCAATTAAACCTGGTCTTGATAAATATTTTAGAGGATAACGCATGTTAGGTCTGGGTAAGGTCTAGGATTTGCCCTCGTCAGGCTCATACTTTCGCATATTTCTCATACTTCATGGCTAGATCCTGGGCTATTTCTGGATTGGATCACGTAGTAATGTGGTACCACACTGAAACAGTCAACTAAACCTGGTGTTGATAAATATTTTAGAGGATAACGCATGTTAGGTCTGGGTAAGGTCTTGGATTTGCCCTCATCAGGCTCATACTTTCGCGTTTTTCACATACTTTTTGAACAGATCCTGGGTTTTTTCTGGTTTGGATCACGTAGTAGTATGGTACCACACTGAAACAGTCCATTGAACCTGGTTTGGATCAATATTTTAGAGGATAACGCATATTAGGTCTAGGTTAGGTCTGGGATTTTCACTCATCAGACTCATACTTTCGCATTCTTCACATACTTGTTGAACGGATCCTGGGTTTTTTCTGGTTTGGATCACGTAGTAATGTGGTACCACATTGAAACAGTCGATTAAACCTGGTTTCGATCAATATTTTAGAGGATAACGCATGTTAGGTCTAGGTTACGCCTGGGATTTTCACTCGTCAGGCTCATACTTTCGCATTCTTCACATACTTGTTGAACGGATCCTGGGTTTTTTCTGGTTTGGATCACGTAGTAATGTGGGACCACACTGAAACAGTCAATTAAACCAGGTTTCGATCAATATCTTTGAGGATAACGCATGTTAGGTCTAGGTTACGCCTGGGATTTTCACTCGTCAGGCTCATACTTTCGCATTCTTCACATACTTGTTGAACGGATCCTGGGTTTTTTCTGGTTTGGATCACGTAGCAATGTGGGACCACACTGAAACAGTCAATTAAACCTGGTTTCGATCAAATATTTTAGAGAATAATTCATGTTAGGTCTAGGTTAGGTCTGGGATTTGCTCTCATCAGGCTCATTCTTTCGCATATTTCTCATACTTGATGGCTAGATCCTGGGCTTTTTCTGGATTGCATCACGTAGTAATGAAGTACAACACTGAAACAGTCAATTAAACCTAGTTTCCATCAATATCTTAGAGGACAACGCAAGTTAGGTCTGGGATAGGTCTGGGATTTGCCCTCATCAGGCTCATACTTTCGCGTTTTTCACATACTTGTTGAACAGATCCTGGGTTTTTTCTGGTTTGTATCACGTAGTAGTGTGGTACCACACTGAAAGAGTCCATTAAACCTGGTTTGGATCAATATTTTAGAGGATAACGCATATTAGGTCTAGGTTAGGTCTGGGATTTTCACTCATCAGACTCATACTTTCGCATTCTTCACATACTTGTTGAACGGATCCTGGGTTTTTTCTGGTTTGGATCACGTAGTAATGTGGTACCACATTGAAACAGTCGATTAAACCTGGTTTCGATCAATATTTTAAAGGATAACGCATGTTAGGTCTAGGTTACGCCTGGGATTTTCACTCGTCAGGCTCATACTTTCGCATTCTTCACATACTTGTTGAACGGATCCTGGGTTTTTTCTGGTTTGGATCACGTAGTAATGTGGGACCACACTGAAACAGTCAATTAAACCAGGTTTCGATCAATATCTTTGAGGATAACGCATGTTAGGTCTAGGTTACGCCTGGGATTTTCACTCGTCAGGCTCATACTTTCGCATTCTTCACATACTTGTTGAACGGATCCTGGGTTTTTTCTGGTTTGGATCACGTAGCAATGTGGGACCACACTGAAACAGTCAATTAAACCTGGTTTCGATCAAATATTTTAGAGAATAATTCATGTTAGGTCTAGGTTAGGTCTGGGATTTGCTCTCATCAGGCTCATTCTTTCGCATATTTCTCATACTTGATGGCTAGATCCTGGGCTTTTTCTGGATTGCATCACGTAGTAATGAAGTACAACACTGAAACAGTCAATTAAACCTAGTTTCCATCAATATCTTAGAGGACAACGCAAGTTAGGTCTGGGATAGGTCTGGGATTTGCCCTCATCAGGCTCATACTTTCGCGTTTTTCACATACTTGTTGAACAGATCCTGGGTTTTTTCTGGTTTGTATCACGTAGTAGTGTGGTACCACACTGAAAGAGTCCATTAAACCTGGTTTGGATCAATATTTTAGAGGATAACGCATGTTAGATCTAGGTTAGCCCTGGGATTTTCACTCATCAGACTCATACTTTCGCATTCTTCACATACTTGTTGAACTGATCCTGGGTTTTTTCCGGTTTGGATCACGTAGTAATGTGGTACCACACTGAAACAGTCGATTAAACCTTGTTTCAATCAATATTTTAGAGGATAACGCAAGTTAGGTCTGGGATAGGTCTGGGATTTGACCCCATCAGACTCATACTTTCGCACACTTCACATACTCGTTGAACAGATCCTGGGTTATTTTCTGGTTTGGATCACATAGTAATGTGGTACCACACTGAAACAGTCGATTAAACCAGGTTTCGATCAATATTTTAGAGAATAATTCATGTGATGTCTAGGTTAGGTCTGGGATTTGCTCTCATCAGGCTCATTCTTTCGCATATTTCTCATACATGTTGAACAGATCCTGGGTTTTTTCTGGTTTGGATCTCTTAGTAATGTGGGACCACACTGAAACAATCAATTAAACCTGGTCTTGATAAATATTTTAGAGGATAACGCATGTTAGGTCTGGGTTAGGTCTAGGATTTGCCCTCATCAGGCTCATACTTTCGCATATTTCTCATACTTCATGGCTAGATCCTGGGCTGTTTCTGGATTGTATCACGTAGTAGTGTGGTACCACGCTGAAACAGTCAATTAAACCTGGTTTCAATCAATATTTTAGAGGATAACGCATGTTAGGCCTCGGTTAGGTCTGGGATTTGCTCTTATCAGGCTCATTCTTTCGCATATTTCTCATACTTGATGGCTAGATCCTGGGCTTTTTCTGGATTGCATCACGTAGTAATGAAGTACAACACTGTAACAGTCAATTAAACCTGGTTTCCATCAATATCTTAAAGGACAACGCAAGTTAGGTCTGGGATAGTTCTGGGATTTGCCCTCATCAGGCTCATACTTTCGCGTTTTTCACATACTTGTTGAACAGATCCTGGGTTTTTTCTGGTTTGTATCACGTAGTAGTATGGTACCACATTGAAACAGTCGATTAAACCTGGTTTCGATCAATATTTTAGAGGATAACGCATGTTAGGTCTAGGTTACGCCTGGGATTTTCACTCGTCAGGCTCATACTTTCGCATTCTTCACATACTTGTTGAACGGATCCTGGGTTTTTTCTGGTTTGGATCACGTAGTAATGTGGGACCACACTGAAACAGTCAATTAAACCAGGTTTCGATCAATATCTTTGAGGATAACGCATGTTAGGTCTAGGTTACGCCTGGGATTTTCACTCGTCAGGCCCATACTTTCGCATTCTTCACATACTTGTTGAACGGATCCTGGGTTTTTTCTGGTTTGGATCACGTAGTAATGTGGGACCACACTGAAACAGTCAATTAAACCTGGTTTCGATTAATATTTTAGAGAATAATTCATGTTATGTCTAGGTTAGGTCTGGGATTTGCTCTCATCAGGCTCATTCTTTCGCATATTTCTCATACTTGATGGCTAGATGCTGGGCTTTTTCTGGATTGCATCACGTAGTAATGAAGTACAACACTGTAACAGTCAATTAAACCTGGTTTCCATCAATATCTTAAAGGACAACGCAAGTTAGGTCTGGGATAGTTCTGGGATTTGCCCTCATCAGGCTCATACTTTCGCGTTTTTCACATACTTGTTGAACAGATCCTGGGCTTTTTCTGGATTGCATCACGTAGTAATGAAGTACAACACTGTAACAGTCAATTAAACCTGGTTTCCATCAATATCTTAAAGGACAACGCAAGTTAGGTCTGGGATAGTTCTGGGATTTGCCCTCATCAGGCTCATACTTTCCGCGTTTTTCACATACCTGTTGAACAGATCCTGGGTTTTTTCTGGTTTGGATCACGTAGTAGTGTGGGACCACACTGAAACAATCAATTAAACCTTGTCTTGATAAATATTTTAGAGAATAACGCATGTTAGGTCTGGGTTAGGTCTAGGATTTGCCCTCATCAGGCTCATACTTTCGCATATTTCTCATACTTCATGGCTAGATCCTGGGCTTTTTCTGGATTGCATCACGTAGTTATGAAGTACAACACTGAAACAGTCAATTGAACCTGGTCTCCATCAATATCTTAGAGGACAACGCAAGTTAGGTCTGGGATAGGTCTTGGATTTGCCCTCATCAGGCTCATACTTTCGCATATTTCTCATACTTCATGGCTAGATCCTGGGCTATTTCTGGATTGGATCACGTAGTAAAGAGGTACCACACTGAAGCATTCAATGAAACCTGGTCTGGATAAATATTTTAGAGGATAACGCATGTTAGGTCTGGGTTGGGTCTAGGATTTGCCCTCATCAGGCTCATTCTTTCGCATATTTCTCATACTTGATGGCTAGATCCTGTGCTTTTTCTGGATTGCATCACGTAGTAATGTAGTACCACACTGAAACAGTCAATGAAACCTAGTTTCCATCAATATTTTAGAGGACAACGCAAGTTAGGTCTAGGTAAGGCCTGAGATTTTCACTGATCAGACTCATACTTTCGCATTCTTCACATACTTGTTGAACGGATCCTGGGTTTTTTCTGGTTTTGATCACGTAGTAATGTGGTACCACACTGAAACATTCAATTAAACCTTGTCTTGATAAATATTTTAGAGAATAACGCATGTTAGGTCTGGGTTAGGTCTAGGATTTGCTCTCATCAGGCTCATACTTTCGCATATCTCTCATACTTCATGGCTGGATCCTGGGCTATTTCTGGATTGGATCATGTAGTAATGTGGCACCACACTGAAACAGTCAATTAAACCTGGCTTTGATCAATATTTTAGAGAATAATTCATGTTAGGTCTAGGTTAGGTCAGGGATTTGCTCTCATCAGGCTCATTCTTTCGCATATTTCTCATACTTGATGGCTAGATCCTGGGCTTTTTCTGGATTGCACCACGTAGTAATGAAGTACAACACTGAAACAGTCCATTAAACCTGGTTGCGATCAATATTTTAGAGGATAACACATGTTAGGTCTGGGTTAGGTCTAGCATTTGCCCTCATCAGGCCCATTCTTTCGCATATTTCTCAAACTTGATGGCTAGATCCTGGGCTTTTTCTGGATTGCATCACGTAGTAATGTAGTACCACACTGAAACATTCAATTAAACCTGGTCTTGATAAATATTTCAGAGGATAACGCATGTTAGGTCTGGGTTAGGTCTAGGATTTGCACTCATCAGGCTCATACTTTCGCATATTTCTCATACTTCATGGCTAGATCCTGGGCTTTTTCTGGATTGCATCACGTAGTAATGAAGTACAACACTGAAACAGTCAATTGAACCTGGTCTCCATCAATATCTTAGAGGACAACGCAAGTTAGGCCTGGGATAGGTCTTGGATTTGCCCACATCAGGCTCATACTTTCGCATATTTCTCATACTTCATGGCTAGATCCTGGGCTATTTCTGGATTGGATCACGTAGCAAAGTGGTACCACACTGAAACATTCAATGAAACCTGGTCTGGATAAATATTTTAGAGGATAACGCATGTTAGGTCTGGGTTAGGTCTAGGATTTGCCCTCATCAGGCTCATTCTTTCGCATATTTCTCATACTTGATGGCTAGATCCTGGGCTTTTTCTGGATTGCATCACGTAGTAATGTGGTACCACGCTGAAACAGTCAACTAAACCTGGTTTCGATGTATATGTTAGAGGATAACGCAAGTTAGGTATGGGATAGGTCTAGGATTTGCCCTCATCAGGCTCTTACTTTCGCATATTTCTCATACTTCATGGCTAGATCCTGGGCTTTTTCTGGATTGCATCACGTAGTAATGAAGTACAACACTGAAACAGTCAATTAAACCTGGTTTCCATCAATATTTTAGAGGACAACGCATGTTAGGTCTAGGTTAGGCCTGGGATTTGCCCTCATCAGGGTCATACTGTCGCAGTTTTAACATACTTGTTGAACGGATCCTGGGTTTTTTCTGGTTTGGATCACATAGTAATGTGGTACCACACTGAAACAGTCGATTAAAACTGCTTTTGATCAATATTTTAGAGAATAATTCATGTTAGGTCTAGGTTAGGTCAGGGATTTGCTCACATCAGGCTCTTACTTTCGCATATTTCTCATACTTCATGGCTAGATCCTGGGCTTTTTCTGGATTGCATCACGTAGTAATGAAGTACAACACTGAAACAGTCAATTAAACCTGGTTTCGATCAATATTTTTGAGGATAACGCATGTTAGGTCTGGGTTAGGTCTAGGATTTGCCCTCATCAGGCTCATTCTTTCGCATATTTCTCATACTTGATGGCTAGATCCTGGGCTTTTTCTGGATTGCATCACGTAGTAATGTGGTACCACGCTGAAACAGTCAATTAAACCTGGTTTCGATCAATATGTTAGAGGATAACGCAAGTTAGGTATGGGATAGGTCTATGATTTGCCCTCATCAGGCTCTTACTTTCGCATATTTCTCATACTTCATGGCTAGATCCTGGGCTTTTTCTGGATTGCATCACGTAGTAATGAAGTACAACACTGAAACTGTCAATTAAACCTGGTTTCCATCAATATTTTAGAGGACAACGCATGTTAGGTCTAGGTTAGGCCTGGGATTTGCCCTCATCAGGGTCATACTGTCGCAGTTTTAACATACTTGTTGAACGGATCCTGGGTTTTTCTGGTTTGGATCACGTAGTAGTGTGGTACCACACTGAAACAGTCCATTAAACCTGGTTGCGATCAATATTATAGAGGATAACGCATGTTAGGTCTGGGTTAGGTCTAGTATTTGCCCTCATCAGGCTCATTCTTTCGCATATTTCTCAAACTTGATGGCTAGATCCTGGGCTTTTTCTGGATTGCATCACGTAGTAATGTGGTACCACACTGAAACATTCAATTAAACCTGGTCTTGATAAATATTTTAGAAGATAACGCATGTTAGGTCTGGGTTAGGTCTAGGATTTGCCCTCATCAGGCTCATACTTTCGCATATTTCTCATACTTCATGGCTAGATCCTGGGCTATTTCTGGATTGGATCTCGTAGTAAAGTGGTACCACACTGAAACATTCAATGGAACCTGGTCTGGATAAATATTTTAGAGGATAACGCATGTTAGGTCTGGGTTAGGTCTAGGAATTGCCCTCATCAGGCTTATTCTTTCGCATATGTCTCATACATGATGGCTAGATCCTGGGCATTTTCTTGATCGCATCACGTAGTAATGAAGTACAACACTGAAACAGTCACTTAAACCTGGTTTCCATCAATATCTTAGAGGACAACGCAAGTTAGGTCTGGGATAGGTCTGAAATTTGCCCTCATCATGCTCATGCTTTCGCGTTTTTCACATACTTGTTGAACAGATCCTGGGTTTTTTCTGGTTTGGATCACGTAGTAATGTGGTACCACGCTGAAACAGTTGGTTAGACCCGGTTTCGATCAATATTTTAGAGGATAACGCAAGTTAAGTCTGGGATAGGTCTGGAATTTGACCTCATCAGACTCATACTTTCGCGTTTTGCACATACTTGTTGAACAGATCCTGGGTTTTTTCTGGTTTGGATCAGGTAGTAGTGTGGTACCACACTGAAACAGTCCATGAAACCAGGTTGCGGTCAATATTTTAGAGGATAACGCATGTTAGGTCTGGGTTAGCTCTAGGATTTGCCCTCATCAGGCTCATTCTTTCACATATATCTCAAACTTCATGGCTAGATCCTGGGCTTTTTCTGGATTGCATCACGTAGTAATGTGGTACCACACTGAAACATTCAATTAAACCTGGTCTTGATAAATATTTTAGAGGATAACGCATGTTAGGTCTGGGTTAGGTCTAGGATTTGCTCTCATCAGACTCATACTTTCGCATTCTTCACATACTTGTTGAACGGAGCCTGGGTTTTTTCTGGTTTGCATCATGTAGTAATGTGGGACCACACTGAAACAGTCAATTAAATCTGGTTTCGATCAATATTTTAGAGAATAATTCATGTTAGGTCTAGGTTAGGCCTGGGATTTTCACTCATCAGACTCATACTTTCGCATTCTTCACATACTTGTTGAACGGATCCTGGGTTTTTTCTGGTTTGGATCACGTAGTAATGTGGGACCACACTGAAACAATCAATTAAACCTGGTCTTGATAAATATTTTGGAGGATAACGCATGTTAGGTCTGGGTTAGGTCTAGGATTTGCCCTCATCAGGCTCATACTTTCGCATATTTCTCATACTTCATGGCTAGATCCTGGGCTGTTTCTGGATTGTATCACGTAGTAATGTGGTACCTCGCTGAAACTGTCAATTAAACCTGGTTTCGATCAATATTTTGGAGGATAACGCAAGTTAGGTCTGGGATAGGCCTAGGATTTGCCCTCATCAGGCTCATTCTTTCGCATATTTCTCATACTTGATGGCTAGATCCTGGGCTTTTTCTGGATTGCATCACGTAGTAATGTGGTACCACACTGAAACAGTCAATTAAACCTAGTTTCCATCAATATTTTAGAGGACAACGCAAGTTAGGTCTAGGTAAGGCCTGAGATTTTCACTGATCAGACTCATACTTTCGCATTCTTCACATACTTGTTGAACGGATCCTGGGTTTTTTCTGGTTGGGATCACGTAGTAATGTCGTACCACACTGAAACAGTCGATTAAACCTGGTTTCGATCAATATTTTTGAGGATAACGCATGTTAGGTCTAGGTTAGGCCTGGGATTTTCACTCATCAGACTCATACTTTCGCATTCTTCACATACTTGTTGAACGGATCCTGGGTTTTTTCTGGTTTGGATCACGTAGTAATGTGGGACCACACTGAAACAGTCAATTAAACCTAGTTTCGACCAATATTTTAGAGAATAATTCATGTTAGGTCTAGGTTAGGTCTGGGATTTGCTCTCATCAGGCTCATACTTTCGCACACTTCACATACTCGTTTGACAGATCCTGGGTTATTTTCTGGTTTGGATCACGTAGTAATGTGGGACCACACTGAAACAGTCAATTAAACCTGGTTTCGATCAATATTTTAGAGAATAATTCATGTTATGTCTAGGTTAGGTCTGGGATTTGCTCTGACAAGGCTCATTCTTTCGCATATTTCTCATACTTGATGGCTAGATGCTGGGCTTTTTCTGGATTGCATCACGTAGTAATGAAGTACAACACTGAAACAGTCAATTAAACCTGGTTTCCATCATTATCTTAGAGGACAACGCAAGTTAGGTCTGGGATAGGCCTGGGATTTGCCCTCATCAGGCTCATACTTTCCGCGTTTTTCACATACCTGTTGAACAGATCCTGGGTTTTTTCTGGTTTGGATCACGTAGTAGTGTGGGACCACACTGAAACAATCAATTAAACCTTGTCTTGATAAATATTTTAGAGAATAACGCATGTTAGGTCTGGGTTAGGTCTAGGATTTGCCCTCATCAGGCTCATACTTTCGCATATTTCTCATACTTCATGGCTAGATCCTGGGCTATTTCTGGATTGGATCACGTAGTAATGTGGCACCACACTGAAACAGTCAATTAAACCTGGTTTTGATCAATATTTTAGAGGATAATTCATGTTAGGTCTAGGTTAGGTCAGGGATTTGCTCTCATCAGGCTCATTCTTTCGCATATTTCTCATACGTGATGGCTAGATCCTGGGCTTTTTCTGGATTTCATCACGTAGTAATGAAGTACAACACTGAAACAGTCAATTAAACTTGGTATCCATCAATATTTTAGAGGACAACGCATGTTAGGTCTAGGTTAGGCCTGGGATTTGCCCTCATCAGGGTCATACTGCCGCAGTTTTAACATACTTGTTGAACGGATCCTGGGTTTTTTCTGGTTTGGTTCACGTAGTAATGTGGTACCACACTGAAACATTCAATTAAACCTTGTCTTGATAAATATTTTAGAGAATAACGCATGTTAGGTCTGGGTTAGGTCTAGGATTTGCTGTCATCAGGCTCATACTTTCGCATATCTCTCATACTTCATGGCTGGATCCTGGGCTATTTCTGGATTGGATCATGTAGTAATGTGGCACCACACTGAAACAGTCAATTAAACCTGGTTTTGATCAATATTTTAGAGAATAATTCATGTTAGGTCTAGGTTAGGTCAGGGATTTGCTCTCATCAGGCTCATTCTTTCGCATATTTCTCATACTTGATGGCTAGATCCTGGGCTTTTTCTGGATTGCATCACGTAGTAATGAAGTACAACACTGAAACAGTCCATTAAACCTGGTTGCGATCAATATTTTAGAGGATAACACATGTTAGGTCTGGGTTTGGTCTAGTATTTGCCCTCATCAGGCCCATTCTTTCGCATATTTCTCAAACTTGATGGCTAGATCCTGGGCTTTTTCTGGATTGCATCACGTAGTAATGTAGTACCACACTGAAACATTCAATTAAACCTGGTCTTGATAAATATTTCAGAGGATAACGCATGTTAGGTCTGGGTTAGGTCTAGGATTTGCACTCATCAGGCTCATACTTTCGCATATTTCTCATACTTCATGGCTAGATCCTGGGCTTTTTCTGGATTGCATCACGTAGTAATGAAGTACAACACTGAAACAGTCAATTGAACATGGTCTCCATCAATATCTTAGAGGACAACGCAAGTTAGGCCTGGGATAGGTCTTGGATTTGCCCTCATCAGGCTCATACTTTCGCATATTTCTCATACTTCATGGCTAGATCCTGGGCTATTTCTGGACTGGATCACGTAGTAAAGTGGTACCACACTGAAACATTCAATGAAACCTGGTCTGGATAAATATTTTAGAGGATAACGCATGTTAGGTCTGGGTTAGGTCTAGGATTTGCCCTCATCAGGCTCATTCTTTCGCATATTTCTCATACTTGATGGCTAGATCCTGGGCTTTTTCTGGATTGCATCACGTAGTAATGTGGTACCACGCTGAAACAGTCAACTAAACCTGGTTTCGATCAATATGTTAGAGGATAACGTAAGTTAGGTATGGGATAGGTCTAGGATTTGCCCTCATCAGGCTCTTACTTTCGCATATTTCTCATACTTCATGGCTAGATCCTGGGCTTTTTCTGGATTGCATCACGTAGTAATGAAGTACAACACTGAAACAGTCAATTAAACCTGGTTTCCATCAATATTTTAGAGGACAACGCATGTTAGGTCTAGGTTAGGCCTGGGATTTGCCCTCATCAGGGTCATACTGTCGCAGTTTTAACATACTTGTTGAACGGATCCTGGGTTTTTTCTGGTTTGGATCACATAGTAATGTGGTACCACACTGAAACTGTCGATTAAAACTGCTTTTGATCAATATTTTAGAGAATAATTCATGTTAGGTCTAGGTTAGGTCAGGGATTTGCTCACATCAGGCTCATTCTTTCGCATATTTCTCATACTTGATGGCTAGATCTTGTACTTTTTCTGGATTGCATCACGTAGTAATGAAGTACAACACTGAAACAGTCAATTAAACCTGGTTTCGATCAATATTTTAGAGAATAACGCATGTTAGGTCTGGGTTAGGTCTAGGATTTGCCCTCATCAGGCTCTTACTTTCGCATATTTCTCATACTTCATGGCTAGATCCTGGGCTTTTTCTGGATTGCATCACGTAGTAATGAAGTACAACACTGAAACTGTCAATTAAACCTGGTTTCCATCAATATTTTAGAGGACAACGCATGTTAGGTCTAGGTTAGGCCTGGGATTTGCCCTCATCAGGGTCATACTGTCGCAGTTTTAACATACTTGTTGAACGGATCCTGGGCTTTTTCTGGATTGCATCACGTAGTAATGTGGTACCACACTGAAACATTCAATTAAACCTGGTCTTGATAAATATTTTAGAAGATAACGCATGTTAGGTCTGGGTTAGGTCTAGGATTTGCCCTCATCAGGCTCATACTTTCGCATATTTCTCATACTTCATGGCTAGATCCTGGGCTATTTGTGGATTGGATCTCGTAGTAAAGTGGTACCACACTGAAACATTCAATGGAACCTGGTCTGGATAAATATTTTAGAGGATAACGCATGTTAGGTCTGGGTTAGGTCTAGGAATTGCCCTCATCAGGCTTATTCTTTCGCATATGTCTCATACATGATGGCTAGATCCTGGGCATTTTCTTGATCGCATCACGTAGTAATGAAGTACAACACTGAAACAGTCACTTAAACCTGGTTTCCATCAATATCTTAGAGGACAACGCAAGTTAGGTCTGGGATAGGTCTGAAATTTGCCCTCATCATGCTCATGCTTTCGCGTTTTTCACATACTTGTTGAACAGATCCTGGGTTTTTTCTGGTTTGGATCACGTAGTAATGTGGTACCACGCTGAAACAGTTGATTAGACCCGGTTTCGATCAATATTTTAGAGGATAACGCAAGTTAAGTCTGGGATAGGTCTGGAATTTGACCTCATCAGACTCATACTTTCGCGTTTTTCACATACTTGTTGAACAGATCCTGGGTTTTTTCTGGTTTGGATCAGGTAGTAGTGTGGTACCACACTGAAACAGTCCATGAAACCTGGTTGCGGTCAATATTTTAGAGGATAACGCATGTTAGGTCTGGGTTAGCTCTAGGATTTGCCCGCATCAGGCTCATTCTTTCACATATATCTCAAACTTCATGGCTAGATCCTGGGCTTTTTCTGGATTGCATCACGTAGTAATGTGGTACCACACTGAAACATTCAATTAAACCTGGTCTTGATAAATATTTTAGAGGATAACGCATGTTAGGTCTGGGTTAGGTCTAGGATTTGCTCTCATCAGACTCATACTTTCGCATTCTTCACATACTTGTTGAACGGAGCCTGGGTTTTTTCTGGTTTGCATCATGTAGTAATGTGGGACCACACTGAAACAGTCAATTAAATCTGGTTTCGATCAATATTTTAGAGAATAATTCATGTTAGGTCTAGGTTAGGCCTGGGATTTTCACTCATCAGACTCATACTTTCGCATTCTTCACATACTTGTTGAACGGATCCTGGGTTTTTTCTGGTTTGGATCACGTAGTAATGTGGGACCACACTGAAACAATCAATTAAACCTGGTCTTGATAAATATTTTGGAGGATAACGTATGTTAGGTCTGGGTTAGGTCTAGGATTTGCCCTCATCAGGCTCATACTTTCGCATATTTCTCATACTTCATGGCTAGATCCTGGGCTGTTTCTGGATTGTATCACGTAGTAATGTGGTACCACGCTGAAACAGTCAATTAAACCTGGTTTCGATCAATATTTTGGAGGATAACGCAAGTTAGGTCTGGGATAGGCCTAGGATTTGCCCTCATCAGGCTCATTCTTTCGCATATTTCTCATACTTGATGGCTAGATCCTGGGCTTTTTCTGGATTGCATCACGTAGTAATGTGGTACCACACTGAAACAGTCAATTAAACCTAGTTTCCATCAATATTTTAGAGGACAACGCAAGTTAGGTCTAGGTAAGGCCTGAGATTTTCACTGATCAGACTCATACTTTCGCATTCTTCACATACTTGTTGAACGGATCCTGGGTTTTTTCTGGTTGGGATCACGTAGTAATGTCGTACCACACTGAAACAGTCGATTAAACCTGGTTTCGATCAATATTTTTGAGGATAACGCATGTTAGGTCTAGGTTAGGCCTGGGATTTTCACTCATCAGACTCATACTTTCGCATTCTTCACATACTTGTTGAACGGATCCTGGGTTTTTTCTGGTTTGGATCACGTAGTAATGTGGGACCACACTGAAACAGTCAATTAAACCTAGTTTCGACCAATATTTTAGAGAATAATTCATGTTAGGTCTAGGTTAGGTCTGGGATTTGCTCTCATCAGGCTCATACTTTCGCACACTTCACATACTCGTTTGACAGATCCTGGGTTATTTTCTGGTTTGGATCACGTAGTAATGTGGGACCACACTGAAACAGTCAATTAAACCTGGTTTCGATCAATATTTTAGAGAATAATTCATGTTATGTCTAGGTTAGGTCTGGGATTTGCTCTGATCAGGCTCATTCTTTCGCATATTTCTCATACTTGATGGCTAGATGCTGGGCTTTTTCTGGATTGCATCACGTAGTAATGAAGTACAACACTGAAACAGTCAATTAAACCTTGTCTTGATAAATATTTTAGAGAATAACGCATGTTAGGTCTGGGTTAGGTCTAGGATTTGCCCTCATCAGGCTCATACTTTCGCATATTTCTCATACTTCATGGCTAGATCCTGGGCTATTTCTGGATTGGATCACGTAGTAATGTGGCACCACACTGAAACAGTCAATTAAACCTGGTTTTGATCAATATTTTAGAGGATAATTCATGTTAGGTCTAGGTTAGGTCAGGGATTTGCTCTCATCAGGCTCATTCTTTCGCATATTTCTCATACGTGATGGCTAGATCCTGGGCTTTTTCTGGATTGCATCACGTAGTAATGAAGTACAACACTGAAACAGTCAATTAAACTTGGTATCCATCAATATTTTAGAGGACAACGCATGTTAGGTCTAGGTTAGGCCTGGGATTTGCCCTCATCAGGGTCATACTGCCGCAGTTTTAACATACTTGTTGAACGGATCCTGGGTTTTTTCTGGTTTGGTTCACGTAGTAATGTGGTACCACACTGAAACATTCAATTAAACCTTGTCTTGATAAATATTTTAGAGAATAACGCATGTTAGGTCTGGGTTAGGTCTAGGATTTGCTCTCATCAGGCTCATACTTTCGCATATCTCTCATACTTCATGGCTGGATCCTGGGCTATTTCTGGATTGGATCATGTAGTAATGTGGCACCACACTGAAACAGTCAATTAAACCTGGTTTTGATCAATATTTTAGAGAATAATTCATGTTAGGTCTAGGTTAGGTCAGGGATTTGCTCTCATCAGGCTCATTCTTTCGCATATTTCTCATACTTGATGGCTAGATCCTGGGCTTTTTCTGGATTGCATCACGTAGTAATGAAGTACAACACTGAAGCAGTCCATTAAACCTGGTTGCGATCAATATTTTAGAGGATAACACATGTTAGGTCTGGGTTTGGTCTAGTATTTGCCCTCATCAGGCCCATTCTTTCGCATATTTCTCAAACTTGATGGCTAGATCCTGGGCTTTTTCTGGATTGCATCACGTAGTAATGTAGTACCACACTGAAACATTCAATTAAACCTGGTCTTGATAAATATTTCAGAGGATAACGCATGTTAGGTCTGGGTTAGGTCTAGGATTTGCACTCATCAGGCTCATACTTTCGCATATTTCTCATACTTCATGGCTAGATCCTGGGCTTTTTCTGGATTGCATCACGTAGTAATGAAGTACAACACTGAAACAGTCAATTGAACATGGTCTCCATCAATATCTTAGAGGACAACGCAAGTTAGGCCTGGGATAGGTCTTGGATTTGCCCTCATCAGGCTCATACTTTCGCATATTTCTCATACTTCATGGCTAGATCCTGGGCTATTTCTGGATTGGATCACGTAGTAAAGTGGTACCACACTGAAACATTCAATGAAACCTGGTCTGGATAAATATTTTAGAGGATAACGCATGTTAGGTCTGGGTTAGGTCTAGGATTTGCCCTCATCAGGCTCATTCTTTCGCATATTTCTCATACTTGATGGCTAGATCCTGGGCTTTTTCTGGATTGCATCACGTAGTAATGTGGTACCACGCTGAAACAGTCAACTAAACCTAGTTTCGATCAATATGTTAGAGGATAACGTAAGTTAGGTATGGGATAGGTCTGAAATTTGCCCTCATCATGCTCATGCTTTCGCGTTTTTCACATACTTGTTGAACAGATCCTGGGTTTTTTCTGGTTTGGATCACGTAGTAATGTGGTACCACGCTGAAACAGTTGATTAGACCCGGTTTCGATCAATATTTTAGAGGATAACGCAAGTTAAGTCTGGGATAGGTCTGGAATTTGACCTCATCAGACTCATACTTTCGCGTTTTTCACATACTTGTTGAACAGATCCTGGGTTTTTTCTGGTTTGGATCACGTAGTAGTGTGGTACCACACTGAAACAGTCCATGAAACCTGGTTGCGATCAATATTTTAAAGGATAACACATGTTAGGTCTGGGTTTGGTCTAGTATTTGCCCTCATCAGGCCCATTCTTTCGCATATTTCTCAAACTTGATGGCTAGATCCTGGGCTTTTTCTGGATTGCATCACGTAGTAATGTAGTACCACACTGAAACATTCAATTAAACCTGGTCTTGATAAATATTTCAGAGGATAACGCATGTTAGGTCTGGGTTAGGTCTAGGATTTGCACTCATCAGGCTCATACTTTCGCATATTTCTCATACTTCATGGCTAGATCCTGGGCTTTTTCTGGATTGCATCACGTAGTAATGAAGTACAACACTGAAACAGTCAATTGAACATGGTCTCCATCAATATCTTAGAGGACAACGCAAGTTAGGCCTGGGATAGGTCTTGGATTTGCCCTCATCAGGCTCATACTTTCGCATATTTCTCATACTTCATGGCTAGATCCTGGGCTATTTCTGGATTGGATCACGTAGTAAAGTGGTACCACACTGAAACATTCAATGAAACCTGGTCTGGATAAATATTTTAGAGGATAACGCATGTTAGGTCTGGGTTAGGTCTAGGATTTGCCCTCATCAGGCTCATTCTTTCGCATATTTCTCATACTTGATGGCTAGATCCTGGGCTTTTTCTGGATTGCATCACGTAGTAATGTGGTACCACGCTGAAACAGTCAACTAAACCTGGTTTCGATCAATATGTTAGAGGATAACGTAAGTTAGGTATGGGATAGGTCTGAAATTTGCCCTCATCATGCTCATGCTTTCGCGTTTTTCACATACTTGTTGAACAGATCCTGGGTTTTTTCTGGTTTGGATCACGTAGTAATGTGGTACCACGCTGAAACAGTTGATTAGACCCGGTTTCGATCAATATTTTAGAGGATAACGCAAGTTAAGTCTGGGATAGGTCTGGAATTTGACCTCATCAGACTCATACTTTCGCGTTTTTCACATACTTGTTGAACAGATCCTGGGTTTTTTCTGGTTTGGATCACGTAGTAGTGTGGTACCACACTGAAACAGTCCATGAAACCTGGTTGCGATCAATATTTTAAAGGATAACGCATGTTAGGTCTGGGTTAGCTCTAGGATTTGCCCTCATCAGGCTCATTCTTTCGCATATTTCTCAAACTTCATGGCTAGATCCTGGGCTTTTTCTGGATTCCATCACGTAGTAATGTGGTACCACACTGAAACATTCAATTAAACCTGGTCTTGATAAATATTTTAGAGGATAACGCATGTTAGGTCTGGGTTAGGTCTAGGATTTGCCCTCATCAGGCTCATACTTTCGCATATTTCTCATACTTCATGGCTAGATCCTGGGCTGTTTCTGGATCGTATCACGTAGTAATGAAGTACAACACTGAAACAGTCAATTAAACCTGGTTTCCATCAATATTTTAGAGGACAACGCAAATTAGGTCTGGGATAGATCTGGGATTCGCCCTAATCTGGCTCATACTTTCGCGTTTTTCACATACTCGTTGATCAGATCCTGGGTTTTTTCTGGTTTGCATCACGTAGTAATGTGGGACCACACTGAAACAGTCAATTAAATCTGGTTTCGATCAATATTTTAGAGAATAATTCATGTTGGGTCTAGGTTAGGCCTGGGATTTTCACTCATCAGACTCATACTTTCGCATTCTTCACATACTTGTTGAACGGATCCTGGGTTTTTTCTGGTTTGGATCACGTAGTAATGTGGGACCACACTGAAACAATCAATTAAACCTGGTCTTGATAAATATTTTGGAGGATAACGCATGTTAGGTCTGGGTTAGGTCTAGGATTTGCCCTCATCAGGCTCATACTTTCGCATATTTCTCATACTTCATGGCTAGATCCTGGGCTGTTTCTGGATTGTATCACGTAGTAATGTGGTACCACGCGGAAACAGTCAATTAAACCTGGTTTCGATCAATATTTTGGAGGATAACGCAAGTTAGGTCTGGGATAGGTCTAGGATTTGCCCTCATCAGGCTCTTACTTTCGCATATTTCTCATACTTCATGGCTAGATCCTGGGCTATTTCTGGATTGGATCACGTAGTAAAGTGGTACCACACTGAAACATTCAATGAAACCTGGTCTGGATAAATATTTTAGAGGATAATGCATCTTAGGTCTAGGTTAGGTCCGGGATTTTCACTCATCAGACTCATACTTTCGCATTCTTCACATACTTGTTGAACGGATCCTGGGTTTTTTCTGGTTTGGAACACGTAGTAATGTGGGACCACAATGAAACAATCAATTAAACCTGGTCTTGATAAATATTTTAGAGGATAACGCATGTTAGGTTTGGGTTAGGTCTAGGATTTGCCCTCGTCAGGCTCATACTTTCGCATATTTCTCATACTTCATGGCTAGATCCTGGGCTAGTTCTGGATTGGATCACGTAGTAATGTGGTACCACACTGAAACAGTCAATTAAACCTGGTTTCGATCAATATTTTAGAGAATAATTCATGATAGGTCTAGGTTAGGTCTGGGATTTGCTCTCATCAGACTCATACTTTCGCATTCTTCACATACTTGTTGAACGGATCCTGGGTTTTTTCTGGTTTGGATCACGTAGTAATGTGGTACCACACAGAAACATTCAATTAAACCTTGTCTTGATAAATATTTTAGAGAATAACGCATGTTAGGTCTGGGTTAGGTCTAGGATTTGCCCTCATCAGGCTCATACTTTCGCATATCTCTCATACTTCATGGCTAGATCCTGGGCCATTTCTGGATTGGATCATGTAGTAATGTGGCACCACACTGAAACAGTCAATTAAACCTGCTTTTAATCAATATTTTAGAGAATAATTCATGTTAGGTCTAGGTTAGGTCAGGGATTTACTCTCATCAGGCTCATTCTTTCGCATATTTCTCATACTTGATGGCTAGATCCTGGGCTTTTTCTGGATTGCATCACGTAGTAATGAAGTACAACACTGAAACAGTCAATTGAACTTGGTTTCCATCAATATTTTAGAGGACAACGCATGTTAGGTCTAGGTTAGGCCTGGGATTTGCCCTCATCAGGGTCATACTGTCGCAGTTTTAACATACTTGTTCAACGGATCCTGGGTTTTTTCTGGTTTGGTTCACGTAGTAATGTGGTACCACACTGAAAAATTCAATTAAACCTGGTCTTGATAAATATTTTAGAGGATAACGCATGTTAGGTTTGGGTTAGGTCTAGGATTTGCCCTCATCTGGCTCATACTTTCGCATATTTCTCATACTTCATGGCTAGATCCTGGGTTTTTTCTGGTTTGGATCACGTAGTAGTGTGGTACCACACTGAAACAGTCCATTAAACCTGGTTGCGATCAATATTTTAGAGGATAACGCATGTTAGGTCTGGGTTAGGTCTAGTATTTGCCCTCATCAGGCTCATTCTTTCGCATATTTCTCAAACTTGATGGCTAGATCCTGGGCTTTTTCTGGATTGCATCACGTAGTAATGTAGTACCACACTGAAACATTCATTTAAACCTGGTCTTGATAAATATTTCAGAGGATAACGCATGTTAGGTCTGGGTTAGGTCTAGGATTTGCACTCATCAGGCTCATACTTTCGCATATTTCTCATACTTCATGGCTAGATCCTGGGCTTTTTCTGGATTGCAACACGTAGTAATGAAGTACAACACTGAAACAGTCAATTGAACCTGGTCTCCATCAATATCTTAGAGGACAACGCAAGTTAGGTCTGGGATAGGTCTTGGATTTGCCCTCATCAGGCTCATACTTTCGCATATTTCTCATACTTCATGGCTAGATCCTGGGCTATTTCTGGATTGGATCACGTAGTAAAGTGGTACCACACTGAAACATTCAATGAAACCTGGTCTGGATAAATATTTTAGAGGATAACGCATGTTAGGTCTGGGTTAGGTCTACGATTTGCCCTCATCAGGCTCATACTTTCGCATATTTCTCATACTTCATGGCTAGATCCTGGGGTGTTTCTGGATTGTATCACGTAGTAAAGTGGTACCACACTGAAACAGTCAATTAAACCTGGTTTCCATCAATATCTTAGAGGACAACGCAAGTTAGGTCTGGGATAGGTCTGGGATTTGCCCTCATCAGACTCATACTTTCGCGTTTTTCACATACTTGTTGAACAGATCCTGGGTTTTTTCTGATTTGGATCACGTAGTAATGTGGTACCACGCTGAAACAGTCAATTAAACCTGGTTTCGATCAATATTTTAGAGGATACCGCAAGTTAGGTCTGGGATAGGGCTGGGATTTGCCCTCATCAGGGTCATACTGTCGCAGTTTTAACATACTTGTTCAACGGATCCTGGGTTTTTTCTGGTTTGGTTCAGGTAGTAATGTTGTACCACACTGAAACATTCAATTAAACCTGGTCTTGATAAATATTTTAGAGGATAACGCATGTTAGGTTTGGGTTAGTTCTAGGATTTGCCCTCATCAGGCTCATACTTTCGCATATTTCTCATACTTCATGTCTAGATCCTGGGTTTTTTCTGGTTTGGATCACGTAGTAGTGTGGTACCACACTGAAACAGTCCATTAAACCTGGTTGCGATCTATATTTTAGAGGATAACGCAAGTTAGGTCTGGGATAGGTCTGGGATTCGCCCTAATCAGGCTCATACTTTCGCGTGTTTCACATACTTGTTGTACTGATCCAGGGTTTTTTCTGGTTTGGATCACGTAGTAATGTGGTACCACACTGAAACAGTCGATTAAACCTGGTTTCGATCAATATTATTGAGGATAACGCATGTTAGGTCTGGGTTAGGCCTGAGATTTTCACTCATCAGACTCATACTTTCGCATTCTTCACACACTTGATGAACGGATCCTGGGTTTTTTCAGGTTTGGATCACGTAGTAATGTGGGACCACACTGAAACAGTCAATTAAACCTGGTTTCGATCAATATTTTAGAGAATAATTCATGTTAGGTCTAGGTTAGGTCTGGGATTTACTCCCATCAGGCTCATTCTTTCGCATATTACTCATACTTGATGCCTAGATCCTGGGCTCTTTCTGGATTGGATCACGTAGTAATGTGGGACCACACTGAAACAGTGAATTAAACCTGGTTTCTATCAATATCTTAGAGGACAACGCAAGTTAGGTCTGGGATAGGTATAGGATTTGCCCTCATCAGGCTCATACTTTCGCGTTTTTCACATACTTGTTGAACAGATCCTGGGTTTTTTCTGGTTTGGATCACGTAGTAGTGTGGTACCACACTGAAACAGTCCATTAAACCTGGTTTGGATCAATATTTTAGAGGATAGCGCATGTTAGGTCTAGGTTAGGTCTGGGATTTTCACTAATCAGACTCATACTTACGCATTCTTCACATACTTGTTGAACGGATCCTGGGTTTTTTCTGGTTTGGATCACGTAGTAATGTGGTACCACACAGAAACATTCAATTAAACCTTGTCTTGATAAATATTTTAGAGAATAACGCATGTTAGGTCTGGGTTAGGTCTAGGATTTGCCCTCATCAGGCTCATACTTTCGCATATCTCTCATACTTCATGGCTAGATCCTGGGCCATTTCTGGATTGGATCATGTAGTAATGTGGCACCACACTGAAACAGTCAATTAAACCTGCTTCTAATCAATATTTTAGAGAATAATTCATGTTAGGTCTAGGTTAGGTCAGGGATTTACTCTCATCAGGCTCATTCTTTCGCATATTTCTCATACTTGATGGCTAGATCCTGGGCTTTTTCTGGATTGCATCACGTAGTAATGAAGTACAACACTGAAACAGTCAATTGAACTTGGTTTCCATCAATATTTTAGAGGACAACGCATGTTAGGTCTAGGTTAGGCCTGGGATTTGCCCTCATCAGGGTCATACTGTCGCAGTTTTAACATACTTGTTCAACGGATCCTGGGTTTTTTCTGGTTTGGTTCACGTAGTAATGTGGTACCACACTGAAACATTCAATTAAACCTGGTCTTGATAAATATTTTAGAGGATAACGCATGTTAGGTTTGGGTTAGGTCTAGTATTTGCCCTCATCAGGCTCATTCTTTCGCATATTTCTCAAACTTGATGGCTAGATCCTGGGCTTTTTCTGGATTGCATCACGTAGTAATGTAGTACCACACTGAAACATTCATTTAAACCTGGTCTTGATAAATATTTCAGAGGATAACGCATGTTAGGTCTGGGTTAGGTCTAGGATTTGCACTCATCAGGCTCATACTTTCGCATATTTCTCATACTTCATGGCTAGATCCTGGGCTTTTTCTGGATTGCAACACGTAGTAATGAAGTACAACACTGAAACAGTCAATTGAACCTGGTCTCCATCAATATCTTAGAGGACAACGCAAGTTAGGTCTGGGATAGGTCTTGGATTTGCCCTCATCAGGCTCATACTTTCGCATATTTCTCATACTTCATGGCTAGATCCTGGGCTATTTCTGGATTGGATCACGTAGTAAAGTGGTACCACACTGAAACATTCAATGAAACCTGGTCTGGATAAATATTTTAGAGGATAACGCATGTTAGGTCTGGGTTAGGTCTACGATTTGCCCTCATCAGGCTCATACTTTCGCATATTTCTCATACTTCATGGCTAGATCCTGGGGTGTTTCTGGATTGTATCACGTAGTAAAGTGGTACCACACTGAAACAGTCAATTAAACCTGGTTTCCATCAATATCTTAGAGGACAACGCAAGTTAGGTCTGGGATAGGTCTGGGATTTGCCCTCATCAGACTCATACTTTCGCGTTTTTCACATACTTGTTGAACAGATCCTGGGTTTTTTCTGATTTGGATCACGTAGTAATGTGGTACCACGCTGAAACAGTCAATTAAACCTGGTTTCGATCAATATTTTAGAGGATACCGCAAGTTAGGTCTGGGATAGGGCTGGGATTTGCCCTCATCAGGGTCATACTGTCGCAGTTTTAACATACTTGTTCAACGGATCCTGGGTTTTTTCTGGTTTGGTTCAGGTAGTAATGTTGTACCACACTGAAACATTCAATTAAACCTGGTCTTGATAAATATTTTAGAGGATAACGCATGTTAGGTTTGGGTTAGTTCTAGGATTTGCCCTCATCAGGCTCATACTTTCGCATATTTCTCATACTTCATGTCTAGATCCTGGGTTTTTTCTGGTTTGGATCACGTAGTAGTGTGGTACCACACTGAAACAGTCCATTAAACCTGGTTGCGATCTATATTTTAGAGGATAACGCAAGTTAGGTCTGGGATAGGTCTGGGATTCGCCCTAATCAGGCTCATACTTTCGCGTGTTTCACATACTTGTTGTACTGATCCAGGGTTTTTTCTGGTTTGGATCACGTAGTAATGTGGTACCACACTGAAACAGTCGATTAAACCTGGTTTCGATCAATATTATTGAGGATAACGCATGTTAGGTCTGGGTTAGGCCTGAGATTTTCACTCATCAGACTCATACTTTCGCATTCTTCACACACTTGATGAACGGATCCTGGGTTTTTTCAGGTTTGGATCACGTAGTAATGTGGGACCACACTGAAACAGTCAATTAAACCTGGTTTCGATCAATATTTTAGAGAATAATTCATGTTAGGTCTAGGTTAGGTCTGGGATTTACTCCCATCAGGCTCATTCTTTCGCATATTACTCATACTTGATGCCTAGATCCTGGGCTCTTTCTGGATTGGATCACGTAGTAATGTGGGACCACACTGAAACAGTGAATTAAACCTGGTTTCTATCAATATCTTAGAGGACAACGCAAGTTAGGTCTGGGATAGGTCTAGGATTTGCCCTCATCAGGATCATACTTTCGCGTTTTTCACATACTTGTTGAACAGATCCTGGGTTTTTTCTGGTTTGGATCACGTAGTAGTGTGGTATCACACTGAAACAGTCCATTAAACCTGGTTTGGATCAATATTTTAGAGGATAGCGCATGTTAGGTCTAGGTTAGGTCTGGGATTTTCACTAATCAGACTCATACTTACGCATTCTTCACATACTTGTTGAACGGATCCTGGGTTTTTTCTGGTTTGGATCACGTAGTAATGTGGTACCACACTGAAACAGTCGATTAAACCTGGTTTCGATCAATATTTTAGAGGATAACGCATGTTAGGTCTGGGATAGGTCTGGGATTCGCCCTAATCAGGCTCATACTTTCGCGTGTTTCACATACTTGTTGTACTGATCCAGGGTTTTTTCTGGTTTGGATCACGTAGTAATGTGGTACCACACTGAAACAGTCGATTAAACCTGGTTTCGATCAATATTATTGAGGATAACGCATGTTAGGTCTGGGTTAGGCCTGAGATTTTCACTCATCAGACTCATACTTTCGCATTCTTCACACACTTGATGAACGGATCCTGGGTTTTTTCAGGTTTGGATCACGTAGTAATGTGGGACCACACTGAAACAGTCAATTAAACCTGGTTTCGATCAATATTTTAGAGAATAATTCATGTTAGGTCTAGGTTAGGTCTGGGATTTACTCCCATCAGGCTCATTCTTTCGCATATTACTCATACTTGATGCCTAGATCCTGGGCTCTTTCTGGATTGGATCACGTAGTAATGTGGGACCACACTGAAACAGTGAATTAAACCTGGTTTCTATCAATATCTTAGAGGACAACGCAAGTTAGGTCTGGGATAGGTCTAGGATTTGCCCTCATCAGGATCATACTTTCGCGTTTTTCACATACTTGTTGAACAGATCCTGGGTTTTTTCTGGTTTGGATCACGTAGTAGTGTGGTATCACACTGAAACAGTCCATTAAACCTGGTTTGGATCAATATTTTAGAGGATAGCGCATGTTAGGTCTAGGTTAGGTCTGGGATTTTCACTAATCAGACTCATACTTACGCATTCTTCACATACTTGTTGAACGGATCCTGGGTTTTTTCTGGTTTGGATCACGTAGTAATGTGGTACCACACTGAAACAGTCGATTAAACCTGGTTTCGATCAATATTTTAGAGGATAACGCATGTTAGGTCTGGGATAGGTCTGGGATTAGCCCCCATCAGACTCATACTTTCGCACACTTCACATACTCGTTGACAAGATCCTGGGTTTTTTTCTGGTTTGGATCACGTAGTAATGTGGTACCACACTGAAACAGTCGATTAAACCTGGTTTCGATCAATATTTTTGAGGATAACGCATGTTAGGTCTAGGTTAGATCTGGGATTTGCTCTCATCAGGCTCATTCTTTCGCATATTTCTCATACTTGATGGCTAGATCCTGGGCTCTTTCTGGAGTGCATCACGTAGTAATGAAGTACAACACTGAAACAGTCAATTAAACCTGGTTTCCATCAATATTTTAGAGGACAACGCAAGTTAGGTCTGGGATAGGTCTGGGATATGCCCTCATCAGGTTCATACTTTCGCGTTTTTCACATACATGTTGAACAGATCCTTGGTTTTTTCTGGTTTGTATCACGTAGTAGTGTGGTACCACACTGAAACAGTCCATTAAACCTGGTTTGGATCAATATTTTAGAGGATAACGCATGTTAGGTCTAGGTTAGCCCTGGGATTTTCACTCATCGGACTCATACTTTCGCATTCTTCTCATACTTGTTGAACTGGTCCTGGGGTTTTTTTCTGGTTTGGATCACGTAGTAATGTGGGACCACACTGAAACAATCAATTAAACCTGGTCTTGATAAATATGTTAGAGGATAACGCATGTTAGGTCTGGGTTAGGTCTAGGATTTGCCCTCGTCAGGCTCATACTTTCGCATATTTCTCATACTTGATGGCTAGATCCCGGGCTTTTTCTGGATTGCATCACGTAGTAATGAAGTACAACACTGAAACAGTCAATTAAACCTGGTTTCCATCAATATTTTAGAGGACAACGCAAGTTAGGTCTGGGATAGGTCTGGGATATGCCCTCATCAGGTTCATACTTTCGCCTTTTTCACATACTTGTTGAACAGATCCTGGGTTACTTTCTGGTTTGGATCATATAGTAATGTGGTACCACACTGAAACAGTCGATTAAACCAGGTTTCGATCAATATTTTTGAGGATAACGCATGTTAGGTCTAGGTTAGGCCTGGGATTTTCACTCATCAGACTCATACTTTCGCATTCTTCACATACTTGTTGAACGGATCCTGGGTTTTTTCTGGTTTGGATCACGTTGTAATGTGGGTCCACACTGAAACAGTCAATTAAACCTGGTTTCGACCAATATTTTAGAGAATAATTCATGTTAGGTCTGGGATTTGCTCTCATCAGGCTCATTCTTTCGCATATTTCTTATACTTGATGGCTAGATCCTGGTCTTTTTCTGGATTGCATCACGTAGTAATGTGGTACCACACTGAAACAGTCGATTAAACCTGGTTTCGATCAATATTATTGAGGATAACGCATGTTAGGTCTGGGTTAGGCCTGAGATTTTCACTCATCAGACTCATACTTTCGCATTCTTCACACACTTGATGAACGGATCCTGGGTTTTTTCAGGTTTGGATCACGTAGTAATGTGGGACCACACTGAAACAGTCAATTAAACCTGGTTTCGATCAATATTTTAGAGAATAATTCATGTTAGGTCTAGGTTAGGTCTGGGATTTACTCCCATCAGGCTCATTCTTTCGCATATTTCTCATACTTGATGGCTAGATCCCGGGCTTTTTCTGGATTGCATCACGTAGTAATGAAGTACAACACTGAAACAGTCAATTAAACCTGGTTTCCATCAATATTTTAGAGGACAACGCAAGTTAGGTCTGGGATAGGTCTGGGATATGCCCTCATCAGGTTCATACTTTCGCGTTTTTCACATACTTGTTGAACAGATCCTGGGTTACTTTCTGGTTTGGATCATATAGTAATGTGGTACCACACTGAAACAGTCGATTAAACCAGGTTTCGGTCAATATTTTTGAGGATAACGCATGTTAGGTCTAGGTTAGGCCTGGGATTTTCACTCATCAGACTCATACTTTCGCATTCTTCACATACTTGTTGAACGGATCCTGGGTTTTTTCTGGTTTGGATCACGTTGTAATGTGGGTCCACACTGAAACAGTCAATTAAACCTTGTTTCGACCAATATTTTAGAGAATAATTCATGTTAGGTCTGGGATTTGCTCTCATCAGGCTCATTCTTTCGCATATTTCTTATACTTGATGGCTAGATCCTGGTCTTTTTCTGGATTGCATCACGTAGTAATGTGGTACCACACTGAAACAGTCGATTAAGCCTGGTTTCGAACAATATTTTAGAGGATAACGCAAGTTAAGTCTGGGATTGGTCTGGGATTTGACCTCATCAGACTCATACTTTCGCACACTTCACATACTTGTTGAACAGATCCTGGGTTTTTTCTGGTATGGATCCCGTAGTAGTGTGCTACCACACTGAAACGGTCCATTAAACCTGGTTTCGCTCAATATTTTAGAGGATAACGCATGTTAGGTCAAGGTTAGGTCTAAGATTTGCCCTCATCAGGCTCACAGTTACGCGTTTTTCACATACTTGTTGAACAGATCCTGGGTTTTTTCTGGTTTGGATCACGAAGTAGTGTGGTACCACACTGACACAGTCCATTAAACCTTGTTTCGCTCAATATTTTAGAGGATAACGCATGTTAGGTCTGGGATAGGTATGGGATTTGCCCTCATCAGACTCATACTTTCGCACACTTCACATACTCGTTGAACAGATCCAGGGTTATTTTCAGGTTTGGATCACATAGTAATGTGGTACCACACCGAAACAGCCGATTAAACCAGGTTTCGATCAATATTTTTGAGGATAACGCATGTTAGGTCTGGGATAGGTCTGGGATTTGCCCTCATCAGGCTCATACTTTCCCAGTTTTAACATGCATGTTGACCTGATCGAGGGGTTTTTCTGCTTTGGATCACGTAGTAAAGTGGTACCACAATAAAACATTCAATTAAACCTGGTTTCGATCAATATTTTAGAGGATAACGCATGTTAGGTCCAGGTTAGGTCTGGGATTTGCTCTCATCAGGATCATTCTTTCGCATATTTCTCATACTTGATGGCTAGATCCTGGGCTTTTTGTGGATTGCATTACGTAGTAATGTAGTACCACACTGAAACAGTCAATGAAACCTGGTTTCCATCAATATTTTAGAGGACAACGCAAGTTAGGTTTAGGTAAGGCCTGAGATTTTCACTGATCAGACTCATTCTTTCGCATATTTCTCATACATGTTGAACAGATCCTGGGTTTTTTCTGGTTTGGATCACGTAGTAATGTGGTACCACACTGAAACAACCAATTAAACCTGGTCTTGATAAATATTTTAGAGGATAACGCATGTTAGGTCTGGGTTAGGTCTAGGATTTGCCCTCATCAGGCTCATACTTTCGCATATTTCACATACTTCATGGCTAGATCCTGGGCTGTTTCTGGATTGTATCACGTAGTAATGTGGTACCACGCTGAAACAGTCAACTAAACCTGGTTTCGATCAATATTTTGGAGGATAACGCAAGTTAGGTCTGGGATAGGTCTAAGATTTGCCCTCATCAGGCTCCTACTTTCGCATATTTCTCATACTTCATGGCTAGATCCTGGGCTATTTCTGGATTGGATCACGTAGTAAAGTGGTACCACAATGAAACATTCAATGAAACCTGGTCTGGATAAATATTTTAGAGGATAACGCATCTTAGGTCTGGGTTAGGTCTAAGATTTGCCCTCATCAGGCTCACAGTTTCGTGTTTTTCACATACTTGTTGAACAGATCCTGGGTTTTTTCTGGTTTGGATCACGAAGTAGTGTGGTACCACACTGAAACGGTCCATTAAACCTGGTTTCGCTCAATATTTTAGAGGATAACGCATGTTAGGTCTAGGTTAGGTCTGGGATTTGCTCTCATCAGGCTCATTCTTTCACATATTTCTCATACTTGATGGCTAGATCCTGGGCTTTTTCTGGATTGCATCACGTAGTAATGTAGTACCACACTGAAACAGTTTATGAAACCTGGTTTTCATCAATATTTTAGAGGACAACGCAAGTTAGGTCTGGGATAGGTCTGGGATTTGATCTCATCAGACTCATACTTTCGCACCCTTCACATACTCGTTGAACAGATCCTGGGTTATTTTCTGGTTTGGATCACATAGTAATGTGGTACCACACTGAAACAGTCGATTAAACCAGGTGTCGATCAATATTTTTGAGTATAACGCGTGTTAGGTCTTGGTTAGGCCTGGGATTTTCACTCATCAGACTGATACTTTCGCATTCTTCACATACTTGTTGAACGGATCCTGGGTTTTTTCTGGTTTGGATCACGTAGTAGAGTGGTACCACAATAAAACAGTCAATTAAACCTGGTTTCGATCAATATTTTAGAGGATATCGCAAGTTAGGTCTGGGATAGGTCTGGGATTTGCCCTCATCGGACTCATACTTTCGCACACTTGACATACTCGTTGATCAGATCCGGGGTTTTTTCTGGTTTGGATCACGTAGTAATGTGGTACCACACTGAAACAGTCGATTAAACCAGGTTTCGATCAATATTTTTGAGGATAACGCATGTTAGGTCTGGGTTAGGTCTAGGATTTGCTCTCGTCAGGCTCATACTTCCGCATGTTTCTCATACTTCAAGGTTAGATCCTGGGCTATTTCTGGATTGGACCACGTAGTAATGTGGTACCACACTGAAACAGTCAATGAAACCTGGTTTCGATCAATATTTTAGAGGATAACGCAAGTTAGGTCTGGGATAGGTCTGGGATTCGCCCTAATCAGGCTCATACCTTCGCGTGTTTCACATACTTGTTGTACTGATCCTGGGTTTTTTCTGGTTTGGATCACGCAGTAATGTGGTACCACACTGAAACAGTCGATTAAACCTGGTTTCGATCAATATTATTGAGGATAACGCATGTTAGGTCTAGGTTAGGCCTGAGATTTTCACTCATCAGACTCATACTTTCGCATTCTTCACACACTTGATGAACGGATCCTGGGTTTTTTCAGGTTTGGATCACGTAGTAATGTGGGACCACACTGAAACAGTCAATTAAACCTGGTTTCGATCAATATTTTAGAGAATAATTCATGTTAGGTCTAGGTTAGGTCTGGGGTTTACTCCCATCAGGCTCATTCTTTCGCATATTACTCATACTTGATGGCTAGATCCTGGGCTCTTTCTGGATTGGATCACGTAGTAATGTGGTACCACACTGAAACAGTCAATTAAACCTGGTTTCGACCAATATTTTAGAGAATAATTCATGTTAGGTCTGGGATTTGCTCTCATCAGGCTCATTCTTTCGCATATTTCTTATACTTGATGGCTAGATCCTGGTCTTTTTCTGGATTGCATCACGTAGTAATGTGGTACCACACTGAAACAGTCGATTAAACCTGGTTTCGATCAATATTATTGAGGATAACGCATGTTAGGTCTGGGTTAGGCCTGAGATTTTCACTCATCAGACTCATACTTTCGCATTCTTCACACACTTGATGAACGGATCCTGGGTTTTTTCAGGTTTGGATCACGTAGTAATGTGGGACCACACTGAAACAGTCAATTAAACCTGGTTTCGATCAATATTTTAGAGAATAATTCATGTTAGGTCTAGGTTAGGTCTGGGATTTACTCCCATCAGGCTCATTCTTTCGCATATTTCTCATACTTGATGGCTAGATCCCGGGCTTTTTCTGGATTTCATCACGTAGTAATGAAGTACAACACTGAAACAGTCAATTAAACCTGGTTTCCATCAATATTTTAGAGGACAACGCAAGTTAGGTCTGGGATAGGTCTGGGATATGCCCTCATCAGGTTCATACTTTCGCGTTTTTCACATACTTGTTGAACAGATCCTGGGTTACGTTCTGGTTTGGATCATATAGTAATGTGGTACCACACTGAAACAGTCGATTAAACCAGGTTTCGATCAATATTTTTGAGGATAACGCATGTTAGGTCTAGGTTAGGCCTGGGATTTTCACTCATCAGACTCATACTTTCGCATTCTTCACATACTTGTTGAACGGATCCTGGGTTTTTTCTGGTTTGGATCACGTTGTAATGTGGGTCCACACTGAAACAGTCAATTAAACCTTGTTTCGACCAATATTTTAGAGAATAATTCATGTTAGGTCTGGGATTTGCTCTCATCAGGCTCATTCTTTCGCATATTTCTTATACTTGATGGCTAGATCCTGGTCTTTTTCTGGATTGCATCACGTAGTAATGTGGTACCACACTGAAACAGTCGATTAAGCCTGGTTTCGAACAATATTTTAGAGGATAACGCAAGTTAAGTCTGGGATTGGTCTGGGATTTGACCACATCAGACTCATACTTTCGCACACTTCACATACTTGTTGAACAGATCCTGGGTTTTTTCTGGTATGGATCCCGTAGTAGTGTGCTACCACACTGAAACGGTCCATTAAACCTGGTTTCGCTCAATATTTTAGAGGATAACGCATGTTAGGTCAAGCTTAGGTCTAAGATTTGCCCTCATCAGGCACACAGTTACGCGTTTTTCACATACTTGTTGAACAGATCCTGGGTTTTTTCTGGTTTGGATCACGAAGTAGTGTGGTACCACACTGACACAGTCCATTAAACCTTGTTTCGCTCAATATTTTAGAGGATAACGCATGTTAGGTCTGGGATAGGTCTGGGATTTGCCCTCATCAGACTCATACTTTCGCACACTTCACATACTCGTTGAACAGATCCTGGGTTATTTTCAGGTTTGGATCACATAGTAATGTGGTACCACACCGAAACAGCCGATTAAACCAGGTTTCGATCAATATTTTTGAGGATAACGCATGTTAGGTCTGGGATAGGTCTGGGATTAGCCCTCATCAGACTCATACTTTCGCACACTTCACATACTCGTTGACAAGATCCTGGGTTTTTTTCTGGTTTGCATCACGTAGTAACGTGGTACCACACTGAAACAGTCGATTAAACCTGGTTTCGATCAATATTTTTGAGGATAACGCATGTTAGGTCTGGGATAGGTCTGGGATTTGCCCTCATCAGGCTCATACTTTCCCAGTTTTAACATGCATGTTGACCTGATCGAGGGTTTTTTCTGCTTTGGATCACGTAGTAAAGTGGTACCACAATAAAACATTCAATTAAACCTGGTTTCGATCAATATTTTAGAGGATATCGCAAGTTAGGTCTGGGATAGATCTGGGATTTGCCCTCATCAGGCTCATACTTTCGCACACTTCACATACTCGTTGAACAGATCCTGGGTTACTTTCTGGTTTGGATCATATAGTAATGTGGTACCACACTGAAACAGTCGATTAAACAAGGTTTCGATCAATATTTTTGAGGATAACGCATGTTAGGTCTAGGTTAGGCCTGGGATTTTCACTCATCAGACTCATACTTTCGCATTCTTCACATACTTGTTGAACGGATCCTGGGTTTTTTCTGGTTTGGATCACGTAGTAATGTGGGACCACACTGAAACAGTCAATTAAACCTGGTTTCGACCAATATTTTAGAGAATAATTCATGTTAGGTCTAGGTTAGGTCTGGGATTTACTCTCATCAGGCTCATTCTTTCGCATATTTCTCATACATGATGGCTAGATCCTGGGCTTTTTCTGGAGTGCATCACGTAGTAATGAAGTACAACAGTGAAACAGTCAATTAAACCTGGTTTCCATCAATATTTTAGAGGACAACGCAAGTTAGGTCTGGGATAGGTCTGCGATATGCCCTCATCAAGTTCATACTTTCGCGTTTTTCACATAATTGTTGAACAGATCCTGGGTTTTTTCTGGTTTGGATCCCGTAGTAGTGTGGTACCACACTGAAACAGTCCATTAAACCTGGTTTCGCTCAATATTTTAGAGGATAACGCATGTTAGGTCTAGGTCAGGCCTGGGATTTTCACTCATCAGACTCATACTTTCGCATTCTTCACATACTTGTTGAACGGATCCTGGGTTTTTTCTGGTTTGGATCACGTAGTAATGTGGGTCCACACTGAGACAATCAATTAAACCTGGTTTCGATCAATAGTTTAGAGAATAATTCATGTTAGGTCTAGGTTTGGTCTGGGATTTGCTCTCATCGGGCTCATTCTTTCGCATATTTCTCATATTTGATGGCTAGATCCTGGGCTTTTTCTGGATTGCATCACGTAGTAATGAAGTACGACACTGAAACAGTCAATTAAACCAGGTTTCCATCAATATCTTAAAGGACAACGCAAGTTAGGTCTGGCATAGGTCTGGGATTCGCCCTTATCAGGCTCATACTTTGGCGTTTTTCACATACTTGTTGAACAGATCCTGGGTTTTTTCTGGTTTGTATCACGTAGTAGTGTGGTACCACACTGAAACAGTCAATTAAACCTGGTTTCCATCAATATTTTAGAGGATAACGCATGTTAGGTCTAGGTTAGGCCTGGGATTTTCACTCATCAGACTCATACTTTCGCATATTTCTCATACTTGATGGCTAGATCCAGGGCTTTTTCTGGATTGCATCACGTAGTAATGAAGTACAACACTGAAACAGTCAATTAAACCTGGTTTCCATCAATATCTTAGAGGACAACGCATGTTAGGTCTGGGATAGGTCTGGGATTTGCCCTCATCAGGCTCATACTTTCGCGTTTTTCACATACTTGTTGAACAGATCCTGGGTTTTTTCTGGTTTGGATCACGTAGTACTGTGGTACCACACTGAAACAGTCCATTAAACCTGGTTTGGATCAATATTTTAGAGGATAACGCATGTTAGGTCTAGGTTAGGTCTGGGATTTTCACTCATCAGACTCATACTTTCGCATTCTTCACATACTTGTTGAGCGGATCCTGGGTTTTTTCTGGATTGGTTCACGTAGTAATGTGGTACCACACTGAAACAGTCGATTAAACCAGGTTTCGATCAATATTTTAGAGGATAACGGATGTTAGGTTTGGGTTAGATCTAGGATTTGCCCTCATCAGGCTCATACTTTCGCATATTTCTCGTACTTCATGGCAAGATCCTGGGCTGTTTCTGGATTGTATCCCGTAGTAGTGTGCTACCACACTGAAACAGTCCATTAAACCTGGTTTCGCTCAATATTTTAGAGGATAACGCATGTTAGGTCAAGGTTAGGTCTAAGATTTGCCCTCATCAGGCTCACAGTTTCGCGTTTTTCACATACTTGTTGAACAGATCCTGGGTTTTTTCTGGTTTGGCTCACGAAGTAGTGTGGTACCACACTGAAACAATCAATTAAACCTGGTCTTGATAAATATTTTAGAGGATAACGCATGTTAGGTTTGGGTTAGGATTAGGATTTGCCCACAGCAGGCTCATACTTTCGCATATCTCTCATACTTCATGGCTAGATCCTGGGCTGTTTCTGGATTGTATCACGTAGTAATGTGGTACCACGCTGAAACAGTCAATTAAACCTGGTTTCGATCAATATTTTAGAGAATAATTCATGTTAGGTCTAGGTTAGGTCTGGGATTTGCTCTCATCAGGCTCGTTCTTTCGCATATTTCTCATACTTGATGGCTAGATCCAGGGCTTTTTCTGGATTGCATCACGTAGTAATGAAGTACAACACTGAAACAGTCAATTAAACCTGGTTTCCATCAATATCTTAGAGGACAACGCATGTTAGGTCTGGGATAGGTCTGGGATTTGCCCTCATCAGGCTCATACTTTCGCGTTTTTCACATACTTGTTGAACAGATCCTGGGTTTTTTCTGGTTTGGATCACGTAGTACTGTGGTACCACACTGAAACAGTCCATTAAACCTGGTTTGGATCAATATTTTAGAGGATAACGCATGTTAGGTCTAGGTTAGGTCTGGGATTTTCACTCATCAGACTCATACTTTCGCATTCTTCACATACTTGTTGAGCGGATCCTGGGTTTTTTCTGGATTGGTTCACGTAGTAATGTGGTACCACACTGAAACAGTCGATTAAACCTGGTTTCGATCAATATTTTAGAGGATAACGCAAGTTAGGTCTGGGATAGGTCTGGGATTTGACCTCATCAGACTCATACTTTCGCACTCTTCACATACTTGTTGAACGGATCCTGGGTTTTTTCTGGTTTGGATCACGTAGTAATGTGGGACCACACGGAAACAGTCAATTAAACCTGGTTTCGATCAATATTTTAGAGGATAACGCAAGTTAGGTCTGGGTTAAGTCTGGGATTAGCCCTCACCAGACTCATACTTTCGCAAACTTCACATACTCGTTGACGAGATCCTGTGTTTTTTTCTGGTTTGGATCACGTAGTAATGTGGTACCACACCGAAACAGTCGATTAAACCTGGTTTCGATCAATATTTTTGAGGATAGCGCATGTTAGGTCTGGGATAGGTCTGGGATTTGCCCTCATCAGGCTCATACTTTCCCAGTTGTAACATGCATGTTGACCTGATCGAGGGTTTTTTCTGCTTTGGATCACGTAGTAAAGTGGTACCACAATAAAACAGTCAATTAAACCTGGTTTCGATCAATATTTTAGAGGATATCGCAAGTTAGGTCTGGGATAGGTCTGGGATTTGCCCTCATCAGACTCATACTTTCGCACACTTGACATACCCGTTGATCAGATCCTGGGTTTTTTTCTGGTTTGGATCACGTAGTAATGTAGTACCACACTGAAGCAGTCAATTAAACCTGGTTTCCATCAATATTTTAGAGGACAACGCAAGTTAGGTCTGGGATAGGTCTGGGATTAGCCCTCATCAGACTCATACTTTCGTTTTCTTCACATACTCGTTTCACAGATCCTGGGTTATTTTCTGGTTTGGATCACATAGTAATGTGGTACCACACTGAAACATTCAATGAAACCTGGTCTGGATAAATATTTTAGAGGATAACGCAAGTTAGGTCTGGGATAGGTCTGGGATTAGCCCTCATCAGACTCATACTTTCGCACACTTCACATACTCGTTGAACAGATCCTGGGTTTTTTTCTGGTTTGGATCACGTAGTAATGTGGTAACACACTGAAACAGTCGATTAAACCTGGTTTCGATCAATATTATTGAGGATAACGCATGTTAGGTCTAGGTCAGGTCTATGATTTGCCCTCATCAGGCTCATACTTTCTCATATTTCTCCTACTTCATGGCTGGATCCTGGGCTATTTCTGGATTGGATCACGTAGTAATGTGGTACCACACTGAAACAGTCAATTAAACCTGGTTTCGATTAATATTTTAGAGAATAATTCATGTTAGGTCTGGGTTACGTCTGGGATTTGCTCTCATCAGGCTCATTCTTTCGCATATTTCTCATACTTGATGGCTAGATCCTGGGCTATTTCGGGTTTGGTTCACGTAGTAATGTGGTACCACACTGAAACATTCAATAAAACCTGGTCTTGATAAATATTTTAGAGGATAACGCATGTTACGTCTGGGTCAGGTCTAGAATTTGCCCACATCATGCTCATACTTTCGCACACTTCACATACTTGTTGAACAGATCCTGGGTTTTTTCTGGTATGGATCCCGTAGTAGTGTGCTACCACACTGAAACGGTCCATTAAACCTGGTTTCGCTCAATATTTTAGAGAATAACGCATGTTAGGTCAAGGTTAGGTCTAAGATTTGCCCTCATCAGGCACACAGTTACGCGTTTTTCACATACTTGTTGAACAGATCCTGGGTTTTTTCTGGTTTGGATCACGAAGTAGTGTGGTACCACACTGACACAGTCCATTAAACCTTGTTTCGCTCAATATTTTAGAGGATAACGCATGTTAGGTCTGGGATAGGTCTGGGATTTGCCCTCATCAGACTCATACTTTCGCACACTTCACATACTCGTTGAACAGATCCTGGGTTATTTTCAGGTTTGGATCACATAGTAATGTGGTACCACACCGAAACAGCCGATTAAACCAGGTTTCGATCAATATTTTTGAGGATAACGCATGTTAGGTCTGGGATAGGTCTGGGATTAGCCCTCATCAGACTCATACTTTCGCACACTTCACATACTCGTTGACAAGATCCTGGGTTTTTTTCTGGTTTGCATCACGTAGTAATGTGGTACCACACTGAAACAGTCGATTAAACCTGGTTTCGATCAATATTTTTGAGGATAACGCATGTTAGGTCTGGGATAGGTCTGGGATTTGCCCTCATCAGGCTCATACTTTCCCAGTTTTAACATGCATGTTGACCTGATCGAGGGTTTTTTCTGCTTTGGATCACGTAGTAAAGTGGTACCACAATAAAACATTCAATTAAACCTGGTTTCGATCAATATTTTAGAGGATATCGCAAGTTAGGTCTGGGATAGGTCTGGGATTTGCCCTCATCAGGCTCATACTTTCGCACACTTCACATACTCGTTGAACAGATCCTGGGTTTTTTCTGGTTTGGATCCCGTAGTAGTGTGGTACCACACTGAAACAGTCCATTAAACCTGGTTTCGCTCAATATTTTAGAGGATAACGCATGTTAGGTCTAGGTCAGGCCTGGGATTTTCACTCATCAGACTCATACTTTCGCATTCTTCACATACTTGTTGAACGGATCCTGGGTTTTTTCTGGTTTGGATCACGTAGTAATGTGGGTCCACACTGAGACAATCAATTAAACCTGGTTTCGATCAATAGTTTAGAGAATAATTCATGTTAGGTCTAGTTTTGGTCTGGGATTTGCTCTCATCAGGCTCATTCTTTCGCATATTTCTCATATTTGATGGCTAGATCCTGGGCTTTTTCTGGATTGCATCACGTAGTAATGAAGTACGACACTGAAACAGTCAATTAAACCTGGTTTCCATCAATATCTTAGAGGACAACGCAAGTTAGGTCTGGCATAGGTCTGGGATTCGCCCTTATCAGGCTCATACTTTGGCGTTTTTCACATACTTGTTGAACAGATCCTGGGTTTTTTCTGGTTTGTATCACGTAGTAGTGTGGTACCACACTGAAACAGTCAATTAAACCTGGTTTCCATCAATATTTTAGAGGATAACGCAAGTTAGGTCTGGCATTGGTCTGGGATTTGCTCTCATCAGGCTCATTCTTTCGCATATTTCTCATACTTGATGGCTAGATCCTGGGCTTTTTCTGGATTGCATCACGTAGTAATGTGGTACCACACTGAAACAGTCGATTAAACCTGGTTTCGATCAATATTTTAGAGGATAACGCAAGTTAAGTCCGGGATTGGTCTGGGATTTGACCTCATCAAACTCATACTTTCGCACACTTCACATACTTGTTGAACAGATCCTGCGTTTTTCCTGGTATGGATTCCGTAGTAGTGTGCTACCACACTGAAACAGTCCATTAAACCTGGTTTCGCTCAATATTTTTGAGGATAACGCATGTTAGGTCAAGGTTAGGTCTGGGATTTGCTCTCATCAGGCTCGTTCTTTCGCATATTTCTCATACTTGATGGCTAGATCCAGGGCTTTTTCTGGATTGCATCACGTAGTAATGAAGTACAACACTGAAACAGTCAATTAAACCTGGTTTCCATCAATATCTTAGAGGACAACGCATGTTAGGTCTGGGATAGGTCTGGTATTTGCCCTCATCAGACTCATACTTTCGCACACTTCACATACTCGTTGAACAGATCCTGGGTAATTTTCAGGATTGGATCACATAGTAATGTGATACCACACCGAAACAGTCGATTAAACCAGGTTTCGATCAATATTTTAGAGGATAACGGATGTTAGGTTTGGGTTAGGTCTAGGATTTGCCCTCATCAGGCTCATACTTTCGCATATTTCTCGTACTTCATGGCAAGATCCTGGGCTGTTTCTGGATTGTATCCCGTAGTAGTGTGCTACCACACTGAAACAGTCCATTAAACCTGGTTTCGCTCAATATTTTAGAGGATAACGCATGTTAGGTCAAGGTTAGGTCTAAGATTTGCCCTCATCAGGCTCACAGTTTCGCGTTTTTCACATACTTGTTGAACAGATCCTGGGTTATTTCTGGTTTGGCTCACGAAGTAGTGTGGTACCACACTGAAACAATCAATTAAACCTGGTCTTGATAAATATTTTAGAAGATAACGCATGTTAGGTTTGGGTTAGGTTTAGGATTTGCCCTCAGCAGGCTCATACTTTCGCATATCTCTCATACTTCATGGCTAGATCCTGGGCTGTTTCTGGATTGTATCACGTAGTAATGTGGTACCACGCTGAAACAGTCAATTGAACCTGGTTTCGATCAATATTTTAGAGAATAATTCATGTTAGGTCTAGGTTAGGTCTGGGATTTGCTCTCATCAGGCTCGTTCTTTCGCATATTTCTCATACTTGATGGCTAGATCCAGGGCTTTTTCTGGATTGCATCACGTAGTAATGAAGTACAACACTGAAACAGTCAATTAAACCTGGTTTCCATCAATATCTTAGAGGACAACGCATGTTAGGTCTGGGATAGGTCTGGGATTTGCCCTCATCAGGCTCATACTTTCGCGTTTTTCACATACTTGTTGAACAGATCCTGGGTTTTTTCTGGTTTGGATCACGTAGTACTGTGGTACCACACTGAAACAGTCCATTAAACCTGGTTTGGATCAATATTTTAGAGGATAACGCATGTTAGGTCTAGGTTAGGTCTGGGATTTTCACTCATCAGACTCATGCTTTCGCATTCTTCACATACTTGTTGAGCGGATCCTGGGTTTTTTCTGGATTGGTTCACGTAGTAATGTGGTACCACACTGAAACAGTCGATTAAACCAGGTTTCGATCAATATTTTAGAGGATAACGGATGTTAGGTTTGGGTTAGATCTAGGATTTGCCCTCATCAGGCTCATACTTTCGCATATTTCTCGTACTTCATGGCAAGATCCTGGGCTGTTTCTGGATTGTATCCCGTAGTAGTGTGCTACCACACTGAAACAGTCCATTAAACCTGGTTTCGCTCAATATTTTAGAGGATAACGCATGTTAGGTCAAGGTTAGGTCTAAGATTTGTCCTCATCAGGCTCACAGTTTCGCGTTTTTCACATACTTGTTGAACAGATCCTGGGTTTTTTCTGGTTTGGCTCACGAAGTAGTGTGGTACCACACTGAAACAATCAATTAAACCTGGTCTTGATAAATATTTTAGAGGATAACGCATGTTAGGTTTGGGTTAGGATTAGGATTTGCCCACAGCAGGCTCATACTTTCGCATATCTCTCATACTTCATGGCTAGATCCTGGGCTGTTTCTGGATTGTATCACGTAGTAATGTGGTACCACGCTGAAACAGTCAATTAAACCTGGTTTCGATCAATATTTTAGAGAATAATTCATGTTAGGTCTAGGTTAGGTCTGGGATTTGCTCTCATCAGGCTCGTTCTTTCGCATATTTCTCATACTTGATGGCTAGATCCAGGGCTTTTTCTGGATTGCATCACGTAGTAATGAAGTACAACACTGAAACAGTCAATTAAACCTGGTTTCCATCAATATCTTAGAGGACAACGCATGTTAGGTCTGGGATAGGTCTGGGATTTGCCCTCATCAGGCTCATACTTTCGCGTTTTTCACATACTTGTTGAACAGATCCTGGGTTTTTTCTGGTTTGGATCACGTAGTACTGTGGTACCACACTGAAACAGTCCATTAAACCTGGTTTGGATCAATATTTTAGAGGATAACGCATGTTAGGTCTAGGTTAGGTCTGGGATTTTCACTCATCAGACTCATACTTTCGCATTCTTCACATACTTGTTGAGCGGATCCTGGGTTTTTTCTGGATTGGTTCACGTAGTAATGTGGTACCACACTGAAACAGTCGATTAAACCTGGTTTCGATCAATATTTTAGAGGATAACGCAAGTTAGGTCTGGGATAGGTCTGGGATTTGACCTCATCAGACTCATACTTTCGCACTCTTCACATACTTGTTGAACGGATCCTGGGTTTTTTCTGGTTTGGATCACGTAGTAATGTGGGACCACACGGAAACAGTCAATTAAACCTGGTTTCGATCAATATTTTAGAGAATAATTCATGTTAGGTCTAGGTTAGGTCGGGGATTTGCTCTCATCAGGCTCATTCTGTCGCATATTTCTCATACATGTTGAACAGATCCTGGGCTTTTTCTGGATTGCATCACGTAGTAATGTAGTACCACACTGAAACAGTTAATGAAACCTGGTTTCCATCAATATTTTAGAGGACAACGCAAGTTAGGTCTAGGTAAGGCCTGAGATTTTCACTGATCAGACTCATACTTTCGCATTCTTCACATACTTGTTGAACGGATCCTGGGTTTTTTCTGGTTTGGAACACGTAGTAATGTGGTAACACACTGAAACATTCAATTAAACCTGGTCTTGATAAATATTTTAGAGAATAACGCATGTTAGGTCTGGGTTAGGTCTAGGATTTGCCCTCATCAGGCTCATACTTTCGCATATTTCTCATACTTCATGGCTAGATCCTGGGCTGTTTCTGGATTGTATCACGTAGTAATGTGGGACCACACTGAAACAATCAATTAAACCTGGTCTTGATAAATATTATAGAGGATAATGCATGTTAGGTCTGGGATAGGTCTGGGATTTGCCCTCATCAGACTCATACTTTCGCACACTTCACATACTCGTTGACGAGATCCTGTGTTTTTTTCTGGTTTGGATCACGTAGTAATGTGGTACCACACCGAAACAGTCGATTAAACCTGGTTTCGATCAATATTTTTGAGGATAGCGCATGTTAGGTCTGGGATAGGTCTGGGATTTGCCCTCATCAGGCTCATACTTTCCCAGTTGTAACATGCATGTTGACCTGATCGAGGGTTTTTTCTGCTTTGGATCACGTAGTAAAGTGGTACCACAATAAAACAGTCAATTAAACCTGGTTTCGATCAATATTTTAGAGGATATCGCAAGTTAGGTCTGGGATAGGTCTGGGATTTGCCCTCATCAGACTCATACTTTCGCACACTTGACATACCCGTTGATCAGATCCTGGGTTTTTTTCTGGTTTGGATCACGTAGTAATGTAGTACCACACTGAAGCAGTCAATTAAACCTGGTTTCCATCAATATTTTAGAGGACAACGCAAGTTAGGTCTGGGATAGGTCTGGTATTAGCCCTCATCAGACTCATACTTTCGTTTTCTTCACATACTCGTTTCACAGATCCTGGGTTTTTTTCTGGTTTGGATCACGTAGTAATGTAGTACCACACTGAAGCAGTCAATTAAACCTGGTTTCCATCAATATTTTAGAGGACAACGCAAGTTAGGTCTGGGATAGGTCTGGGATTTGCCCTCATCAGACTCATACTTTCGCACACTTCACATACTCGTTGAACAGATCCTGGGTTTTTTTCTGGTTTGCATCACGTAGTAATGTGGTACCCCACTGAAACAGTCGATTAAACCTGGTTTCGATCAATATTTTTGAGGATAACGCATGTTAGGTCTGGGATAGGTCTGGGATTTGCCCTCATCAGGCTCATACTTTCGCACACTTGACATACCCGTTGATCAGATCCTGGGTTTTTTTCTGGTTTGGATCACGTAGTAATGTAGTACCACACTGAAGCAGTCAATTAAACCTGGTTTCCATCAATATTTTAGAGGACAACGCAAGTTAGGTCTGGGATAGGTCTGGTATTAGCCCTCATCAGACTCATACTTTCGTTTTCTTCACATACTCGTTTCACAGATCCTGGGTTTTTTCTGGTTTGGATCACGTAGTAATGTAGTACCACACTGAAGCAGTCAATTAAACCTGGTTTCCATCAATATTTTAGAGGACAACGCAAGTTAGGTCTGGGATAGGTCTGGGATTTGCCCTCATCAGACTCATACTTTCGCACACTTCACATACTCGTTGAACAGATCCTGGGTTTTTTTCTGGTTTGGATCACGTAGTAATGTGGTAACACACTGAAACAGTCGATTAAACCTGGTTTCGATCAATATTATTGAGGATAACGCATGTTAGGTCTAGGTCAGGTCTATGATTTGCCCTCATCAGGCTCATACTTTCTCATATTTCTCCTACTTCATGGCTGGATCCTGGGCTATTTCTGGATTGGATCACGTAGTAATGTGGTACCACACTGAAACAGTCAATTAAACCTGGTTTCCATCAATATTTTAGAGGACAACGCAAGTTAGGTCTGGGATTGGTCTGCGATATGCCCTCATCAGGTTCATACTTTCGCGTTTTTCACATAATTGTTGAACAGATCCTGGGTTTTTTCTGGTTTGGATCCCGTAGTAGTGTGGTACCACACTGAAACAGTCCATTAAACCTGGTTTCGCTCAATATTTTAGAGGATAACGCATGTTAGGTCTGGGATAGGTCTGGGATTTGCCCTCATCAGACTCATACTTTCGCACACTTCACATACTCGTTGAACAGATCCTGGGTTTTTTTCTGGTTTGGATCACGTAGTAATGTGGTAACACACTGAAACAGTCGATTAAACCTGGTTTCGATCAATATTATTGAGGATAACGCATGTTAGGTCTAGGTCAGGTCTATGATTTGCCCTCATCAGGCTCATACTTTCTCATATTTCTCCTACTTCATGGCTGGATCCTGGGCTATTTCTGGATTGGATCACGTAGTAATGTGGTACCACACTGAAACAGTCAATTAAACCTGGTTTCGATTAATATCTTAGAGAATAATTCATGTTAGGTCTGGGTTACGTCTGGGATTTGCTCTCATCAGGCTCATTCTTTCGCATATTTCTCATACTTGATGGCTAGATCCTGGGCTTTTTCTGGTTTGGTTCACGTAGTAATGTGGTACCACACTGAAACATTCAATTAAACCTGGTCTTGATAAATATTTTAGAGGATAACGCATGTTAGGTTTGGGTTAGGATTAGGATTTGCCCACAGCAGGCTCATACTTTCGCATATCTCTCATACTTCATGGCTAGATCCTGGGCTGTTTCTGGATTGTATCACGTAGTAATGTGGTACCACGCTGAAACAGTCAATTAAACCTGGTTTCGATCAATATTTTAGAGAATAATTCATGTTAGGTCTAGGTTAGGTCTGGGATTTGCTCTCATCAGGCTCGTTCTTTCGCATATTTCTCATACTTGATGGCTAGATCCAGGGCTTTTTCTGGATTGCATCACGTAGTAATGAAGTACAACACTGAAACAGTCAATTAAACCTGGTTTCCATCAATATCTTAGAGGACAACGCATGTTAGGTCTGGGATAGGTCTGGGATTTGCCCTCATCAGGCTCATACTTTCGCGTTTTTCACATACTTGTTGAACAGATCCTGGGTTTTTTCTGGTTTGGATCACGTAGTACTGTGGTACCACACTGAAACAGTCCATTAAACCTGGTTTGGATCAATATTTTAGAGGATAACGCATGTTAGGTCTAGGTTAGGTCTGGGATTTTCACTCATCAGACTCATACTTTCGCATTCTTCACATACTTGTTGAGCAGATCCTGGGTTTTTTCTGGATTGGTCCACGTAGTAATGTGGTACCACACTGAAACAGTCGATTAAACCTGGTTTCGATCAATATTTTAGAGGATAACGCAAGTTAGGTCTGGGATAGGTCTGGGATTTGACCTCATCAGACTCATACTTTCGCACTCTTCACATACTTGTTGAACGGATCCTGGGTTTTTTCTGGTTTGGATCACGTAGTAATGTGGGACCACACGGAAACAGTCAATTAAACCTGGTTTCGATCAATATTTTAGAGAATAATTCATGTTAGGTCTAGGTTAGGTCGGGGATTTGCTCTCATCAGGCTCATTCTGTCGCATATTTCTCATACATGTTGAACAGATCCTGGGCTTTTTCTGGATTGCATCACGTAGTAATGTAGTACCACACTGAAACAGTTAATGAAACCTGGTTTCCATCAATATTTTAGAGGACAACGCAAGTTAGGTCTAGGTAAGGCCTGAGATTTTCACTGATCAGACTCATACTTTCGCATTCTTCACATACTTGTTGAACGGATCCTGGGTTTTTTCTGGTTTGGAACACGTAGTAATGTGGTAACACACTGAAACATTCAATTAAACCTGGTCTTGATAAATATTTTAGAGAATAACGCATGTTAGGTCTGGGTTAGGTCTAGGATTTGCCCTCATCAGGCTCATACTTTCGCATATTTCTCATACTTCATGGCTAGATCCTGGGCTGTTTCTGGATTGTATCACGTAGTAATGTGGGACCACACTGAAACAATCAATTAAACCTGGTCTTGATAAATATTATAGAGGATAATGCATGTTAGGTCTGGGATAGGTCTGGGATTTGCCCTCATCAGACTCATACTTTCGCACACTTCACATACTCGTTGAACAGATCCTGGGTTATTTACTGGTTTGGATCACATAGTAATGTGGTACCACACTGAAACAGTCAATTAAACCTGGTTTCGATCAATATTTTAGAGGATAACGCAAGTTAGGTCTGGGTTAGGTCTGGGATTAGCGCTCACCAGACTCATACTTTCGCAAACTTCACATACTCGTTGACGAGATCCTGTGTTTTTTTCTGGTTTGGATCACGTAGTAATGTGGTACCACACCGGAACAGTCGATTAAACCTGGTTTCGATCAATATTTTTGAGGATAGCGCATGTTAGGTCTGGGATAGATCTGGGATTTGCCCTCATCAGGCTCATACTTTCCCAGTTGTAACATGCATGTTGACCTGATCGAGGGTTTTTTCTGCTTTGGATCACGTAGTAAAGTGGTACCACAATAAAACAGTCAATTAAACCTGGTTTCGATCAATATTTTAGAGGATATCGCAAGTTAGGTCTGGGATAGGTCTGGGATTTGCCCTCATCAGACTCATACTTTCGCACACTTGACATACCCGTTGATCAGATCCTGGGTTTTTTTCTGGTTTGGATCACGTAGTAATGTAGTACCACACTGAAGCAGTCAATTAAACCTGGTTTCCATCAATATTTTAGAGGACAACGCAAGTTAGGTCTGGGATAGGTCTGGTATTAGCCCTCATCAGACTCATACTTTCGTTTTCTTCACATACTCGTTTCACAGATCCTGGGTTTTTTTCTGGTTTGGATCACGTAGTAATGTAGTACCACACTGAAGCAGTCAATTAAACCTGGTTTCCATCAATATTTTAGAGGACAACGCAAGTTAGGTCTGGGATAGGTCTGGGATTTGCCCTCATCAGACTCATACTTTCGCACACTTCACATACTCGTTGAACAGATCCTGGGTTTTTTTCTGGTTTGCATCACGTAGTAATGTGGTACCCCACTGAAACAGTCGATTAAACCTGGTTTCGATCAATATTTTTGAGGATAACGCATGTTAGGTCTGGGATAGGTCTGGGATTTGCCCTCATCAGGCTCATACTTTCGCACACTTGACATACCCGTTGATCAGATCCTGGGTTTTTTTCTGGTTTGGATCACGTAGTAATGTAGTACCACACTGAAGCAGTCAATTAAACCTGGTTTCCATCAATATTTTAGAGGACAACGCAAGTTAGGTCTGGGATAGGTCTGGTATTAGCCCTCATCAGACTCATACTTTCGTTTTCTTCACATACCCGTTTCAGAGATCCTGGGTTTTTTCTGGTTTGGATCACGTAGTAATGTAGTACCACACTGAAGCAGTCAATTAAACCTGGTTTCCATCAATATTTTAGAGGACAACGCAAGTTAGGTCTGGGATAGGTCTGGGATTTGCCCTCATCAGACTCATACTTTCGCACACTTCACATACTCGTTGAACAGATCCTGGGTTTTTTTCTGGTTTGGATCACGTAGTAATGTGGTAACACACTGAAACAGTCGATTAAACCTGGTTTCGATCAATATTATTGAGGATAACGCATGTTAGGTCTAGGTCAGGTCTATGATTTGCCCTCATCAGGCTCATACTTTCTCATATTTCTCCTACTTCATGGCTGGATCCTGGGCTATTTCTGGATTGGATCACGTAGTAATGTGGTACCACACTGAAACAGTCAATTAAACCTGGTTTCCATCAATATTTTAGAGGACAACGCAAGTTAGGTCTGGGATTGGTCTGCGATATGCCCTCATCAGGTTCATACTTTCGCGTTTTTCACATAATTGTTGAACAGATCCTGGGTTTTTTCTGGTTTGGATCCCGTAGTAGTGTGGTACCACACTGAAACAGTCCATTAAACCTGGTTTCGCTCAATATTTTAGAGGATAACGCATGTTAGGTCTGGGATAGGTCTGGGATTTGCCCTCATCAGACTCATACTTTCGCACACTTCACATACTCGTTGAACAGATCCTGGGTTTTTTTCTGGTTTGGATCACGTAGTAATGTGGTAACACACTGAAACAGTCGATTAAACCTGGTTTCGATCAATATTATTGAGGATAACGCATGTTAGGTCTAGGTCAGGTCTATGATTTGCCCTCATCAGGCTCATACTTTCTCATATTTCTCCTACTTCATGGCTGGATCCTGGGCTATTTCTGGATTGGATCACGTAGTAATGTGGTACCACACTGAAACAGTCAATTAAACCTGGTTTCGATTAATATCTTAGAGAATAATTCATGTTAGGTCTGGGTTACGTCTGGGATTTGCTCTCATCAGGCTCATTCTTTCGCATATTTCTCATACTTGATGGCTAGATCCTGGGCTTTTTCTGGTTTGGTTCACGTAGTAATGTGGTACCACACTGAAACATTCAATAAAACCTGGTCTTGATAAATATTTTAGAGGATAACGCATGTTACGTCTGGGTCAGGTCTAGAATTTGCCCACATCATGCTCATATTTTCGCATCTTTCTCATACATCATGGCTAGATCCTGGGCTATTTCTGGATTGTATCACGTAGTAATGTGGTACCACGCTGAAACAGTCAATTAAACCTGGTTTCGATCAATATTTTTGAGGATAACGCAAGTTAGGTCTGGGATAGGTCTGGGATTCGCCCTCATCAGGCTCATACTTTCGCGTTTTTCACATACTTGTTGAACTGATCCTGGGTTTTTTCTGGTTTGGGTCACGTAGTAATGTGGTACCACACTGAAACAGTCCATTAAACCTGGTTTCGATCAATATTTTATAGAATAATTCATGTTAGGTCTAGATTTGGTCTGGCATTTGCTCTCATCAGGCTCATTCTTTCGCATATTTCTCATACTTGATGGCTTGATCCTGGGCTTTTTCTGGATTGCATCACGTAGTAATGTAGTACCACACTGAAATAGTCGATTAAACCTGGTTTCGAACAATATTTTAGAGGATAACGCAAGTTAAGTCTGGGATTGGTCTGGGATTTGACCTCATCAGACTCATACTTTCGCACACTTCACATACTTGTTGAACAGATCCTGGGTTTTTTCTGGTATGGATCCCGTAGTAGTGTGCTACCACACTGAAACGGTCCATTAAACCTGGTTTCGCTCAATATTTTAGAGGATAACGCATGTTAGGTCAAGGTTAGGTCTAAGATTTGCCCTCATCAGGCACACAGTTACGCGTTTTTCACATACTTGTTGAACAGATCCTGGGTTTTTTCTGGTTTGGATCACGAAGTAGTGTGGTACCACACTGACACAGTCCATTAAACCTTGTTTCGCTCAATATTTTAGAGGATAACGCATGTTAGGTCTGGGATAGGTCTGGGATTTGCCCTCATCAGACTCATACTTTCGCACACTTCACATACTCGTTGAACAGATCCTGGGTTATTTTCAGGTTTGGATCACATAGTAATGTGGTACCACACCGAAACAGCCGATTAAACCAGGTTTCGATCAATATTTTTGAGGATAACGCATGTTAGGTCTGGGATAGGTCTGGGATTAGCCCTCATCAGACTCATACTTTCGCACACTTCACATACTCGTTGACAAGATCCTGGGTTTTTTTCTGGTTTGCATCACGTAGTAATGTGGTACCACACTGAAACAGTCGATTAAACCTGTTTTCGATCAATATTTTTGAGGATAACGCATGTTAGGTCTGGGATAGGTCTGGGATTTGCCCTCATCAGGCTCATACTTTCCCAGTTTTAACATGCATGTTGACCTGATCGAGGGTTTTTTCTGCTTTGGATCACGTAGTAAAGTGGTACCGCAATAAAACATTCAATTAAACCTGGTTTCGATCAATATTTTAGAGGATATCGCAAGTTAGGTCTGGGATAGGTCTGGGATTTGCCCTCATCAGGCTCATACTTTCGCACACTTCACATACTCGTTGAACAGATCCTGGGTTACTTTCTGGTTTGGATCATATAGTAATGTGGTACCACACTGAAACAGTCGATTAAACAAGGTTTCGATCAATATTTTTGAGGATAACGCATGTTAGGTCTAGGTTAGGCCTGGGATTTACACTCATCAGACTCATACTTTCGCATTCTTCACATACTTGTTGAACGGATCCTGGGTTTTTTCTGGTTTGGATCACGTAGTAATGTGGGACCACACTGAAACAGTCAATTAAACCTGGTTTCGACCAACATTTTAGAGAATAATTCATGTTAGGTCTAGGTTAGGTCTGGGATTTACTCTCATCAGGCTCATTCTTTCGCATATTTCTCATACTTGATGGCTAGATCCTGGGCTTTTTCTGGAGTGCATCACGTAGTAATGAAGTACAACAGTGAAACAGTCAATTAAACCTGGTTTCCATCAATATTTTAGAGGACAACGCAAGTTAGGTCTGGGATAGGTCTGCGATATGCCCTCATCAGGTTCATACTTTCGCGTTTTTCAGATAATTGTTGAACAGATCCTGGGTTTTTTCTGGTTTGGATCCCGTAGTAGTGTGGTACCACACTGAAACAGTCCATTAAACCTGGTTTCGCTCAATATTTTAGAGGATAACGCATGTTAGGTCTGGGATAGGTCTGGGATTTGCCCTCATCAGACTCATACTTTCGCACACTTCACACACTCGTTGAACAGATCCTGGGTTTTTTTCTGGTTTGGATCACGTAGTAATGTGGTAACACACTGAAACAGTCGATTAAACCTGGTTTCGATCAATATTATTGAGGATAACGCATGTTAGGTCTAGGTCAGGTCTATGATTTGCCCTCATCAGGCTCATACTTTCTCATATTTCTCCTACTTCATGGCTGGATCCTGGGCTATTTCTGGATTGGATCACGTAGTAATGTGGTACCACACTGAAACAGTCAATTAAACCTGGTTTCGATTAATATTTTAGAGAATAATTCATGTTAGGTCTGGGTTACGTCTGGGATTTGCTCTCATCAGGCTCATTCTTTCGCATATTTCTCATACTTGATGGCTAGATCCTGGGCTTTTTCTGGTTTGGTTCACGTAGTAATGTGGTACCACACTGAAACATTCAATAAAACCTGGTCTTGATAAATATTTTAGAGGATAACGCATGTTACGTCTGGGTCAGGTCTAGAATTTGCCCACATCATGCTCATATTTTCGCATCTTTCTCATACATCATGGCTAGATCCTGGGCTATTTCTGGATTGTATCACGTAGTAATGTGGTACCACGCTGAAACAGTCAATTAAACCTGGTTTCGATCAATATTTTTGAGGATAACGCAAGTTAGGTCTGGGATAGGTCTGGGATTCGCCCTCATCAGGCTCATACTTTCGCGTTTTTCACATACTTGTTGAACTGATCCTGGGTTTTTTCTGGTTTGGGTCACGTAGTAATGTGGTACCACACTGAAACAGTCCACTAAACCTGGTTTCGATCAATATTTTATAGAATAATTCATGTTAGGTCTAGATTTGGTCTGGCATTTGCTCTCATCAGGCTCATTCTTTCGCATATTTCTCATACTTGATGGCTTGATCCTGGGCTTTTTCTGGATTGCATCACGTAGTAATGTAGTACCACACTGAAATAGTCGATTAAACCTGGTTTCGAACAATATTTTAGAGGATAACGCAAGTTAAGTCTGGGATTGGTCTGGGATTTGACCTCATCAGACTCATACTTTCGCACACTTCACATACTTGTTGAACAGATCCTGGGTTTTTTCTGGTATGGATCCCGTAGTAGTGTGCTACCACACTGAAACGGTCCATTAAACCTGGTTTCGCTCAATATTTTAGAGGATAACGCATGTTAGGTCAAGGTTAGGTCTAAGATTTGCCCTCATCAGGCACACAGTTACGCGTTTTTCACATACTTGTTGAACAGATCCTGGGTTTTTTCTGGTTTGGATCACGAAGTAGTGTGGTACCACACTGACACAGTCCATTAAACCTTGTTTCGCTCAATATTTTAGAGGATAACGCATGTTAGGTCTGGGATAGGTCTGGGATTTGCCCTCATCAGACTCATACTTTCGCACACTTCACATACTCGTTGAACAGATCCTGGGTTATTTTCAGGTTTGGATCACATAGTAATGTGGTACCACACCGAAACAGCCGATTAAACCAGGTTTCGATCAATATTTTTGAGGATAACGCATGTTAGGTCTGGGATAGGTCTGGGATTAGCCCTCATCAGACTCATACTTTCGCACACTTCACATACTCGTTGACAAGATCCTGGGTTTTTTTCTGGTTTGCATCACGTAGTAATGTGGTACCACACTGAAACAGTCGATTAAACCTGGTTTCGATCAATATTTTTGAGGATAACGCATGTTAGGTCTGGGATAGGTCTGGGATTTGCCCTCATCAGGCTCATACTTTCCCAGTTTTAACATGCATGTTGACCTGATCGAGGGTTTTTTCTGCTTTGGATCACGTAGTAAAGTGGTACCACACTGAAACAGTCAATTAAACCTGGTTTCGATTAATATCTTAGAGAATAATTCATGTTAGGTCTGGGTTACGTCTGGGATTTGCTCTCATCAGGCTCATTCTTTCGCATATTTCTCATACTTGATGGCTAGATCCTGGGCTTTTTCTGGTTTGGTTCACGTAGTAATGTGGTACCACACTGAAACAGTCGATTAAACAAGGTTTCGATCAATATTTTTGAGGATAACGCATGTTAGGTCTAGGTTAGGCCTGGGATTTTCACTCATCAGACTCATACTTTCGCATTCTTCACATACTTGTTGAACGGATCCTGGGTTTTTTCTGGTTTGGATCACGTAGTAATGTGGGACCACACTGAAACAGTCAATTAAACCTGGTTTCGACCAACATTTTAGAGAATAATTCATGTTAGGTCTAGGTTAGGTCTGGGATTTACTCTCATCAGGCTCATTCTTTCGCATATTTCTCATACTTGATGGCTAGATCCTGGGCTTTTTCTGGAGTGCATCACGTAGTAATGAAGTACAACAGTGAAACAGTCAATTAAACCTGGTTTCCATCAATATTTTAGAGGACAACGCAAGTTAGGTCTGGGATAGGTCTGCGATATGCCCTCATCAGGTTCATACTTTCGCGTTTTTCACATAATTGTTGAACAGATCCTGGGTTTTTTCTGGTTTGGATCCCGTAGTAGTGTGGTACCACACTGAAACAGTCCATTAAACCTGGTTTCGCTCAATATTTTAGAGGATAACGCATGTTAGGTCTGGGATAGGTCTGGGATTTGCCCTCATCAGACTCATACTTTCGCACACTTCACATACTCGTTGAACAGATCCTGGGTTATTTTCAGGTTTGGATCACATAGTAATGTGATACCACACCGAAACAGTCGATTAAACCAGGTTTCGATCAATATTTTAGAGGATAACGGATGTTAGGTTTGGGTTAGGTCTAGGATTTGCCCTCATCAGGCTCATACTTTCGCATATTTCTCGTACTTCATGGCAAGATCCTGGGCTGTTTCTGGATTGTATCACGTAGTAATGTGGTACCACGCTGAAACAGTCAATTAAACCTGGTTTCGATCAATATTTTAGAGGATAACGCAAGTTAGGTCTGGCATAGGTCTGGGATTCGCCCTCATCAGGCTCATACTTTCGCATTCCTCTCATACTTGTTGAACTGATCCTGGGCTTTTTCTGGTTTGGATCACGTTGTAATGTGGGGCCACACTGAAACAATCAATTAAACCTGGTCTTGATAAATATTTTAGAGGATAACGCATGTTAGGTTTGGGTTAGTTTTAGGATTTGCCCTCAGCAGGCTCATACTTTCGCATATCTCTCATACTTCATGGCTAGATCCTGGGCTGTTTCTGGATTGTATCTCGTAGTAATGTGGTACCACGCTGAAACAGTCAATTAAACCTGGTTTCGATCAATATTTTAGAGAATAGTTCATGTTAGGTCTAAGTTAGGTCTGGGATTTGCTCTCATCAGGCTCGTTGTTTCGCATATTTCTCATACTTGATGGCTAGATCCTGGGCTGTTTCTGGATTGTATCCCGTAGTAGTGTGCTACCACACTGAAACAGTCCATTAAACCTGGTTTCGCTCAATATTTTAGAGGATAACGCATGTTAGGTCAAGGTTAGGTCTAAGATTTGCCCTCATCAGGCTCACAGTTTCGCGTTTTTCACATACTTGTTGAACAGATCCTGGGTTTTTTCTGGTTTGGCTCACGAAGTAGTGTGGTACCACACTGAAACAATCAATTAAACCTGGTCTTGATAAATATTTTAGAGGATAACGCATGTTAGGTCTCGGTTAGCCCAGGGATTTTCACTCATCAGATTCATACTTTCGCATTCCTCTCATACTTGTTGAACTGATCCTGGGTTTTTTCTGGTATGGATTCCGTAGTAGTGTGCTACCACACTGAAACAGTCCATTAAACCTGGTTTCGCTCAATATTTTAGAGGATAACGCATGTTAGGTCAAGGTTAGGTCTAAGATTTGCCCTCATCAGGCTCACAGTTTCGCGTTTTTCACATACTTGTTGAACAGATCCTGGGTTTTTTCTGGTTTGGATCACGAAGTAGTGTGGTACCACACTGAAACAGTCCATTAAACCTGGTTTCGCTCAATATTTTAGAGGATAACGCATGTTAGGTTTGGGTTAGGTCTAGGATTTGCCCTCATCAGGCTCATACTTTCGCATATTTCTCGTACTTCATGGCAAGATCCTGGGCTGTTTCTGGATTGTATCCCGTAGTAGTGTGCTACCACACTGAAACAGTCCATTAAACGTGGTTTCGCTCAATATTTTAGAGGATAACGCATGTTAGGTCAAGGTTAGGTCTAAGATTTGCCCTCATCAGGCTCACAGTTTCGCGTTTTTCACATACTTGTTGAACAGATCCTGGGTTTTTTCTGGTTTGGCTCACGAAGTAGTGTGGTACCACACTGAAACAATCAATTAAACCTGGTCTTGATAAATATTTTAGAGGATAACGCATGTTAGGTTTGGGTTAGGTTTAGGATTTGCCCTCAGCAGGCTCATACTTTCGCATATCTCTCATACTTCATGGCTAGATCCTGGGCTGTTTCTGGATTGTATCACGTAGTAATGTGGTACCACGCTGAAACAGTCAATTAAACCTGGTTTCGATCAATATTTTAGAGAATAATTCATGTTAGGTCTAGGTTAGGTCTGGGATTTGCTCTCATCAGGCTCGTTCTTTCGCATATTTCTCATACTTGATGGCTAGATCCAGGGCTTTTTCTGGATTGCATCACGTAGTAATGAAGTACAACACTGAAACAGTCAATTAAACCTGGTTTCCATCAATATCTTACAGGACAACGCATGTTAGGTCTGGGATAGGTCTGGGATTTGCCCTCATCAGGCTCATACTTTCGCGTTTTTCACATACTTGTTGAACAGATCCTGGGTTTTTTCTGGTTTGGATCACGTAGTACTGTGGTACCACGCTGAAACAGTCAATTAAACCTGGTTTCGATCAATATTTTAGAGAATAATTCATGTTAGGTCTAGGTTAGGTCTGGGATTTGCTCTCATCAGGCTCGTTCTTTCGCATATTTCTCATACTTGATGGCTAGATCCAGGGCTTTTTCTGGATTGCATCACGTAGTAATGAAGTACAACACTGAAACAGTCAATTAAACCTGGTTTCCATCAATATCTTAGAGGACATCGCATGTTAGGTCTGGGATAGGTCTGGGATTTGCCCTCATCAGGCTCATACTTTCGCGTTTTTCACATACTTGTTGAACAGATCCTGGGTTTTTTCTGGATTGGTTCACGTAGTAATGTGGTACCACACTGAAACAGTCGATTAAACCTGGTTTCGATCAATATTTTAGAGGATAACGCAAGTTAGGTCTGGGATAGGTCTGGGATTTGACCTCATCAGACTCATACTTTCGCACTCTTCACATACTTGTTGAACGGATCCTGGGTTTTTTCTGGTTTGGATCACGTAGTAATGTGGGACCACACGGAAACAGTCAATTAAACCTGGTTTCGATCAATATTTTAGAGAATAATTCATGTTAGGTCTAGGTTAGGTCGGGGATTTGCTCTCATCAGGCTCATTCTGTCGCATATTTCTCATACATGTTGAACAGATCCTGGGCTTTTTCTGGATTGCATCACGTAGTAATGTAGTACCACACTGAAACAGTTAATGAAACCTGGTTTCCATCAATATTTTAGAGGACAACGCAAGTTAGGTCTAGGTAAGGCCTGAGATTTTCACTGATCAGACTCATACTTTCGCATTCTTCACACACTTGTTGAACGGATCCTGGGTTTTTTCTGGTTTGGAACACGTAGTAATGTGGTAACACACTGAAACATTCAATTAAACCTGGTCTTGATAAATATTTTAGAGAATAACGCATGTTAGGTCTGGGTTAGGTCTAGGATTTGCCCTCATCAGGCTCATACTTTCGCATATTTCTCATACTTCATGGCTAGATCCTGGGCTGTTTCTGGATTGTATCACGTAGTAATGTGGGACCACACTGAAACAATCAATTAAACCTGGTCTTGATAAATATTATAGAGGATAATGCATGTTAGGTCTGGGATAGGTCTGGGATTAGCCCTCATCAGACTCATACTTTCGTTTTCTTCACATACTCGTTTCACAGATCCTGGGTTATTTTCTGGTTTGGATCACATAGTAATGTGGTACCACACTGAAACATTCAATGAAACCTGGTCTGGATAAATATTTTAGAGGATAACGCAAGTTAGGTCTGGGATAGGTCTGGGATTAGCCCTCATCAGACTCATACTTTCGCACACTTCACGTACTCGTTGAACAGATCCTGGGTTTTTTTCTGGTTTGGATCACGTAGTAATGTGGTAACACACTGAAACAGTCGATTAAACCTGGTTTCGATCAATATTATTGAGGATAACGCATGTTAGGTCTAGGTCAGGTCTATGATTTGCCCTCATCAGGCTCATACTTTCTCATATTTCTCATACTTCATGGCTGGATCCTGGGCTATTTCTGGATTGGATCACGTAGTAATGTGGTACCACACTGAAACAGTCAATTAAACCTGGTTTCGATTAATATTTTAGAGAATAATTCATGTTAGGTCTGGGTTACGTCTGGGATTTGCTCTCATCAGGCTCATTCTTTCGCATATTTCTCATACTTGATGGCTAGATCCTGGGCTTTTTCTGGTTTGGATCACGTAGTAATGTGGTACCACACTGAAACATTCAATAAAACCTGGTCTTGATAAATATTTTAGAGGATAACGCATGTTACGTCTGGGTCAGGTCTAGAATTTGCCCACATCATGCTCATACTTTCGCATCTTTCTCATACATCATGGCTAGATCCTGGGCTATTTCTGGATTGTATCACGTAGTAATGTGGTACCACGCTGAAACAGTCCATTAAACCTGGTTTCGATCAATATTTTATAGAATAATTCATGTTAGGTCTAGATTTGGTCTGGCATTTGCTCTCATCAGGCTCATTCTTTCGCATATTTCTCATACTTGATGGCTTGATCCTGGGCTTTTTCTGGATTGCATCACGTAGTAATGTAGTAACACACTGAAATAGTCTATTAAACCTGGTTTCCATCAATATTTTAGAGGACAACGCAACTTAGGTCTGGGATAGGTCTGGGATTCGCCCTCATCAGGCTCATACTTTCGCGTTTTTCACATACTTGTTGAACTGATCCTGGGTTTTTTCTGGTTTGGGTCACGTAGTAATGTGGTACCACACTGAAACAGTCCATTAAACCTGGTTTCGATCAATATTTTATAGAATAATTCATGTTAGGTCTAGATTTGGTCTGGCATTTGCTCTCATCAGGCTCATTCTTTCGCATATTTCTCATACTTGATGGCTTGATCCTGGGCTTTTTCTCGATTGCATCACGTAGTAATGTAGTACCACACTGAAACAGTCCAGTAAACCTGGTTTCGATCAATATTTTTGAGGATAACACATGTTAGGTCTAGGTTAGGTCTGGGATTTGCTCTCATCAGGCTCATCCTTACGCATATTTCTCATACTTGATGGCTAGATCCTGAGCTTTTTCTGGATTGGATCACGTAGTAATGTAGAACCACACTGAAACAGTCAATTAACTCTGGTTTCGATCACTATTTTAGAGGATAACGCATGTTAGGTCTGGGATAGGTCTGGGATTTTCTCTCATCAGACTCATACTTTCGCATTCCTCTCATACTTGTTGAACGGATCCTGTGTTCTTTCTGGTTTGGATCACGTAGTGATGTGGAACCACACTGAAACAGTCCATTAAACCTGGTTTCGATCAATATTTTAGAGGATAATGCATGTTAGGTCTAGGTTAGGCCTGGGATTTGCGCTCATCAGGCTCATACTTTCGCATATTTCTCATAATTCATGGCTAGATCCTGGGCTATTTCTGGATTGCATCACGTAGTAATGTGGTACCACACTGAAACAGTCAATTAAACCTGGTTTCCATCAATATTTTAGAGGACAACGCAAGTTAGGTCTGCGATAGGTCTGGGATTTTCACTCATTGGACTCATACTTTCGCATTTTTCACATACTTGCTGAACAGATCCTGGGTTTTTTCTGGTTTGGGTCACGTAGTAATGTGGTACCACACTGAAACAGTCCATTAAACCTGGGTTCGATCAATATTTTATAGAATAATTCATGTTAGGTCTAGATTTGGTCTGGCATTTGCTCTCATCAGGCTCATTGTTTCGCATATTTCTCATACTTGATGGCTTGATCCTGGGCTTTTTCTGGATTGCATCACGTAGTAATGTAGTACCACACTGAAATAGTCAATTAAACCTGGTTTCCATCAATATTTTAGAGGACAACGCAACTTAGGTCTGGGATAGGTCTGGGATTTGCCCTCATCCGGGACATACTTTCGCATTTTTCACATACATGTTGAACAGAACCTGGGCTTTTTCTGGATTGGATCGCGCAGTAATGTGGTACCACACTGAGACAGTCCACTAAACCGGGTTTCGATCAATATTTTAGAGGACAGCGCATGTTAGGTCTAGGTTAGCCCTGGGATTTTCACTCATCAGACTCATACTTTCGCATTCTTCACATACTTGTTGAACTGATCCTGGGTTTTTTCTGGTTTGGTTCACGTAGTAATGTGTTACCACACTGAAACGTTCAATTAAACCTGGTTTTGATAAATATTTTAGAGGATAACGCATGTTAGGTCTGGGTTAGGTCTAGGATTTGCCGCCATCAGGCTCATACTTTCGCAGTTTTAACATACATGTTGACCTCATCGAGGGTTTTTTCTGCTTTGTATCACGTAGTAATGTGGTACCACGCTGAAACAGTCAATTAAACCTGGTTTCGATCAATATTTTTGAGGATAACGCATGTCAGGTCTAGGTTAGGCCTGGGATTTGCCCTCATCAGGGTCATACTTTCGCGTTTTTCACATACTTGTTGAACAGATCCTGGGTTTTTTCTAGTTTGGATCACGTAGTAATGTGGTACCACACTGAAACAGTCGATTAACCTTGGTTTCGATCAATATTTTAGAGGATAACGCATGTTAGGTCTAGGTTAGGCCTGGGATATGCCCTCATCAGGGTCATACTTTCGCAGTTTTAACATACATGTTGACCTCATCGAGGGTTTTTTCTGCTTTGGATCACATAGTGATGTGGTACCACACTGAAACAGTCCATTGAACCTGGTTTCGATCAATATTTTAGAGGATAACGCATGTCAGGTCTAGGTTAGGCCTGGGATTTGCCCTCATCAGGGTCATACTTTCGCGTTTTTCATATACTTGTTGAACAGATCCTGGGTTTTTTCTAGTTTGGATCACGTAGTAATGTGGTACCACACTGAAACAGTCGATTAACCTTGGTTTCGATCAATATTTTAGAGGATAACGCATGTTAGGTCTAGGTTAGGCCTGGGATATGCCCTCATCAGGGTCATACTTTCGCAGTTTTAACATACATGTTGACCTCATCGAGGGTTTTTTCTGCTTTGGATCACACAGTGATGTGGTACCACACTGAAACAGTCCATTGAACCTGGTTTCGATCAATATTTTAGAGGATAACGCATGTCAGGTCTAGGTTAGGCCTGGGATTTGCCCTCATCAGGGTCATACTTTCGCGTTTTTCACATACTTGTTGAACAGATCCTGGGTTTTTTCTAGTTTGGATCACGTAGTAATGTGGTACCACACTGAAACGGTCCATTAAACCTGGTTTCGATCAATATTTTAGAGGATAATGCATGTTAGGTCTAGGTTAGGCCTGGGATTTGCGCTCATCAGGCTCATACTTTCGCATATTTCTCATACTTCATGGCTAGATCCTGGGCTATTTCTGGATTGTATCACGTAGTAATGTGGTACCACACTGAAACAGTCGATTAACCTTGGTTTCGATCAATATTTTAGAGGATAACGCATGTTAGGTCTAGGTTAGGCCTGGGATATGCCCTCATCAGGGTCATACTTTCGCAGTTTTAACATACATGTTGACCTCATCGAGGGTTTTTTCTGCTTTGGATCACATAGTGATGTGGTACCACACTGAAACAGTCCATTGAACCTGGTTTCGATCAATATTTTAGAGGATAACGCATGTCAGGTCTAGGTTAGGCCTGGGATTTGCCCTCATCAGGGTCATACTTTCGCGTTTTTCACATACTTGTTGAACAGTTCCTGGGTTTTTTCTAGTTTGGATCACGTAGTAATGTGGTACCACACTGAAACAGTCCATTAAACCTGGTTTCGATCAATATTTTAGAGGATAATGCATGTTAGGTCTAGGTTAGGCCTGGGATTTGTGCTCATCAGGCTCATACTTTCGCATATTTCTCATAATTCATGGCTAGATCCTGGGCTATTTCTGGATTGCATCACGTAGTAATGTAGTACCACACTGCAACAGTCAATTAAACCTGGTTTCCATCAATATTTTAGAGGACAACGCAAGTTAGGTCTGCGATAGGTCTGGGATTTTCACTCATCAGACTCATACTTTCGCATTTATCACATACTTGCTGAACAGATCCTGGGTTTTTTCTGGTTTGGATCACGCAGTAGTGTGGTACCACACTGAAACAGTCCACTCAACCTGGTTTCGATCAATATTTTAGAGGATAACGCATGTTATGTCTAGGTGAGGCCTGGGATTAGCCCTCATCAGACTCATACTTTCGCATACTTCACATACTTGTTGAACAGATACTGGGTTTTTTTCTCGTTTGGATCACGTAGTAATGTGGCACCACACTGAAACAGTAGATTAAACCTGGTTTCGATCGATATCTTTGAGGATAACGCATGTTTGGTCTAGGTTAGGCCTGGCATTTTCACTCACCAGACTCATACTTTCGCATTCTTCACATACTCGTTGAACGGATCTTGGGTTCTTTCTGGTTTGGATCACGTAGTAATGTGGTACCACACTGAAACAGTCGATTAAACCTGGTTTCGATCAATATTTTAGAGGATAACGCATGTTATGTGTAGGTTAGGCCTGGGATTTGCCCTCATCAGGCTCATACTTTCGCATATTTCTAATACTTCATGGCTAGATCCTGGGCTCTTTCTGGATTGGATCACGTATTAATGTTGTACCACACTGAAACAGTCCATTAAACCTGGTTTCGATCAATATTTTTGAGGATAACACATGTTAGGTCTAGGTTAGGTCTGGGATTTGCTCTCATCAGGCTCATTCTTTCGCATATTTCTCATACTTGATGGCTAGATCCTGAGCTTTTTCTGGATTGGATCACTTAGTAATGTAGAACCTCACTGAAACAGTAAATTAACTCTGGTTACGATCACTATTTTAGAGGATAACGCATGTTAGGTCTGGGATAGGTCTGGGATTTTCACTCATCAGACTCATACTTTTGCATTCTTCACATACTTGTTGAACGGATCCTGTGTTCTTTCTGGTTTGGATCACGTAGTAATGTGGTACCACACTGAAACATTCAATTAAACCTGGTCTTGATAAATATTTTAGACGATAACGCATGCTAGGTCTAGGTTAGGCCTGGGATTTGCCCTCATCAGACTCATACTTTCGCACACTTCACATACTCCTTGACAAGATCCTGGGTTTTTTTCTGGTTTGGATCACGTAGTAATGTGGTACCACACTGAAACAGTCCATTAAACCTGGTTTCGATGAATATTTTAGATGATAACGCATGTTAGGTCTGGGATAGGTCTAGAATTTGCTCTCATCAGGCTCATACTTTCGCGTTTTTCACATACTTGATGGCTAGATCTTGGGCTCTTTCTAGATTGGATCACGTAGTAATGTAGTACCACACTGATACAGTCGATTAACCCTGGTTTCGATCAATATTTTAGAGAATAATTCATGTTAGGTCCAGGATATTTCTGGGATTTGCTCTCATCAGGCTCGTACTTTCGCATATTTCTCATACTTGATGGGCAGATTCTGGGCTTTTTCTGGTTTGGATCACGTAGTAATGTGGTACCACACGGAAACAGTCCATTAAACCTGGTTTCGATCGATATTTTAGAAGATAACGCATGTTAGGTCTAGGATAGGCCTGGGATTTGCCCTCACAAGACACATAATATCGCATTCTTTACGTACTTGTTGAACAGCTCCTGGGTTTTTTTCTGGTTTGGATCACGTAGTAGTGTGGTACCGCACCGAAACAGTCAATTAAACCTGGTTTCGATCAATATTTTAGAGGATAACGCAAGTTAGGTCTGGGACAGGTCTGGGATTTGCCCTCATCAGACTCATACTTTCGCACACTTCTCATACTCGTTGACAAGATCCTGGGTTTTTTTCTGGTTTGGATCACGTAGTAATGTTGTACCACACTGAAACAGTCGATTAAACCTGGTTTCGATCAATATTTTAGATGATAACGCAAGTTAGGTCTGGGATAAGTCTGGGATTCGCCCTCATCAGGCTCATACTTTCGCGTTTTTCACATACTTGTTGAACAGATCCTCGGTTTTTTCTGGTTTGGATCACGTAGTAATGTGGTACCACACTGAAACAGTCCATTAAACCTGGTTTCGATGAATATTTTAGATGATAACGCATGTTAGGTCTGGGATAGGTCTAGAATTTGCCCTCATCAGGCTCATACTTTCGCGTTTTTCACATACTTGATGGCTAGATCTTGGGCTCTTTCTAGATTGGATCACGTAGTAATGTAGTACCACACTGATACAGTCGATTAACCCTGGTTTCGATCAATATTTTAGAGAATAATTCATGTTAGGTCCAGGATATTTCTGGGATTTGCTCTCATCAGGCTCGTACTTTCGCATATTTCTCATACTTGATGGGCAGATTCTGGGCTTTTTCTGGTTTGGATCACGTAGTAATGTGGTACCACACGGAAACAGTCCATTAAACCTGGTTTCGATCGATATTTTAGAAGATAACGCATGTTAGGTCTAGGATAGGCCTGGGATTTGCCCTCACAAGACACATAATATCGCATTCTTTACGTACTTGTTGAACAGCTCCTGGGTTTTTTTCTGGTTTGGATCACGTAGTAGTGTGGTACCGCACCGAAACAGTCAATTAAACCTGGTTTCGATCAATATTTTAGAGGATAACGCAAGTTAGGTCTGGGACAGGTCTGGGATTTGCCCTCATCAGACTCATACTTTCGCACACTTCTCATACTCGTTGACAAGATCCTGGGTTTTTTTCTGGTTTGGATCACGTAGTAATGTTGTACCACACTGAAACAGTCGATTAAACCTGGTTTCGATCAATATTTTAGATGATAACGCAAGTTAGGTCTGGGATAAGTCTGGGATTCGCCCTCATCAGGCTCATACTTTCGCGTTTTTCACATACTTGTTGAACAGATCCTCGGTTTTTTCTGGTTTGGATCACGTAGTAATGTGGTACCACACTGAAACAGTCCAGTAAACCTGGTTTCGATCAATATTTTTGAGGATAACACATGTTAGGTCTAGGTTAGGTCTGGGATTTGCTCTCATCAGGCTCATCCTTACGCATATTTCTCATACTTGATGGCTAGATCCTGAGCTTTTTCTGGATTGGATCACGTAGTAATGTAGAACCACACTGAAACGGTCAATTAACTCTGGTTTCGATCAATATTTTAGAGGATGACGCATGTTAGGTCTGGGATAGGTCTGGGATTTTCTCTCATCAGACTCATACTTTCGCATTCCTCTCATACTTGCTGAACAGATCCTGGGTTTTTTCTGGTTTGGGTCACGTAGTAATGTGGTACCACACTGAAACAGTCCATTAAACCTGGGTTCGATCAATATTTTATAGAATAATTCATGTTAGGTCTAGATTTGGTCTGGCATTTGCCCTCATCAGGCTCATACTTTCGCATATTTTTCATACTTCATGGCTAGATCCTGGGCTTTTTCTGGTTTGGATCACGTAGTAATGTGGTACCACACGGAAACAGTCCATTAAACCTGGTTTCGATCGATATTTTAGAAGATAACGCATGTTAGGTCTAGGATAGGCCTGGGATTTGGCATCATCAGACACATAATTTCGCATTCTTTACGTACTTGTTGAACAGCTCCTGGGTTTTTTTCTGGTTTGGATCACGTAGTAATGTGGTACCACACTGAAACTGTTGATTAAACCTGGTTTCGATCAATATTTTTGAGGATAACGCATGTTAGGTCTAGGTTAGGCCGGGGATTTGCCCTCATCAGGGTCATACTTTCGCAGTTTTAACATACATGTTGACCTGATCGACGGTTTTTTCTGCTTTGGATCGCGTAGTAAAGTGGTACCACACTGAAACAGTCCATTAAACCTGGTTTCGATCAATGTTTTAGAGGATAACGCATGTTAGGTCTGGGTTAGGCCTGGGATTTTCACTCATCAGACTCATACTTTCGCATACTTGTCATACCTGTTGAACGGATCCTGGGTTTTTTCCGGTTTGGTTCACGTAGTAATGTGGTACCACACTGAAACATTCAATTAAACCTTGTTTTGATAAATTTTATAGAGGATAACGTATGTTAGGTCTGGGTTACGTCTAGGGTGCCCTCATCAGGCTCATACTTTCGCATATTTCTCATACTTCATGGCTAGATCCTGGGCTATTTCTGGATTGGATCACGTAGTAATGAAGTACGACACTGAAACAGTCAATTAAACCTGGTTTCCATCAATATTTTAGAGGACAACGCATGTTGGGTATTGGTTAGGCCTGGGATTTGCCTTCATCAGGGTCATACTTTCGCAGTTTTAACATACATGTAGACCTGATCGAGGGTTTTTTCTACTTTGGACCACGTAGTAAAGTGGTACCACACTGAAACAGTCCATTAAACCTGGTTTCGATCAATGTTTTAGAGGATAACGCATGTTAGGTCTGGGTTAGGCCTGGGATTTTCACTCATCAGACTCATACTTTCGCATTCTTCACATACTTGTTGAACGGCTCCTGTGTTTTTTCTGGTTTGGTTCACGTAGTAATGTGGTACCCCACTGAAACATTCAATTAAACCTGGTCTTGATAAATATTTTAGAGGATAACGCATGTTAGGTTTGGGTTAGGTCTAGGATTTGCCCTCATCAGGCTCATACTTTCGCATATTTCTCACACTTCATGGCTAGATCCTGGGCTTTATCAGGATTGCATCACGTAGTAATGAAGTACAACACTGAAACAGTCAATTTAACCTAGTTTCCATCAATATCTGCGAGGACAACGCAAGTTAGGTCTGGCATAGGTCTGGGATTTGCCCTCATCAGGCTCATACTTTCGCGTTTTTCACATACTCGTTGAACAGATCCTGGGGTTTTTCAGGTTTGGGTCACGTAGTAGTGTGGTACCACACTGAAACAGTCGATTAAACCTGGTTTCGATCAATATATTTGAGGACAACGCATGTTAGGTCTAGGTTAGGCCGGGGATTTTCACTCATCAGACTCATACTTTCGCATTCTTCACATACTTGTTGAACGGATCCTGGGTTTTTACTGGTTTGGATCACGTAGTAATGTGGTACGACACTGAAACATTCAATTAAAACTGGTCTTCATAAATATTTTAGAGGATAACGCGTGTTAGGTCTGGGTTAGGTCTAGGATTTGCCCCCATCAGGCTCATACTTTCGCATATTTCTCATACTTCATGGCTGGATCCTGGGCTGTTTCTGGATTGTATCACGTAGTAATGCGGTACCACGCTGAAACAGTCAATTAAACCTGGTTTCGATCAATATTTTAGAGGATAACGCAAGTTAGGTCTGGGATAGGTCTGGGATTCGCCCTCATCAGGGTCATACTTTCGCGTTTTTCACGTACTTGTTGAACTGATCCTGGGTTTTTTCTGGTTTGCATCACGTAGTAAAGTGGTACCACACTGAAGCAGTCCATTAAACCTGGTTTGGATCAATATTTTAGAGGATAACGCATGTTACGTTTGGTTAGGTCTAGGATTTTCCCTCATCAGGCTCATACTTTCGCATATTTCTCATACTTCATGGCTAGATCCTGGGCTGTTTCTGGATTGTATCACGTAGTAATGCGGTACCACGCTGAAACAGTCAATTAAACCTGGTTTCGATCAATATTTTAGAGGATAACGCAAGTTAGGTCTGGGATAGGTCTGAGATTCGCCCTCATCAGGGTCATACTTTCGCGTTTTTCACGTACTTGTTGAACTGATCCTGGGTTTTTTCTGGTTTGGATCACGTAGCAATGTGGTACCACACTGAAACAGACGATTAAACCTGGTTTCGATGAATATTTTAGAGGATAACGCGAGTTTGGGTTGGGATAGGTCTGGGATTTGCCCTCATCAGGCTCATACTTTCGCGTTTTTCACATACTTGTTGAACAGATCCTGGGTTTTTTCTGGTTTGGGTCACGTAGTAATGTGGTACCAAACTGAAACAGTCGATTAAACCAGGTTTCGATTAATAATTTTGAGGATAACGCATGTTAGGTCTAGGTTAGGCCTGGGATTTTCACTCATCAGACTCATACTTTCGCGTTCTTCACATACTTGTTGAACGGATCCTGGGTTTTTTCTGGTTTGGATCACGTAGTAATGTGGGACCACACTGAAACAATCAATTAAACCTGGTCATGATAAATATTTTAGAGGATAACGCATGTTAGGTCTGGGTTAGGTCTAGGCTTTGCCCTCGTCAGGCTCATACTTTCGCATGTTTCTCATACTTCATGGCTAGATCCTTGGCTATTTCTGGATTGGACACGTAGTAATGTGGTACCACACTGAAACAGTCAATTAAACCTGGTTTCGATCAATATTTTAGAGGATAACGCAAGTTTGGTCTGGGATAGGTCTGGGATTTGCCCTCATCAGGCTCATACTTTCGCGTTTTTCACATACTTGTTGAACAGATCCTGGGTTTTTTCTGGTTTGGGTCATGTAGTAATGCGGTACCATACTGAAACAGTCGATTAAACCAGGTTTCGATCAATATTTTTGAGGATAACGCATGTTAGGTCTAGGTTAGGCCTGGGATTTTCACTCATCAGACACATACTTTCGTATTCTTCACATACTTGTTGAACGGATCCTGGGTTTTTTCTGGTTTGGATCACGTAGTAATGTGGGACCACACTGAAGCGGTCAATTAAACCTGGTTTCGACCAATATTTTAGAGAATAATTCATGTTAGTTCTAGGTTAGGTCTGGGATTTGCTCTCATCAGGCTCATTCTTTCGCATATTTCTCATACTTGATGGCTAGTTCCTGGGCTATTTCTGGATTGCATCACGTAGTAATGAAGTACAACAATGAAACAGTCAATTAAACCTGGTTTCCATCAATATCTTAGAGGACAACGCAAGTTAGGTCTGGGATAGGTCTGAGATTCGCCCTCATCAGGGTCATACTTTCGCGTTTTTCACGTACTTGTTGAACTGATCCTGGGTTTTTTCTGGTTTGGGTCATGTAGTAATGCGGTACCATACTGAAACAGTCAATTAAACCTGGTTTCCATCAATATTTTAGAGGACAACGCATGTTATGTCCAGGTTAGGCCGAGGATTTTCACTCATCAGACTCATACTTTCGCATTCTCCACATACTTGTTGAACAGATCATGGGTTTTTTCCGGTTTGGGTCACGTAGTATTGTGTTACCATACTGAAACAGTCGATTAAACCTGGTTTCGATCAATATTTTTGAGGATAACGCATGTTAGGTCTAGGTTAGGCCGGGGATTTTCACTCATCAGACTCATACTTTCGCATTCTTCACATACTTGTTGAACGGATCCTGGGTTTTTACTGGTTTGGATCGCGTAGTAATGTGGTACCACACTGAAACATTCAATTAAACCTGGTCTTGATAAATATTTTAGAGGTAAACGCATGTTAGGTCTGGGATAGGTCTGGGATTTGCCCTCATCAGACTCATACTTTCGCACACTTCACATACTCGTTGAACAGATCCTGGGTTATTTTCTGGTTTGGATCACATAGTAATGTGGTACCACACTGAAAGAGACGATTAAACCAGGTTTCGATCAATATTTTCGAGGATAACGCATGTTAGGTCTAGGTTAGGCCGGGGATTTTCACTCATCACACTCATACTTTCACATTCTTCACATACTTGTTGAACAGATACAGGGTTTTTTCTGGTTTGGATCACATAGTAATGTGGTACCACACTGAAACAGTCAATTAAACCTGGTTTCGATCAATATTTTTGAGGATAACGCATGTTAGGTCTAGGTTATGTCTGGGATTTTCACTCATCAGACTCATACTTTCGCATTCTTCACATACTTGTTGAACGGATCCTGGGTTTTTTCTGGATTGCATCACGTAGTAATGAAGTACAGCACTGAAACAGTCAATTAAATATGGTTTCCATCAATATTTTAGAGGACAACGTATGTTAGGTCTAGGTTAGGCCAGGGATTTGCCCTCATCAGGGTCATACTTTCGCATTCTTCACATACTTGTTGAACGGATCCTGGGTTTTTTCTGGATTGCATCACGTAGTAATGAAGTACAGCACTGAAACAGTCAATTAAATATGGTTTCCATCAATATTTTAGAGGACAACGTATGTTAGGTCTAGGTTAGGCCAGGGATTTGCCCTCATCAGGGTCATACTTTCGCATTCTTCACATACTTGTTGAACAGATACAGGGTTTTTTCTGGTTTGGATCACATAGTAATGTGGTACCACACTGAAACAGTCAATTAAACCTGGTTTCGATCAATATTTTTGAGGATAACGCATGTTAGGTCTAGGTTATGTCTGGGATTTTCACTCATCAGACTCATACTTTCGCATTCTTCACATACTTGTTGAACGGATCCTGGGTTTTTTCTGGATTGCATCACGTAGTAATGAAGTACAGCACTGAAACAGTCAATTAAATATGGTTTCCATCAATATTTTAGAGGACAACGTATGTTAGGTCTAGGTTAGGCCAGGGATTTGCCCTCATCAGGGTCATACTTTCGCATTCTTCACATACTTGTTGAACCGATCCTGGGTTTTTTCTGGTTTGGATCACGTAGTAATGTGCGACCATACTGAAACAATCAATTAAACCTGGTCTTGATAAATATTTTAGAGGACAACGCATGTTAGGTCTGGGTTAGGTCTAGGATTTGCCCTCATCAGGCTCATACTTTCGCATATTTCTCATACTTCATGGCTATATCCTGGGATATTTCTGGATTGCATCACGTAGTAATGTGGTACCACACTGAAACAGTCAATTAAACCTGGTTTCGCTCAATATTTTAGAAGATGACGCATGTTAGGTCTAGGTTAGGCCTGGTATTTGCCCTCATCAGGGTCATACATTCGCAGTTTTAACATGCATGTTGACCTGATCGAGGGTTTTTTCTGCTTTGGATCACGTAGTAACGTGGTACCACACTGAAACAGTCCATTAAACCTTGTTTGGATCAATATTTTAGAGGATAACGCATGTTAGGTCTAGGATAGCCCTGGGATTTTCACTCATCAGATTCATACTTTCGCATTCTTCACATACTTGTTGAACAGATACAGGGTTTTTTTCTGGTTTGGATCACATAGTAATGTGGTACCACACTGAAACAGTCAATTAAACCTGGTTTCCATCAATATTTCAGAGGACAACGCATGTTAGGTCCAGGTTAGGCCGAGGATTTTCACTCATCAGACTCATACTTTCGCATTCTCCATATACTTGTTGAACAGATCATGGGTTTTTTCCGGTTTGGGTCACGTAGTAGTGTGGTACCACACTGAAACAGTCGATTAAACCTGGTTTCGATCAATATTTTTGAGGATAACGCATGTTAGGTCTAGGTTAGGCCTGGGATTTTCACTCATCAGACTCATACTTTAGCATTCTTCACAAACTTGTTGAACAGATACAGGGTTTTTTCTGGTTTGGTTCAGGTAGTAATGTGGTACCACACTGAAACATTCAATTAAACCTGGTCTTGATAAATATTTTAGAGGATAACGCATGTTAGGTTTGGGTTAGGTCTTGGATTTGCCCTCATCAGACTCATACTTTCGCACACTTCACATACTCGTTGAACAGATCCTGGGTTATTTTCTGGTTTGGATCACATAGTAATGTGGTACCACACTGAAACAATCGATTAAACCTGGTTTCGATCAATATTTTAGAGAATAATTCATGTTAGGTCTAGGTTAGGTCTGGGATTTGCTCTCATCAGGCTCATTCTTTCGCATATTTCTCATACTTGATGACTAGATCCTGGGCTTTTTCTGGATTTCATCACGTAGTAATGAAGTACAACACTGAAACAGTCAATTAAACCTGGTTTCCATCAATATTTTAGAGGACAACGCATGTTAGGTCTAGGTTAGGCCTGGGATTTACCCTCATCAGGGTCATACTTTCGCAGTTTTAACATACATGTTGACGTGATTGGGGGGTTTTTCTGCTTTGGATCACGTAGTAAAATGGTACCACACTGAAACAGTCCATTAAACCTTGTTTGGATCAATATTTTAGAGGATAACGCATGTTAGGTCTAGGTTAGCCATGGGATTTTCACTCATCAGACTCATACTTTCACATTCCTCACATACTTGTTGAACAGATACAGGGTTTTTTCTGGTTTGGATCACATAGTAATGTGGTACCGCACTGAAACAGACGATTAAACCAGGTTTCGATCAATATTTTTGAGGATACCGCATGTTAGGTCTAGGTTAGGCCGGGGTTTTTCACTCATCACACTCATACTTTCGCATTCTTCACATACTTGTTGAACGGATCCTGGGTTTTAACTGGTTTGGATCACGTAGTAATGTGGTACCACACTCAAACAGTCGATTAAACCTGGTTTCGATCAATATTTTTGAGGATAACGCATGTTAGGTCTAGGTTAGGCCGAGGATTTTCACCCATCAAACTCATACTTTCGCATTCTCCACATACTTGTTGAACGGATCCTGGGTTTTTACTGGTTTGGATCACGTAGTAATGTGGTACCACACTGAAACATTCAATTAAACCTGGTCTTGAAAAATATTTTAGAGGATAACGCATGTTAGGTTTGGGTTAGGTCTAGGATTTGCCCTCAACAGGCTCATACTTTCGCATATTTCTCATACTTCATGGCTAGATCCTGGGCTATTTCTGGATTGGATCACGTAGTAATGTAGTACCACACTGAAACAGTCAATTAAACCTGGTTTCGCTCAATATTTTAGAAGATAACGCATGTTAGGCCTAGGTTAGGCCTGGGATCTGCCCTCATCAGGTTCATATTTTCGCGTTCTTCACATACTTGTTGAACAGATCCCTGGCTTTTTCTGCTTTGGATCACATAGTAATGTGGTACCACACTGAAACAGTCGATTAAACCAGGTTTCGATCAATATTTTTGAGGATAACGCATGTTAGGTCTAGGTTAGGCCGAGGATTTTCACTCATCAAACTCATACTTTCGCATTCTCCACATACTTGTTGAACGGATCCTGGGTTTTTACTGGTTTGGATCACGTAGTAATGTGGTACCACACTGAAACATTCAATTAAACCTGGTCTTGATAAATATTATAGAGGATAATGCATGTTAGGTCTGGGATAGGTCTGGGATTTGCCCTCATCAGACTCATACTTTCACATTCTTCGCATACTCGTTGAACAGATCCTGGGTTATTTTCTGGTTTGGATCACATAGTAATGTGGTACCACACTGAAAGAGACGATTAAACCAGGTTTCGATCAATATTTTCGAGGACAACGTATGTTAGGTCTAGGTTAGGCCGGGGATTTTCACTCATCACACTCATACTTTCACATTCTTCACATACTTGTTGAACGGATCCTGGGTTTTTACTGGTTTGGATCACGTAGTAATGAAGTGCAACACTGAAACAGTCAATTAAACCTAGTTTCCATCAATATTTTAGAGGACAGCGCATGTTAGGTCTAGGTTAGGCCTGGGATTTGCCCACATCAGGGTCATACTTTCGCAGTTTTAACATACATGTTGACCTGATCGAGGGTTTTTTCTGCTTTGGATCACGCAGTAAAGTGGTACCACACTGAAACAGTCGATTAAACCTGGTTTCGATCAATATTTTTGAAGATAACGCATGTTAGGTCTAGGTTAGGCCTGGGATTTTCACTCATCAGACTCATACTTTCGCATTCTTCACATACTTGTTGAACGGATCCTGGGTTTTTTCTGGTTTGGATCACGTAGTAATGTGGTACCACACTGAAACATTCAATTAAACCTGGTCTTGATAAATATTTTAGAGGCCAACGTATGTTAGGTCTGGGTTAGGCCTAGGATTTGCCCTCATCAGGCTCATACTTTCGCATATTTCTCATACTTCATGGCTAGATCCTGGGCTATTTCTGGATTGGATCACGTAGTAATGTGGTACCACACTGAAACAGTCAATTAAACCTGGTTTCGCTCAATATTTTAGAAGATAACGCATGTTAGGCCTAGGTTAGGCCTGGGATCTGCCCTCATCAGGTTCATTTTTTCGCGTTCTTCACATACTTGTTGAACAGATCCCTGGCTTTTTCTGCTTTGGATCACATAGTAATGTGGTACCACACTGAAACAGTCGATTAAACCTGGTTTCGATCAATATTTTTGAAGATAACGCATGTTAGGTCTAGGTTAGGCCTGGGATCTGCCCTCATCAGACTCATACTTTCGCACACTTCACATACTCGTTGAACAGAGCCTGGGTTATTTTCTGGTTTGGATCACATAGTAATGTGGTACCACACTGAAACAATCGATTAAACCTGGTTTCGATCAATATTTTTGAGGATAACGCATGTTAGGTCTAGGTTAGGCCGAGGATTTTCACTCATCAAACTCATACTTTCGCATTCTCCACATACTTGCTGAACGGATCCTGGGTTTTTACTGGTTTGGATCACGTAGTAATGTGGTACCACACTGAAACATTCAATTAAACCTGGTCTTGATAAATGTCATAGAGGATAATGCATGTTAGGTCTGGGATAGGTCTGGGATTTGCCCTCATCAGACTCATACTTTCGCACACTTCACATACTCGTTGAACAGATCCTGGGTTATTTTCTGGTTTGGATCACATAGTAATGTGGTACCACACTGAAAGAGACGATTAAACCAGGTTTCGATCAATATTTTCGAAGATAACGCATGTTAGGTCTAGGTTAGGCCGGGGATTTTCACTCATCACACTCATACATTCACATTCTTCACATACTTGTTGAACGGATCCTGGGTTTTTACTGGTTTGGATCACGTAGTAATGAAGTGCAACACTGAAACAGTCAATTAAACCTGGTTTCCATCAATATTTTAGAGGACAGCGCATGTTAGGTTTAGGTTAGGCCTGGGATTTGCCCACATCAGGGTCATACTTTCGCAGTTTTAACATACATGTTGACCTGATCGAGGGCTTTTTCTGCTTTGGATCACGCAGTAAAGTGGTACCACACTGAAACAGTCGATTAAACCTGGTTTCAATGAATATTTTTGAGGATAACGCATGTTAGGTCTAGGTTAGCCCTGGGATTTTCACTCATCAGACTCATACTTTAGCATTCTTCACAAACTTGTTGAACAGATACAGGGTTTTTTCTGGTTTGGTTCAGGTAGTAATGTGGTACCACACTGAAACATTCAATTAAACCTGGTCTTGATAAATATTTTAGAGGATAACGCATGTTAGGTTTGGGTTAGGTCTTGGATTTGCCCTCATCAGACTCATACTTTCGCACACTTCACATACTCGTTGAACAGATCCTGGGTTATTTTCTGGTTTGGATCACATAGTAATATGGTACCACACTGAAACAATCGATTAAACCTGGTTTCGATCAATATTTTTGAGGATAACGCATGTTAGGCCTAGGTTAGGCCTGGGATTTTCACTCATCAGACTCATACTTTCGCATTCTTCACATACTTGTTGAACGGATCCTGGGTTTTCTCTGGTTTGGATCACGTAGTAATGTGGGACCACACTGAAACAATCAATTAAACCTGGTCTTGATAAATATTTTAGAGGATAACGCATGTTAGGTCTAGGTTAGGCCGGGGATTTTCACTCATCAGACTCATACTTTCGCATTCTTCACATACTTGTAGAACGGATCCTGGGTTTTTACTGGTTAGGATCACGTAGTAATGTGGTACCACACTGAAACATTCAATTAAACCTGGTCATGATAAATATTTTAGAGGATAACGCATGTTAGCTCTGGGATAGGTCTGGGATTTGCCCTCATCAGACTCATACTTTCGCACACTTCACATACTCGTTGAACAGATCCTGGGTTATTTCCTGGTTTGGATCACATAGTAATGTGGTACCACACTGAAACAATCGATTAAACCTGGTTTCGATCAATATTTTTGAGGATAACGCATGTTAGGCCTAGGTTAGGCCTGGGATTTTCACTCATCAGACTCATACTTTCGCATTCTTCACATACTTGTTGAACGGATCCTGGGTTTTCTCTGGTTTGGATCACGTAGTAATGTGGGACCACACTGAAACAATCAATTAAACCTGGTCTTGATAAATATTTTAGAGGATAACGCATGTTAGGTCTGGGTTAGGTCTAGGATTTGCCCTCGTCAGGCTCATACTTTCGCATATTTCTCATACTTCATGGCTAGATCCTGGGCTATTTCTGGATTGGATCTCGTAGTAATGAAGTACAACACTGAAACAGTCGATTAAACCAGGTTTCTATCAATATTTTTGAGGATAATGCAAGTTAGGTCTGGGATGGGTCTGGGATTTGCCGTCATCAGGCTCATACTTTCGTGTTTTTTACATACTTGTTGAACAGGTCCTGGGTTTTTTTCTGGTTTGGATCACGTAGTGATGTGGTACCACACTGAAACACTCGATTAAACCTGGTTTCGATCAATATTTTTGAGGATAACGCATGTTAGGTCTAGGTTAGGTCTGTGATTTTCACTCATCAGACTCGTACTTTCGCATTCTTCACATACTTGTTGAACGGATCCTGGGTTTTTTCTGGTTTGGTTCGCGTAGTAATGCGGGACCACACAGAAACAATCAATTAAACCTGGTCTTGATAAATATTTTAGAGGACAACGCAAGTTAGGTCTGGGAAAGGTCGGGGATTTGCCCTCACCAGACTCATACTTTCGCACACTTCACATACTCGTTGAACACATCCTGGGTTATTTTCTGGTTTGGATCACATAGTAATGTGGTACCACACTGAAACAGACGATTAAACCAGGTTTCGATCAATATTTTTGAGGATAACGCATGTTAGGTCTAGGTTAGGCCGGGGTTTTTCACTCATCACACTCATACTTTCGCATTCTTCACATACTTGTTAAACGGATCCTGGATTTTTACTGGTTTGGATCACGTAGTAATGAAGTGCAACACTGACACAGACAATTAAACCTGGTTTCCATCAATATTTTAGAGAATAATTCATGTTAGGTCTAGGTTAGGTCTGGGATTTGATCTCATCAGGCTCATTCTTTCGCATATTACTCATACTTGATGGCTAGATCCTGGGCTTTTTCTGGATTGCATCACCTAGTAATGAAGTACAACACTGAAACAGTCGATTAAACCTGGTTTCCATCAATGTTTTAGAGGATAAGGCATGTTAGGTCTGGGTTTGGCCTGGGATTTTCACTCATCAGACTCATACTTTCGCATTCTTCACATACTTGACGAACGGATCCTAGGTTTTTACTGGATTGCATCACGTAGTAATGAAGTACGACACTGAAACAGTCAATTAAACCTGGTTTCCATCAATGTTTTAGAGGATAAGGCATGTTAGGTCTGGGTTTGGCCTGGGATTTTCGCTCATTAGACTCATACTTTCGCATACTTCACATACTTGTTGAACGGATCCTGGGTTTTTTCTGGTTTGGATCACGTAGTAGTGTGGTACCACACTGAAACAGTCCATTAAACCAGGTTTCGATCAATATTTTTGAGGATAACGCATGTTAGGTCTGGGATAGGCCTGGGATTTTCACTCATCAGACTCATTCTTTCGCATTCTTCACATACTTGTTGAACGGATCCTGGGTTTTTTCTGGTTTGGATCACGTAGTAATGTGGGACCACACTAAAACAATCAATTAAACCTGGTCTTGATAAATATTTTAGAGGATAACGCATGTTAGGTCTGCATTAGGTCTAGGATTTGCTCTCGTCAGGCTCATACATTCGCGTTTTTCACATACTTGTTGAACAGATCCTGGGTTTTTTCTGGTTTGGATCACGTAGTAGTGTGGTACCACACTGAAACAGTCCATTAAACCAGGTTTCGATCAATATTTTTGAGGATAACGCATGTTAGGTCTGGGATAGGCCTGGGATTTGCCCTCATCAGACTCATACTTTCGCATTCTTCACATACTTGTTGAACGGATCTTGGGTTTTTTTTGGTGTGGATCACGTAGTAATGTGGTACCACACGGAAACATTCAAATAAACCTGGTCTTGATAAATATTTTAGAGGATAACGCATGTTGGGTTTGGGTTAGGTCTAGGATTTGCCCACATCAGGCTCATACTTTCGCATATTTCTCATACTTCATGGATAGATCCTGGGCTGTTTCTGGATTGTATCACGTAGTAATGTGGTACCACGCTGAAACAATCGATTAAACCTGGTTTCGATCAATATTTTTGAGGATAACGCATGTTAGGCCTAGGTTAGGCCTGGGATTTTCACTCATCAGACTCATACTTTCGCATTCTTCACATACTTGTTGAACGGATCCTGGGTTTTCTCTGGTTTGGATCACGTAGTAATGTGGGACCACACTGAAACAATCAATTAAACCTGGTCTTGATAAATATTTTAGAGGATAACGCATGTTAGGTCTAGGTTAGGCCGGGGATTTTCACTCATCAGACTCATACTTTCGCATTCTTCACATACTTGTAGAACGGATCCTGGGTTTTTACTGGTTAGGATCACGTAGTAATGTGGTACCACACTGAAACATTCAATTAAACCTGGTCTTGATAAATATTTTAGAGGATAACGCATGTTAGCTCTGGGATAGGTCTGGGATTTGCCCTCATCAGACTCATACTTTCGCACACTTCACATACTCGTTGAACAGATCCTGGGTTATTTTCTGGTTTGGATCACATAGTAATGTGGTACCACACTGAAACAATCGATTAAACCTGGTTTCGATCAATATTTTAGAGAATAATTCATGTTAGGTCTAGGTTAGGTCTGGGATTTGCTCTCATCAGGCTCATTCTTTCGCATATTTCTCATACTTGATGACTAGATCCTGGGCTTTTTCTGGATTTCATCACGTAGTAATGAAGTACAACACTGAAACAGTCAATTAAACCTGGTTTCCATCAATATTTTAGAGGACAACGCATGTTAGGTCTAGGTTAGGCCTGGGATTTACCCTCATCAGGGTCATACTTTCGCAGTTTTAACATACATGTTGACGTGATTGGGGGGTTTTTCTGCTTTGGATCACGTAGTAAAATGGTACCACACTGAAACAGTCCATTAAACCTTGTTTGGATCAATATTTTAGAGGATAACGCATGTTAGGTCTAGGTTAGCCATGGGATTTTCACTCATCAGACTCATACTTTCACATTCCTCACATACTTGTTGAACAGATACAGGGTTTTTTCTGGTTTGGATCACATAGTAATGTGGTACCGCACTGAAACAGACGATTAAACCAGGTTTCGATCAATATTTTTGAGGATACCGCATGTTAGGTCTAGGTTAGGCCGGGGTTTTTCACTCATCACACTCATACTTTCGCATTCTTCACATACTTGTTGAACGGATCCTGGGTTTTTACTGGTTTGGATCACGTAGTAATGTGGTACCACACTCAAACAGTCGATTAAACCTGGTTTCGATCAATATTTTTGAGGATAACGCATGTTAGGTCTAGGTTAGGCCGAGGATTTTCACCCATCAAACTCATACTTTCGCATTCTCCACATACTTGTTGAACGGATCCTGGGTTTTTACTGGTTTGGATCACGTAGTAATGTGGTACCACACTGAAACATTCAATTAAACCTGGTCTTGAAAAATATTTTAGAGGATAACGCATGTTAGGTTTGGGTTAGGTCTAGGATTTGCCCTCAACAGGCTCATACTTTCGCATATTTCTCATACTTCATGGCTAGATCCTGGGCTATTTCTGGATTGGATCACGTAGTAATGTAGTACCACACTGAAACAGTCAATTAAACCTGGTTTCGCTCAATATTTTAGAAGATAACGCATGTTAGGCCTAGGTTAGGCCTGGGATCTGCCCTCATCAGGTTCATATTTTCGCGTTCTTCACATACTTGTTGAACAGATCCCTGGCTTTTTCTGCTTTGGATCACATAGTAATGTGGTACCACACTGAAACAGTCGATTAAACCAGGTTTCGATCAATATTTTTGAGGATAACGCATGTTAGGTCTAGGTTAGGCCGAGGATTTTCACTCATCAAACTCATACTTTCGCATTCTCCACATACTTGTTGAACGGATCCTGGGTTTTTACTGGTTTGGATCACGTAGTAATGCGGGACCACACAGAAACATTCAATTAAACCTGGTCTTGATAAATATTATAGAGGATAATGCATGTTAGGTCTGGGATAGGTCTGGGATTTGCCCTCATCAGACTCATACTTTCACATTCTTCGCATACTCGTTGAACAGATCCTGGGTTATTTTCTGGTTTGGATCACATAGTAATGTGGTACCACACTGAAAGAGACGATTAAACCAGGTTTCGATCAATATTTTCGAGGACAACGTATGTTAGGTCTAGGTTAGGCCGGGGTTTTTCACTCATCACACTCATACTTTCGCATTCTTCACATACTTGACGAACGGATCCTAGGTTTTTACTGGATTGCATCACGTAGTAATGAAGTACGACACTGAAACAGTCAATTAAACCTGGTTTCCATCAATGTTTTAGAGGATAAGGCATGTTAGGTCTGGGTTTGGCCTGGGATTTTCACTCATTAGACTCATACTTTCGCATACTTCACATACTTGTTGAACGGATCCTGGGTTTTTTCTGGTTTGGATCACGTAGTAGTGTCGTACCACACTGAAACAGTCCATTAAACCAGGTTTCGATCAATATTTTTGAGGATAACGCATGTTAGGTCTGGGATAGGCCTGGGATTTTCACTCATCAGACTCATTCTTTCGCATTCTTCACATACTTGTTGAACGGATCCTGGGTTTTTTCTGGTTTGGATCACGTAGTAATGTGGGACCACACTAAAACAATCAATTAAACCTGGTCTTGATAAATATTTTAGAGGATAACGCATGTTAGGTCTGCATTAGGTCTAGGATTTGCTCTCGTCAGGCTCATACATTCGCGTTTTTCACATACTTGTTGAACAGATCCTGGGTTTTTTCTGGTTTGGATCACGTAGTAGTGTGGTACCACACTGAAACAGTCCATTAAACCAGGTTTCGATCAATATTTTTGAGGATAACGCATGTTAGGTCTGGGATAGGCCTGGGATTTGCCCTCATCAGACTCATACTTTCGCATTCTTCACATACTTGTTGAACGGATCTTGGGTTTTTTTTGGTGTGGTTCACGTAGTAATGTGGTACCACACGGAAACATTCAAATAAACCTGGTCTTGATAAATATTTTAGAGGATAACGCATGTTGGGTTTGGGTTAGGTCTAGGATTTGCCCACATCAGGCTCATACTTTCGCATATTTCTCATACTTCATGGATAGATCCTGGGCTGTTTCTGGATTGTATCACGTAGTAATGTGGTACCACGCTGAAACAGTCAATTAAACCTTGTTTCGATCAATATTTTAGAGGATAACGCAAGTTAGGTCTGGGATAGGTCTGGGATTCGCCCTGATCAGGCTCATTCTTTCGCATATTTCTCATACTTGATGGCTAGATCCTGGGCTTTTTCTGGATTGCATCACGTAGTATTGTGGTACCACACTGAAACAGTCGATTAAACCAGGTTTCGATCAATATTTTTGAGGATAACGCATGTTAGGTCTAGGTTAGGCCTGGGATCTGCCCTCATCAGGTTCATTTTTTCGCGTTCTTCACATACTTGTTGAACAGATCCCTGGCTTTTTCTGCTTTGGATCACATAGTAATGTGGTACCACACTGAAACAGTCGATTAAACCAGGTTTCGATCAATATTTTTGAGGATAACGCATGTTAGGTCTAGGTTAGGCCGAGGATTTTCACTCATCAAACTCATACTTTCGCATTCTCCACATACTTGCTGAACGGATCCTGGGTTTTTACTGGTTTGGATCACGTAGTAATGTGGTACCACACTGAAACATTCAATTAAACCTGGTCTTGATAAATATTATAGAGGATAATGCATGTTAGGTCTGGGATAGGCCTGGGATTTGCCCACATCAGGGTCATACTTTCGCAGTTTTAACATACATGTTGACCTGATCGAGGGTTTTTTCTGCTTTGGATCACGCAGTAAAGTGGTACCACACTGAAACAATCGATTAAACCTGGTTTCGATGAATATTTTTGAGGATAACGCATGTTAGGTCTAGGTTAGCCCTGGGATTTTCACTCATCAGACTCATACTTTAGCATTCTTCACAAACTTGTTGAACAGATACAGGGTTTTTTCTGGTTTGGTTCAGGTAGTAATGTGGTACCACACTGAAACATTCAATTAAACCTGGTCTTGATAAATATTTTAGAGGATAACGCATGTTAGCTCTGGGATAGGTCTGGGATTTGCCCTCATCAGACTCATACTTTCGCACACTTCACATACTTGTTGAACAGATCCTGGGTTATTTTCTGGTTTGGATCACATAGTAATGTGGTACCACACTGAAACAATCGATTAAACCTGGTTTCGATCAATATTTTTGAGGATAACGCATGTTAGGCCTAGGTTAGGCCTGGGATTTTCACTCATCAGACTCATACTTTCGCATTCTTCACATACTTGTTGAACGGATCCTGGGTTTTCTCTGGTTTGGATCACGTAGTAATGTGGGACCACACTGAAACAATCAATTAAACCTGGTCTTGATAAATATTTTAGAGGATAACGCATGTTAGGTCTGGGTTAGGTCTAGGATTTGCCCTCGTCAGGCTCATACTTTCGCATATTTCTCATACTTCATGGCTAGATCCTGGGCTATTTCTGGATTGGATCTCGTAGTAATGAAGTACAACACTGAAACAGTCGATTAAACCAGGTTTCTATCAATATTTTTGAGGATAATGCAAGTTAGGTCTGGGATGGGTCTGGGATTTGCCGTCATCAGGCTCATACTTTCGCGATTTTCACATACTTGTTGAACAGGTCCTGGGTTTTTTTCTGGTTTGGATCACGTAGTGATGTGGTACCACACTGAAACAGTCGATTAAACCTGGTTTCGATCAATATTTTTGATGATAACGCATGTTAGGTCTAGGTTAGGTCTGTGATTTTCACTCATCAGACTCGTACTTTCGCATTCTTCACATACTTGTTGAACGGATCTTGGGTTTTTTCTGGTTTGGATCGCGTAGTAATGCGGGACCACACAGAAACAATCAATTAAACCTGGTCTTGATAAATATTTTAGAGGACAACGCAAGTTAGGTCTGGGATAAGTCGGGGATTTGCCCTCACCAGACTCATACTTTCGCACACTTCACATACTCGTTGAACAGATCCTGGGTTATTTTCTGGTTTGGATCACATAGTAATGTGGTACCACACTGAAACAGACGATTAAACCAGGTTTCGATCAATATTTTTGAGGATAACGCATGTTAGGTCTAGGTTAGGCCGGGGTTTTTCACTCATCACACTCATACTTTCGCATTCTTCACATACTTGTTAAACGGATCCTGGATTTTTACTGGTTTGGATGACGTAGTAATGAAGTGCAACACTGATACAGACAATTAAACCTCGTTTCCATCAATATTTTAGAGAATAATTCATGTTAGGTCTAGGTTAGGCCTGGGATTTGATCTCATCAGGCTCATTCTTTCGCATATTACTCATACTTGATGGCTAGATCCTGGGCTTTTTCTGGATTGCATCACCTAGTAATGAAGTACAACACTGAAACAGTCGATTAAACCTGGTTTCCATCAATATCTTAGAGGACAACGCAAGTTAGGTCTTGGATAGGTCTGGGATTTGCCCTCATCAGGCTCATACTTTCGCGTTTTTCACATACTTGTTGAACAGATCCTGGGTTTTTTCTGGTTTGGATCACGTAGTAGTGTGGTACCACACTGAAACAGTCCATTAAACCAGGTTTCGATCAATATTTTTGAGGATAACGCATGTTAGGTCTGGGATAGGCCTGGGATTTTCACTCATCAGACTCATACTTTCGCATTCTTCACATACTTGTTGAACGGATCCTGGGTTTCTTCTGGTTTGGATCACGTAGTAATGTGGGACCACACTGAAACATTCCATTAAACCTGGTTTCGATCAATATTTTAGAGGATAACGCAAGTTAGGTCTGGGATAGGTCTGGGATTCGCCCTCATCAGGCTCATACTTTCACATATTTCTCATACTTGATGGCTAGATCCTGGGTTTTTTCCGGTTTGGGTCACGTAGTAGTGTGGTACCACACTGAAACAGTCGATTAAACCTGGTTTCGAACAATATTTTTTAGGATAACGCACGTTAGGTCTAGGTTAGGCCGGGGATTTTCACTCATCAGACTCATACTTTCGCATTCTTCACATACTTGATGAACGGATCCTAGGTTTTTACTGGATTGCATCACGTAGTAATGAAGTACGACACTGAAACAGTCAATTAAACCTGGTTTCCATCAATGTTTTAGAGGATAAGGCATGTTAGGTCTGGGTTTGGCCTGGGATTTTCACTCATCAGACTCATACTGTCGCATACTTCACATACTTGTTGAACGGATCCTGGGTTTTTTCTGGTTTGGATCACGTAGTAATATGGGACCATACTGAAACAATCAATTACACCTGGTCTTGATAAATATTTTAGAGGATAACGCATGTTAGGTCTGGGTTAGGTCTAGGATTTGCCCTCGTCAGGCTCATACTTTCGCATATTACTCATACTTCATGGCTGGATCCTGGGCTATTACTGGATTGGATCACGTAGTAATGTGGTACCACACTGAAACAGTCAATTAAACCTGGTTTGGATGAATATTTTAGAGAATAATTCATGTTAGGTCTAGGTTAGGCCTGGGATTTGCCCTCATCAGGGTCATACTTTCGCAGTTCTAACATACATGTTGACCTGATCGAGGGTTTTTTCTGCTTTGGATCACGTAGTAAAGTGGTACCACACTGAAACAGTCCAAAAAACCTGGTTTGGATCAATATTTTAGAGGATAATGCATGTTAGGTCTAGGTTAGCCCTGAAATTTTCACTCATCAGACTCATACTTTCGCATTCTTCAGATACTTGTTGAACGGATCCTGGGTTTTTTCTGGTATGGTTCACGTAGTAATGTGGTACCACACTGAAACAAACAATTAAACCAGGTCTTGATAAATATTTTAGATGATAACGCATGTTAGGTCTGGGTTAGGTCTAGGATTTGCCCTCATCAGGCTCATACTTTCGCATATTTATTATACTTCATGGATAGATCCTGGGCTATTTTCTGGATTGGATCACATAGTAATGTGGTACCACACTGAAACAGTCGATTAAACCAGGTTTCGATCAATATTTTTGAGGATAACGCATTTTAGGTCTAGGTTAGGCCTGGGATTTTCACTCATCAGACTCATTCTTTCGCATTCTTCACATACTTGTTGAACGGATCCTGGGTTTTTTCTGGTTTGGATCACGTAGTAATGTGGGACCACACTAAAACAATCAATTAAACCTGGTCTTGATAAATATTTTAGAGGATAACGCATGTTAGGTTTGGGTTAGGTCTAGGATTTGCCCTCATCAGGCTCATACTTTCGCATATTTCTCATACTTCATGGCTAGATCCTGGGCTATTTCTGGATTGGATCACATAGTAATGTGGTACCACACTGAAACAGTCAATTAAACCTGGTTTCGATCAAGATTTTAGAGGATAACGCAAGTTAGGTCTGGGATAGGTCTGGGATTCGCCCTGATCAGGCTCATACTTTCGCATTCTTCACATACTTGTAGAACGGATCCTGGGTTTTTTCTGGTTTGGTTCACGTAGTAATGTGGTACCACACTGAAACATTCAATTAAACCTGGTCTTGATCAATATTTTAGAGGATAACGCACGTTAGGTTTGGGTTAGGGCTAGGATTTGCCCTCATCAGGCTCATACTTTCGCATATTTCTCATACTTCATGGCTAGATCCTGGGCTATTTCTGGATTGGATCACGTAGTAATGTGGTACCACACTGAAACATTCAATGAAACCTGGTCTGGATAAATATTTTAGAGGATAACGCATCTTAGGTCTGTGTTAGGTCTAAGATTTGCACTCATCAGGCTCATTCTTTCGCATATCTCGCATACTTGATGGCTAGATCCTGGGCTTTTTCTGGATTGCATCACGTAGTAATGAAGTACAACACTGAAACAGCCCACTAAACCTGGGTTCGATCAATATTTTAGAGGATAACGAAAGTTATGTCTAGTTTAGGCCTGGGATTTTCACTCATCAGACTCATTCTTTCGCATTCGTCACATACTTGTTGAACGGATCCTGGGTTTTTTCTGGTTTGGATCACGTAGTAATGTGGGACCACACTGAAACAATCAATTAAACCTGGTCTTGTTAAATATTTTAGAGGTTAACGCATGTTAGGTCTGGGATAGGTCTAGGATTTGCCCCCATCAGGCTCATTCTTTCGCATATTTCTCATACTTGATGGCTAGATCCTGGGCTTTCTCTGAATTGCATCACGTAGTATTGTGGTACCACACTGAAACAGTCGATTAAACCAGGTTTCGATCAATATTTTTGAGGATAACGCATGTTAGGTCTAGGTTAGGCCAGGGATTTTCACTCATCAGACTCATACTTTCGCATTCTTCACATACTTGTTGAACGGATCTTGGATTTTTTCTGGTGTGGATCACGTAGTAATGTGGTACCACACTGAAACAATCAATTAAACCTGGTCTTGATAAATATTTTAGAGGATAACGCATGTTAGGTCTGGGTTGGGTCTGGGATTTGCCCTCATCAGGCTCATACTTTCGCATATTTCTCATACTTCACGGCTGGATCCTGGGCTATTACTGGATTGGATCACGTAGTAATGTGGTACCACACTGAAACAGTCAATTAAACCTGGTTTCGATCTGTATTTTAGAGAATAATTAATGTTAGGTCTGGGTTAGGTCTGGGATTTGCCCACATCAGGGTCATACTTTCGAATTTTTCACATACTTGTTGAACAGATCCTGGGTTTTTTCTGGTTTGGATCGCGCAGTAATGTGGTACCACACTCAAACAGCCCACTAAACCTGGTTTCGATCAATATTTTAGAGGATAACGAAAGTTATGTCTAGGTCAGGCCTGGGATTTGCCCTCATCAGACTCATACTTTCGCATTGTTCAGATACTTGTTGAACGGATCCTGGGTTTTTTCTGGTATGGTTCACGTAGTAATGTGGTACCACACTGAAACATTCAATTAAACCTGGTCTGGATCAATATTTTAGAGGATAACGCATGTTAGGTTTGGGTTAGGTCTAGGATTTGCCCTCATCAGGCTCATACTTTCGCATATTTCTCATACTTCATGGCTAGATCCTGGGCTATTTCTGGATTGGATCACGTAGTAATGTGGTACCACACTGAAACATTCAATGAAACCTGGTCTGGATAAATATTTTAGAGGATAACGCTTCTTAGGTCTGTGTTAGGTCTAAGATTTGCCCTCCTCAGGCTCACAGTTTCGCGTTTTTCGCATACTTGTTGAACAGATCCTGGGTTTTCTCTGGTTTGGATCACGAAGTAGTGAGGTACCACACTGAAACAGTCCATTAAACCTGGTTTCGCTCAATATTTTAGAAGATAACGCATGTTAGGTCTGGGTTAGGACTAGGACTTGCCCTCATCAGGCTCATACTTTCGCATATTTCTCATACTTCATGGCTGGATCCTGGGCTATTACTGGATTGGATCACGTAGTAATGTGGTACCACACTGAGACAGTCAATTAAACCTGGTTTCGATCAATATTTTAGAGAATAATTCATGTTAGGTCTGGGTTAGGTCTGGGATTTGCTCTCATCAGACTCATTCTTTCGCATATTTCTCATACTTGATGGCTAGATCCTGGGCTTTTTCTGAATTGCATCACGTAGTAATGAAGTACAACACTGAAACAGTCAATTAAACCTGGTTTCGATCAATATTTTAGAGAATAATTCATGTTAGGTCTAGGTTAGGCCTGGGATTTGCCCTCATCAGGGTCATACTTTCGCAGTTCTAACATACATGTTGACCTGATCGAGGGTTTTTTCTGCTTTGGATCACGTAGTAAAGTGGTACCACACTGAAACAGTCCACTAAACCTGGTTTGGATCAATATTTTAGAGGATAATGCATGTTAGGTCTAGGTTAGCCCTGAGATTTTCACTCATCAGACTCATACTTTCGCATTGTTCAGATACTTGTTGAACGGATCCTGGGTTTTTTCTGGTATGGTTCACGTAGTAATGTGGTACCACACTGAAACAATCAATTAAACCAGGTGTGATAAAAATTTTAGATGATAACGCATGTTAGGTCTGGGTTAGGTCTAGGATTTGCCCTCATCAGGCTCATACTTTCGCATATTTCTCATACTTCATGGCTACATCCTGGGCTATTTCTGGATTGGATCACGTAGTAATATGGTACCACACTGAGACAGTCAATTAAACCTGGTTTCGATCAATATTTTAGAGGACAATGCAAGTTAGGTCTGGGATAGGTCTGGGATTTGCCCACATCAGGGTCATACTTTCGCATTTGTTCACATACTTGTTGAACAGATCCTGGGTTGTTTCTGGTTTGGATCGCGCAGTAATGTGGTACCACACTGAGACAGCCCACTAAACCTGGTTTCGATCAATATTTTAGAGGATAACGAAAGTTATGTCTAGGTTAGGCCTGGGAATTGCCCTCATCAGACTCATTCTTTCGCATATTTCTCATACTAGATGGCTAGTTCCTGGGCTGTTTCTGGATTGTATCACGTAGTAATGAAGTACAACACTGAAACAGTCGATTAAACCAGGTTTCGATCAATATTTTTGAGGATAACGCATGTTAGGTCTAGGTTAGGCCTGGGATTATCACTCATCAGACTCATACTTTCGCATTCTTCTCATACTTGTTGAACGGATCCTGGGTATTTTCTGGATTGGGTCACGTAGTAGTGTGGTACCACACTGAAACAGTCGATTAAACCTGGTTTCGATCAATATTTTTGAGGATAACGCATGTTAGGTCTGGGTTAGGTCTAGGATTAGCCCTCGTCAGGCTCATACTTTCGCATATTTCTCATTCTTCATGGCTAGATCCTGGGCTATTTCTGGATTGTATCACGTAGTAATGTGGTACCACACAGAAACAGTCAATTAAACCTGGTTTTGATCAATATTTTAGAGGATAACGCAAGTTAGGTCTGGGATAGGTCTGGGATTTTCCCTCATCAGGCTCATACTTTCGCGTTTTTCACATACTTGTTGAACAGATCCTGGGTTTTTCCTGGATTGGGTCACGTAGTAGTGTGGTACCACACTGAAACAGTCGATTAAACCTGGTTTCGATCAATATTTTTGAGGATAACGCATGTTAGGTCTAGGTTAGGCCGGGGATTTTCACTCATCAGACTCATACTTTCGCATTCTTCACATACTTGTTGAACGGATCCTGGGTTTTTTCTGGTTTGGATCACGTAGTAATGTGGGACCACACTGAAACAGTCAATTAAACCTGGTTTCGATCAATATATTAGAGAATAATTCATGTTAGGTCTAGGTTAGGTCGGGGATTTTCACTCATCAGACTCATACTCTCGCATTCTTCACATACTTGTTGAACGGATCTTGGGTTTTTTCTGGTGTGAATCACGTAGTAATGTGGTACCACACTGAAACAGTCGATTAAACCTGGTTTCCATCAGTATTTTAGAGGATAACGCATGTTAGGTCTAGGTTAGGCCTGGGATTTTCACTCTTCAGACTCATACTTTCGTAGTTTTAACATACATGTTGACCTGATCGAGGGTTTTTTCTGCTTTGGATCGCGTAGTAAAGTGGTACCACACTGATACAGTCCATTAAACCTGGTATGGATCAATATTTTAGAGGATAACGCATGTTAGGTCTAGGTTAGCCCTGGGATTTTCAGTCATCAGACTCATACTTTCGCATTCTTCACATACTTGTTGAATGGATCCTGGGTTTTTTCTGGTTTGGATCACGTAGTAATGTGGGACCACACTGAAACAGTCAATTAAACCTGGCTTCGATCAATATATTAGAGAATAATTCATGTTAGGTCTAGGTTAGGTCTGGGATTTGCTCTCATCAGGCTCATTCTTTCGCATATTTCTCATACTTGATAGCTAGATCCAGGCCATTTTCTGGATTGCATCACGTAGTAATGAAGTACAACACTGAAACAGTCAATTAAACCTGGTTTCCATCAATATCTTAGCGGACAACGCAAGTTAGGTCTGGGATAGGTCTGGGATTTGCCCACATCAGGCTCATACTTTCGCGTTTTTCACATACTCGTTGAACAGATCCTGGGTTATTTTCTGGTTTGGATCGCATAGTAATGTGGTACCACACTGAAACAGTCGATTAAACCAGGTTTCGATCAGTATTTTTGAGGATAACGCATGTTAGGTCTAGGTTAGGCCCGGGATTTTCACTCATCAGACTCATACTTTCGCATTCTTCTCATATTGTTGAACGAATCCTGGGTTTTTTCTGGTTTGGATCACGTAGTAATGTGGTACCACACTGAAACAGTCGATTAAACCAGGTTTCGATCAGTATTTTTGAGGATAACGCATGTTAGGTCTAGGTTAGGCCCGGGATTTTCACTCATCAGACTCATACTTTCGCATTCTTCTCATATTGTTGAACGAATCCTGGGTTTTTTCTGGTTTGGATCGCATAGTAATGTGGTACCACACTGAAACAGTCGATTAAACCTGGTTTCGATCAATATTTTTGAGGATAACGCATGTTAGGTCTAGGTTAAGCCGGAGATTTTCACTCATCAGACTCATACTTTCGCATTCTTCACATACTTGTTGAACGGATCCTGGGTTTTTTCTGGTTTGGATCACGTAGTAATGTGGGACCACACTGAAACAGTCAATTAAACCTGGTTTCGATCAATATATTAGAGAATAATTCATGTTAGGTCTAGGTTAGGTCTGGGAGTTGCTCTCATCAGGCTCATACTTTCGCATATTTCTCACACTTCATGGCTAGATCCTGGGCTGTTTCTGGATTGTATCACGTAGTAATGTGGTACCACGCTGAAACAGTCAATTAAACCTCGTTTCGATCAATATTTTAGAGGATAACGCAAGTTAGGTCTGGCATAGGTCTGGGATTCGCCCTCATCAGGCTCATACTTTCGCGTTTTTCACATACTTGTTGAACTGATCCTGGGCTTTTTCTGGTTTGGATCACGTAGTAATGTGGTACCACACCGAAACAGTCAATTAAACCTGGTTTCGATCAATATTTTAGAGAATAATTCATGTTAGGTCTAGGTTATGTCTGGGATTTGCTCTCATCAGGCTCATACTTTCGCACACTTCACATACTCGTTTGACAGATCCTGTGTTATTTTCTGGTTTGGATCGCATAGTAATGTGGTACCACACTGAAACAGTCGATTAAACCAGGTTTCGATCAATATTTTTGAGGATACCGCATGTTAGGTCTAGGTTAGGCCTGGGATTTTCACTCATCAGACACATACTTTCGCATTCTTCACATACTTGTTGAACGGACCTGGGTTTTTTCTGGTTTGGATCACGTAGTAATGTGGGACCACACTGAAACAGTCAATTAAACCTGGTTTCGATCAATATATTAGAGAATAATTCATGTTAGGTCTAGGTTAGGTCTGGGATTTGCTCTCATCAGGCTCATTCTTTCGCATATTTCTCATACTTGATGGCTAGATCCTGGGCTTTTTCTGGATTGCATCACGTAGTAATGAAGTACAACACTGAAACAGTCAATTAAACCTGGTTTCCATCAATATCTTAGAGGACAACGCAAGTTAGGTCTGGGATAGGTCTGGGATTTGCCCACATCAGGCTCATACTTTCGCGTTTTTCACATACTTGTTGAACAGATCCTGGGTTTTTTCTGGTTTGGATCACGTAGTAGTGTGGTACCACACTGAAACAGTCCATGAAACCTGGTTTGGATCAACATTTTAGAGGATAACGCATGTTAGGTCTAGGTTAGGTCTGGGATTTTCACTCATCAGACTCATACTTTCGCATTCTTCACATACTTGTTGAACGGATCCTGGGTTTTTTCTGGTTTGGATCACGTAGTAATGTGGGACCACACTGAAACAATCAATTAAACCTGGTCTTGATAAATATTTTAGAGGATAACGCATGTTAGGTCTGGGATAGGTCTGGGATTTGCCCTCATCAGACTCATACTTTCGCACACTTCACATACTCGTTGAACAGATCCTGGGTTATTTTCTGGTTTGGATCACGTAGTAATGTGGGACCACACTGAAACAGTCAATTAAACCTGGTTTCGATCAATATATTAGAGAATAATTCATGTTAGGTCTAGGTTAGGTCTGGGAGTTGCTCTCATCAGGCTCATACTTTCGCATATTTCTCACACTTCATGGCTAGATCCTGGGCTGTTTCTGGATTGTACCACGTAGTAATGTGGTACCACGCTGAAACAGTCAATTAAACCTCGTTTCGATCAATATCTTAGAGGACAACGCAAGTTAGGTCTGGGATAGCTCTGGGATTTTCCCTCATCAGGCTCATACTTTCGCGTTTTTCACATACTTGTTGAACAGATCCTGGGTTTTTTCTGGTTTGGATCACGTAGTAGTGTGGTACCACACTGAAACAGTCGATTAAACCTGGTTTGGATCAACATTTTAGAGGATAACGCATGTTAGGTCTAGGTTAGGTCTGGGATTTTCACTCATCAGACTCATACTTTCGCGTTTCTCACATACTTGTTGAACAGATCCTGGGTTTTTTCTGGTTTGGATCACGTAGTAGTGTGGTACCACACTGAAACAGTCCATTAAACCTGGTTTGGATCAACATTTTAGAGGATAACGCATGTTAGGTCTAGGTTAGGTGGGGGATTTCCACTCATCAGACTCATACTTTCGCATTCTTCACATACTTGTTGAACGTATCCTGGGTTTTTTCTGGTTTGGATCACGTAGTAATGTGGGACCACACTGAAACAATCAATTAAACCTGGTCTTGATAGATATTTTAGAGGATAACGCATGTTAGGTCTGGGATAGGTCTGGGATTTGCCCTCATCAGACTCATACTTTCGCACACTTCACATACTCGTTGAACAGATCCTGGGTTATTTTCTGGTTTGGATCCCATAGTAATGTGGTACCACACTGAAACAGTCGATTAAACCAGGTTTCGATCAATATTTTTGAGGATAACGCATGTTAGGTCTAGGTTAGGCCTGGGATTTTCACTCATCAGACTCATTCTTTCGCATATTTCTCATACTTGATGGCTAGATCCTGGCCTTTTTCTGGATTGCATCACGTAGTAATGAAGTACAACACTGAAACAGTCAATTAAACCTGGATTCCATCAATATCTTAGAGGACAACGCAAGTTAGGTCTGGGATAGGTCTGGGATTTGCCCACATCAGGCTCATACTTTCGCGTTTTTCACATACTCGTTGAACAGCTCCTGGGTTATTTTCTGGTTTGGATTGCATAGTAATGTGGTACCACACTGAAACAGTCGATTAAACCAGGTTTCGATCAATATTTTTGAGGATAACGCATGTTAGGTCTAGGTTAGGCCTGGGATTATCACTCATCAGACTCATACTTTCGCATTGTTCTCATACTTGTTGAACGGATCCTGGGTTTTTTCTGGATTGGGTCACGTAGTAGTGTGGTACCACACTGAAACAGTCGATTAAACCTGGTTTCGATCAATATTTTTGAGGATAACGCATGTTAGGTCTGGGTTAGGTCTAGGATTAGCCCTCGTCAGGCTCATACTTTCGCATATTTCTCATTCTTCATGGCTAGATCCTGGGCTATTTCTGGATTGTATCACGTAGTAATGTGGTACCACACAGAAACAGTCAATTAAACCTGATTTCGATCAATATTTTAGAGGATAACGCAAGTTAGGTCTGGGATAGGTCTGGGATTTTCCCTCATCAGGCTCATACTTTCGCGTTTTTCACATACTTGTTGAACAGATCCTGGGTTTTTCCTGGATTGGGTCACGTAGTAGTGTGGTACCACACTGAAACAGCCGATTAAACCTGGTTTCGATCAATAGTTTTGAGGATAACGCATGTTAGGTCTAGGTTTGGCCGGGGATTTTCACTCATCAGACTCATACTTTCGCATTCTTCACATACTTGTTGAACGGATCCTGGGTTTTTTCTGGTTTGGATCACGTAGTAATGTGGGACCACACTGAAACAGTCAATTAAACCTGGTTTCGATCAATATATTAGAGAATAATTCATGTTAGGTCTAGGTTAGGTCGGGGATTTTCACTCATCAGACTCATACTCTCGCATTCTTCACATACTTGTTGAACGGATCTTGGGTTTTTTCTGGTGTGAATCACGTAGTAATGTGGTACCACACTGAAACAGTCGATTAAACCTGGTTTCCATCAGTATTTTAGAGGATAACGCATGTTAGGTCTAGGTTAGGCCTGGGATTTTCACTCTTCAGACTCATACTTTCGTAGTTTTAACATACATGTTGACCTGATCGAGGGTTTTTTCTGCTTTGGATCGCGTAGTAAAGTGGTACCACACTGAAACAGTCCATTAAACCTGGTATGGATCAATATTTTAGAGGATAACGCATGTTAGGTCTAGGTTAGCCCTGGGATTTTCACTCATCAGACTCATACTTTCGCATTCTTCACATACTTGTTGAACGGATCCTGGGTTTTTTCTGGTTTGGATCACGTAGTAATGTGGGACCACACTGAAACAGTCAATTAAACCTGGTTTCGATCAATATATTAGAGAATAATTCATGTTAGGTCTAGGTTAGGTCTGGGATTTGCTCTCATCAGGCTCATTCTTTCGCATATTTCTCATACTTGATGGCTATATCCAGGCCTTTTTCTGGATTGCATCACGTAGTAATGAAGTACAACACTGAAACACTCAATTAAACCTGGTTTCCATCAATATCTTAGCGGACAACGCAAGTTAGGTCTGGGATAGGTCTGGGATTTGCCCACATCAGGCTCATACTTTCGCGTTTTTCACATACTCGTTGAACAGATCCTGGGTTATTTTCTGGTTTGGATCGCATAGTAATGTGGTACCACACTGAAACAGTCGATTAAACCAGGTTTCGATCAGTATTTTTGAGGATAACGCATGTTAGGTCTAGGTTAGGCCCGGGATTTTCACTCATCAGACTCATACTTTCGCATTCTTCTCATATTGTTGAACGGATCCTGGGTTTTTTCTGGTTTGGATCACGTAGTAATGTGGTAGCACACCGAAACAGTCAATTAAACCTGGTTTCGATCAATATTTTAGAGAATAATTCATGTTAGGTCTAGGTTAGGTCTAGGATTTGCCCTCGTCAGGCTCATACTTTCGCATATTTCTCATACTTCATGGCTAGATCCTGGGCTATTTCTGGATTGTATCACGTAGTAATGTGGTACCACACAGAAACAGTCAATTAAACCTGGTTTCGATCAATATTTTAGAGGATATCGCAAGTTAGGTCTGGGATAGGTCTGGGATTTTCCCTCATCAGGCTCATACTTTCACGTTTTTCACATACTTGTTGAACAGATCCTGGGTTTTTTCTGGATTGGGTCACGTAGTAGTGTGGTACCACACTGAAACAGTCGATTAAACCTGGTTTCGATCAATATTTTTGAGGATAACGCATGTTAGGTCTAGGTTAAGCCGGGGATTTTCACTCATCAGACTCATACTTTCGCATTCTTCACATACTTGTTGAACGGATCCTGGGTTTTTTCTGGTTTGGATCACGTAGTAATGTGGTAGCACACCGAAACAGTCAATTAAACCTGGTTTCGATCAATATTTTAGAGAATAATTCATGTTAGGTCTAGGTTAGGTCTGGGATTTGCTCTCATCAGGCTCATACTTTCGCACACTTCACATACTCGTTTGACAGATCCTGTGTTATTTTCTGGTTTGGATCGCATAGTAATGTGGTACCACACTGAAACAGTCGATTAAACCAGGTTTCGATCAATATTTTTGAGGATAACGCATGTTAGGTCTAGGTTAGGCCTGGGATTTTCACTCATCAGACTCATACTTTCGCATTCTTCACATACTTGTTGAACGGACCTGGGTTTTTTCTGGTTTGGATTACGTAGTAATGTGGGACCACACTGAAACAGTCCATTAAACCTGGTTTGGATCAACATTTTAGAGGATAACGCATGTTAGGTCTAGGTTAGGTCTGGGATTTGCTCTCATCAGGCTCATTCTTTCGCATATTTCTCATACTTGATGGCTAGATCTTGGCTAGATTGATGGCTAGAGCTTTTTCTGGATTGCATCACGTAGTAATGAAGTACAACACTGAAACAGTCAATTAAACCTGGTTTCCATCAATATCTTAGAGGACAACGCAAGTTAGGTCTGGGATAGGTCTGGGATTTGCCCACATCAGGCTCATACTTTCGCGTTTTTCACATACTTGTTGAACAGATCCTGGGTTTTTTCTGGTTTGGATCACGTAGTAATGAAGTACAACACTGAAACAGTCAATTAAACCTGGAATCCATCAATATCTTAGAGGACAACGCAAGTTAGGTCTGGGATAGGTCTGGGATTTGCCCACATCAGGCTCATACTTTCGCGTTTTTCACATACTCGTTGAACAGCTCCTGGGTTATTTTCTGGTTTGGATTGCATAGTAATGTGGTACCACACTGAAACAGTCGATTAAACCAGGTTTCGATCAATATTTTTGAGGATAACGCATGTTAGGTCTAGGTTAGGCCTGGGATTATCACTCATCAGACTCATACTTTCGCATTCTTCTCATACTTGTTGAACGGATCCTGGGTTTTTTCTGGATTGGGTCACGTAGTAGTGTGGTACCACACTGAAACAATCGATTAAACCTGGTTTCGATCAATATTTTTGAGGATAACGCATGTTAGGTCTGGGTTAGGTCTAGGATTAGCCCTCGTCAGGCTCATACTTTCGCATATTTCTCATTCTTCATGGCTAGATCCTGGGCTATTTCTGGATTGTATCACGTAGTAATGTGGTACCACACAGAAACAGTCAATTAAACCTGATTTCGATCAATATTTTAGAGGATAACGCAAGTTAGGTCTGGGATAGGTCTGGGATTTTCCCTCATCAGGCTCATACTTTCGCGTTTTTCACATACTTGTTGAACAGATCCTGGGTTTTTCCTGGATTGGGTCACGTAGTAGTGTGGTACCACACTGAAACAGCCGATTAAACCTGGTTTCGATCAATATTTTTGAGGATAACGCATGTTAGGTCTAGGTTTGGCCGGGGATTTTCACTCATCAGACTCATACTTTCGCATTCTTCACATACTTGTTGAACGGATCCTGGGTTTTTTCTGGTTTGGATCACGTAGTAATGTGGGACCACACTGAAACAGTCAATTAAACCTGGTTTCGATCAATATATTAGAGAATAATTCATGTTAGGTCTAGGTTAGGTCGGGGATTTTCACTCATCAGACTCATACTCTCGCATTCTTCACATACTTGTTGAACGGATCTTGGGTTTTTTCTGGTGTGAATCACGTAGTAATGTGGTACCACACTGAAACAGTCGATTAAACCTGGTTTCCATCAGTATTTTAGAGGATAACGCATGTTAGGTCTAGGTTAGGCCTGGGATTTTCACTCTTCAGACTCATACTTTCGTAGTTTTAACATACATGTTGACCTGATCGAGGGTTTTTTCTGCTTTGGATCGCGTAGTAAAGTGGTACCACACTGAAACAGTCCATTAAACCTGGTATGGATCAATATTTTAGAGGATAACGCATGTTAGGTCTAGGTTAGCCCTGGGATTTTCACTCATCAGACTCATACTTTCGCATTCTTCACATACTTGTTGAACGGATCCTGGGTTTTTTCTGGTTTGGATCACGTAGTAATGTGGGACCACACTGAAACAGTCAATTAAACCTGGTTTCGATCAATATATTAGAGAATAATTCATGTTAGGTCTAGGTTAGGTCTGGGATTTGCTCTCATCAGGCTCATTCTTTCGCATATTTCTCATACTTGATGGCTATATCCAGGCCTTTTTCTGGATTGCATCACGTAGTAATGAAGTACAACACTGAAACACTCAATTAAACCTGGTTTCCATCAATATCTTAGCGGACAACGCAAGTTAGGTCTGGGATAGGTCTGGGATTTGCCCACATCAGGCTCATACTTTCGCGTTTTTCACATACTCGTTGAACAGATCCTGGGTTATTTTCTGGTTTGGATCGCATAGTAATGTGGTACCACACTGAAACAGTCGATTAAACCAGGTTTCGATCAGTATTTTTGAGGATAACGCATGTTAGGTCTAGGTTAGGCCCGGGATTTTCACTCATCAGACTCATACTTTCGCATTCTTCTCATATTGTTGAACGGATCCTGGGTTTTTTCTGGTTTGGATCACGTAGTAATGTGGGACCACACAGAAACAATCAATTAAACCTGGTCTTGATAAATATTTTAGAGGATAACACATGTTAGGTCTGGGTTAGGTCTAGGATTTGCCCTCGTCAGGCTCATACTTTCGCATATTTCTCATACTTCATGGCTAGATCCTGGGCTATTTCTGGATTGTATCACGTAGTAATGTGGTACCACACAGAAACAGTCAATTAAACCTGGTTTCGATCAATATTTTAGAGGATATCGCAAGTTAGGTCTGGGATAGGTCTGGGATTTTCCCTCATCAGGCTCATACTTTCACGTTTTTCACATACTTGTTGAACAGATCCTGGGTTTTTTCTGGATTGGGTCACGTAGTAGTGTGGTACCACACTGAAACAGTCGATTAAACCTGGTTTCGATCAATATTTTTGAGGATAACGCATGTTAGGTCTAGGTTAAGCCGGGGATTTTCACTCATCAGACTCATACTTTCGCATTCTTCACATACTTGTTGAACGGATCCTGGGTTTTTTCTGGTTTGGATCACGTAGTAATGTGGTACCACACCGAAACAGTCAATTAAACCTGGTTTCGATCAATATTTTAGAGAATAATTCATGTTAGGTCTAGGTTAGGTCTGGGATTTGCTCTCATCAGGCTCATACTTTCGCACACTTCACATACTCGTTTGACAGATCCTGTGTTATTTTCTGGTTTGGATCGCATAGTAATGTGGTACCACACTGAAACAGTCGATTAAACCAGGTTTCGATCAATATTTTTGAGGATAACGCATGTTAGGTCTAGGTTAGGCCTGGGATTTTCACTCATCAGACTCATACTTTCGCATTCTTCACATACTTGTTGAACGGACCTGGGTTTTTTCTGGTTTGGATTACGTAGTAATGTGGGACCACACTGAAACAGTCGATTAAACCTGGTTTGGATCAACATTTTAGAGGATAACGCATGTTAGGTCTAGGTTAGGTCTGGGATTTGCTCTCATCAGGCTCATTCTTTCGCATATTTCTCATACTTGATGGCTAGATCTTGGCTAGATTGATGGCTAGAGCTTTTTCTGGATTGCATCACGTAGTAATGAAGTACAACACTGAAACAGTCAATTAAACCTGGTTTCCATCAATATCTTAGAGGACAACGCAAGTTAGGTCTGGGATAGGTCTGGGATTTGCCCACATCAGGCTCATACTTTCGCGTTTTTCACATACTTGTTGAACAGATCCTGGGTTTTTTCTGGTTTGGATCACGTAGTAATGAAGTACAACACTGAAACAGTCAATTAAACCTGGAATCCATCAATATCTTAGAGGACAACGCAAGTTAGGTCTGGGATAGGTCTGGGATTTGCCCACATCAGGCTCATACTTTCGCGTTTTTCACATACTCGTTGAACAGCTCCTGGGTTATTTTCTGGTTTGGATTGCATAGTAATGTGGTACCACACTGAAACAGTCGATTAAACCAGGTTTCGATCAATATTTTTGAGGATAACGCATGTTAGGTCTAGGTTAGGCCTGGGATTATCACTCATCAGACTCATACTTTCGCATTCTTCTCATACTTGTTGAACGGATCCTGGGTTTTTTCTGGATTGGGTCACGTAGTAGTGTGGTACCACACTGAAACAGTCGATTAAACCTGGTTTCGATCAATATTTTTGAGGATAACGCATGTTAGGTCTGGGTTAGGTCTAGGATTAGCCCTCGTCAGGCTCATACTTTCGCATATTTCTCATTCTTCATGGCTAGATCCTGGGCTATTTCTGGATTGTATCACGTAGTAATGTGGTACCACACAGAAACAGTCAATTAAACCTGATTTCGATCAATATTTTAGAGGATAACGCAAGTTAGGTCTGGGATAGGTCTGGGATTTTCCCTCATCAGGCTCATACTTTCGCGTTTTTCACATACTTGTTGAACAGATCCTGGGTTTTTCCTGGATTGGGTCACGTAGTAGTGTGGTACCACACTGAAACAGCCGATTAAACCTGGTTTCGATCAATATTTTTGAGGATAACGCATGTTAGGTCTAGGTTTGGCCGGGGATTTTCACTCATCAGACTCATACTTTCGCATTCTTCACATACTTGTTGAACGGATCCTGGGTTTTTTCTGGTTTGGATCACGTAGTAATGTGGGACCACACTGAAACAGTCAATTAAACCTGGTTTCGATCAATATATTAGAGAATAATTCATGTTAGGTCTAGGTTAGGTCGGGGATTTTCACTCATCAGACTCATACTCTCGCATTCTTCACATACTTGTTGAACGGATCTTGGGTTTTTTCTGGTGTGAATCACGTAGTAATGTGGTACCACACTGAAACAGTCGATTAAACCTGGTTTCCATCAGTATTTTAGAGGATAACGCATGTTAGGTCTAGGTTAGGCCTGGGATTTTCACTCTTCAGACTCATACTTTCGTAGTTTTAACATACATGTTGACCTGATCGAGGGTTTTTTCTGCTTTGGATCGCGTAGTAAAGTGGTACCACACTGAAACAGTCCATTAAACCTGGTATGGATCAATATTTTAGAGGATAACGCATGTTAGGTCTAGGTTAGCCCTGGGATTTTCACTCATCAGACTCATACTTTCGCATTCTTCACATACTTGTTGAACGGATCCTGGGTTTTTTCTGGTTTGGATCACGTAGTAATGTGGGACCACACTGAAACAGTCAATTAAACCTGGTTTCGATCAATATATTAGAGAATAATTCATGTTAGGTCTAGGTTAGGTCTGGGATTTGCTCTCATCAGGCTCATTCTTTCGCATATTTCTCATACTTGATGGCTATATCCAGGCCTTTTTCTGGATTGCATCACGTAGTAATGAAGTACAACACTGAAACACTCAATTAAACCTGGTTTCCATCAATATCTTAGCGGACAACGCAAGTTAGGTCTGGGATAGGTCTGGGATTTGCCCACATCAGGCTCATACTTTCGCGTTTTTCACATACTCGTTGAACAGATCCTGGGTTATTTTCTGGTTTGGATCGCATAGTAATGTGGTACCACACTGAAACAGTCGATTAAACCAGGTTTCGATCAGTATTTTTGAGGATAACGCATGTTAGGTCTAGGTTAGGCCCGGGATTTTCACTCATCAGACTCATACTTTCGCATTCTTCTCATATTGTTGAACGGATCCTGGGTTTTTTCTGGTTTGGATCACGTAGTAATGTGGGACCACACAGAAACAATCAATTAAACCTGGTCTTGATAAATATTTTAGAGGATAACACATGTTAGGTCTGGGTTAGGTCTAGGATTTGCCCTCGTCAGGCTCATACTTTCGCATATTTCTCATACTTCATGGCTAGATCCTGGGCTATTTCTGGATTGTATCACGTAGTAATGTGGTACCACACAGAAACAGTCAATTAAACCTGGTTTCGATCAATATTTTAGAGGATATCGCAAGTTAGGTCTGGGATAGGTCTGGGATTTTCCCTCATCAGGCTCATACTTTCACGTTTTTCACATACTTGTTGAACAGATCCTGGGTTTTTTCTGGATTGGGTCACGTAGTAGTGTGGTACCACACTGAAACAGTCGATTAAACCTGGTTTCGATCAATATTTTTGAGGATAACGCATGTTAGGTCTAGGTTAAGCCGGGGATTTTCACTCATCAGACTCATACTTTCGCATTCTTCACATACTTGTTGAACGGATCCTGGGTTTTTTCTGGTTTGGATCACGTAGTAATGTGGTACCACACCGAAACAGTCAATTAAACCTGGTTTCGATCAATATTTTAGAGAATAATTCATGTTAGGTCTAGGTTAGGTCTGGGATTTGCTCTCATCAGGCTCATACTTTCGCACACTTCACATACTCGTTTGACAGATCCTGTGTTATTTTCTGGTTTGGATCGCATAGTAATGTGGTACCACACTGAAACAGTCGATTAAACCAGGTTTCGATCAATATTTTTGAGGATAACGCATGTTAGGTCTAGGTTAGGCCTGGGATTTTCACTCATCAGACTCATACTTTCGCATTCTTCACATACTTGTTGAACGGACCTGGGTTTTTTCTGGTTTGGATTACGTAGTAATGTGGGACCACACTGAAACAGTCGATTAAACCTGGTTTGGATCAACATTTTAGAGGATAACGCATGTTAGGTCTAGGTTAGGTCTGGGATTTGCTCTCATCAGGCTCATTCTTTCGCATATTTCTCATACTTGATGGCTAGATCTTGGCTAGATTGATGGCTAGAGCTTTTTCTGGATTGCATCACGTAGTAATGAAGTACAACACTGAAACAGTCAATTAAACCTGGTTTCCATCAATATCTTAGAGGACAACGCAAGTTAGGTCTGGGATAGGTCTGGGATTTGCCCACATCAGGCTCATACTTTCGCGTTTTTCACATACTTGTTGAACAGATCCTGGGTTTTTTCTGGTTTGGATCACGTAGTAATGAAGTACAACACTGAAACAGTCAATTAAACCTGGAATCCATCAATATCTTAGAGGACAACGCAAGTTAGGTCTGGGATAGGTCTGGGATTTGCCCACATCAGGCTCATACTTTCGCGTTTTTCACATACTCGTTGAACAGCTCCTGGGTTATTTTCTCGTTTGGATTGCATAGTAATGTGGTACCACACTGAAACAGTCGATTAAACCAGGTTTCGATCAATATTTTTGAGGATAACGCATGTTAGGTCTAGGTTAGGCCTGGGATTATCACTCATCAGACTCATACTTTCGCATTCTTCTCATACTTGTTGAACGGATCCTGGGTTTTTTCTGGATTGGGTCACGTAGTAGTGTGGTACCACACTGAAACAGTCGATTAAACCTGGTTTCGATCAATATTTTTGAGGATAACGCATGTTAGGTCTGGGTTAGGTCTAGGATTAGCCCTCGTCAGGCTCATACTTTCGCATATTTCTCATTCTTCATGGCTAGATCCTGGGCTATTTCTGGATTGTATCACGTAGTAATGTGGTACCACACAGAAACAGTCAATTAAACCTGATTTCGATCAATATTTTAGAGGATAACGCAAGTTAGGTCTGGGATAGGTCTGGGATTTTCCCTCATCAGGCTCATACTTTCGCGTTTTTCACATACTTGTTGAACAGATCCTGGGTTTTTCCTGGATTGGGTCACGTAGTAGTGTGGTACCACACTGAAACAGTCGATTAAACCTGGTTTCGATCAATATTTTTGAGGATAACGCATGTTAGGTCTAGGTTTGGCCGGGGATTTTCACTCATCAGACTCATACTTTCGCATTCTTCACATACTTGTTGAACGGATCCTGGGTTTTTTCTGGTTTGGATCACGTAGTAATGTGGGACCACACTGAAACAGTCAATTAAACCTGGTTTCGATCAATATATTAGAGAATAATTCATGTTAGGTCTAGGTTAGGTCTGGGATTTTCACTCATCAGACTCATACTCTCGCATTCTTCACATACTTGTTGAACGGATCTTGGGTTTTTTCTGGTGTGAATCACGTAGTAATGTGGTACCACACTGAAACAGTCGATTAAACCAGGTTTCGATCAGTATTTTTGAGGATAACGCATGTTAGGTCTAGGTTAGGCCCGGGATTTTCACTCATCAGACTCATACTTTCGCATTCTTCTCATATTGTTGAACGGATCCTGGGTTTTTTCTGGTTTGGATCACGTAGTAGTGTGGGACCACACAGAAACAATCAATTAAACCTGGTCTTGATAAATATTTTAGAGGATAACGCATGTTAGGTCTGGGTTAGGTCTAGGATTTGCCCTCGTCAGGCTCATACTTTCGCATATTTCTCATACTTCATGGCTAGATCCTGGGCTATTTCTGGATTGTATCACGTAGTAATGTGGTACCACACAGAAACAGTCAATTAAACCTGGTTTCGATCAATATTTTAGAGGATATCGCAAGTTAGGTCTGGGATAGGTCTGGGATTTTCCCTCATCAGGCTCATACTTTCACGTTTTTCACATACTTGTTGAACAGATCCTGGGTTTTTTCTGGATTGGGTCACGTAGTAGTGTGGTACCACACTGAAACAGTCGATTAAACCTGGTTTCGATCAATATTTTTGAGGATAACGCATGTTAGGTCTAGGTTAAGCCGGGGATTTTCACTCATCAGACTCATACTTTCGCATTCTTCACATACTTGTTGAACGGATCCTGGGTTTTTTCTGGTTTGGATCACGTAGTAATGTGGGACCACACTGAAACAGTCAATTAAACCTGGTTTCGATCAATATATTAGAGAATAATTCATGTTAGGTCTAGGTTAGGTCTGGGAGTTGCTCTCATCAGGCTCATACTTTCGCATATTTCTCACACTTCATGGCTAGATCCTGGGCTGTTTCTGGATTGTATCACGTAGTAATGTGGTACCACGCTGAAACAGTCAATTAAACCTCGTTTCGATCAATATTTTAGAGGATAACGCAAGTTAGGTCTGGCATAGGTCTGGGATTCGCCCTCATCAGGCTCATACTTTCGCGTTTTTCACATACTTGTTGAACTGATCCTGGGCTTTTTCTGGTTTGGATCACGTAGTAATGTGGTACCACACCGAAACAGTCAATTAAACCTGGTTTCGATCAATATTTTAGAGAATAATTCATGTTAGGTCTAGGTTAGGTCTGGGATTTGCTCTCATCAGGCTCATACTTTCGCACACTTCACATACTCGTTTGACAGATCCTGTGTTATTTTCTGGTTTGGATCGCATAGTAATGTGGTACCACACTGAAACAGTCGATTAAACCAGGTTTCGATCAATATTTTTGAGGATAACGCATGTTAGGTCTAGGTTAGGCCTGGGATTTTCACTCATCAGACTCATACTTTCGCATTCTTCACATACTTGTTGAACGGACCTGGGTTTTTTCTGGTTTGGATTACGTAGTAATGTGGGACCACACTGAAACAGTCCATTAAACCTGTTTTGGATCAACATTTTAGAGGATAACGCATGTTAGGTCTAGGTTAGGTCTGGGATTTGCTCTCATCAGGCTCATTCTTTCGCATATTTCTCATACTTGATGGCTAGATCCTGGGCTTTTTCTGGATTGCATCACGTAGTAATGAAGTACAACACTGAAACAGTCAATTAAACCTGGTTTCCATCAATATCTTAGAGGACAACGCAAGTTAGGTCTGGGATAGGTCTGGGATTTGCCCACATCAGGCTCATACTTTCGCGTTTTTCACATACTTGTTGAACAGATCCTGGGTTTTTTCTGGTTTGGATCACGTAGTAGTGTGGTACCACACTGAAACAGTCCATGAAACCTGGTTTGGATCAACATTTTAGAGGATAACGCATGTTAGGTCTAGGTTAGGTCTGGGATTTTCACTCATCAGACTCATACTTTCGCATTCTTCACATACTTGTTGAACGGATCCTGGGTTTTTTCTGGTTTGGATCACGTAGTAATGTGGGACCACACTGAAACAATCAATTAAACCTGGTCTTGATAAATATTTTAGAGGATAACGCATGTTAGGTCTGGGATAGGTCTGGGATTTGCCCTCATCAGACTCATACGTACGCACACTTCACATACTCGTTGAACAGATCCTGGGTTATTTTCTGGTTTGGATCACGTAGTAATGTGGGACCACACTGAAACAGTCAATTAAACCTGGTTTCGATCAATATATTAGAGAATAATTCATGTTAAGTCTAGGTTAGGTCCGGGAGTTGCTCTCATCAGGCTCATACTTTCGCATATTTCTCACACTTCATGGCTAGATCCTGGGCTGCTTCTGGATTGTATCACGTAGTAATGTGGTACCACGCTGAAACAGTCAATTAAACCTCGTTTCGATCAATATCTTAGAGGACAACGCAAGTTAGGTCTGGGATAGCTCTGGGATTTTCCCTCATCAGGCTCATACTTTCGCGTTTTTCACATACTTGTTGAACAGATCCTGGGTTTTTTCTGGTTTGGATCACGTAGTAGTGTGGTACCACACTGAAACAGTCGATTAAACCTGGTTTGGATCAACATTTTAGAGGATAACGCATGTTAGGTCTAGGTTAGGTCTGGGATTTTCACTCATCAGACTCATACTTTCGCGTTTCTCACATACTTGTTGAACAGACCCTGGGTTTTTTCTGGTTTGGATCACGTAGTAGTGTGGTACCACACTGAAACAGTCCATTAAACCTGGTTTGGATCAACATTTTAGAGGATAACGCATGTTAGGTCTAGGTTAGGTCTGGGATTTCCACTCATCAGACTCATACTTTCGCATTCTTCACATACTTGTTGAACGTATCCTGGGTTTTTTCTGGTTTGGATCACGTAGTAATGTGGGACCACACTGAAACAATCAATTAAACCTGGTCTTGATAGATATTTTAGAGGATAACGCATGTTAGGTCTGGGATAGGTCTGGGATTTGCCCTCATCAGACTCATACTTTCGCACACTTCACATACTCGTTGAACAGATCCTGGGTTATTTTCTGGTTTGGATCCCATAGTAATGTGGTACCACACTGAAACAGTCGATTAAACCAGGTTTCGATCAATATTTTTGAGGATAACGCATGTTAGGTCTAGGTTAGGCCTGGGATTTTCACTCATCAGACTCATTCTTTCGCATATTTCTCATACTTGATGGCTAGATCCTGGCCTTTTTCTGGATTGCATCACGTAGTAATGAAGTACAACACTGAAACAGTCAATTAAACCTGGATTCCATCAATATCTTAGAGGACAACGCAAGTTAGGTCTGGGATAGGTCTGGGATTTGCCCACATCAGGCTCATACTTTCGCGTTTTTCACATACTCGTTGAACAGCTCCTGGGTTATTTTCTGGTTTGGATTGCATAGTAATGTGGTACCACACTGAAACAGTCGATTAAACCAGGTTTCGATCAATATTTTTGAGGATAACGCATGTTAGGTCTAGGTTAGGCCTGGGATTATCACTCATCAGACTCATACTTTCGCATTCTTCTCATACTTGTTGAACGGATCCTGGGTTTTTTCTGGATTGGGTCACGTAGTAGTGTGGTACCACACTGAAACAGTCGATTAAACCTGGTTTCGATCAATATTTTTGAGGATAACGCATGTTAGGTCTGGGTTAGGTCTAGGATTAGCCCTCGTCAGGCTCATACTTTCGCATATTTCTCATTCTTCATGGCTAGATCCTGGGCTATTTCTGGATTGTATCACGTAGTAATGTGGTACCACACAGAAACAGTCAATTAAACCTGATTTCGATCAATATTTTAGAGGATAACGCAAGTTAGGTCTGGGATAGGTCTGGGATTTTCCCTCATCAGGCTCATACTTTCGCGTTTTTCACATACTTGTTGAACAGATCCTGGGTTTTTCCTGGATTGGGTCACGTAGTAGTGTGGTACCACACTGAAACAGTCGATTAAACCTGGTTTCGATCAATATTTTTGAGGATAACGCATGTTAGGTCTAGGTTTGGCCGGGGATTTTCACTCATCAGACTCATACTTTCGCATTCTTCACATACTTGTTGAACGGATCCTGGGTTTTTTCTGGTTTGGATCACGTAGTAATGTGGGACCACACTGAAACAGTCAATGAAACCTGGTTTCGATCAATATATTAGAGAATAATTCATGTTAGGTCTAGGTTAGGTCGGGGATTTTCACTCATCAGACTCATACTCTCGCATTCTTCACATACTTGTTGAACGGATCTTGGGTTTTTTCTGGTGTGAATCACGTAGTAATGTGGTACCACACTGAAACAGTCGATTAAACCTGGTTTCCATCAGTATTTTAGAGGATAACGCATGTTAGGTCTAGGTTAGGCCTGGGATTTTCACTCTTCAGACTCATACTTTCGTAGTTTTAACATACATGTTGACCTGATCGAGGGTTTTTTCTGCTTTGGATCGCGTAGTAAAGTGGTACCACACTGAAACAGTCCATTAAACCTGGTATGGATCAATATTTTAGAGGATAACGCATGTTAGGTCTAGGTTAGCCCTGGGATTTTCACTCATCAGACTCATACTTTCGCATTCTTCACATACTTGTTGAACGGATCCTGGGTTTTTTCTGGTTTGGATCACGTAGTAATGTGGGACCACACTGAAACAGTCAATTAAACCTGGTTTCGATCAATATATTAGAGAATAATTCATGTTAGGTCTAGGTTAGGTCTGGGATTTGCTCTCATCAGGCTCATTCTTTCGCATATTTCTCATACTTGATGGCTATATCCAGGCCTTTTTCTGGATTGCATCACGTAGTAATGAAGTACAACACTGAAACGGTCAATTAAACCTGGTTTCCATCAATATCTTAGCGGACAACGCAAGCTAGGTCTGGGATAGGTCTGGGATTTGCCCACATCAGGCTCATACTTTCGCGTTTTTCACATACTCGTTGAACAGATCCTGGGTTATTTTCTGGTTTGGATCGCATAGTAATGTGGTACCACACTGAAACAGTCGATTAAACCAGGTTTCGATCAGTATTTTTGAGGATAACGCATGTTAGGTCTAGGTTAGGCCCGGGATTTTCACTCATCAGACTCATAGTTTCGCATTCTTCTCATATTGTTGAACGGATCCTGGGTTTTTTCTGGTTTGGATCACGTAGTAATGTGGGACCACACAGAAACAATCAATTAAACCTGGTCTTGATAAATATTTTAGAGGATAACGCATGTTAGGTCTGGGTTAGGTCTAGGATTTGCCCTCGTCAGGCTCATACTTTCGCATATTTCTCATACTTCATGGCTAGATCCTGGGCTATTTCTGGATTGTATCACGTAGTAATGTGGTACCACACAGAAACAGTCAATTAAACCTGGTTTCGATCAATATTTTCGAGGATATCGCAAGTAAGGTCTGGGATAGGTCTGGGATTTTCCCTCATCAGGCTCATACTTTCACGTTTTTCACATACTTGTTGAACAGATCCTGGGTTTTTTCTGGATTGGGTCACGTAGTAGTGTGGTACCACACTGAAACAGTCGATTAAACCTGGTTTCGATCAATATTTTTGAGGATAACGCATGTTAGGTCTAGGTTAAGCCGGGGATTTTCACTCATCAGACTCATACTTTTGCATTCTTCACATACTTGTTGAACGGATCCTGGGTTTTTTCTGGTTTGGATCACGTAGTAATGTGGGACCACACTGAAACAGTCAATTAAACCTGGTTTCGATCAATATATTAGAGAATAATTCATGTTAGGTCTAGGTTAGGTCTGGGAGTTGCTCTCATCAGGCTCATACTTTCGCATTTTTCTCACACTTCATGGCTAGATCCTGGGCTGTTTCTGGATTGTATCACGTAGTAATGTGGTACCACGCTGAAACAGTCAATTAAACCTCGTTTCGATCAATATTTTAGAGGATAACGCAAGTTAGGTCTGGCATAGGTCTGGGATTCGCCCTCATCAGGCTCATACTTTCGCGTTTTTCACATACTTGTTCAACTGATCCTGGGCTTTTTCTGGTTTGGATCACGTAGTAATGTAGTACCACACCGAAACAGTCAATTAAACCTGGTTTCGATCAATATTTTAGAGAATAATTCATGTTAGGTCTAGGTTAGGTCTGGGATTTGCTCTCATCAGGCTCATACTTTCGCACACTTCACATACTCGTTTGACAGATGCTGTGTTATTTTCTGGTTTGGATCGCATAGTAATGTGGTACCACACTGAAACAGTCGATTAAACCAGGTTTCGATCAATATTTTTGAGGATAACGCATGTTAGGTCTAGGTTAGGTCTGGGATTTGCTCTCATCAGGCTCATTCTTTCGCATATTTCTCATACTTGATGGCTAGATCCTGGGCTTTTTCTGGATTGCATCACGTAGTAATGAAGTACAACACTGAAACAGTCAATTAAACCTGGTTTCCATCAATATCTTAGAGGACAACGCAAGTTAGGTCTGGGATAGGTCTGGGATTTGCCCACATCAGGCTCATACTTTCGCGTTTTTCACATACTTGTTGAACAGATCCTGGGTTTTTTCTGGTTTGGATCACGTAGTAGTGTGGTACCACACTGAAACAGTCCATGAAACCTGGTTTGGATCAACATTTTAGAGGATAACGCATGTTAGGTCTAGGTTAGGTCTGGGATTTTCACTCATCAGACTCATACTTTCGCATTCATCACATACTTGTTGAACGGATCCTGGGTTTTTTCTGGTTTGGATCACGTAGTAATGTGGGACCACACTGAAACAATCAATTAAACCTGGTCTTGATAAATATTTTAGAGGATAACGCATGTTAGGTCTGGGATTGGTCTGGGATTTTCCCTCATCAGGCTCATACTTTCGCGTTTTTCACATACTTGTTGAACAGATCCTGGGTTTTTTTCTGGATTGGGTCACGTAGTAGTCTGGTACCACACTGAAACAGTCGATTAAACCTGGTTTCGATCAATATTTTTGAGGATATCGCATGTTAGGTCTAGGTTAGGCCTGGGATTTTCACTCATCAGACTCATACTTTCGCATTCTTCACATACTTGTTGAACGGATCCTGGGTTTTTTCTGGTTTGGATCACGTAGTAATGTGGGACCACACGGAAACAGTCAATTAAACCTGGTTTCGATCAATATATTAGAGAATAATTCATGTTAGGTCTAGGTTAGGTCTGGGATTTGCTCTCATCAGGCTCATTCTTTCGCATATTTCTCATACTTCATGGCTACATCCTGGGCTATTTCTGGATTGGATCACGTAGTAATATGGTACCACACTGAGACAGTCAATTAAACCTGGTTTCGATCAATATTTTAGAGGACAATGCAAGTTAGGTCTGGGATAGGTCTGGGATTTGCCCACATCAGGGTCATACTTTCGCATTTGTTCACATACTTGTTGAACAGATCCTGGGTTTCTTCAGGTTTGGATCGCGCAGTAATGTGGTACCACACTGAGACAGCCCACTAAACCTGGTTTCGATCAATATTTTAGAGGATAACGAAAGTTATGTCTAGGTTAGGCCTGGGATTTGCCCTCATCAGACTCATTCTTTCGCATATTTCTCATACCAGATGGCTAGTTCCTGGGCTTTTTCTGGATTGCATCACGTAGTAATGAAGTACAACACTGAAACACTCAATTAAACCTGGTTTCGATCAATATTATTGAGGATAACGCATGTTAGGTCTAGGTTAGGCCTGGGATTTTCAATCATCAGACTCATACTTTCGCATTCTTCACATACTTGTTGAACGGATCCTGGGTTTTTTCTGGTTTGGATCACGTAGTAATGTGGGACCACCCTGAAACATTCAATTAAACCTGGTTTCGATCAATATATTAGAGAATAATTCATGTTAGGTCTAGGTTAGGTCTGGGATTTGCTCTCATCAGGCTCATTCTTTCGCATATTTCTCATACTTGATGGCTAGATCCTGGGCTTTTTCTGGATTGCATCACGTAGTAATGAAGTACAACACTGATACTGTCAATTATACCTGGTTTCCATCAATATCTTAGAGGACAACGCAAGTTAGGTCTGGGATAGGTCTGGGATTTGCCCACTTCAGGCTCATACTTTCGCGTTTTTCACATACTTGTTGAACAGATCCTGGGTTTTTTCTGGTTTGGATCACGTAGTAGTGTGGTACCACACTGAAACAGTCCATTAAACCAGGTTTGGATCAACATTTTAGAGGATAACGCATGTTAGGTCTAGGTTAGGTCTGGGATTTTCACTCATCAGACTCATACTTTCGCGTTTTTCACATACTTGTTGAACAGATCCTGGGTTTTTTCTGGATTGGGTCACGTAGTAGTGTGGTACCACACTGAAACAGTCGATTAAACCTGGTTTCCATCAATATTTTAGAGGACAACGCATGTTAGGTCTAGGTTAGGCCTGGGATTTGCTCTCATCAGGGTCATACTTTCGCAGTTTTAACATACATGTTGACCTGATCGAGGGTTTTTGCTGGTATGGTTCACGTAGTGATGTGGTACCACACTGAAACATTGAATTAAACCTGGTCTTGATAAATATTTTAGAGGATAACGCATGTTAGGTTTGGGTTAGGTCTAGGATTTGCCCTCATCAGGCTCATACTTTCGCATATTTCTCATACTTCATGGCTAGATCCTGGGCTGTTTCTGGATTGTATCACATAGTAATGTGGTACCACGCTGAAACAGTCGATTAAACCTGGTTTCGATCAATATTTTAGAGGACAATGCAAGTTAGGTCTGGGATAGGTCTGGGATTTGCCCACATCAGGGTCATACTTTCGCATTTGTTCACATACTTGTTGAACAGATCCTGGGTTTTTTCTGGTTTGGATCGCGCAGTAATGTGGTACCACACTGAGACAGCCCACTAAACCTGGTTTCGATCAATATTTTAGAGGATAACGAAAGTTATGTCTAGGTTAGGCCTGGGATTTGCCCTCATCAGACTCATTCTTTCGCATATTTCTCATACTAGATGGCTAGTTCCTGGGCTTTTTCTGGATTGCATCACGTAGTAATGAAGTACAACACTGAAACACTCAATTAAACCTGGTTTCGATCAATATTATTGAGGATAACGCATGTTAGGTCTAGGTTAGGCCTGGGATTTTCAATCATCAGACTCATACTTTCGCATTCTTCACATACTTGTTGAACGGATCTTGGGTTTTTTCTGGTGTGAATCACGTAGTAATGTGGTACCACACTGAAACAATCAATTAAACCTGATTTTGATCAATATTTTAGAGAATAATTCATGTTAGGTCTAGGTTAGGTCTGGGATTTGCTCTCGTCAGGCTAATACTTTCGCATATTTCTCATACTCGACGGCTAGATCCTGGGCTTTTTCTGGATTGCATCACGTAGTAATGAAGTACAACACTGAAACAGTCAATTAAACCTGGTTTCGATCAATTTTTTAGAGAATAATTCATGTTAGGTCTAGGTTAGGTCTGGGTTTTGCTCTCATCAGGCTCATTCTTTCGCATATTTCTCATACTTGAATGCTAGATCCTGGGCTTTCTCTGGATTGCATCACGCAGTAGTGAAGTACAACACTGAAGCAGTCAATTAAACCTGGTTTCCATCAATATTTTAGAGGACAACGAATGTTAGGTCTAGGTTAGGCCTGGGATTTGCTCTCATCAGGGTCATACTTTCGCAGATTTAACATACATGTTGACCTGATCGAGGGTTTTTGCTGGTATGGTTCACGTAGTGATGTGGTACCACACTGAAACATTGAATTAAACCTGGTCTTGATAAATATTTTAGAGGATAACGCATGTTAGGTTTGGGTTAGGTCTAGGATTTGCCCTCATCAGGCTCATACTTTCGCATATTTCTCATACTTCATGGCTAGATCCTGGGCTGTTTCTGGATTGTATCACATAGTAATGTGGTACCACGCTGAAACAGTCGATTAAACCTAGTTTCGATCAATATTTTAGAGGATAACGCAAGTTAGGTCTGGCATAGGTCTGGGATTCGCCCTCATCAGGCTCATACTTTCGCGTTTTTCACATACTTGTTGAACTGATCCTGGGCTTTTTCTGGTTTGGATCACGTAGTAATGTGGTACCACACTGAAACAGTCAATTAAACCTGGTTTCGATCAATATTTTAGAGAATAACGCATATCAGGTCTAGGTTAGGCCTGGGATTTTCACTCATCAGACTCATACTTTCGCATTCTTCACATACTTGTTGAACGTATCCTGGGTTTTTTCTGGTTTGGATCACGTAGTAATGTGGGACCACACTGAAACAATCAATTAAACCTGGTTTCGATCAATATATTAGAGAATAATTCATGTTAGGTCTAGGTTAGGTCTGGGATTTGCTCTCATCAGGCTCATTCTTTCGCATATTTCTCATACTTGATGGCTAGATCCAGGCCTTTTTCTGGATTGCATCACGTAGTAATGAAGTACAACACTGAAACAGTCAATTAAACCTGGTTTCCATCAATATCTTAGCGGACAACGCAAGTTAGGTCTGGGATAGGTCTGGGATTTGCCCACATCAGGCTCATACTTTCGCGTTTTTCACATACTCGTTGAACAGATCCTGGGTTATTTTCTGGTTTGGATCGCATAGTAATGTGGTACCACACTGAAACAGTCGATTAAACCAGGTTTCGATCAGTATTTTTGAGGATAACGCATGTTAGGTCTAGGTTAGGCCCGGGATTTTCACTCATCAGACTCATACTTTCGCATTCTCCTCATATTGTTGAACGGATCCTGGGTTTTTTCTGGTTTGGATCACGTAGTAATGTGGGACCACACAGAAACAATCAATTAAACCTGGTCTTGATAAATATTTTAGAGGATAACGCATGTTAGGTCTGGGTTAGGTCTAGGATTTGCCCTCGTCAGGCTCATACTTTCGCATATTTCTCATACTTCATGGCTAGATCCTGGGCTATTTCTGGATTGTATCACGTAGTAATGTGGTACCACACAGAAACAGTCAATTAAACCTGGTTTCGATCAATATTTTAGAGGATAACGCAAGTTAGGTCTGGGATAGGTCTGGGATTTTCCCTCATCAGGCTCATACTTTCACGTTTTTCACATACTTGTTGAACAGATCCTGGGTTTTTTCTGGATTGGGTCACGTAGTAGTGTGGTACCACACTGAAACAGTCGATTAAACCTGGTTTCGATCAATATTTTTGAGGATAACGCATGTTAGGTCTAGGTTAAGCCGGGGATTTTCACTCATCAGACTCATACTTTCGCATTCTTCACATACTTGTTGAACGGATCCTGGGTTTTTTCTGGTTTGGATCACGTAGTAATGTGGGACCACACTGAAACAGTCAATTAAACCTGGTTTCGATCAATATATTAGAGAATAATTCATGTTAGGTCTAGGTTAGGTCTGGGAGTTGCTCTCATCAGGCTCATACTTTCGCATATTTCTCACACTTCATGGCTAGATCCTGGGCTGTTTCTGGATTGTATCACGTAGTAATGTGGTACCACGCTGAAACAGTCAATTAAACCTCGTTTCGATCAATATTTTAGAGGATAACGCAAGTTAGGTCTGGCATAGGTCTGGGATTCGCCCTCATCAGGCTCATACTTTCGCGTTTTTCACATACTTGTTGAACAGATCCTGGGTTTTTTTCTGCATTGGGTCACGTAGTAGTCTGGTACCACACTGAAACAGTCGATTAAACCTGGTTTCGATCAATATTTTTGAGGATATCGCATGTTAGGTCTAGGTTAGGCCTGGGATTTTCACTCATCAGACTCATACTTTCGCGTTTTTCACATACTTGTTGAACTGATCCTGGGCTTTTTCTGGTTTGGATCACGTAGTAATGTGGTACCACACCGAAACAGTCAATTAAACCTGGTTTCGATCAATATTTTAGAGAATAATTCATGTTAGGTCTAGGTTAGGTCTGGGATTTGCTCTCATCAGGCTCATACTTTCGCACACTTCACATACTCGTTTGACAGATCCTGTGTTATTTTCTGGTTTGGATCGCATAGTAATGTGGTACCACACTGAAACAGTCGATTAAACCAGGTTTCGATCAATATTTTTGAGGATAACGCATGTTAGGTCTAGGTTAGGCCTGGGATTTTCACTCATCAGACTCATACTTTCGCATTCTTCACATACTTGTTGAACGGACCTGGGTTTTTTCTGGTTTGGATTACGTAGTAATGTGGGACCACACTGAAACAGTCAATTAAACCTGGTTTCGATCAATATATTAGAGAATAATTCATGTTAGGTCTAGGTTAGGTCTGGGATTTGCTCTCATCAGGCTCATTCTTTCGCATATTTCTCATACTTGATGGCTAGATCCTGGGCTTTTTCTGGATTGCATCACGTAGTAATGAAGTACAACACTGAAACAGTCAATTAAACCTGGTTTCCATCAATATCTTAGAGGACAACGCAAATTAGGTCTGGGATAGGTCTGGGATTTGCCCACATCAGGCTCATACTTTCGCGTTTTTCACATACTTGTTGAACAGATCCTGGGTTTTTTCTGGTTTGGATCACGTAGTAGTGTGGTACCACACTGAAGCAGTCCATGAAACCTGGTTTGGATCAACATTTTAGAGGATAACGCATGTTAGGTCTAGGTTAGGTCTGGGATTTTCACTCATCAGACTCATACTTTCGCATTCTTCACATACTTGTTGAACGGATCCTGGGTTTTTTCTGGTTTGGATCACGTAGTAATGTGGGACCACACTGAAACAATCAATTAAACCTGGTCTTGATAAATATTTTAGAGGATAACGCATGTTAGGTCTGGGATAGGTCTGGGATTTGCCCTCATCAGACTCATACTTTCGCACACTTCACATACTCGTTGAACTGATCCTGGGTTATTTTCTGGTTTGGATCACGTAGTAATGTGGGACCACACTGAAACAGTCAATTAAACCTGGTTCCGATCAATATATTAGAGAATAATTCATGTTAGGTCTAGGTTAGGTCTGGGAGTTGCTCTCATCAGGCTCATACTTTCGCATATTTCTCACACTTCATGGCTAGATCCTGGGCTGTTTCTGGATTGTATCACGTAGTAATGTGGTACCACGCTGAAACAGTCAATTAAACCTCGTTTCGATCAATATCTTAGAGGACAACGCAAGTTAGGTCTGGGATTGGTCTGGGATTTTCCCTCATCAGGCTCATACTTTCGCGTTTTTCACATACTTGTTGAACAGATCCTGGGTTTTTTTCTGGATTGGGTCACGTAGTAGTCTGGTACCACACTGAAACAGTCGATTAAACCTGGTTTCGATCAATATTTTTGAGGATATCGCATGTTAGGTCTAGGTTAGGCCTGGGATTTTCACTCATCAGACTCATACTTTCGCATTCTTCACATACTTGTTGAACGGATCCAGGGTTTTTTCTGGTTTGGATCGCGCAGTAATGTGGTACCACACTGAGACAGCCCACTAAACCTGGTTTCGATCAATATTTTAGAGGATAACGAAAGTTATGTCTAGGTTAGGCCTGGGATTTGCCCTCATCAGACTCATTCTTTCGCATATTTCTCATACTTGAATGCTAGATCCTGGGCTTTCTCTGGATTGCATCACGTAGTAGTGAAGTACAACACTGAAGCAGTCAATTAAACCTGGTTTCCATCAATATTTTAGAGGACAACGCATGTTAGGTCCAGGTTAGGCCTGGGATTTGCTCTCATCAGGGTCATACTTTCGCAGTTTTAACATACATGTTGACCTGATCGAGGGTTTTTGCTGGTATGGTTCACGTAGTGATGTGGTACCACACTGAAACATTGAATTAAACCTGGTCTTGATAAATATTTTAGAGGATAACGCATGTTAGGTTTGGGTTAGGTCTAGGATTTGCCCTCATCAGGCTCATACTTTCGCATATTTCTCATACTTCATGGCTAGATCCTGGGCTGTTTCTGGATTGTATCACATAGTAATGTGGTACCACGCTGAAACAGTCGATTAAACCTAGTTTCGATCAATATTTTAGAGGATAACGCAAGTTAGGTCTGGCATAGGTCTGGGATTCGCCCTCATCAGGCTCATACTTTCGCGTTTTTCACATACTTGTTGAACTGATCCTGGGCTTTTTCTGGTTTGGATCACGTAGTAATGTGGTACCACACTGAAACAGTCAATTAAACCTGGTTTCGATCAATATTTTAGAGAATAATTCATGTTAGGTCTTGGTTAGGTCTGGGATTTGCTCTCATCAGGCTCATACTTTCGCAAACTTCACATACTCGTTTGACAGATCCTGTGTTATTTTCTGGTTTGGATCGCATAGTAATGTGGCACCACACTGGAACAGTCGATTAAACCAGATTTCGATCAATATTTTTGAGGATAACGCATATCAGGTCTAGGTTAGGCTTGGGATTTTCACTCATCAGACTCATACTTTCGCATTCTTCACATACTTGTGGAACGGATCCTGGGTTTTTTCTGGTTTGGATCACGTAGTAATGTGGGACCACCCTGAAACAGTCAATTAAACCTGGTTTCGATCAATATATTAGAGAATAATTCATGTTAGGTCTAGGTTAGGTCTGGGATTTGCTCTCATCAGGCTCATTCTTTCGCATATTTCTCATACTTGATGGCTAGATCCTGGGCTTTTTCTGGATTGCATCACGTAGTAATGAAGTACAACACTGAAACAGTCAATTATACCTGGTTTCCATCAATATCTTAGAGGACAACGCAAGTTAGGTCTGGGATAGGTCTGGGATTTGCCCACTTCAGGCTCATACTTTCGCGTTTTTCACATACTTGTTGAACAGATCCTGGGTTTTTTCTGGTTTGGATCACGTAGTAGTGTGGTACCACACTGAAACAGTCCATTAAACCAGGTTTGGATCAACATTTTAGAGGATAACGCATGTTAGGTCTAGGTTAGGTCTGGGATTTTCACTCATCAGACTCATACTTTCGCGTTTTTCACATACTTGTTGAACAGATCCTGGGTTTTTTCTGGTTTGGATCACGTAGTAGTGTGGTACCACACTGAAACAGTCCATTAAACCTGGTTTGGATCAACATTTTAGAGGATAACGCATGTTAGGTCTAGGTTAGGTCTGGGATTTCCACTCATCAGACTCATACTTTCGCATTCTTCACATACTTGTTGAACGTATCCTGGGTTTTTTCTGGTTTGGATCACGTAGTAATGTGGGACCACACTGAAACAATCAATTAAACCTGGTTTCGATCAATATATTAGAGAATAATTCATGTTAGGTCTAGGTTAGGTCTGGGATTTGCTCTCATCAGGCTCATTCTTTCGCATATTTCTCATACTTGATGGCTAGATCCAGGCCTTTTTCTGGATTGCATCACGTAGTAATGAAGTACAACACTGAAACAGTCAATTAAACCTGGTTTCCATCAATATCTTAGCGGACAACGCAAGTTAGGTCTGGGATAGGTCTGGGATTTGCCCACATCAGGCTCATACTTTCGCGTTTTTCACATACTCGTTGAACAGATCCTGGGTTATTTTCTGGTTTGGATCGCATAGTAATGTGGTACCACACTGAAACAGTCGATTAAACCAGGTTTCGATCAGTATTTTAGAGGATAACGCATGTTAGGTCTAGGTTAGGTCTGGGATTTTCACTCATCAGACTCATACTTTCGCGTTTTTCACACACTTGTTGAACAGATCCTGGGTTTTTTCTGGTTTGGATCACGTAGTAGTGTGGTACCACACTGAAACAGTCCATTAAACCTGGTTTGGATCAACATTTTAGAGGATAACGCATGTTAGGTCTAGGTTAGGTCTGGGATTTCCACTCATCAGACTCATACTTTCGCATTCTTCACATACTTGTTGAACGGATCCTGGGTTTTTTCTGGTTTGGATCACGTAGTAATGTGGGACCACACAGAAACAATCAATTAAACCTGGTCTTGATAAATATTTTAGAGGATAACGCATGTTAGGTCTGGGTTAGGTCTAGGATTTGCCCTCGTCAGGCTCATACTTTCGCATATTTCTCATACTTCATGGCTAGATCCTGGGCTATTTCTGGATTGTATGACGTAGTATATGTGGTACCACACAGAAACAGTCAATTAAACCTGGTTTCGATCAATATTTTAGAGGATAACGCAAGTTAGGTCTGGGATAGGTCTGGGATTTTCCCTCATCAGGCTCATACTTTCACGTTTTTCACATACTTGTTGAACAGATCCTGGGTTTTTTCTGGATTGGGTCACGTAGTAGTGTGGTACCACACTGAAACAGTCGATTAAACCTGGTTTCGATCAATATTTTTGAGGATAACGCATGTTAGGTCTAGGTTAAGCCGGGGATTTTCACTCATCAGACTCATACTTTCGCATTCTTCACATACTTGTTGAACGGATCCTGGGTTTTTTCTGGTTTGGATCACGTAGTAATGTGGGACCACACTGAAACAGTCAATTAAACCTGGTTTCGATCAATATATTAGAGAATAATTCATGTTAGGTCTAGGTTAGGTCTGGGATTTGCTCTCATCAGGCTCATACTTTCGCACACTTCACATACTCGTTTGACAGATCCTGTGTTATTTTCTGGTTTGGATCGCATAGTAATGTGGTACCACACTGAAACAGTCGATTAAACCAGGTTTCGATCAATATTTTTGAGGATAACGCATGTTAGGTCTAGGTTAGGCCTGGGATTTTCACTCATCAGACTCATACTTTCGCATTCTTCACATACTTGTTGAACGGACCTGGGTTTTTTCTGGTTTGGATTACGTAGTAATGTGGGACCACACTGAAACAGTCAATTAAACCTGGTTTCGATCAATATATTAGAGAATAATTCATGTTAGGTCTAGGTTAGGTCTGGGATTTGCTCTCATCAGGCTCATTCTTTCGCATATTTCTCATACTTGATGGCTAGATCCTGGGCTTTTTCTGGATTGCATCACGTAGTAATGAAGTACAACACTGAAACAGTCAATTAAACCTGGTTTCCATCAATATCTTAGAGGACAACGCAAATTAGGTCTGGGATTTGCCCACATCAGGCTCATACTTTCGCGTTTTTCACATACTTGTTGAACAGATCCTGGGTTTTTTCTGGTTTGGATCACGTAGTAGTGTGGTACCACACTGAAACAGTCCATGAAACCTGGTTTGGATCAACATTTTAGAGGATAACGCATGTTAGGTCTAGGTTAGGTCTGGGATTTTCACTCATCAGACTCATACTTTCGCATTCTTCACATACTTGTTGAACGGATCCTGGGTTTTTTCTGGTTTGGATCACGTAGTAATGTGGGACCACACTGAAACAATCAATTAAACCTGGTCTTGATAAATATTTTAGAGGATAACGCATGTTAGGTCTGGGATAGGTCTGGGATTTGCCCTCATCAGACTCATACTTTCGCACACTTCACATACTCGTTGAACTGATCCTGGGTTATTTTCTGGTTTGGATCACGTAGTAATGTGGGACCACACTGAAACAGTCAATTAAACCTGGTTCCGATCAATATATTAGAGAATAATTCATGTTAGGTCTAGGTTAGGTCTGGGAGTTGCTCTCATCAGGCTCATACTTTCGCATATTTCTCACACTTCATGGCTAGATCCTGGGCTGTTTCTGGATTGTATCACGTAGTAATGTGGTACCACGCTGAAACAGTCAATTAAACCTCGTTTCGATCAATATCTTAGAGGACAACGCAAGTTAGGTCTGGGATTGGTCTGGGATTTTCCCTCATCAGGCTCATACTTTCGCGTTTTTCACATACTTGTTGAACAGATCCTGGGTTTTTTTCTGGATTGGGTCACGTAGCAGTCTGGTACCACACTGAAACAGTCGATTAAACCTGGTTTCGATCAATATTTTTGAGGATATCGCATGTTAGGTCTAGGTTAGGCCTGGGATTTTCACTCATCAGACTCATACTTTCGCATTCTTCACATACTTGTTGAACGGATCCTGGGTTTTTTCTGGTTTGGATCACGTAGTAATGTGGGACCACACGGAAACAGTCAATTAAACCTGGTTTCGATCAATATATTAGAGAATAATTCATGTTAGGTCTAGGTTAGGTCTGGGATTTGCTCTCATCAGGCTCATTCTTTCGCATATTTCTCATACTTCATGGCTACATCCTGGGCTATTTCTGGATTGGATCACGTAGTAATATGGTACCACACTGAGACAGTCAATTAAACCTGGTTTCGATCAATATTTTAGAGGACAATGCAAGTTAGGTCTGGGATAGGTCTGGGATTTGCCCACATCAGGGTCATACTTTCGCATTTGTTCACATACTTGTTGAACAGATCCTGGGTTTCTTCAGGTTTGGATCCCGCAGTAATGTGGTACCACACTGAGACAGCCCACTAAACCTGGTTTCGATCAATATTTTAGAGGATAACGAAAGTTATGTCTAGGTTAGGCCTGGGATTTGCCCTCATCAGACTCATTCTTTCGCATATTTCTCATACTAGATGGCTAGTTCCTGGGCTTTTTCTGGATTGCATCACGTAGTAATGAAGTACAACACTGAAACACTCAATTAAACCTGGTTTCGATCAATATTATTGAGGATAACGCATGTTAGGTCTAGGTTAGGCCTGGGATTTTCAATCATCAGACTCATACTTTCGCATTCTTCACATACTTGTTGAACGGATCTTGGGTTTTTTCTGGTGTGAATCACGTAGTAATGTGGTACCACACTGAAACAATCAATTAAACCTGATTTTGATCAATATTTTAGAGAATAATTCATGTTAGGTCTAGGTTAGGTCTGGGATTTGCTCTCGTCAGGCTAATTCTTTCGCATATTTCTCATACTTGACGGCTAGATCCTGGGCTTTTTCTGGATTGCATCACGTAGTAATGAAGTACAACACTGAAACAGTCAATTAAACCTGGTTTCGATCAATTTTTTAGAGAATAATTCATGTTAGGTCTAGGTTAGGTCTGGGTTTTGCTCTCATCAGGCTCATTCTTTCGCATATTTCTCATACTTGAATGCTAGATCCTGGGCTTTCTCTGGATTGCATCACGTAGTAGTGAAGTACAACACTGAAGCAGTCAATTAAACCTGGTTTCCATCAATATTTTAGAGGACAACGCATGTTAGGTCTAGGTTAGGCCTGGGATTTGCTCTCATCAGGGTCATACTTTCGCAGTTTTAACATACATGTTGACCTGATCGAGGGTTTTTGCTGGTATGGTTCACGTAGTGATGTGGTACCACACTGAAACATTGAATTAAACCTGGTCTTGATAAATATTTTAGAGGATAACGCATGTTAGGTTTGGGTTAGGTCTAGGATTTGCCCTCATCAGGCTCATACTTTCGCATATTTCTCATACTTCATGGCTAGATCCTGGGCTGTTTCTGGATTGTATCACATAGTAATGTGGTACCACGCTGAAACAGTCGATTAAACCTAGTTTCGATCAATATTTTAGAGGATAACGCAAGTTAGGTCTGGCATAGGTCTGGGATTCGCCCTCATCAGGCTCATACTTTCGCGTTTTTCACATACTTGTTGAACAGATCCTGGGTTTTTTTCTGCATTGGGTCACGTAGTAGTCTGGTACCACACTGAAACAGTCGATTAAACCTGGTTTCGATCAATATTTTTGAGGATATCGCATGTTAGGTCTAGGTTAGGCCTGGGATTTTCACTCATCAGACTCATACTTTCGCGTTTTTCACATACTTGTTGAACGGACCTGGGTTTTTTCTGGTTTGGATTACGTAGTAATGTGGGACCACACTGAAACAGTCAATGAAAGCTGGTTTCGATCAATATATTAGAGAATAATTCATGTTAGGTCTAGGTTAGGTCTGGGATTTGCTCTCATCAGGCTCATTCTTTCGCATATTTCTCATACTTGATGGCTAGATCCTGGGCTTTTTCTGGATTGCATCACGTAGTAATGAAGTACAACACTGAAACAGTCAATTAAACCTGGTTTCCATCAATATCTTAGAGGACAACGCAAATTAGGTCTGGGATAGGTCTGGGATTTGCCCACATCAGGCTCATACTTTCGCGTTTTTCACATACTTGTTGAACAGATCCTGGGTTTTTTCTGGTTTGGATCACGTAGTAGTGTGGTACCACACTGAAACAGTCCATGAAACCTGGTTTGGATCAACATTTTAGAGGATAACGCATGTTAGGTCTAGGTTAGGTCTGGGATTTTCACTCATCAGACTCATACTTTCGCATTCTTCACATACTTGTTGAACGGATCCTGGGTTTTTTCTGGTTTGGATCACGTAGTAATGTGGGACCACACTGAAACAATCAATTAAACCTGGTCTTGATAAATATTTTAGAGGATAACGCATGTTAGGTCTGGGATAGGTCTGGGATTTGCCCTCATCAGACTCATACTTTCGCACACTTCACATACTCGTTGAACTGATCCTGGGTTATTTTCTGGTTTGGATCACGTAGTAATGTGGGACCACACTGAAACAGTCAATTAAACCTGGTTCCGATCAATATATTAGAGAATAATTCATGTTAGGTCTAGGTTAGTTCTGGGAGTTGCTCTCATCAGGCTCATACTTTCGCATATTTCTCACACTTCATGGCTAGATCCTGGGCTGTTTCTGGATTGTATCACGTAGTAATGTGGTACCACGCTGAAACAGTCAATTAAACCTCGTTTCGATCAATATCTTAGAGGACAACGCAAGTTAGGTCTGGGATTGGTCTGGGATTTTCCCTCATCAGGCTCATACTTTCGCGTTTTTCACATACTTGTTGAACAGATCCTGGGTTTTTTTCTGGATTGGGTCACGTAGTAGTCTGGTACCACACTGAAACAGTCGATTAAACCTGGTTTCGATCAATATTTTTGAGGATATCGCATGTTAGGTCTAGGTTAGGCCTGGGATTTTCACTCATCAGACTCATACTTTCGCATTCTTCACATACTTGTTGAACGGATCCTGGGTTTTTTCTGGTTTGGATCACGTAGTAATGTGGGACCACACGGAAACAGTCAATTAAACCTGGTTTCGATCAATATATTAGAGAATAATTCATGTTAGGTCTAGGTTAGGTCTGGGATTTGCTCTCATCAGGCTCATTCTTTCGCATATTTCTCATACTTCATGGCTACATCCTGGGCTATTTCTGGATTGGATCACGTAGTAATATGGTACCACACTGAGACAGTCAATTAAACCTGGTTTCGATCAATATTTTAGAGGACAATGCAAGTTAGGTCTGGGATAGGTCTGGGATTTGCCCACATCAGGGTCATACTTTCGCATTTGTTCACATACTTGTTGAACAGATCCTGGGTTTCTTCAGGTTTGGATCGCGCAGTAATGTGGTACCACACTGAGACAGCCCACTAAACCTGGTTTCGATCAATATTTTAGAGGATAACGAAAGTTATGTCTAGGTTAGGCCTGGGATTTGCCCTCATCAGACTCATTCTTTCGCATATTTCTCATACTAGATGGCTAGTTCCTGGGCTTTTTCTGGATTGCATCACGTAGTAATGATGTACAACACTGAAACACTCAATTAAACCTGGTTTCGATCAATATTATTGAGGATAACGCATGTTAGGTCTAGGTTAGGCCTGGGATTTTCAATCATCAGACTCATACTTTCGCATTCTTCACATACTTGTTGAACGGATCTTGGGTTTTTTCTGGTGTGAATCACGTAGTAATGTGGTACCACACTGAAACAATCAATTAAACCTGATTTTGATCAATATTTTAGAGAATAATTCATGTTAGGTCTAGGTTAGGTCTGGGATTTGCTCTCGTCAGGCTAATTCTTTCGCATATTTCTCATACTTGACGGCTAAATCCTGGGCTTTTTCTGGATTGCATCACGTAGTAATGAAGTACAACACTGAAACAGTCAATTAAACCTGGTTTCGATCAATTTTTTAGAGAATAATTCATGTTAGGTCTAGGTTAGGTCTGGGTTTTGCTCTCATCAGGCTCATTCTTTCGCATATTTCTCATACTTGAATGCTAGATCCTGGGCTTTCTCTGGATTGCATCACGTAGTAGTGAAGTACAACACTGAAGCAGTCAATTAAACCTGGTTTCCATCAATATTTTAGAGGACAACGCATGTTAGGTCTAGGTTAGGCCTGGGATTTGCTCTCATCAGGGTCATACTTTCGCAGTTTTAACATACATGTTGACCTGATCGAGGGTTTTTGCTGGTATGGTTCACGTAGTGATGTGGTACCACACTGAAACATTGAATTAAACCTGGTCTTGATAAATATTTTAGAGGATAACGCATGTTAGGTTTGGGTTAGGTCTAGGATTTGCCCTCATCAGGCTCATACTTTCGCATATTTCTCATACTTCATGGCTAGATCCTGGGCTGTTTCTGGATTGTATCACATAGTAATGTGGTACCACGCTGAAACAGTCGATTAAACCTAGTTTCGATCAATATTTTAGAGGATAACGCAAGTTAGGTCTGGCATAGGTCTGGGATTCGCCCTCATCAGGCTCATACTTTCGCGTTTTTCACATACTTGTTGAACTGATCCTGGGCTTTTTCTGGTTTGGATCACGTAGTAATGTGGTACCACACTGAAACAGTCAATTAAACCTGGTTTCGATCAATATTTTAGAGAATAATTCATGTTAGGTCTTGGTTAGGTCTGGGATTTGCTCTCATCAGGCTCATACTTTCGCAAACTTCACATACTCGTTTGACAGATCCTGTGTTATTTTCTGGTTTGGATCGCATAGTAATGTGGTACCACACTGAAACAGTCGATTAAACCAGATTTCGATCAATATTTTTGAGGATAACGCATATCAGGTCTAGGTTAGGCCTGGGATTTTCACTCATCAGACTCATACTTTCGCATTCTTCACATACTTGTTGAACGGATCCTGGGTTTTTTCTGGTTTGGATCACGTAGTAATGTGGGACCACCAACAAACAGTCAATTAAACCTGGTTTCGATCAATATATTAGAGAATAATTCATGTTAGGTCTAGGTTAGGTCTGGGATTTGCTCTCATCAGGCTCATTCTTTCGCATATTTCTCATACTTGATGGCTAGATCCTGGGCTTTTTCTGGATTGCATCACGTAGTAATGAAGTACAACACTGATACAGTCAATTATACCTGGTTTCCATCAATATCTTAGAGGACAACGCAAGTTAGGTCTGGGATAGGTCTGGGATTTGCCCACTTCAGGCTCATACTTTCGCGTTTTTCACATACTTGTTGAACAGATCCTGGGTTTTTTCTGGTTTGGATCACGTAGTAGTGTGGTACCACACTGAAACAGTCCATTAAACCAGGTTTGGATCAACATTTTAGAGGATAACGCATGTTAGGTCTAGGTTAGGTCTGGGATTTTCACTCATCAGACTCATACTTTCGCGTTTTTCACATACTTGTTGAACAGATCCTGGGTTTTTTCTGGATTGGGTCACGTAGTAGTGTGGTACCACACTGAAACAGTCGATTAAACCTGGTTTCCATCAATATTTTAGAGGACAACGCATGTTAGGTCTAGGTTAGGCCTGGGATTTGCTCTCATCAGGGTCATACTTTCGCAGTTTTAACATACATGTTGACCTGATCGAGGGTTTTTGCTGGTATGGTTCACGTAGTGATGTGGTACCACACTGAAACATTGAATTAAACCTGGTCTTGATAAATATTTTAGAGGATAACGCATGTTAGGTTTGGGTTAGGTCTAGGATTTGCCCTCATCAGGCTCATACTTTCGCATATTTCTCATACTTCATGGCTAGATCCTGGGCTGTTTCTGGATTGTATCACATAGTAATGTGGTACCACGCTGAAACAGTCGATTAAACCTAGTTTCGATCAATATTTTAGAGGATAACGCAAGTTAGGTCTGGGATAGGTCTGGGATTTGCCCACTTCAGGCTCATACTTTCGCGTTTTTCACATACTTGTTGAACAGATCCTGGGTTTTTTCTGGTTTGGATCACGTAGTAGTGTGGTACCACACTGAAACAGTCCATTAAACCTGGTTTGGATCAACATTTTAGAGGATAACGCATGTTAGGTCTAGGTTAGGTCTGGGATTTCCACTCATCAGACTCATACTTTCGCATTCTTCACATACTTGTTGAACGTATCCTGGGTTTTTTCTGGTTTGGATCACGTAGTAATGTGGGACCACACTGAAACAATCAATTAAACCTGGTTTCGATCAATATATTAGAGAATAATTCATGTTAGGTCTAGGTTAGGTCTGGGATTTGCTCTCATCAGGCTCATTCTTTCGCATATTTCTCATACTTGATGGCTAGATCCAGGCCTTTTTCTGGATTGCATCACGTAGTAATGAAGTACAACACTGAAACAGTCAATTAAACCTGGTTTCCATCAATATCTTAGCGGACAACGCAAGTTAGGTCTGGGATAGGTCTGGGATTTGCCCACATCAGGCTCATACTTTCGCGTTTTTCACATACTCGTTGAACAGATCCTGGGTTATTTTCTGGTTTGGATCGCATAGTAATGTGGTACCACACTGAAACAGTCGATTAAACCAGGTTTCGATCAGTATTTTTGAGGATAACGCATGTTAGGTCTAGGTTAGGCCCGGGATTTTCACTCATCAGACTCATACTTTCGCATTCTTCTCATATTGTTGAACGGATCCTGGGTTTTTTCTGGTTTGGATCACGTAGTAATGTGGGACCACACAGAAACAATCAATTAAACCTGGTCTTGATAAATATTTTAGAGGATAACGCATGTTAGGTCTGGGTTAGGTCTAGGATTTGCCCTCGTCAGGCTCATACTTTCGCATATTTCTCATACTTCATGGCTAGATCCTGGGCTATTTCTGGATTGTATCACGTAGTAATGTGGTACCACACAGAAACAGTCAATTAAACCTGGTTTCGATCAATATTTTAGAGGATAACGCAAGTTAGGTCTGGGATAGGTCTGGGATTTTCCCTCATCAGGCTCATACTTTCACGTTTTTCACATACTTGTTGAACAGATCCTGGGTTTTTTCTGGATTGGGTCACGTAGTAGTGTGGTACCACACTGAAACAGTCGATTAAACCTGGTTTCGATCAATATTTTTGAGGATAACGCATGTTAGGTCTAGGTTAAGCCGGGGATTTTCACTCATCAGACTCATGCTTTCGCATTCTTCACATACTTGTTGAACGGATCCTGGGTTTTTTCTGGTTTGGATCACGTAGTAATGTGGGACCACACTGAAACAGTCAATTAAACCTGGTTTCGATCAATATATTAGAGAATAATTCATGTTAGGTCTACGTTAGGTCTGGGAGTTGCTCTCATCAGGCTCATACTTTCGCATATTTCTCACACTTCATGGCTAGATCCTGGGCTGTTTCTGGATTGTATCACGTAGTAATGTGGTACCACGCTGAAACAGTGAATTAAACCTCGTTTCGATCAATATTTCAGAGGATAACGCAAGTTAGGTCTGGCATAGGTCTGGGATTCGCCCTCATCAGGCTCATACTTTCGCGTTTTTCACATACTTGTTGAACAGATCCTGGGTTTTTTTCTGCATTGGGTCACGTAGTAGTCTGGTACCACACTGAAACAGTCGATTAAACCTGGTTTCGATCAATATTTTTGAGGATATCGCATGTTAGGTCTAGGTTAGGCCTGGGATTTTCACTCATCAGACTCATACTTTCGCGTTTTTCACATACTTGTTGAACTGATCCTGGGCTTTTTCTGGTTTGGATCACGTAGTAATGTGGTACCACACCGAAACAGTCAATTAAACCTGGTTTCGATCAATATTTTAGAGAATAATTCATGTTAGGTCTAGGTTAGGTCTGGGATTTGCTCTCATCAGGCTCATACTTTCGCACACTTCACATACTCGTTTGACAGATCCTGTGTTATTTTCTGGTTTGGATCGCATAGTAATGTGGTACCACACTGAAACAGTCGATTAAACCAGGTTTCGATCAATATTTTTGAGGATAACGCATGTTAGGTCTAGGTTAGGCCTGGGATTTTCACTCATCAGACTCATACTTTCGCATTCTTCACATACTTGTTGAACGGACCTGGGTTTTTTCTGGTTTGGATTACGTAGTAATGTGGGACCACACTGAAACAGTCAATTAAACCTGGTTTCGATCAATATATTAGAGAATAATTCATGTTAGGTCTAGGTTAGGTCTGGGATTTGCTCTCATCAGGCTCATTCTTTCGCATATTTCTCATACTTGATGGCTAGATCCTGGGCTTTTTCTGGATTGCATCACGTAGTAATGAAGTACAACACTGAAACAGTCAATTAAACCTGGTTTCCATCAATATCTTAGAGGACAACGCAAATTAGGTCTGGGATAGGTCTGGGATTTGCCCACATCAGGCTCATACTTTCGCGTTTTTCACATACTTGTTGAACAGATCCTGGGTTTTTTCTGGTTTGGATCACGTAGTAGTGTGGTACCACACTGAAACAGTCCATGAAACCTGGTTTGGATCAACATTTTAGAGGATAACGCATGTTAGGTCTAGGTTAGGTCTGGGATTTTCACTCATCAGACTCATACTTTCGCATTCTTCACATACTTGTTGAACGGATCCTGGGTTTTTTCTGGTTTGGATCACGTAGTAATGTGGGACCACACTGAAACAATCAATTAAACCTGGTCTTGATAAATATTTTAGAGGATAACGCATGTTAGGTCTGGGATAGGTCTGGGATTTGCCCTCATCAGACTCATACTTTCGCGCACTTCACATACTCGTTGAACTGATCCTGGGTTATTTTCTGGTTTGGATCACGTAGTAATGTGGGACCACACTGAAACAGTCAATTAAACCTGGTTCCGATCAATATATTAGAGAATAATTCATGTTAGGTCTAGGTTAGGTCTGGGAGTTGCTCTCATCAGGCTCATACTTTCGCATATTTCTCACACTTCATGGCTAGATCCTGGGCTGTTTCTGGATTGTATCACGTAGTAATGTGGTACCACGCTGAAACAGTCAATTAAACCTCGCTTCGATCAATATCTTAGAGGACAACGCAAGTTAGGTCTGGGATTGGTCTGGGATTTTCCCTCATCAGGCTCATACTTTCGCATTTGTTCACATACTTGTTGAACAGATCCTGGGTTTCTTCTGGTTTGGATCGCGCAGTAATGTGGTACCACACTGAGACAGCCCACTAAACCTGGTTTCGATCAATATTTTAGAGGATAACGAAAGTTATGTCTAGGTTAGGCCTGGGATTTGCCCTCATCAGACTCATTCTTTCGCATATTTCTCATACTAGATGGCTAGTTCCTGGGCTTTTTTGGGATTGCATCACGTAGTAATGAAGTACAACACTGAAACACTCAATTAAACCTGGTTTCGATCAATATTATTGAGGATAACGCATGTTAGGTCTAGGTTAGGCCTGGGATTTTCAATCATCAGACTCATACTTTCGCATTCTTCACATACTTGTTGAACGGATCTTGGGTTTTTTCTGGTGTGAATCACGTAGTAATGTGGTACCACACTGAAACAATCAATTAAACCTGATTTTGATCAATATTTTAGAGAATAATTCATGTTAGGTCTAGGTTAGGTCTGGGATTTGCTCTCGTCAGGCTAATTCTTTCGCATATTTCTCATACTTGACGGCTAGATCCTGGGCTTTTTCTGGATTGCATCACGTAGTAATGAAGTACAACACTGAAACAGTCGATTAAACCTAGTTTCGATCAATATTTTAGAGGATAACGCAAGTTAGCTCTGGCATAGGTCTGGGATTCGCCCTCATCAGGCTCATACTTTCGCGTTTTTCACATACTTGTTGAACTGATCCTGGGCTTTTTCTGGTTTGGATCACGTAGTAATGTGGTACCACACTGAAACAGTCAATTAAACCTGGTTTCGATCAATATTTTAGAGAATAATTCATGTTAGGTCTTGGTTAGGTCTGGGATTTGCTCTCATCAGGCTCATACTTTCGCAAACTTCACATACTCGTTTGACAGATCCTGTGTTATTTTCTGGTTTGGATCGCATAGTAATGTGGTACCACACTGAAACAGTCGATTAAACCAGATTTCGATCAATATTTTTGAGGATAACGCATATCAGGTCTAGGTTAGGCCTGGGATTTTCACTCATCAGACTCATACTTTCGCATTCTTCACATACTTGTTGAACGGATCCTGGGTTTTTTCTGGTTTGGATCACGTAGTAATGTGGGACCACCCTGAAACAGTCAATTAAACCTGGTTTCGATCAATATATTAGAGAATAATTCATGTTAGGTCTAGGTTAGGTCTGGGATTTGCTCTCATCAGGCTCATTCTTTCGCATATTTCTCATACTTGATGGCTAGTTCCTGGGCTTTTTCTGGATTGCATCACGTAGTAATGAAGTACAACACTGAAACAGTCAATTATACCTGGTTTCCATCAATATCTTAGAGGACAACGCAAGTTAGGTCTGGGATAGGTCTGGGATTTGCCCACTTCAGGCTCATACTTTCGCGTTTTTCACATACTTGTTGAACAGATCCTGGGTTTTTTCTGGTTTGGATCACGTAGTAGTGTGGTACCACACTGAAACAGTCCATTAAACCAGGTTTGGATCAACATTTTAGAGGATAACGCATGTTAGGTCTAGGTTAGGTCTGGGATTTGCTCTCATCAGGCTCATTCTTTCGCATATTTCTCATACTTGATGGCTAGATCCAGGCCTTTTTCTGGATTGCATCACGTAGTAATGAAGTACAACACTGAAACAGTCAATTAAACCTGGTTTCCATCAATATCTTAGCGGACAACGCAAGTTAGGTCTGGGATAGGTCTGGGATTTGCCCACATCAGGCTCATACTTTCGCGTTTTTCACATACTCGTTGAACAGATCCTGGGTTATTTTCTGGTTTGGATCGCATAGTAATGTGGTACCACACTGAAACAGTCGATTAAACCTGGTTTCGATCAATATTTTTGAGGATAACGCATGTTAGGTCTAGGTTAAGCCGGGGATTTTCACTCATCAGACTCATACTTTCGCATTCTTCACATACTTGTTGAACGGATCCTGGGTTTTTTCTGGTTTGGATCACGTAGTAATGTGGGACCACACTGAAACAGTCAATTAAACCTGGTTCCGATCAATATATTAGAGAATAATTCATGTTAGGTCTAGGTTAGGTCTGGGAGTTGCTCTCATCAGGCTCATACTTTCGCATATTTCTCACACTTCATGGCTAGATCCTGGACTGTTTCTGGATTGTATCACGTAGTAATGTGGTACCACGCTGAAACAGTCAATTAAACCTCGTTTCGATCAATATTTTAGAGGATAACGCAAGTTAGGTCTGGCATAGGTCTGGGATTCGCCCTCATCAGGCTCATACTTTCGCGTTTTTCACATACTTGTTGAACAGATCCTGGGTTTTTTTCAGCATTGGGTCACGTAGTAGTCTGGTACCACACTGAAACAGTCGATTAAACCTGGTTTCGATCAATATTTTTGAGGATATCGCATGTTAGGTCTAGGTTAGGCCTGGGATTTTCACTCATCAGACTCATACTTTCGCGTTTTTCACATACTTGTTGAACTGATCCTGGGCTTTTTCTGGTTTGGATCACGTAGTAATGTGGTACCACACCGAAACAGTCAATTAAACCTGGTTTCGATCAATATTTTAGAGAATAATTCATGTTAGGTCTAGGTTAGGTCTGGGATTTGCTCTCATCAGGCTCATACTTTCGCACACTTCACATACTCGTTTGACAGATCCTGCGTTATTTTCTGGTTTGGATCGCATAGTAATGTGGTACCACACTGAAACAGTCGATTAAACCAGGTTTCGATCAATATTTTTGAGGATAACGCATGTTAGGTCTAGGTTAGGCCTGGGATTTTCACTCGTCAGACTCATACTTTCGCATTCTTCACATACTTGTTGAACGGACCTGGGTTTTTTCTGGTTTGGATTACGTAGTAATGTGGGACCACACTGAAACAGTCAATTAAACCTGGTTTCGATCAATATATTAGAGAATAATTCATGTTAGGTCTAGGTTAGGTCTGGGATTTGCTCTCATCAGGCTCATTCTTTCGCATATTTCTCATACTTGATGGCTAGATCCTGGGCTTTTTCTGGATTGCATCACGTAGTAATGAAGTACAACACTGAAACAGTCAATTAAACCTGGTTTCCATCAATATCTTAGAGGACAACGCAAATTAGGCCTGGGATAGGTCTGGGATTTGCCCACATCAGGCTCATACTTTCGCGTTTTTCACATACTTGTTGAACAGATCCTGGGTTTTTTCTGGTTTGGATCACGTAGTTGTGTGGTACCACACTGAAACAGTCCATGAAACCTGGTTTGGATCAACATTTTAGAGGATAACGCATGTTAGGTCTAGGTTAGGTCTGGGATTTTCACACATCAGACTCATACTTTCGCATTCTTCACATACTTGTTGAACGGATCCTGGGTTTTTTCTGGTTTGGATCACGTAGTAATGTGGGACCACACTGAAACAATCAATTAAACCTGGTCTTGATAAATATTTTAGAGGATAACGCATGTTAGGTCTGGGATAGGTCTGGGATTTGCCCTCATCAGACTCATACTTTCGCACACTTCACATACTCGTTGAACTGATCCTGGGTTATTTTCTGGTTTGGATCACGTAGTAATGTGGGACCACACTGAAACAGTCAATTAAACCTGGTTCCGATCAATATATTAGAGAATAATTCATGTTAGGTCTAGGTTAGGTCTGGGAGTTGCTCTCATCAGGCTCATACTTTCGCATATTTCTCACACTTCATGGCTAGATCCTGGGCTGTTTCTGGATTGTATCACGTAGTAATGTGGTACCACGCTGAGACAGTCAATTAAACCTGGTTTCGATCAATATTTTAGAGGATAACGCATGTTAGGTTTGGGTTAGGTCTAGGATTTGCCCTCATCAGGCTCATACTTTCGCATATTTCTCATACTTCATGGCAAGATCCTGGGCTGTTTATGGATTGTATCACATAGTAATGTGGTACCACGCTGAAACAGTCGATTAAACCTGGTTTCGATCAATATTTTAGAGGATAACGCAAGTTAGGTCTGGCATAGGTCTGGGATTCGCCCTCATCAGGCTCATACTTTCGCGTTTTTCACATACTTGTTGAACTGATCCTGGGCTTTTTCTGGTTTGGATCACGTAGTAATGTGGTACCACACTGAAACAGTCAATTAAACCTGGTTTCGATCAATATTTTAGAGAATAATTCATGTTAGGTCTTGGTTAGGTCTGGGATTTGCTCTCATCAGGCTCATACTTTCGCACACTTCACATACTCGTTTGACAGATCCTGTGTTATTTTCTGGTTTGGATCGCATAGTAATGTGGTACCACACTGAAACAGTCGATTAAACCAGATTTCGATCAATATTTTTGAGGATAACGCATATCAGGTCTAGGTTAGGCCTGGGATTTTCACTCATCAGACTCATACTTTCGCATTCTTCACATACTTGTTGAACGGATCCTGGGTTTTTTCTGGTTTGGATCACGTAGTAATGTTGGACCACCCTGAAACAGTCAATTAAACCTGGTTTCGATCAATATATTAGAGAATAATTCATGTTAGGTCTAGGTTAGGTCTGGGATTTGCTCTCATCAGGCTCATTCTTTCGCATATTTCTCATACTTGATGGCTAGATCCTGGGCTTTTTCTGGATTGCATCACGTAGTAATGAAGTACAACACTGAAACAGTCAATTATACCTGGTTTCCATCAATATCTTAGAGGACAACGCAAGTTAGGTCTGGGATAGGTCTGGGATTTGCCCACTTCAGGCTCATACTTTCGCGTTTTTCACATACTTGTTGAACAGATCCTGGGTTTTTTCTGGTTTGGATCACGTAGTAGTGTGGTACCACACTGAAACAGTCCATTAAACCAGGTTTGGATCAACATTTTAGAGGATAACGCATGTTAGGACTAGGTTAGGTCTGGGATTTTCACTCATCAGACTCATACTTTCGCGTTTTTCACATACTTGTTGAACAGATCCTGGGTTTTTTCTGGTTTGGATCACGTAGTAGTGTGGTACCACACTGAAACAGTCCATTAAACCTGGTTTGGATCAACATTTTAGAGGATAACGCATGTTAGGTCTAGGTTAGGTCTGGGATTTCCACTCATCAGACTCATACTTTCGCATTCTTCACATACTTGTTGAACGTATCCTGGGTTTTTTCTGGTTTGGATCACGTAGTAATGTGGGACCACACTGAAACAATCAATTAAACCTGGTCTTGATAAATATTTTAGAGGATAACGCATGTTAGGTCTGGGATAGGTCTGGGATTTGCCCTCATCAGACTCATACTTTCGCACACTTCACATACTCGTTGAACAGATCCTGGGTTATTTTCTGGTTTGGATCCCATAGTAATGTGGTACCACACTGAAACAGTCGATTAAACCAGGTTTCGATCAATATTTTTGAGGATAACGCATGTTAGGTCTAGGTTAGGCCTGGGATTTTCACTCATCAGACTCATTCTTTCGCATATTTCTCATACTTGATGGCTAGATCCTGGCCTTTTTCTGGATTGCATCACGTAGTAATGAAGTACAACACTGAAACAGTCAATTAAACCTGGATTCCATCAATATCTTAGAGGACAACGCAAGTTAGGTCTGGGATAGGTCAGGGATTTGCCCACATCAGGCTCATACTTTCGCGTTTTTCACATACTCGTTGAACAGCTCCTGGGTTATTTTCTGGTTTGGATTGCATAGTAATGTGGTACCACACTGAAACGGTCGATTAAACCAGGTTTCGATCAATATTTTTGAGGATAACGCATGTTAGGTCTAGGTTAGGCCTGGGATTATCACTCATCAGACTCATACTTTCGCATTCTTCTCATACTTGTTGAACGGATCCTGGGTTTTTTCTGGATTGGGTCACGTAGTAGTGTGGTACCACACTGAAACAGTCGATTAAACCTGGTTTCGATCAATATTTTTGAGGATAACGCATGTTAGGTCTGGGTTAGGTCTAGGATTTGCCCTCGTCAGGCTCATACTTTCGCATATTTCTCATTCTTCATGGCTAGATCCTGGGCTATTTCTGGATTGTATCACGTAGTAATGTGGTACCACACAGAAACAGTCAATTAAACCTGGTTTCGATCAATATTTTAGAGGATAACGCAAGTTAGGTCTGGGATAGGTCTGGGATTTTCCCTCATCAGGCTCATACTTTCACGTTTTTCACATACTTGTTGAACAGATCCTGGGTTTTTTCTGGATTGGGTCACGTAGTAGTGTGGTACCACACTGAAACATTCGATTAAACCTGGTTTCGATCAATATTTTTGAGGATAACGCATGTTAGGTCTAGGTTAAGCCGGGGATTTTCACTCATCAGACTCATACTTTCGCATTCTTCACATACTTGTTGAACGGATCCTGGGTTTTTTCTGGTTTGGATCACGTAGTAATGTGGGACCACACTGAAACAGTCAATTAAACCTGGTTTCGATCAACATATTAGAGAATAATTCATGTTAGGTCTAGGTTAGGTCTGGGAGTTGCTCTCATCAGGCTCATACTTTCGCATATTTCTCATACTTCATGGCTAGATCCTGGGCTGTTTCTGGATTGTATCACGTAGTAATGTGGTACCACGCTGAAACAGTCAATTAAACCTCGTTTCGATCAATATTTTAGAGGATAACGCAAGTTAGGTCTGGCGTTCCCCGGGGGATGGGTGCGAAAGCGCGGGCACGGGGAGGATACCGGAAGAATGCTTCGAGCGATTCCCGGTATCCTCCCAAAGCGTGCCGAATGGTCACCGTGGGGTTTTTAGTGGGTAGGTCCCGCGCCTGTCGTTGTACGGGCGCGGGGAATCCCACACACCCCTCTCACCTCTCCCCAAGGAGGTGGGTGGGAGTCTTTCGAAGATTTTCCCCACGACAAAAAAAAAGAAAAAAAGTTAGGTCTGGCATAGGTCTGGGATTCGCCCTCATCAGGCTCATACTTTCGCGTTTTTCACATACTTGTTGAACTGATCCTGGGCTTTTTCTGGTTTGGATCACGTAGTAATGTGGTACCACACCGAAACAGTCAATTAAACCTGGTTTCGATCAATATTTTAGAGAATAATTCATGTTAGGTCTAGGTTAGGTCTGGGATTTGCTCTCATCAGGCTCATACTTTCGCACACTTCACATACTCGTTTGACAGATCCTGTGTTATTTTCTGGTTTGGATCGCATAGTAATGTGGTACCACACTGAAACAGTCGATTAAACCAGGTTTCGATCAATATTTTTGAGGATAACGCATGTTAGGTCTAGGTTAGGCCGGGGATTTTCACTCATCAGAGTCATACTTTCGCATTCTTCACATACTTGTTGAACGGACCTGGGTTTTTTCTGGTTTGGATCACGTAGTAATGTGGGACCACACTGAAACAGTCAATTAAACCTGGTTTCGATCAATATATTAGAGAATAATTCATGTTAGGTCTAGGTTAGGTCTGGGATTTGCTCTCATCAGGCTCATACTTTCGCACACTTCACATACTCGTTGAACTGATCCTGGGTTATTTTCTGGTTTGGATCACGTAGTAATGTGGGACCACACTGAAACAGTCAATTAAACCTGGTTCCGATGAATATATTAGAGAATAATTCATGTTAGGTCTAGGTTAGGTCTGGGAGTTGCTCTCATCAGGCTCATACTTTCGCATATTTCTCACACTTCATGGCTAGATCCTGGGCTGTTTCTGGATTGTATCACGTAGTAATGTGGTACCACGCTGAGACAGTCAATTAAACCTGGTTTCGATCAATATTTTAGAGGATAACGCATGTTAGGTTTGGGTTAGGTCTAGGATTTGCCCTCATCAGGCTCATACTTTCGCATATTTCTCATACTTCATGGCTAGATCCTGGGCTGTTTATGGATTGTATCACATAGTAATGTGGTACCACGCTGAAACAGTCGATTAAACCTGGTTTCGATCAATATTTTAGAGGATAACGCAAGTTAGGTCTGGCATAGGTCTGGGATTCGCCCTCATCAGGCTCATACTTTCGCGTTTTTCACATACTTGTTGAACAGATCCTGGGTTTTTTCTGGTTTGGATCACGTAGTAGTGTGGTACCACACTGAAACAGTCCATTAAACCAGGTTTGGATCAACAGTTTAGAGGATAACGCATGTTAGGTCTAGGTTAGGTCTGGGATTTTCACTCATCAGACTCATACTTTCGCGTTTTTCACATACTTGTTGAACAGATCCTGGGTTTTTTCTGGTTTGGATCACGTAGTAGTGTGGTACCACACTGAAACAGTCCATTAAACCTGGTTTGGATCAACATTTTAGAGGATAACGCATGTTAGGTCTAGGTTAGGTCTGGGATTTCCACTCATCAGACTCATACTTTCGCATTCTTCACATACTTGTTGAACGTATCCTGGGTTTTTTCTGGTTTGGATCACGTAGTAATGTGGGACCACACTGAAACAATCAATTAAACCTGGTCTTGATAAATATTTTAGAGGATAACGCATGTTAGGTCTGGGATAGGTCTGGGATTTGCCCTCATCAGACTCATACTTTCGCGCACTTCACATACTCGTTGAACAGATCCTGGGTTATTTTCTGGTTTGGATCCCATAGTAATGTGGTACCACACTGAAACAGTCGATTAAACCAGGTTTCGATCAATATTTTTGAGGATAACGCATGTTAGGTCTAGGTTAGGCCTGGGATTTTCACCCATCAGACTCATTCTTTCGCATATTTCTCATACTTGATGGCTAGATCCTGGCCTTTTTCTGGATTGCATCACGTAGTAATGAAGTACAACACTGAAACAGTCAATTAAACCTGGATTCCATCAATATCTTAGAGGACAACGCAAGTTAGGTCTGGGATAGGTCAGGGATTTGCCCACATCAGGCTCATACTTTCGCGTTTTTCACATACTCGTTGAACAGCTCCTGGGTTATTTTCTGGTTTGGATTGCATAGTAATGTGGTACCACACTGAAACGGTCGATTAAACCAGGTTTCGATCAATATTTTTGAGGATAACGCATGTTAGGTCTAGGTTAGGCCTGGGATTATCACTCATCAGACTCATACTTTCGCATTCTTCTCATACTTGTTGAACGGATCCTGGGTTTTTTCTGGATTGGGTCACGTAGTAGTGTGGTACCACACTGAAACAGTCGATTAAACCTGGTTTCGATCAATATTTTTGAGGATAACGCATGTTAGGTCTAGGTTAGGCCTGGGATTATCACTCATCAGACTCATACTTTCGCATTCTTCTCATACTTGTTGAACGGATCCTGGGTTTTTTCTGGTTTGGATCACGTAGTAATGTGGGACCACACTGAAACAGTCAATTAAACCTGGTTTCGATCAATATATTAGAGAATAATTCATGTTAGGTCTAGGTTAGGTCTGGGAGTTGCTCTCATCAGGCTCATACTTTCGCATATTTCTCATACTTCATGGCTAGATCCTGGGCTGTTTCTGGATTGTATCACGTAGTAATGTGGTACCACGCTGAAACAGTCAATTAAACCTCGTTTCGATCAATATTTTAGAGCATAACGCAAGTTAGGTCTGGCGTTCCCCGGGGGATGGGCGCGAAAGCGCGGGCACGGGGAGGATACCGGAAGAATGCTTCGAGCGATTCCCGGTATCCTCCCCAAGCGTGCCGAATGGTCACCGTGGGGTTTTTAGTGGGTAGGTCCCGCGCCTGTCGTTGTACGGGCGCGGGGAATCCCACACACCCCTCTCACCTCTCCCCAACGAGGTGGGAGGGAGTCTTTCGAAGATTTTCCCCACGACAAAAAAAAAAAAAAAAAGTTAGGTCTGGCATAGGTCTGGGATTCGCCCTCATCAGGCTCATACTTTCTCGTTTTTCACATACTTGTTGAACTGATCCTGGGCTTTTTCTGGTTTGGATCACGTAGTAATGTGGTACCACACCGAAACAGTCAATTAAACCTGGTTTCGATCAATATTTTAGAGAATAATTCATGTTAGGTCTAGGTTAGGCCTGGGATTTGCTCTCATCAGGCTCATACTATCGCACACTTCACATACTCGTTTGACAGATCCTGTGTTATTTTCTGGTTTGGATCGCATAGTAATGTGGTACCACACTGAAACAGTCGATTAAACCAGGTTTCGATCAATATTTTTGAGGATAACGCATGTTAGGTCTAGGTTAGGCCTGGGATTTTCACTCATCAGAGTCATACTTTCGCATTCTTCACATACTTGTTGAACGGACCTGGGTTTTTTCTGGTTTGGATCACGTAGTAATGTGGGACCACACTGAAACAGTCAATTAAACCTGGTTTCGATCAATATATTAGAGAATAATTCATGTTAGGTCTAGGTTAGGTCTGGGATTTGCTCTCATCAGGCTCATTCTTTCGCATATTTCTCATACTTGTTGAAGGGATCCTGGGCTTTTTCTGGATTGCATCACGTAGTAATGAAGTACAACACTGAAACAGTCAATTAAACCTGGTTTCCATCAATATCTTAGAGGACAACGCAAGTTAGGTCTGGGATAGGTCTGGGATTTGCCCACATCAGGCTCATACTTTCGCGTTTTTCACATACTTGTTGAACAGATCCTGGGTTTTTTCTGGTTTGGATCACGTAGTAATGTGGGACCACACTGAAACAATCAATTAAACCTGGTCTTGATAAATATTTTAGAGGATAACGCATGTTAGGTCTGGCATAGGTCTGGGATTTGCCCTCATCAGACTCATACTTTCGCACACTTCACATACTCGTTGAACAGATCCTGGGTTATTTTCTGGTTTGGATCACATAGTAATGTGGTACCACACTGAAACAGTCGATTAAACCAGGTTTCGATCAATATTTTTGAGGACAACGCATGTTAGGTCTAGGTTAGGCCTGGGATTTTCACTCATCAGACTCATACATTCGCATTCTTCTCATACTTGTTGAACGGATCCTGGGTTTTTGCTGGTTTGGATCACGTAGTAATGTGGGACCACACAGAAACAATCAATTAAACCAGGTCTTGATAAATATTTTAGAGGATAACGCATGTTAGGTCTGGGATAGGTCTGGGATTTTCACTCATCAGACTCATACTTTCGCATTCTTCTCAGACTTGTTGAACGGATCCAGGGTTTTTTCTAGTTTGGATCACGTAGTAATGTGGTACCACACTGAAACAGTCAATTAAACCTGGTTTTGATCAATATTTTAGAGAATAATTCATGTTAGGTCTAGGTTAGGTCTGGGATTTGCTCTCATCAGGCTCATTCTTTCGCATATTTCTCATACTTGATGGCTAGATCCTGGGCTTTTTCTGGATTGCATCACGTAGTAATGAAGTACAACACTGAAACAGTCAATTAAACCTGGTTTCCATCAATATCTTAGAGGACAACGCAAGTTAGGTCTGGGATAGGTCTGGGATTTGCCCACATCAGACTCATACTTTCGCGTTTTTCACATACTTGTTGAACAGATCCTGGGTTTTTTCTGGTTTGGATCACGTAGTAATGTGGGACCACACTGAAACAATCAATTAAACCTGGTCTTGATAAATATTTTAGAGGATAACGCATGTTAGGTCTGGGATAGGTCTGGGATTTGCCCTCATCAGACTCATACTTTCGCACACTTCACATACTCGTTGAACAGATCCTGGGTTATTTTCTGGTTTGGATCACATAGTAATGTGGTACCACACTGAAACAGTCGATTAAACCAGGTTTCGATCAATATTTTTGAGGACAACGCATGTTAGGTCTAGGTTAGGCCTGGGATTTTCACTCATCAGACTCATACATTCGCATTCTTCTCATACTTGTTGAACGGATCCTGGGTTTTTGCTGGTTTGGATCACGTAGTAATGTGGGACCACACAGAAACAATCAATTAAACCAGGTCTTGATAAATATTTTAGAGGATAACGCATGTTAGGTCTGGGATAGGTCTGGGATTTTCACTCATCAGACTCATACTTTCGCATTCTTCTCAGACTTGTTGAACGGATCCAGGGTTTTTTCTAGTTTGGATCACGTAGTAATGTGGTACCACACTGAAACAGTCAATTAAACCTGGTTTTGATCAATATTTTAGAGAATAATTCATGTTAGGTCTAGGTTAGGTCTGGGATTTTCACTCATCAGACTCTTACTTTCGCATTCTTCACATACTTGTTGAACGGATCCTGGGTTTTTTCTGGTTTGGATAACGTAGTAATGTGGGACCACACGGAAACAGTCAATTAAACCTGGTTTCGATCAATATATTAGAGAATAATTCATGTTAGGTCTAGGTTAGGTCTGGGATTTGCTCTCATCAGGCTCATTCTTTCGCATATTTCTCATACTTGATGGCTAGATCATGGGCTTTTTCTGGATTGCATAACGTAGTAATGAAGTACAACACTGAAACAGTCAATTAAACCTGGATTCCATCAATATCTTAGAGGACAACGCAAGTTAGGTCTGGGATAGGTCTGGGATTTGCCCACATCAGGCTCATACTTTCGCGTTTTTCACATACTCGTTGAACAGATCCTGGGTTATTTTCTGGTTTGGATCGCATAGTAATGTGGTACCACACTGAAACAGTCGATTAAACCTGGTTTTGATCAATATCTTAAGGAATAATTCATGTTAGGTCTAGGTTAGGTCTGGGATTTGCCCTCATCAGGCTCATACTTTCGCATATTTCTCATACTTCATGGCTGGATCCTGGGCTATTTCTGGATTGGATCATGTAGTAATGTGGTACCACACTGAAACAGTCAATTAAACCTGGTTTGGATCAATATTTTTAGAGGATAACGCATGTTAGGTCTAGGTTAGCCCTGGGATTTTCACTCATCAGACTCATACTTTCGCATTCTTCACATACTTGTTGAACGGATCCTGGGTTTTTTCTGGTTTGGTTCACGTAGTAATGTGGTACCACACTGAAACATTCAATTAAACCTGATCTTCATAAATATTTCAGAGTATAACGCATGTTAGGTCTGGGTTAGGTCTAGGATTTGCCCTCATCAGGCTCATACTTTCGCATATTTCTCATACTTCATGGCTAGATCCTGGGCTGTTCCTGGATTGTATCACGTAGTAATGTGGTACCACGCTGAAACAGTCAATTAAACCTGGTTTCGATCCATATTTTAGAGGATAACGCAAGTTAGGTCTGGCATAGGTCTGGGATTCGCCCTCATCAGACTCATACTTCCGCGTTTTTCACATACTTGTTGAACTGATCCTGGGCTTTTTCTGGTTTGGATCACGTAGTAATGTGGTACCACGCTGAAACAGTCAATTAAACCTGGTTTCGATCCATATTTTAGAGGATAACGCAAGTTAGGTCTGGCATAGGTCTGGGATTCGCCCACATCAGGCTCATACATTCGCGTTTTTCACATACTCGTTGAACAGATCCTGGGTTATTTTCTGGTTTGGATCGCATAGTAATGTGGTACCACACTGAAACAGTCGATTAAACCAGGTTTCGATCAATATTTTTCAGGATAACGCATGTTAGGTCTAGGTTAGGCCTGGGATTTTCACTCATCAGTCTCTTACTTTCGCATTCTTCACATACTTGTTGAACGAATCCTGGGTTTTTTCTGGTTTGGATCACGTAGTAATGTGGGATCACGCTGAAACAGTCAATTAAACCTGGTTTCGATCAATATTTTAGAGAATAATTCATGTTAGGTCTAGGTAAGGTCTGGGATTTTCACTCATCAGACTCATACTTTCGCATTCTTCACATACTTGTTGAACGGATCCTGGGTTTTTTCTGGTTTGGATCACGTAGTAATGTGGTACCACACTGAAACAGTCGATTGAACCTAGTTTCGATCAGTATTTTAGAGGATAACGCAACATAAGTCTGGGATAGGTCTGGGATTTGACCTCATCAGACTCATACTTTCGCGTTTTTCACATACTTGTTGAAGAGATCCTGGGTTTTTTTCTGGTTTGGACCACGGAGTAGTGTGGTACCACACTGAAACAGTCCATTAAACCTGCTTGCGATCAATATTTTAGAGGATAACGCATGTTAGGACTGTGTTAGGTCTAGGATTTGCCCTCATCTGGCTCATTCTTTCGCATATTTCTCAATCTTGATGGCTAGATCCTGGACTTTTTCTGGATTGCATCACGTAGTAATGTGGTACCACACTGAAACATTCAATTAAACCTGGTCTTGCTAATTATTTTAGAGGATAACGCATGTTAGGTCTGGGTTAGGTCTAGGATTTGCCCTCATCAGGCTCATACTTTCGCATATTTCTCATACTTCATGGCTAGATCCTGGGCTTTTTCTGGATTGTATCACGTAGTAATGAAGTACAACACTGAAACAGTCAATTAAACCTGGTTTCCATCAATATCTTAGAGGATATCGCAAGTTAGGTCTGGGATAGGTCTTGGACTTGCCCTCATCAGCCTCATACTTTCGCGTTTTTCACATACTTGTTGAACAGATCCTGGGTTTTTTCTGGTTTGGATCGCGTAGTAGTGTGGTACCACACTGAAACAGTCCATTAAACCTGGTTTGGATCAATATCTTAGAGGATAACGCATGTTAGGTCTAGGTTAGGTCTGGGATTTGCTCTCATCAGGCTCATTCTTTCGCATATTTCTCATACTTGATGGCTAGATCCTGGGCTTTTTCTGGATTGCATCACGTAGTAATGTAGTACCACACTGAAACAGTCAATGAAACCTGGTTTCCATCAATATTTTAGAGGACAACGCAAGTTAGGTCTAGGTAAGGCCTGAGATTTTCACTGATCAGACTCATACTTTCGCATCCTTCACATACTTGTTGAACGGATCCTGGGTTTTTTCTGGTTTGGATCACGTAGTAATGTGGTACCTCAGTGAAACAGTCAATTAAACCTGGTTTCGATCAATATTTTAGAGGATAACGCAAGTTAGGTCTGGGATAGGTCTGGGATTTGCCCTCATCAGGCTCATACTTTCGCCTTTTTCACATACTTGTTGAACAGATCAAGGGTTTTTTCTGGTTTGGGTCACGTAGTACTGTGATACCACACTGAAACAGTCGATTAAACCTGGTTTCGATCAATATTTTAGAGGATAACGCATGTTAGGTCTAGGATAGCCCTGGGATTTTCACTCATCAGACTCATACTTTCGCATTCTTCACATACTTGTTGAAATGACCCTGGGTTTTTTCTGGTTTGGATCACGTAGTAATGTGGTACCACACTGAAACAGTCAATTAAACCTGGTTTCGATCAATATTTTAGAAAATAATTCATGTTAGGTCTAGGTTGTGTCTGGGATTTGCTCTCATCAGGCTCATACTTTCGCACACTTCACATACTCGTTTGACAGATCCTGGGTTATTTTCTGGTTTGGATCGCATAGTAATGTGGTACCACACTGAAACAGTCGATTAAACCAGGTTTCGATCAATATTTTTGAGGATAACGCATGTTAGGTCTAGGTTAGGCCTGGGATTTTCACACATCAGACTCATACTTTCGCATTCTTCACATACTTGTTGAACGGATCCTGGGTTTTTACTGGTTTGGATCACGTAGTAATGTGGGACCACACTGAAACAGTCAATTAAGCCTGGTTTCGATCAATATTTCAGAGAATAATTCATGTTAGGTCTAGGTTAGGTCTGGGATTTGCTCTCATCAGGCTCATCCTTTCGCATATTTCTCATACCTGATGGCTAGATCCTGGGCTTTTTTTGGATTGCATCACGTAGTAATGTAGTACCACACTGAAACAGTCAATGAAACCTGGTTTCCATCAATATTTTAGAGGACAACGCAAGTTAGGTCTAGGTAAGGCCTGAGATTTTCACTGATCAGACTCATACTTTCGCATCCTTCACATACTTGTTGAACGGATCCTGGGTTTTTTCTGGTTTGGATCACGTAGTAGTGTGGGACCACACTGAAACAATCAATTAAACCTGGTCTTGATAAATATTTTAGAGGATAGCGCATGTTAGGTCTGGGATAGGTCTGGGATTTGCCCTCATCAGACTCATACTTTCGCGTTTTTCACATACTTGTTGAACAGATCCTGGGTTTTTTCTGGTTTGGATCACGTTTTAATGTGGAACCACACTGAAACAATCAATTAAACCTGGTCTTGATAAATATTTTAGAGGATAACGCATGTTAGGTCTGGGTTAGGTCTGGGATTTGCTCTCATCAGGCTCATTCTTTCGCGTTTTTCACATACTTGTTGAACAGATCCTGGGTTTTTTCTGGTTTGGATCACGTAGTAGTGTGGTACCACACTGAAACAGTCCATTAAACCTGCTTGCGATCAATATTTTAGAGGATAACGCATGTTAGGTCTGGGTTAGGTCTAGGATTTGCCCTCATCAGGCTCATTCTTTCGCATATTACTCAAACTTGATGGCTAGATCCTGGGCTTTTTCTGGATTGCATCACGTAGTAATATGGTACCACACTGAAACATTCATTTAAACCTGGTTTCCATCAATATCTTAGAGGACAACGCAAGTTAGGTCTAGGTTAGGCCTGGGATTTTCACTCATCAGGCTCATACTTTCGCATTCTTCACATACTTGTTGAACGGATCCAGGGTTTTTTCTGGTTTGGATCACGTAGTAATGTGGGACCACACTGAAACAGTCAATTAAACCTGGTTTCCATCAATATCTTAGAGGACAGCGCAAGTTAGGTCTGGGATAGGTCTGGGACTTGCCCTCATCAGGCTCATACTTTCGCGTTTTTCACATACTTGTTGAACAGATCCTGGGTTTTTTCTGGTTTGGACCACGTAGTAATGTGGGACCACACTGAAACAGTCAATTAAACTTGGTTTCAATCAATATTTTAGAGAATAATTCATGTTAGGTCTAGGTTAGGTCTGGGATTTGCTCTCATCAGGCTCATTCTTTCGCATATTTCTCATACTTGATGGCTAGATCCTGGGCTTTTTCTGGATTGCATCACGTAGTAATGAAGTACAACACTGAAACAGTCAATTAAACCTGGTTTCCATCAATATCTTAGAGGACAACGCAAGTTAGGTCTGCGATAGGTATGGGATTTGCCCTCATCAGGCTCATACTTTCGCGTTTTTCACATACTTGTTGAACAGATCCTGGGTTTTTTCTGGTTTGTATCACGTAGTAGTGTGGTACCACACTGAAACAGTCCATTAAACCTGGTTTGGATCAATATTTTAGAGAATAACGCATGTTAGGTCTAGGTTAGCCCTGGGATTTTCACTCATCAGACTCATACTTTCGCATTCTTCACATACTTGTTGAACTGCTCCTGGGTTTTTTCTGGTTTGGATCACGTAGTAATGTGGTACGACACTGAAACAGTCGATTAAACCTGGTTTCGATCAATATTTTAGAGGATAACGCAAGTTAAGTCTGGGATTGGTCTGGGATTTGACCTCATCAAACTCATACTTTCGCACACTTCACATACTCGTTGAACAGATCCTCGGTTATTTTCTGGTTTGGATCACATAGTAATGTGGTACCACACTGAAACAGTCGATTAAACCAGGTTTCGATCAATATTTTTGAGGATAACGCATGTTAGGTCTAGGTTAGGCCTGGGATTTTCACTCTTCAGACTCATACTTTCGCATTCTTCACATACTTGTTGAACAGATCCTGGGCTTTTTCTGGTTTGGATCACGTAGTGGTGTGGTACCACACTGAAACAGTCCATTAAACCTGGTTTGGATCAATATTTTAGAGGATAACGCATGTTAGGTCTAGGTTAGGTCGGGGATTTTCACTCATCAGACTCATACTCTCGCATTCTTCACATACTTGTTGAAGGGATCCTGGGTTTTTTCTGGTTTGGATCACGTATTAATGTGGTACCACACTGAAACAGTCGATTAAACCTGGTTTCGATCAGTATTTTAGAGGATATCGCAACATAAGTCTGGGATAGGTCTGGGATTTGACCTCATCAGACTCATACTTTCGCGTTTTTCACATACTTGTTGAACAGATCCTGGGTTTTTTCTGGTTTGGATCACGTAGTAGTGTGGTACCACACTGAAACAGTCCATTAAACCTGGTTTGGATCAATATTTTAGAGAATAACGCATGTTAGGTCTAGGTTAGTCCTGTGATTTTCACTCATCAGACTCATACTTTCGCATTCTTCACATACTTGTTGAACTGCTCCTGGGTTTTTTCTGGTTTGGATCACGTAGTAATGTGGTACCACACTGAAACAGTCGATTAAACCTGGTTTCGATCAATATTTTAGAGGATAACGCAAGTTAAGTCTGGGATTGGTCTGGGATTTGACCTCATCAAACTCATACTTTCGCACACTTCACATACTCGTTGAACAGATCCTGGGTTATTCTCTGGTTTGGATCACATAGTAATGTGGTACCACACTGAAACAGTCGATTAAACCAGGTTTCGATCAATATTTTTGAGGATAACGCATGTTAGGTCTAGGTTAGGCCTGGGATTTTCACTCTTCAAACTCATACTTTCGCATTCTTCACATACTTGTTGAACAGATCCTGGGGTTTTTCTGGTTTGGATCACGTAGTAGTGTGGTACCACACTGAGACAGTCCATTAAACCTGGTTTGGATCAATATTTTAGAGGATAACGCATGTTAGGTCTAGGTTAGGTCTGGGATTTTCACTCATCAGACTCATACTTTCGCATGCTTCACATACTTGTTGAACGGATCCTGGGCTTTTTCTGGTTTGGATCACGTAGGAGTGTGGTACCACACTGAAACAGTCCATTAAACCTGGTTTGGATCAATATTTTAGAGGATAACGCATGTTAGGTCTAGGTTAGGTCGGGGATTTTCACTCATCAGACTCATACTCTCGCATTCTTCACATACTTGTTGAAGGGATCCTGGGTTTTTTCTGGTTTGGATCACGTATTAATGTGGTACCACACTGAAACAGTCGATTAAACCTGGTTTCGATCAGTATTTTAGAGGATAACGCATGTTAGGTCTAGGTTAGGCCTGGGATTTTCACTCTTCAGACTCATACTTTCGCATTCTTCACATACTTGTTGAACAGATCCTGGGGTTTTTCTGGTTTGGATCACGTAGTAGTGTGGTACCACACTGAAACAGTCCATTAAACCTGGTTTGCATCAATATATTAGAGGATAACGCATGTTAGGTCTAGGTTAGGTGTGGGATTTTCACTCATCATACTCATACTTTCGCATGCTTCACATACTTGTTGAACGGATCCTGGGCTTTTTCTGGTTTGGATCACGTAGTAGTGTGGTACCACACTGAAACAGTCCATTAAACCTGGTTTGCATCAATATTTTAGAGGATAACGCATGTTAGGTCTAGGTTAGGTGTGGGATTTTCACTCATCATACTCATACTTTCGCATGCTTCACATACTCGTTGAACGGATCCTGGGCTTTTTCTGGTTTGGATCACGTAGTAGTGTGGTACCACACTGAAACAGTCCATTAAACCTGGTTTGGATCAATATTTTAGAGGATAACGCATGTTAGGTCTAGGTTAGGTCGGGGATTTTCACTCATCAGACTCATACTCTCGCATTCTTCACATACTTGTTGAAGGGATCCTGGGTTTTTTCTGGTTTGGATCACGTATTAATGTGGTACCACTCTGAAACAGTCGATTAAACCTGGTTTCGATCAGTATTTTAGAGGATAACGCAACATAAGTCTGGGATAGGTCTGGGATTTGACCTCATCAGACTCATTCTTTCGCGTTTTTCACATACTTGTTGAACAGATCCTGGGTTTTTTCTGGTTTGGATCACGTAGTAGTGTGGTACCACACTGAAACAGTCCATTAAACCTGGTTTGGATCAATATTTTAGAGGATAACGCATGTTAGGTCTAGGTTAGGTCGGGGATTCTCACTCATCAGACTCATACTTTCGCATTCTTCACATACTTGTTGAACGGATCCTGGGTTCTTTCTGGTTTGGATCACGTATTAATGTGGTACCACACTGAAACAGTCGATTAAACCTGGTTTCGATCAGTATTTTAGAGGATAACGCATGTTAGGTCTGGGATAGGTCTGGGATTTGACCTCATCAGGCTCATACTTTCGCATTCTTCACATACTTGTTGGGCGGATCCTGGGTTTTTTCTGGTTTGGAACCCGTAGTAATGTGGGACCACACTGAAACAATAAATTGAACCTGGTCTTGATAAATATTTTAGAGGATAACGCATGTTAGGTCTGGGTTAGGTCTAGGATTTGCCCTCATCAGGCTCATACTCTCGCATATTTCTCATACTTGATGGCTAGCTCCTGGGCTTTTTCTGGATTGCATCACGTAGTAATATAATACCACACTGAAACAGTCAATGAAACCTGGTTTCCATCACTATTTTAGAGGACAACGCAAGTTAGGTCTAGCTAAGGCCTGAGATTTTCACTGATCAGACTCATACTTTCGCATTCTTCACATACTTGTTGAACGGATCCTGGGTTTTTTCTGGTTTGGATCACGTAGTAATGTGGTACCACACTGAAACAGTCAATTAAACCTGGTTTCGATCAATATTTTAGAGAATAATTCATGTTAGGTCTAGGTTAGGTCTGGGATTTGCTCTCATCAGGCTCATTCTTTCGCATATTTCTCATACTTGATGGCTAGATCCTGGGCTTTTTCTGGATTGCATCACGTAGTAATGAAGTACACCACTGAAACAGTCAATTAAACCTGGTTTCCATCAATATCTTAGAGGACAACGCAAGTTAGGTCTGGGATATGTCTGGGATTTGACCTCATCAGACTCATACTTTCGCACACTTCACATACCCGTTGAACAGATCCTGGGTTATTTTCTGGGTTGGATGAGATAGTAATGTGGTACCACACTGAAACAGTCGATTAAACCAGGTTTCGATCAATATTTTAGAGGATGACGCATGTTAGGTCTAGGTTAGGCCTGGGATTTTCACTCATCAGACTCATACTTTCGCATTCTTCACATACTTGTTGAACAGATCCTGGGGTTTTTCTGGTTTGGATCACATAGTAATGTGGTACCACACTGATACAGTCGATTAAACCAGGTTTCGATCAATATTTTAGAGTATAACTCATGTTAGGTCTAGGTTAGGCCTGGGATTTTCATTTATCAGACTCATACTTTCACACACTTCACATACTCCTTGAACAGATCCCGGGTTATTTTCTGGGTTGGATCAGATAGTAATGTGGTACCACACTGAAACAGTCGATTAAACCAGGTTTCGGTCAATATTTTATAGGATGACGCAAGTTAGGTCTAGGTTAGGCCTGGGATTTTCACTCATCAGACTCATTCTTTCGCATATTTCTCATACTTGATGGCTAGATCCTGGGCTTTTTCTGGATTGCATCACGTAGTAATGAAGTACACCACTGAAACAGTCAATTAAACCTGGTTTCCATCAATATCTTAGAGGACAACGCAAGTTAGGTCTGGGATATGTCTGGGATTTGACCTCATCAGACTCATACTTTCGCACACTTCACATACCCGTTGAACAGATCCTGGGTTATTTTCTGGGTTGGATGAGATAGTAATGTGGTACCACACTGAAACAGTCGATTAAACCAGGTTTCGATCAATATTTTAGAGGATGACGCATGTTAGGTCTAGGTTAGGCCTGGGATTTTCACTCATCAGACTCATACTTTCGCATTCTTCACATACTTGTTGAACAGATCCTGGGGTTTTTCTGGTTTGGATCACATAGTAATGTGGTACCACACTGATACAGTCGATTAAACCAGGTTTCGATCAATATTTTAGAGTATAACTCATGTTAGGTCTAGGTTAGGCCTGGGATTTTCATTTATCAGACTCATACTTTCACACACTTCACATACTCCTTGAACAGATCCCGGGTTATTTTCTGGGTTGGATCAGATAGTAATGTGGTACCACACTGAAACAGTCGATTAAACCAGGTTTCGGTCAATATTTTATAGGATGACGCAAGTTAGGTCTAGGTTAGGCCTGGGATTTTCACTCATCAGACTCATTCTTTCGCATATTTCTCATACTTGATGGCTAGATCCTGGGCTTTTTCTGGATTGCATCACGTAGTAATGAAGTACAACACTGAAACAGTCAATTAAACCTGGTTTCCATCAATATCTTAGAGGACAACGCAAGTTAGGTCTGGGATATGTCTGGGATTTGCCCTCATCAGGCTCATACTTTCGCGTTTTTCACATACTTGTTGAACAGATCCTGGGTATTTTCAGGTTTGGATCACGTTGTAGTGTGGTACCACACTGAAAGAGTCCATTAAACCTGGTTTGGATCAATATTTTAGAGGATAACGCATGTTAGGTCTAGGTTAGCCCTGGGATTTTCAATCATCAGACTCATACTTTCGCATTCTTCACATACTTGTTGACCTGATCGAGGGTTTTTTCTGCTTTGGATCACGTAGTAAAGTGGTACCACACTAAAACAGTCAATTAAACCTGGTTTCGGTCAATATTTTAGAGGTTAACGAAAGTTATGTCTAGGTTAGGCCTGGGATTTTCACTCATCAGACACATACTTTCGCATTCTTCACATGCTTGTTGAACGGATCCAGGGTTTTTTCTGGTTTGGATCACGTAGTAATGTGGGTCCACACTGAAACAGTCAATTAAACCTGATTTCGATCAATATTTTAGAGAATAATTCATGTTAGGTCTAGGTCAGGTCTGGGATTTGCTCTCATCAGGCTCATTCTTTCGCATATTTCTCATACTTCATGGCCAGATCCTGGGCTTTTTCTGGATTGCATCACGTAGTAATGAAGTACAACACTGAAACTGTCAATTAAACCTGGTTTCCATCAATATCTTAGAGGACAACGCAAGTTAGGTCTGGGATATGTCTGGGATTTGACCTCATCAAACTCATACCTTCGCACACATCACATACTCGTTGAACAGATCCTGGGTTATTTTCTGGTTTGGATCACATAGTAATGTGGTACCACACTGAAACAGTCGATTAAACCAGGTTTCGATCAATATTTTTGAGGATAACGCATGTTAGGTCTAGGTTAGGCCTGGGATTTTCACTCATCAGACTCATACTTTCGCATTCTTCACATACTTGTAGAACGGATCCTGGGTTTTTTCTGGTTTGGATCACGTAGTAATGTGGGACCACACTGAAACAGTCAATTAAACCTGGTTTCGATCAATATTTTAGAGAATAATTCATGTTAGGTCTAGGTTAGGTCTGGGATTTGCCCTCATCAGGCTCATACATTCGCACACTTCACATACTCCTTGAACAGATCCTGGGTTATTTTCTGGGTTTGGATCACATAGTAATGTGGTACCACACTGAAACAGTCGATTAAACCAGGTTTCGATCAATATTTTAGAGGATAACGCATGTTAGGTCTAGGTTAGCCCTGGGATTTTCACTCATCAGACTTATACTTTCGCATTCTTCACATACTTGTAGAACGGAACCTGGGTTTTTTCTGGTTTGGATCACGTAGTAATGTGGTACCACACTGAAACAGTCGATTAAACCTGGTTTCGATCAATATTTTAGAGAATAATTCATGTTAGGTCTAGGTTAGGTCTGGGATTTGCTCTCATCAGGCTCTTTCTTTCGCATATTTCTCATACATGTTGAACAGATACTGGGTTTTTTCTTGTTTGGAACCCGTAGTAATGTGGGACCACACTGAAACAATAAATTAAACCTGGTCTTGATAAATATTTTAGAGGATAACGCATGTTAGGTCAGGGTTAGGTCTAGGATTTGCCCTCATCAGGCTCATACTTTCGCATATTTCTCATACTTCATAGCTAGATCCTGGGCTGTTTCTGGATTGTATCACGTAGTAATGTGGTACCTCGCTGAAACAGTCAATTAAACCTGGTTTCGATCAATATTTTAGAGGATAACGCAAGTTAGGTCTGGGATAGGTCTAGGATTTGCCCTCATCAGGCTCTTACTTTCGCATATTTCTCATACTTCATGGCTAGATCCTGGGCTATTTCTGGATTGGATCACGTAGTAAAGTGGTACCACACTGAAACATTCAATGAAACCTTGTCTCGATAATTATTTTAGAGGATAACGCATCTTAGGTCTGGGTTAGGTCTAAGATTTGCCCTCATCAGGCTCACAGTTTCGCGTTTTTCACATACTTGTTGAACAGATCCTAGGTTTTGTCTGGTTCGGATCACGAAGTAGTGTGGTACCACACTGAAGCAGTCCATTAAACCTGGTTTCGCTCAATACTTTAGAGGATAACGCATGTTAGGTCTGGGTTAGGTCTAGGATTTGCCCTCATCAGGCTCATTCTTTCGCATATTACTCAAACTTGATGGCTAGATCCTGGGCTTTTTCTGGATTGCATCGCGTAGTAATGTGGTACCACACTGAAACAGTCAATTAAGCCTGGTTTCCATCAATATCTTAGAGGACAACGCAAGTTAGGTCTGGGATAGGTATGGGATTTGCCCTCATCAGGCTCATACTTTCGCGTTTTTCACATACTTGTTGAACAGATCCTGGGTTGTTTCTGGTTTGTATCACGTAGTAGTGTGGTACCACACTGAAACAGTCCATTAAACCTGGTTTGGATCAATATTTTAGAGGATAACGCATGTTAGGTCTAGGTTAGGTCGGGGATTCTCACTCATCAGACTCATACTTTCGCATTCTTCACATACTTGTTGAACAGATCCTGGGGTTTTTCTGGTTTGGATCACGTAGGAATGTGGTACCACACTGAAACAGTCGATTAAACCTGGTTTCGATCAATATTTTAGAGGATAACGCAAGTTAGGTCTGGGATAGGTCTGGGATTTGACCTCATCAGACTCATACTTTCGCACACTTCACATACCCGTTGAACAGATCCTGGGTTATTTTCTGGGTTGGATCAGATAGTAATGTGGTACCACACTGAAACAGTCGATTAAACCAGGTTTCGATCAATATTTTAGAGGATGACGCATGTTAGGTCTAGGTTAGGCCTGGGATTTTCACTCATCAGACTCATACTTTCGCATTCTTCACATACTTGTTGAACAGATCCTGGGGTTTTTCTGGTTTGGATCACATAGTAATGTGGTACCACACTGATACAGTCGATTAAACCAGGTTTCGATCAATATTTTAGAGTATAACTCATGTTAGGTCTAGGTTAGGCCTGGGATTTTCATTTATCAGACTCATACTTTCACACACTTCACATACTCCTTGAACAGATCCTGGGTTATTTTCTGGGTTGGATCAGATAGTAATGTGGTACCACACTGAAACAGTCGATTAAACCAGGTTTCGATCAATATTTTAGAGGATGACGCATGTTAGGTCTAGGTTAGGCCTGGGATTTTCACTCATCAGACTCATACTTTCGCATTCTTCACATACTTGTTGAACGGAGCCTGGGTTTTTTCTGGTTTGGATCACGTAGTAATGTGGGACCACACTGAAACGGTCAATTAAACCTGGTTTCGATCAATATTTTAGAGAATAATTCATGTTAGGTCTAGGTTAGGTCTGGGATTTGCTCTCATCAGGCTCATACTTTCGCATTCTTCACATACTTGTTGGACGGATCCTGGGTTTTTTCTGGTTTGGAACCCGTAGTAATGTGGGACCACACTGAAACAATAAATTGAACCTGGTCTTGATAAATATTTTAGAGGATAACGCATGTTAGGTCTGGGTTAGGTCTAGGATTTGCCCTCATCAGGCTCATACTCTCGCATATTTCTCATACTTGATGGCTAGCTCCTGGGCTTTTTCTGGATTGCATCACGTAGTAATATAATACCACACTGAAACAGTCAATGACACCTGGTTTCCATCACTATTTTAGAGGACAACGCAAGTTAGGTCTAGCTAAGGCCTGAGATTTTCACTGATCAGACTCATACTTTCGCATTCTTCACATACTTGTTGAACGGATCCTGGGTTTTTTCTGGTTTGGATCACGTAGTAATGAAGTACAACACTGAAACTGTCAATTAAACCTGGTTTCCATCAATATCATAGAGGACAACGCAAGTTAGGTCTGGGATATGTCTGGGATTTGCCCTCATCAGGCTCATACTTTCGCGTTTTTCACATACTTGTTGAACAGATCCTGGGTCTTTTCAGGTTTGGATCACGTAGTAATGTGGTACCACACTGAAACAGTCGATTAAACCTGGTTTCGATCAATATTTTAGAGGATAACGCAAGTTAAGTCTGGGATTGGTCTGGGATTTGACCTCATCAAACTCATACCTTCGCACACATCACATACTCGTTGAACAGATCCTGGGTTATTTTCTGGTTTGGATCACATAGTAATGTGGTACCACACTGAAACAGTCGATTAAACCAGGTTTCGATCAATATTTTTGAGGATAACGCATGTTAGGTCTAGGTTAGGCCTGGGATTTTCACTCATCAGACTCATACTTTCGCATTCTTCACATACTTGTAGAACGGATCCTGGGTTTTTTCTGGTTTGGATCACGTAGTAATGTGGGACCACACTGAAACAGTCAATTAAACCTGGTTTCGATCAATATTTTAGAGAATAATTCATGTTAGGTCTAGGTTAGGTCTGGGATTTGCCCTCATCAGGCTCATACTTTCGCACACTTCACATACTCCTTGAACAGATCCTGGGTTATTTTCTGGGTTTGGATCACATAGTAATGTGGTACCACACTGAAACAGTCGATTAAACCAGGTTTCGATCAATATTTTAGAGGATAACGCATGTTAGGTCTAGGTTAGCCCTGGGATTTTCACTCATCAGACTCATACTTTCGCATTCTTCACATACTTCTAGAACGGAACCTGGGTTTTTTCTGGTTTGGATCGCGTAGTAATGTGGTACCACACTGAAACAGTCAATTAAACCTGGTTTCGATCAATATTTTAGAGAATAATTCATGTTAGGTCTAGGTTAGGTCTGGGATTTGCTCTCATCAGGCTCTTTCTTTCGCATATTTCTCATACATGTTGAACAGATACTGGGTTTTTTCTTGTTTGGAACCCGTAGTAATGTGGGACCACACTGAAACAATAAATTAAACCTGGTCTTGATAAATATTTTAGAGGATAACGCATGTTAGGTCAGGGTTAGGTCTAGGATTTGCCCTCATTAGGCTCATACTTTCGCATATTTCTCATACTTCATAGCTAGATCCTGGGCTGTTTCTGGATTGTATCACGTAGTAATGTGGTACCTCGCTGAAACAGTCAATTAAACCTGGTTTCGATCAATATTTTAGAGGATAACGCAAGTTAGGACTGGGATAGGTCTAGGATTTGCCCTCATCAGGCTCTTACTTTCGCATATTTCTCATACTTCATGGCTAGATCCTGGGCTATTTCTGGATTGCATCACGTAGTAATGAAGTACAACACTGAAACAGTCAATTAAACCTGGTTTCCATCAATATCTTAGAGGACAACGCAAGTTAGGTCTGGGATAGGTATGGGATTTGCCCTCATCAGGCTCATACTTTCGCGTTTTTCACATACTTGTTGAACAGATCCTGGGTTTTTTCTGGTTTGTATCACGTAGTAGTGTGGTACCACACTGAAACAGTCCATTAAACCTGGTTTGGATCAATATTTTAGAGGATAACGCATGTTAGGTCTAGGTTAGGTCGGGGATTCTCACTCATCAGACTCATACTTTCGCATTCTTCACATACTTGTTGAACAGATCCTGGGGTTTTTCTGGTTTGGATCACGTAGGAATGTGGTACCACACTGAAACAGTCGATTAAACCTGGTTTCGATCAATATTTTAGAGGATAACGCAAGTTAGGTCTGGGATAGGTCTGGGATTTGACCTCATCAGACTCATACTTTCGCACACTTCACATACCCGTTGAACAGATCCTGGGTTATTTTCTGGGTTGGATCAGATAGTAATGTGGTACCACACTGAAACAGTCGATTAAACCAGGTTTCGATCAATATTTTAGAGGATGACGCATGTTAGGTCTAGGTTAGGCCTGGGATTTTCACTCATCAGACTCATACTTTCGCATTCTTCACATACTTGTTGAACAGATCCTGGGGTTTTTCTGGTTTGGATCACATAGTAATGTGGTACCACACTGATACAGTCGATTAAACCAGGTTTCGATCAATATTTTAGAGTATAACTCATGTTAGGTCTAGGTTAGGCCTGGGATTTTCATTTATCAGACTCATACTTTCACACACTTCACATACTCCTTGAACAGATCCTGGGTTATTTTCTGGGTTGGATCAGATAGTAATGTGGTACCACACTGAAACAGTCGATTAAACCAGGTTTCGATCAATATTTTAGAGGATGACGCATGTTAGGTCTAGGTTAGGCCTGGGATTTTCACTCATCAGACTCATACTTTCGCATTCTTCACATACTTGTTGAACGGAGCCTGGGTTTTTTCTGGTTTGGATCACGTAGTAATGTGGGACCACACTGAAACGGTCAATTAAACCTGGTTTCGATCAATATTTTAGAGAATAATTCATGTTAGGTCTAGGTTAGGTCTGGGATTTGCTCTCATCAGGCTCATACTTTCGCATTCTTCACATACTTGTTGGACGGATCCTGGGTTTTTTCTGGTTTGGAACCCGTAGTAATGTGGGACCACACTGAAACAATAAATTGAACCTGGTCTTGATAAATATTTTAGAGGATAACGCATGTTAGGTCTGGGTTAGGTCTAGGATTTGCCCTCATCAGGCTCATACTCTCGCATATTTCTCATACTTGATGGCTAGCTCCTGGGCTTTTTCTGGATTGCATCACGTAGTAATATAATACCACACTGAAACAGTCAATGAAACCTGGTTTCCATCACTATTTTAGAGGACAACGCAAGTTAGGTCTAGCTAAGGCCTGAGATTTTCACTGATCAGACTCATACTTTCGCATTCTTCACATACTTGTTGAACGGATCCTGGGTTTTTTCTGGTTTGGATCACGTAGTAATGAAGTACAACACTGAAACTGTCAATTAAACCTGGTTTCCATCAATATCTTAGAGGACAACGCAAGTTAGGTCTGGGATATGTCTGGGATTTGCCCTCATCAGGCTCATACTTTCGCGTTTTTCACATACTTGTTGAACAGATCCTGGGTCTTTTCAGGTTTGGATCACGTAGTAATGTGGTACCACACTGAAACAGTCGATTAAACCTGGTTTCGATCAATATTTTAGAGGATAACGCAAGTTAAGTCTGGGATTGGTCTGGGATTTGACCTCATCAAACTCATACCTTCGCACACATCACATACTCGTTGAACAGATCCTGGGTTATTTTCTGGTTTGGATCACATAGTAATGTGGTACCACACTGAAACAGTCGATTAAACCAGGTTTCGATCAATATTTTTGAGGATAACGCATGTTAGGTCTAGGTTAGGCCTGGGATTTTCACTCATCAGACTCATACTTTCGCATTCTTCACATACTTGTAGAACGGATCCTGGGTTTTTTCTGGTTTGGATCACGTAGTAATGTGGGACCACACTGAAACAGTCAATTAAACCTGGTTTCGATCAATATTTTAGAGAATAATTCATGTTAGGTCTAGGTTAGGTCTGGGATTTGCCCTCATCAGGCTCATACTTTCGCACACTTCACATACTCCTTGAACAGATCCTGGGTTATTTTCTGGGTTTGGATCACATAGTAATGTGGTACCACACTGAAACAGTCGATTAAACCAGGTTTCGATCAATATTTTAGAGGATAACGCATGTTAGGTCTAGGTTAGCCCTGGGATTTTCACTCATCAGACTCATACTTTCGCATTCTTCACATACTTGTAGAACGGAACCTGGGTTTTTTCTGGTTTGGATCACGTAGTAATGTGGTACCACACTGAAACAGTCAATTAAACCTGGTTTCGATCAATATTTTAGAGAATAATTCATGTTAGGTATAGGTTAGGTCTGGGATTTGCTCTCATCAGGCTCTTTCTTTCGCATATTTCTCATACATGTTGAACAGATACTGGGTTTTTTCTTGTTTGGAACCCGTAGTAATGTGGGACCACACTGAAACAATAAATTAAACCTGGTCTTGATAAATATTTTAGAGGATAACGCATGTTAGGTCAGGGTTAGGTCTAGGATTTGCCCTCATTAGGCTCATACTTTCGCATATTTCTCATACTTCATAGCTAGATCCTGGGCTGTTTCTGGATTGTATCACGTAGTAATGTGGTACCTCGCTGAAACAGTCAATTAAACCTGGTTTCGATCAATATTTTAGAGGATAACGCAAGTTAGGACTGGGATAGGTCTAGGATTTGCCCTCATCAGGCTCTTACTTTCGCATATTTCTCATACTTCATGGCTAGATCCTGGGCTATTTCTGGATTGGATCACGTAGTAAAGTGGTACCACACTGAAACATTCAATGAAACCTTGTCTCGATAATTATTTTAGAGGATAACGCATCTTAGGTCTGGGTTAGGTCTAAGATTTGCCCTCATCAGGCTCACAGTTTCGCGTTTTTCACATACTTGTTGAACAGATCCTGGGTTTTGTCTGGTTCGGATCACGAAGTAGTGTGGTACCACACTGAAGCAGTCCATTAAACCTGGTTTCGCTCAATATTTTAGAGGATAACGCATGTTAGGTCTAGGTTATGTCTGGGATTTGCTCTCATCAGGATCATTCTTTCGCATATTTCTCATACTTGATGGCTAGATCCTGGGCTTTTTCTGGATTGCATCACGTAGTAATGTAGTACCACACTAAACAGTCAATGAAACCTGGTTTCCATCACTATTTTAGAGGACAACGCAAGTTAGGTCTAGGTAAGGCCTGAGATTTTCACTGATCAGACTCATACTTTCGCATTCTTCACATACTTGTTGAACGGATCCTGGGTTTTTTCTGGTTTGGATCACGTAGTAATGTGGTACCACACTGAAACAGTCGATTAAACCTGGTTTCGATCAATATTTTAGAGAATAATTCATGTTAGGTCTAGGTTAGGTCTGGGATTTGCTCTCATCAGGCTCATTCTTTCGCATATTTCTCATACTTGATGGCTAGATCCTGGGCTATTTCTGGATTGCATCACGTAGTAATGAAGTACAACACTGAAACAGTCAATTAAACCTGGTTTCCATCAATATCTTAGAGGACAACGCAAGTTAGGTCTGGGATATGTCTGGGATTTGCCCTCATCAGGCTCATACTTTCGCGTTTTTCACATACTTGTTGAACAAATCCTGGGTTTTTTCAGGTTTGGATCACGTTGTAGTGTGGTACCACACTGAAACAGTCCATTAAACCTGGTTTGGATCAATATTTTAGAGGATAACGCATGTTAGGTCTAGGTTAGCCCTGGGATTTTCACTCATCAGACTCATACTTTCGCATTCTTCACATACTTGTTGAACTGATCCTGGGTTTTTTCTGGTTTGGATCACGTAGTAATGTGGTACCACACTGAAACAGTCGATTAAACCTGGTTTCGATCAATATTTTAGAGGATAACGCAAGTTAAGTCTGGGATTGGCCTGGGATTTGACCTCATCAAACTCATACTTTCGCACACTTCACATACTCGTTGAACAGATCCTGGGTTATTTTCTGGTTTGGATCACATAGTAATGTGGTACCACACTGAAACAGTCGATTAAACCAGGTTTCGATCAATATTTTTGAGGATAACGCATGTTAGGTCTAGGTTAGGCCTGGGATTCTCACACTTCAGACTCATACTTTCGCATTCTTCACATACTTGTTGAACAGATCCTGGGTTTTTTCTGGTTTGGATCACTTAGTAGTGTGGTACCGCACTGAAACAGTCCATTAAACCTGCTTGCGATCAATATTTTTGGGGAAACGCATGTTAGGACTGGGTTAGGTCTAGGATTTGCCCTCATCAGGCTCATTCTTTCGCGTATGTCTCAAACTTGATGGCTAGATCCTGGGCTTTTTCTGGATTGCATCACGTAGTAATGTGGTACCACACTGAAACATTCAATTAAACCTGGTCTTGACAAATATTTTAGAGGATAACGCATTTTAGGTCTGGGTTAGGTCTAGGATTTGCCCTCATCAGGCTCATACTTTGGCATATTTCTCATACTTCATTGGTAGATCCTGGGCTTTTTCTGGATTGCATCACGTAGTAATGAAGTACAACACTGAAACAGTCAATTAAACCTGGTTTCCATCAATATCTTAGAGGACAACGCAAGTTAGGTCTGGGATAGGTCTTGGACTTGCCCTCATCAGACTCATACTTTCGCGTTTTTCACATACTTGTTGAACAGATCCTGGGTTTTTTCACGTTTGGATCATGTAGTAGTGTGGTACGACACTGAAACAGTCCATTAAACCTGGTTTGGATCAATATTTTAGAGGATAACGCATGTTAGGTCTAGGTTAGGTCTGGGATTTTCACTCATCAGACTCATACTTTCGCATTCTTCACATACTTGTTGAACGGATCCTGGGTTTTTTCCGGTTTGGATCACGTAGTAATGTGGGTCCACACTGAAACAATCAATTAAACCTGGTCTTGATAAATATTTTAGAGGATAACGCATTGTAGGTATCGGATAGGTCTGGGATTTGCCCTCATCAGACTCATAGTTTCGCACACTTCACATACTCGTTGAACAGATCCTGGGTTTTTTCTGGTTTGGATCACGTAGTAATGTGGTACCACACTGAAACAGTCGATGAAACCTGGTTTCGATCAATATTTTAGAGGATAACGCAAGTTAAGTCTGGGATTGGTCTGGGATTTGACCTCATCAGACTCATACTTTCGCACACTTCACATACTCGTTGAACAGATCCTGGGTTATTTTCTGGTTTGGACCACATAGTCATGTGGTACCACACTGAAACAGTCGATTAAACCAGGTTTCGATCAATATATTTGAGGATAACGCATGTTAGGTCTAGGTAAGGCCTGGGATTTTCACTCATCAGGCTCCTACTTTCGCATTCTTCACATACTTGTTGAACGGATCCTGGGTTTTTTCTGGTTTGGATCACGTAGTAATGTGGGACCACACTGAAACAGTCAACTAAACCTGGTTTCGATCAATATTTTAGAGAATAATTCATGTTAGGTCTAGGTTAGGTCTGGGATTTGCTCTCATCAGGCTCATTCTTTCGCATATTTCTCATACTTGATGGCTAGATCCTGGGCTTTTTCTGGATTGCATCACGTAGTAATGAAGTACAACACTGAAACAGTCAATTAACCCTGGTTTCCATCAATATCTTAGAGGACAACGCAAGTTAGGTCTGGGATAGGTCTGGGATTTGCCCTCATCAGGCTCATACTTTCGCATTCTTCACAAACTTGTTGAACTGATCCTGGGTTATTTTCTGGTTTAGACCACATAGTAATGTGGTACCTCACTGGAACAGTCGATTAAACCAGGTTTCGATCAATATTTTAGAGTATAACGCAAGTTAGGTCTAGCTAAGGCCTGAGATTTTCACTGATCAGACTCATACTTTCGCATTCTTCACATACTTGTTGAACGGATCCTGGGTTTTTTCTGGTTTGGATCACGTAGTAATGTGGTACCACACTGAAACAGTCAATTAAACCTGGTTTCGATCAATATTTTAGAGAATAATTCATGTTAGGTCTAGGTTAGGTCTGGGATTTGCTCTCATCAGGCTCATTCTTTCGCATATTTCTCATACTTGATGGCTAGATCCGGGGCTTTCTCTGGATTGCATCACGTAGTAATGAAGTACACCACTGAAACAGTCAATTAAACCTGGTTTCCATCAATATCTTAGAGGACAACGCAAGTTAGGTCTGGGATATGTCTGGGATTTGCCCTCATCAGGCTCATACTTTCGCGTTTTTCACATACTTGTTGAACAGATCCTGGGTATTTTCAGGTTTGGATCACGTTGTAGTGTGGTACCACACTGAAACAGTCCATTAAACCTGGTTTGGATCAATATTTTAGAGGATAACGCATGTTAGGTCTAGGTTAGCCCTGGGATTTTCACTCATCAGACACATACTTTCGCATTCTTCACATGCTTGTTGAACGGATCCAGGGTTTTTTCTGGTTTGGATCACGTAGTAATGTGGGTCCACACTGAAACAGTCAATTAAACCTGATTTCGATCAATATTTTAGAGAATAATTCATGTTAGGTCTAGGTCAGGTCTGGGATTTGCTCTCATCAGGCTCATTCTTTCGCATATTTCTCATACTTCATGGCTAGATCCTGGGCTTTTTATGGATTGCATCACGTAGTAATGAAGTACAACACTGAAACAGTCAATTAAACCTGGTTTCCATCAATATCTTAGAGGACAACGCAAGTTAGGTCTGGGATATGTCTGGGATTTGCCCTCATCAGGCTCATACTTTCGCGTTTTTCACATACTTGTTGAACAGATCCTGGACTTTTCAGGTTTGGATCACGTAGTAATGTGGTACCACACTGAAACAGTCGATTAAACCTGGTTTCGATCAATATCTTAGAGGATAACGCAAGTTAAGTCTGGGATTGGTCTGGGATTTGACCTCATCAAACTCATACCTTCGCACACATCACATACTGGTTGAACAGATCCTGGGTTATTTTCTGGTTTGGATCACATAGTAATGTGGTACCACACTGAAACAGTCGATTAAACCAGGTTTCGATCAATATTTTTGAGGATAACGCATGTTAGGTCTAGGTTAGGCCTGGGATTTTCACTCATCAGACTCATACTTTCGCATTCTTCACATACTTGTTGTACGGATCCTGGGTTTTTTCTGGTTTGGATCACGTAGTAATGTGGTACCACACTGAAACAGTCGATTAAACCTGGTTTCGATCAAAATTTTAGAGGATAACGCAAGTTAGGTCTGGGATAGGTCTCGGATTTGAACTCATCAGACTCCTACTTTCGCACACTTCACATACTCCTTGAACAGATCCTGGGTTATTTTCTGGGTTTGGATCACATAGTAATGTGGTACCACACTGAAACAGTCGATTAAACCAGGTTTCGATCAATATTTTAGAGGATAACGCATGTTAGGTCTAGGTTAGGCCTGAGATTTTCACTGATCAGACTCATACTTTCGCATTCTTCACATACTTGTTGAACGGATCCTGGGTTTTTTCTGGTTTGGATCACGTAGTAATGTGGTACCACACTGAAACAGTCAATTAAACCTGGTTTCGATCAATATTTTAGAGAATAATTCATGTTAGGTCTAGGTTAGGTCTGGGATTTGCTCTCATCAGGCTCTTTCTTTCGCATATTTCTCATACATGTTGAACAGATACTGGGTTTTTTCTGGTTTGGAACCCGTAGTAATGTGGGACCACACTGAAACAATAAATTAAACCTGGTCTTGATAAATATTTTAGAGGATAACGCATGTTAGGTCAGGGTTAGGTCTAGGATTTGCCCTCATCAGGCTCATACTTTCGCATATTTCTCATACTTCATAGCTAGATCCTGGGCTGTTTCTGGATTGTATCACGTAGTAATGTGGTACCTCGCTGAAACAGTCAATTAAACCTGGTTTCGATCAATATTTTAGAGGATAACGCAAGTTAGGTCTGGGATAGGTCTAGGATTTGCCCTCATCAGGCTCTTACTTTCGCATATTTCTCATACTTCATGGCTAGATCCTGGGCTATTTCTGGATTGGATCACGTTGTAGTGTGGTACCACACTGAAACAGTCCATTAAACCTGGTTTGGATCAATATTTTAGAGGATAACGCATGTTAGGTCTAGGTTAGCCCTGGGATTTTCACTCATCAGACACATACTTTCGCATTCTTCACATACTTGTTGAACTGATCCTGGGTTTTTTCTGGTTTGGATCACGTAGTAATGTGGTACCACACTGAAACAGTCGATTAAACCTGGTTTCGATCAATATTTTAGAGGATAACGCAAGTTAAGTCTGGGATTGGCCTGGGATTTGACCTCATCAAACTCATACTTTCGCACACTTCACATACTCGTTGAACAGATCCTGGGTTATTTTCTGGTTTGGATCACATAGTAATGTGGTACCACACTGAAACAGTCGATTAAACCAGGTTTCGATCAATATTCTTGAGGATAACGCATGTTAGGTCGTGGTTAGGCCTGGGATTTTCACTCTTCAGACTCATACTTTCGCATTCTTCACATACTTGTTGAACAGATCCTGGGTTTTTTCTGGTTTGGATCACTTAGTAGTGTGGTACCGCACTGAAACAGTCCATTAAACCTGCTTGCGATCAATATTTTTGAGGATAACGCATGTTAGGACTGGGTTAGGTCTAGGATTTGCCCTCATCAGGCTCATTCTTTCGCGTATGTCTCAAACTTGATGGCTAGATCCTGGGCTTTTTCTGGATTGCATCACGTAGTAATGTGGTACCACACTGAAACATTCAATTAAACCTGGTCTTGACAAATATTTTAGAGGATAACGCATTTTAGGTCTGGGTTAGGTCTAGGATTTGCCCTCATCAGGCTCATACTTTCGCATATTTCTCATACTTGATGGCTAGATCCTGGGCTGTTTCTGGATTGTATCACGTAGTAATGTGGTACCACGCTGAAACAGTCGATTAAACCTGGTTTCGATCAATATTCTTGAGGATAACGCATATTAGGTCTAGGTTAGGCCGAGGATTTTCACTCATCAGACTCACACTTTCGCATTCTTCACATACTTGTTGAACGGATCCTGGGTTTTTACTGGTTTGGATCACGTAGTAATGTGGTACCACACTGAAACATTCAATTAAACCTGGTCTTGATAAATATTTTAGAGGATAACGCATGTTAGGTCTGGGTTAGGTCTAGGATTTGCCCTCATCAGGCTCATACTTTCGCATATTTCTCATACTTCATGGCTGGATCCTGGGCTATTTCTGGATTGGATCACGTAGTAATGTGGTACCACAATGAAACAGTCAATTAAACCAGGATTTGATGAATATTTTAGAGAATACTTCATGTTAGGCCAGACCTAACATGGTTAGGACTAGGATTTGCCCTCATCAGGCTCATACTTTCGCGTTTTTCACATACTTGTTGAACAGATCCTGGGCTTTTTCTGGATTGCATCACGTAGTAATGAAGTACAACACTGAAACACTCAATTAAACCTGGTTTCCATCAATATTATTGAGGATAACGCATGTTAGGTCTAGGTTAGGCCTGGGATTTTCACTCATCAGACTCATCCTTTCGCATTCTTCACATATTTGTTGAACGGATCCTGTGCTATTTCTGGATTGGATCACGTAGTAATGTGGTACCACACTCAAACAGTCAATTAAACCTGGTTTTGATCAATATTTTGGAGAATAACGCATGTTAGGTCTGGGTTAGGTCTGGGATTTTCACTCATCAGACTCATACCTTCGCATTCTTCACATACTTGTTGAACGGAACCTGGGCTATTTCTGGATTGGTTCACGTAGTAATGTGGTACCACACTGAAACATTCAATTAAACCTGATCTTGATAAATATTTGAGAGGATAACGCATGTTAGGTTTGGGTTAAGTCTAGGATTTGCCTCCATCAGGCTCATACTTTCGCATATTTCTCATACTTGATGGCTAGATCCTGGGCTGTTTCTGGATTGTATCACGTAGTAATGTGGTACCACGCTGAAACAGTCAATTAAACCTGGTTTCGATCAATATTTTAGAGGATAACGCAAGGTAGGTCTGGCATAGGTCTGGGATTCGCCCTCATCAGACTCATACTTTCGCGTTTTTCACATACTTGTTGACCTGATCGAGGGTTTTTTCTGCTTTGGATCACGTAGTAAAGTGGTACCACATTGAAACAGTCCATTAAACCTGGTTTGGATCAATATTTTAGAGGATAACGCATGTTAGGTCTAGGTTAGCCCTGGGATTATCACTCATCAGACTCATATTTTCGCATTCTTCACATACTTGTTGAACGGATCCTGGGTTTTTTCTGGTTTGGATCACGTAGTAATGTGGTACCACACTGAAACAGTCCATTAAACCTGCTTGCGTTCAATATTTTAGAGGATAACGCATGTTAGGTTTGGGTTAAGTCTAGGATTTGCCCTCATCAGGCTCATTCTTTCGCATATTTCTCATACTTGATGGCTAGATCCGGGGCTTTCTCTGGATTGCATCACGTAGTAATGAAGTACACCACTGAAACAGTCAATTAAACCTGGTTTCCATCAATATCTTAGAGGACAACGCAAGTTAGGTCTGGGATAGGTCTTGGACTTGCCCTCATCAGACTCATACTTTCGCGTTTTTCACATACTTGTTGAACAGATCCTGGGTTTTTTCAGGTTTGGATCATGTAGTAGTGTGGTACCACACTGAAACAGTCCATTAAACCTGGTTTGGATCAATATTTTAGAGGATAACGCATGTTAGGTCTAGGTTAGGTCTGGGATTATCACTCATCAGACTCATATTTTCGCATTCTTCACATACTTGTTGAACGGATCCTGGGTTTTTTCTGGTTTGGATCACGTAGTAATGTGGTACCACACTGAAACAGTCCATTAAACCTGCTTGCGTTCAATATTTTAGAGGATAACGCATGTTAGGTTTGGGTTAAGTCTAGGATTTGCCCTCATCAGGCTCATACTTTCGCATATTTCTCATACTTCATGGCTAGATCCTGGGCTTTTTCTGGATTGCATCACGTAGTAATGTGGTACCACACTGAAACATTCAATTAAACCTGGTCTTGACAAATATTTTAGAGGATAACGCATTTTAGGTCTGGGTTAGGTCTAGGATTTGCCCTCATCAGGCTCATACTTTCGCATATTTCTCATACTTCATGGGTAGATCCTGGGCTTTTTCTGGATTGCATCACGTAGTAATGAAGTACAACACTGAAACAGTCAATTAAACCTGGTTTCCATCAATATCTTAGAGGACAACGCAAGTTAGGTCTGGGATAGGTCTTGGACTTGCCCTCATCAGACTCATACTTTCGCGTTTTTCACATACTTGTTGAACAGATCCTGGGTTTTTTCAGGTTTGGATCATGTAGTAGTGTGGTACCACACTGAAACAGTCCATTAAACCTGGTTTGGATCAATATTTTAGAGGATAACGCATGTTAGGTCTAGGTTAGGTCTGGGATTTTCACTCATCAGACTCATACTTTCGCATTCTTCACATACTTGTTGAGCGGATCCTGGGTTTTTTCTGGTTTGGACCACGTAGTAATGTGGGTCCACACTGAAACAATCAATTAAACCTGGTCTTGATAAATATTTTAGAGGATAACGCATTGTAGGTCTGGGATAGGTCTGGGATTTGACCTCATCAGACTCATACTTTCGCACACTTCACATACTCGTTGAACAGATCCTGGGTTATTTTCTGGTTTGGACCACATAGTAATGTGGTACCACACTGAAACAGTCGATTAAACCAGGTTTCGATCAATATATTTGAGGATAACGCATGTTAGGTCTAGGTTAGGCCTGGGATTTTCACTCATCAGGCTCATACTTTCGCATTCTTCACATACTTGTTGAACGGATCCTGGGTTTTTTCTGGTTTGGATCACGTAGTAATGTGGGACCACACTGAAACAGTCAACTAAACCTGGTTTCGATCAATATTTTAGAGAATAATTCATGTTAGGTCTAGGTTAGGTCTGGGATTTGCTCTCATCAGGCTCATTCTTTCGCATATTTCTCATACTTGATGGCTAGATCCTGGGCTTTTTCTGGATTGCATCACGTAGTAATGAAGTACAACACTGAAACAGTCAATTAACCCTGGTTTCCATGAATATCTTAGAGGACAACGCAAGTTAGGTCTGGGATAGGTCTGGGATTTGCCCTCGTCAGGCTCATACTTTCGCATTCTTCACAAACTTGTTGAACTGATCCTGGGTTATTTTCCGGTTTGGACCACATAGTAATGTGGTACCACACTGGAACAGTCGATTAAACCAGGTTTCGATCGATATTTTAGAGTATAACTCATGTTAGGTCTAGGTTAGGCCTGGGATTTTCATTTATCTGACTCATATTTACGCGTTTTTCACATACTTGTTGAACAGATCCTGGGTTTTTTCTGGTTTGGATCACGAAGTAGTGTGGTACCACACTGAAACAGTCCATTAAACCTGGTTTCGCTCAATATTTTAGAGGATAACGCATGTTAGGTCTAGGTTAGGTCTGGGATTTGACCTCATCAAACTCATACTTTCGCACACTTCACATACTCGTTGAACAGATCCTGGGTTATTTTCTGGTTTGGATCACATAGTAATGTGGTACCACACTGAAACAGTCGATTAAACCAGGTTTCGATCAATATTCTTGAGGATAACGCATGTTAGGTCGTGGTTAGGCCTGGGATTTTCACTCTTCAGACTCATACTTTCGCATTCTTCACATACTTGTTGAACAGATCCTGGGTTTTTTCTGGTTTGGATCACTTAGTAGTGTGGTACCGCACTGAAACAGTCCATTAAACCTGCTTGCGATCAATATTTTTGAGGATAACGCATGTTAGGACTGGGTTAGGTCTAGGATTTGCCCTCATCAGGCTCATTCTTTCGCGTATGTCTCAAACTTGATGGCTAGATCCTGGGCTTTTTCTGGATTGCATCACGTAGTAATGTGGTACCACACTGAAACATTCAATTAAACCTGGTCTTGACAAATATTTTAGAGGATAACGCATTTTAGGTCTGGGTTAGGTCTAGGATTTGCCCTCATCAGGCTCATACTTTCGCATATTTCTCATACTTGATGGCTAGATCCTGGGCTGTTTCTGGATTGTATCACGTAGTAATGTGGTACCACGCTGAAACAGTCGATTAAACCTGGTTTCGATCAATATTCTTGAGGATAACGCATATTAGGTCTAGGTTAGGCCGAGGATTTTCACTCATCAGACTCACACTTTCGCATTCTTCACATACTTGTTGAACGGATCCTGGGTTTTTACTGGTTTGGATCACGTAGTAATGTGGTACCACACTGAAACATTCAATTAAACCTGGTCTTGATAAATATTTTAGAGGATAACGCATGTTAGGTCTGGGTTAGGTCTAGGATTTGCCCTCATCAGGCTCATACTTTCGCATATTTCTCATACTTCATGGCTGGATCCTGGGCTATTTCTGGATTGGATCACGTAGTAATGTGGTACCACAATGAAACAGTCAATTAAACCAGGATTTGATGAATATTTTAGAGAATACTTCATGTTAGGCCAGACCTAACATGGTTAGGACTAGGATTTGCCCTCATCAGGCTCATACTTTCGCGTTTTTCACATACTTGTTGAACAGATCCTGGGCTTTTTCTGGATTGCATCACGTAGTAATGAAGTACAACACTGAAACACTCAATTAAACCTGGTTTCCATCAATATTATTGAGGATAACGCATGTTAGGTCTAGGTTAGGCCTGGGATTTTCACTCATCAGACTCATCCTTTCGCATTCTTCACATATTTGTTGAACGGATCCTGTGCTATTTCTGGATTGGATCACGTAGTAATGTGGTACCACACTCAAACAGTCAATTAAACCTGGTTTTGATCAATATTTTGGAGAATAACGCATGTTAGGTCTGGGTTAGGTCTGGGATTTTCACTCATCAGACTCATACCTTCGCATTCTTCACATACTTGTTGAACGGAACCTGGGCTATTTCTGGATTGGTTCACGTAGTAATGTGGTACCACACTGAAACATTCAATTAAACCTGATCTTGATAAATATTTGAGAGGATAACGCATGTTAGGTTTGGGTTAAGTCTAGGATTTGCCTCCATCAGGCTCATACTTTCGCATATTTCTCATACTTGATGGCTAGATCCTGGGCTGTTTCTGGATTGTATCACGTAGTAATGTGGTACCACGCTGAAACAGTCAATTAAACCTGGTTTCGATCAATATTTTAGAGGATAACGCAAGGTAGGTCTGGCATAGGTCTGGGATTCGCCCTCATCAGACTCATACTTTCGCGTTTTTCACATACTTGTTGACCTGATCGAGGGTTTTTTCTGCTTTGGATCACGTAGTAAAGTGGTACCACATTGAAACAGTCCATTAAACCTGGTTTGGATCAATATTTTAGAGGATAACGCATGTTAGGTCTAGGTTAGCCCTGGGATTATCACTCATCAGACTCATATTTTCGCATTCTTCACATACTTGTTGAACGGATCCTGGGTTTTTTCTGGTTTGGATCACGTAGTAATGTGGTACCACACTGAAACAGTCCATTAAACCTGCTTGCGTTCAATATTTTAGAGGATAACGCATGTTAGGTTTGGGTTAAGTCTAGGATTTGCCCTCATCAGGCTCATTCTTTCGCATATTTCTCATACTTGATGGCTAGATCCGGGGCTTTCTCTGGATTGCATCACGTAGTAATGAAGTACACCACTGAAACAGTCAATTAAACCTGGTTTCCATCAATATCTTAGAGGACAACGCAAGTTAGGTCTGGGATAGGTCTTGGACTTGCCCTCATCAGACTCATACTTTCGCGTTTTTCACATACTTGTTGAACAGATCCTGGGTTTTTTCAGGTTTGGATCATGTAGTAGTGTGGTACCACACTGAAACAGTCCATTAAACCTGGTTTGGATCAATATTTTAGAGGATAACGCATGTTAGGTCTAGGTTAGGTCTGGGATTATCACTCATCAGACTCATATTTTCGCATTCTTCACATACTTGTTGAACGGATCCTGGGTTTTTTCTGGTTTGGATCACGTAGTAATGTGGTACCACACTGAAACAGTCCATTAAACCTGCTTGCGTTCAATATTTTAGAGGATAACGCATGTTAGGTTTGGGTTAAGTCTAGGATTTGCCCTCATCAGGCTCATACTTTCGCATATTTCTCATACTTCATGGCTAGATCCTGGGCTTTTTCTGGATTGCATCACGTAGTAATGTGGTACCACACTGAAACATTCAATTAAACCTGGTCTTGACAAATATTTTAGAGGATAACGCATTTTAGGTCTGGGTTAGGTCTAGGATTTGCCCTCATCAGGCTCATACTTTCGCATATTTCTCATACTTCATGGGTAGATCCTGGGCTTTTTCTGGATTGCATCACGTAGTAATGAAGTACAACACTGAAACAGTCAATTAAACCTGGTTTCCATCAATATCTTAGAGGACAACGCAAGTTAGGTCTGGGATAGGTCTTGGACTTGCCCTCATCAGACTCATACTTTTGCGTTTTTCACATACTTGTTGAACAGATCCTGGGTTTTTTCAGGTTTGGATCATGTAGTAGTGTGGTACCACACTGAAACAGTCCATTAAACCTGGTTTGGATCAATATTTTAGAGGATAACGCATGTTAGGTCTAGGTTAGGTCTGGGATTTTCACTCATCAGACTCATACTTTCGCATTCTTCACATACTTGTTGAGCGGATCCTGGGTTTTTTCTGGTTTGGACCACGTAGTAATGTGGGTCCACACTGAAACAATCAATTAAACCTGGTCTTGATAAATATTTTAGAGGATAACGCATTGTAGGTCTGGGATAGGTCTGGGATTTGACCTCATCAGACTCATACTTTCGCACACTTCACATACTCGTTGAACAGATCCTGGGTTATTTTCTGGTTTGGACCACATAGTAATGTGGTACCACACTGAAACAGTCGATTAAACCAGGTTTCGATCAATATATTTGAGGATAACGCATGTTAGGTCTAGGTTAGGCCTGGGATTTTCACTCATCAGGCTCATACTTTCGCATTCTTCACATACTTGTTGAACGGATCCTGGGTTTTTTCTGGTTTGGATCACGTAGTAATGTGGGACCACACTGAAACAGTCAACTAAACCTGGTTTCGATCAATATTTTAGAGAATAATTCATGTTAGGTCTAGGTTAGGTCTGGGATTTGCTCTCATCAGGCTCATTCTTTCGCATATTTCTCATACTTGATGGCTAGATCCTGGGCTTTTTCTGGATTGCATCACGTAGTAATGAAGTACAACACTGAAACAGTCAATTAACCCTGGTTTCCATGAATATCTTAGAGGACAACGCAAGTTAGGTCTGGGATAGGTCTGGGATTTGCCCTCGTCAGGCTCATACTTTCGCATTCTTCACAAACTTGTTGAACTGATCCTGGGTTATTTTCCGGTTTGGACCACATAGTAATGTGGTACCACACTGGAACAGTCGATTAAACCAGGTTTCGATCGATATTTTAGAGTATAACTCATGTTAGGTCTAGGTTAGGCCTGGGATTTTCATTTATCTGACTCATATTTACGCGTTTTTCACATACTTGTTGAACAGATCCTGGGTTTTTTCTGGTTTGGATCACGAAGTAGTGTGGTACCACACTGAAACAGTCCATTAAACCTGGTTTCGCTCAATATTTTAGAGGATAACGCATGTTAGGTCTAGGTTAGGTCTGGGATTTGCTCTCATCAGGCTCATTCTTTCGCATATTTCTCATACTTGATGGCTAGATCCTGGGCTTTTTCTGGATTGCATCACGTAGTAATGTAATACCACACTGAAACATTCAATTAAACCTGATCTTGATAAATATTTGAGAGGATAACGCATGTTAGGTTTGGGTTAAGTCTAGGATTTGCCTTTATCAGGCTCATACTTTCGCATATTTCTCATACTTGATGGCTAGATCCTGGGCTGTTTCTGGATTGTATCACGTAGTAATGTGGTACCACGCTGAAACAGTCAATTAAACCTGGTTTCGATCAATATTTTAGAGGATAACGCAAGTTAGGTCTGGCATAGGTCTGGGATTCGCCCTCATCAGACTCATACTTTCGCGTTTTTCACATACTTGTTGACCTGATCGAGGGTTTTTTCTGCATTGGATCACGTAGTAAAGTGGTACCACATTGAAACAGTCCATTAAACATGGTTTGGATCAATATTTTAGAGGATAACGCATGTTAGGTCTAGGTTAGCCCTGGGATTATCACTCATCAGACTCATATTTTCGCATTCTTCACATACTTGTTGAACGGATCCTGGGTTTTTTCTGGTTTGGATCACGTAGTAATGTGGCACCACACTGAAACAGTTGATTAAACCTGGTTTCGATCAATATTTTAGAGGATAACGCATGTTAGGTCTAGGTTAGCCCTGGGATTATCACTCATCAGACTCATACTTTCGCATTCTTCACATACTTGTTGACCGGATCCTGGGTTTTTTCTGGTTTGGTTCACGTAGTAATGTGGTACCACACTGAAACATTCAATTTAACCTGATCTTGATAAATATTTGAGAGGATAGCGCATGTTAGGTTTGGGTTAAGTCTAGGATTTGCCCTCATCAGGCTCATACTTTCGCATATTTCTCATACTTCATGGCTAGATCCTGGGTTTTTTCTGGTTTGGATCACGTAGTAGTGTGGTACCACACTGAAACATTCCATTAAACCTGGTTTGGATCAATATTTTAGAGGATGACGCATGTTAGGTCTAGGTTAGGTTGGGGATTTTCACTCATCAGACTCATACTTTCGCATTCTTCACATACTTGTTGAACGGATCCTGGGTTTTTTCTGGTTTGGATCACGTAGTAATGTGGTACCACACTGAAACAGTAGATTAAACCTGGTTTCGATCAGTATTTTAGAGGATAACGCAAGATAAGTCTGGGATAGGTCTAGGATTTGCCCTCATCAGGCTCATACTTTCGCGTTTTTCACATACTTGTTGAACAGATCCTGGGTTTTTTCTGGTTTGGATCACGTAGTAGTGTGGTACCACTCTGAAACAGTCCATTAAACCTGCTTGCGATCAATATTTTAGAGGATAACGCATGTTAGGTCTGGGTTAGGTCTAGGATTTGACCTCATCAGGCTCATTCTTTCGCATATTTCTCAAACTTGATGGCTAGATCCTGGGCTTTTTCTGGATTGCATCACGTAGTAATGTGGTACCACACTGAAACATTCAATTAAACCTGGTCTTGATAAATATTTTAGAGGATAACGCATGTTAGGTCTGGGTTAGGTCTAGGATTTGCCCTCATCAGGCTCACACTTTCGCATATTTCTCATACTTCATGGCTAGATCCTGGGCTCTTTCTGGATTGTATCACGTAGTAATGTGGGTCCATACTGAAACAATCAATTAAACCTGGTCTTGATAAATATTTTAGAGGATAACGCATGTTAGGTCTGGGATAGGTCTGGGATTTTCACTCATCAGACTCATACTTTCGCATTCCTCACATACTTGTCGAACGGATTCTGGGTTTTTTCTGGTTTGGATCACGTAGTAATGTGGGACCACACTGAAACAGTCAATTAAACCTGGTTTCGATCAATATTTTAGAGAATAATTCATGTTAGGTCTAGGTTAGGTCTGGGATTTGCTCTCAGCAGGCTCATTCTTTCGCATATTTCTCATACATGTTGAACAGATCCTGGGTTTTTTCTGGTTTGGATCACGTAGTAATGTGGGACCACACTGAAACAATCAATTAAACCTGGTCTTGATAAATATTTTAGAGGATAACGCATGTTAGGTCTGGGTTAGGTCTAGGATTTGCCCTCATCAGGCTCACACTTTCGCATATTTCTCATACTTCATGGCTAGATCCTGGGCTGTTTCTGGATTGTATCACGTAGTAATGTGGTACCACGCTGAAACAGTCAATTAAACCTGGTTTCGATCAATATTTTAGAGGACAACGCAAGTTAGGTCTGGGATAGGTCTAGGATTTGCCCTCATCAGGCTCTTACTTTCGCATATTTCTCATACTTCATGGCTAGATCCTGGGCTAGTTCTGGAGTGGATCACGTAGTAAAGTGGTACCACACTGAAACATTCAATGAAACCTGGTCTGGATAAATATTTTAGAGGATAACGCATCTTAGGTCTGGGTTAGGTCTGGGATTATCACTCATCAGACTCATACTTTCGCATCCTTCACATACTTGTTGAACGGATCCTGGGTTTTTTCTGGTTTGGATCACGTAGTAATGTGGTACCACACTGAAACATTCAATTAAACCTGATCTTGATAAATATTTGAGAGGATAATGCATGTTAGGTTTGGGTTAAGTCTAGGATTTGCCCGCATCAGGCTCATACTTTCGCATATTTCTCATACTTCATGGCTAGATCCTTTGCTTTTTCTGGATTGTATCACGTAGTAATGAAGTACAACACTGAAACAGTCAATTAAACCTGGTTTCCATCAATATCTTTGAGGACAACGCAAGTTAGGTCTGGGATAGGTCTTGGACTTGCCCTCACCAGGCTCATTCTTTCGCATTCTTCACATACTTGTTAAACGGATCCTGGGTTTCTTCTGGTTTGGATCACGTAGTAGTGTGGTACCACACTGAAACAGTCCATTAAACCTGCTTGCGATCAATATTTTAGAGGATAACGCATGTTAGGTCTGGGTTAGGTCTAGGATTTGCCCTCATCAGGCTCATACTTTCGCGTTTTTCACATACTTGTTGAACAGATCCTGGGTTTTTTCTGGTTTGGATCACGTAGTAGTGTGGTACCACTCTGAAACAGTCCATTAAACCTGCTTGCGATCAATATTTTAGAGGATAACGCATGTTAGGTCTGGGTTAGGTCTAGGATTTGACCTCATCAGGCTCATTCTTTCGCATATTTCTCAAACTTGATGGCTAGATCCTGGGCTTTTTCTGGATTGCATCACGTAGTAATGTGGTACCACACTGAAACATTCAATTAAACCTGGTCTTGATAAATATTTTAGAGGATAACGCATGTTAGGTCTGGGTTAGGTCTAGGATTTGCCCTCATCAGGCTCACACTTTCGCATATTTCTCATACTTCATGGCTAGATCCTGGGCTCTTTCTGGATTGTATCACGTAGTAATGTGGGTCCATACTGAAACAATCAATTAAACCTGGTCTTGATAAATATTTTAGAGGATAACGCATGTTAGGTCTGGGATAGGTCTGGGATTTTCACTCATCAGACTCATACTTTCGCATTCCTCACATACTTGTCGAACGGATTCTGGGTTTTTTCTGGTTTGGATCACGTAGTAATGTGGGACCACACTGAAACAGTCAATTAAACCTGGTTTCGATCAATATTTTAGAGAATAATTCATGTTAGGTCTAGGTTAGGTCTGGGATTTGCTCTCAGCAGGCTCATTCTTTCGCATATTTCTCATACATGTTGAACAGATCCTGGGTTTTTTCTGGTTTGGATCACGTAGTAATGTGGGACCACACTGAAACAATCAATTAAACCTGGTCTTGATAAATATTTTAGAGGATAACGCATGTTAGGTCTGGGTTAGGTCTAGGATTTGCCCTCATCAGGCTCACACTTTCGCATATTTCTCATACTTCATGGCTAGATCCTGGGCTGTTTCTGGATTGTATCACGTAGTAATGTGGTACCACGCTGAAACAGTCAATTAAACCTGGTTTCGATCAATATTTTAGAGGACAACGCAAGTTAGGTCTGGGATAGGTCTAGGATTTGCCCTCATCAGGCTCTTACTTTCGCATATTTCTCATACTTCATGGCTAGATCCTGGGCTAGTTCTGGAGTGGATCACGTAGTAAAGTGGTACCACACTGAAACATTCAATGAAACCTGGTCTGGATAAATATTTTAGAGGATAACGCATCTTAGGTCTGGGTTAGGTCTGGGATTATCACTCATCAGACTCATACTTTCGCATCCTTCACATACTTGTTGAACGGATCCTGGGTTTTTTCTGGTTTGGATCACGTAGTAATGTGGTACCACACTGAAACATTCAATTAAACCTGATCTTGATAAATATTTGAGAGGATAATGCATGTTAGGTTTGGGTTAAGTCTAGGATTTGCCCGCATCAGGCTCATACTTTCGCATATTTCTCATACTTCATGGCTAGATCCTTTGCTTTTTCTGGATTGTATCACGTAGTAATGAAGTACAACACTGAAACAGTCAATTAAACCTGGTTTCCATCAATATCTTTGAGGACAACGCAAGTTAGGTCTGGGATAGGTCTTGGACTTGCCCTCACCAGGCTCATTCTTTCGCATTCTTCACATACTTGTTAAACGGATCCTGGGTTTCTTCTGGTTTGGATCACGTAGTAGTGTGGTACCACACTGAAACAGTCCATTAAACCTGCTTGCGATCAATATTTTAGAGGATAACGCATGTTAGGTCTGGGTTTGGTCTAGGATTTGCCCTCATCAGGCTCATACTTTCGCGTTTTTCACATACTTGTTGAACAGATCCTGGGTTTTTTCTGGTTTGGATCACGTAGTAGTGTGGTACCACTCTGAAACAGTCCATTAAACCTGCTTGCGATCAATATTTTAGAGGATAACGCATGTTAGGTCTGGGTTAGGTCTAGGATTTGACCTCATCAGGCTCATTCTTTCGCATATTTCTCAAACTTGATGGCTAGATCCTGGGCTTTTTCTGGATTGCATCACGTAGTAATGAAGTACAACACTGAAACAGTCAATTAAACCTGGTTTCCATCAATATCTTTGAGGACAACGCAAGTTAGGTCTGGGATAGGTCTTGGACTTGCCCTCACCAGGCTCATACTTTCGCGTTTTTCACTTACTTCTTGAACAGATCCTGGGTTTTTTCTGGTTTGGATCATGTAGTAGTGTGGTACCACACTGAAACAGTCCATGAAACCTGGTTTGGATCAATATTTTAGAGGATAACGCATGTTAGGTCTAGGTTAGGTCTGGGATTTTCACTCATCAGACTCATACTTTCGCATTCTTCACATACTTGTTGAACGGATCCTGGGTTTTTTCTGGTTTGGATCACGTAGTAATGTGGGTCCACACTGAAACAATCAATTAAACCTGGTCTTGATAAATATTTTAGAGGATAACGCATGTTAGGTCTGGGATAGGTCTGGGATTTGCCCTCATCAGACTCATACTTTCGCACACTTCACATACTCGTTGAACAGATTCTGGGTTTTTTCTGGTTTGGATCACGTAGTAATGTGGTACCACACTGAAACAGTCGATTAAACCTGGTTTCGATCAATATTTTAGAGGATAACGCATGTTAGGTCTAGGTTAGGCCTGGGATTTTCACTCATCAGGCTCATACTTTCGCATTCTTCACATACTTGTTGAACGGATCCTGGGCTTTTTCTGGTTTGGATCACGTAGTAATGTGGGACCACACTGAAACAGTCAATTAAACGTGGTTTCGATCAATATTTTAGAGGATAACGCAAGTTAGGTCTGGGATAGGTCTGGGATTTGACCTCATCAGACTCATACTTTCGCACACTTCACATACTCGTTGAACAGATCCTGGGTTATTTTCTGGTTTGGATCACATAGTAATGTGGTACCACACTGAAACAGTCGATTAAACCAGTTTTGGATCAATATTTTAGAGGATAACGCATGTTAGGTCTAGGTTAGCCCTGGGATTATCACTCATCAGACTCATACTTTCGCATTCCTCACATACTTGTTGAACTGATCCTGGGTTTTTTCTGGTTTGGATCACGTAGTAATGTGGTACCACACTGAAACAGTCGATTAAAGCTGGTTTCGATCAATATTTTAGAGGATAACGCATGTTAGGTCTAGGTTAGCCCTGGGATTATCACTCATCAGACTCATACTTTCGCATTCCTCACATACTTGTTGAACTGATCCTGGGTTTTTTCTGGTTTGGATCACGTAGTAATGTGGTACCACACTGGAACAGTCAATTAAACCTGGTTTGGATCAATATTTTAGAGGATAACGCATGTTAGGTCTAGGTTAGGTCTGGGATTTTCACTCATCAGACTCATACTTTCGCATTCTTCACATACTTGTTCAACGGATCCTGGGTTTTTTCTGGTTTGGATCACGTAGTAATCTGGTACCGCACTGAAGCAGTCGATTAAACCTGGTTTCCATCAATATCTTAGAGGACAACGCAAGTTAGGTCTGGGATAGTTCTGGGACTTGCCCTCATCAGGCTCATACTTTCGCGTTTTTCACATACTTGTTGAACAGATCCTGGGTTTTTTCTGGTTTGGATCACGTAGTAGTGTGGTACCACACTGAAACATTCCATTAAACCTGGTTTGGATCAATATTTTAGCGGATAACGCATGTTAGGTCTAGGTTAGGTCGGGGATTTTCACTCATCAGACTGATACTTTCGCATTCTTCACATACTTGTTGAACGGATCCTGGGTTTTTTCTGGTTTGGATCACGTAGTAATGTGGTACCACACTGAAACAGTCGAATAAACCTGGTTTCGATCAGTATTTTAGAGGATAACGCATGATAAGTCTGGGATAGGTCTGGGATTTGACCTCATCAGACTCATACTTTCGCGTTTTTCACATACTTGTTGAACAGATCCTGGGTTTTTTCTGGTTTGGATCACGTAGTAGTGTGGTACCACACTGTAACAGTCCATTAAACCGGCTTGCGATCAATATTTTAGAGGATAACGCATGTTAGGTCTGGGTTAGGTCTAGGATTTGCCCTCATCAGGCTCATTCTTTCGCATATTTCTCAAACTTGATGGCTAGATCCTGGGCTTTTTCTGGATTGCATCACGTAGTAATGTGGTACCACACTGAAACATTCAATTAAACCTGGTCTTGATTAATATTTTAGAGGATAACGCATGTTAGGTCTGGGTTAGGTCTAGGATTTGCCCTCATCAGGCTCATACTTTCGCATATTTCTCATACTTCATGGCTGGATCCTTTGCTTTTTCTGGATTGTATCACGTAGTAATGAAGTGCAACACTGAAACAGTCAATTAAACCTGGTTTTCATCAATATCTTAGAGGACAACGCAAGTTAGGTCTGGGATAGGTCTTGGACTTGCCCTCACCAGGCTCATACTTTCGAGTTTTTCACATACTTGTTGAACAGATCCTGGGTTTTTTCTGGTTTGTATCACGTAGTAGTGTGGCACCACACTGAAACAGTCCATTAAACCTGGTTTGGGTCAATATTTTAGAGGATAACGCATGTTAGGTCTAGGTTAGGTCTGGGATTTTCACTCATCAGACTCATACTTTCGCATTCCTCACATACTTGTTGAACTGATCCTGGGTTTTTTCTGGTTTGGATCACGTAATAATGTGGTACCACACTGAAACAGTCGATTAAACCTGGTTTCGATCAATACTTTAGAGGATAACGCAAGTTAGGTCTGGGATAGGTCTGGGATTTGACCTCATCAGACTCATACTTTCGCACACTTCACATACTCGTTGAACAGATCCTGGGTTATTTTCTGGTTTGGATCACATAGTAATGTGGTACCACACTGAAACAGTCGATTAAACCAGGTTTCGATCAATATTTTAGAGTATAACTCATGTTTGGTCTAGGTTAGGCCTGGGATTTTCATTTATCAGACTCATACTTTCGCATTCTTCACATACTTGTTGAACGGATTCTGGGTTTTTTCTGGTTTGGATCACGTAGTAATATGGGACCACACTGACACAGTCAATTAAACCTGGTTTCGATCAATAGTTTAGAGAATAATTCATTTAGGTCTAGGTTAGGTCTGGGATTTGCTCTCAGCAGGCTCTTTCTTTCGCATATTTCTCATACATGTTGAACAGATCCTGGGTTTTTTCTGGTTTGGATCACGTAGTAATGTGGGACCACACTGAAACAATCAATTAAACCTGGTCTTGATAAATATTTTAGAGGATAACGCATGTTAGGTCTGGGTTAAGTCTAGGATTTGCCCTCATCAGACTCATATTTTCGCATTCTTCACATACTTGTTGAACGGATCCTGGGTTTTTTCTGGTTTGGATCACGTAGTAATGTGGCACCACACTGAAACAGTTGATTAAACCTGGTTTCGATCAATATTTTAGAGGATAACGCATGTTAGGTCTAGGTTAGCCCTGGGATTATCACTCATCAGACTCATACTTTCGCATTCTTCACATACTTGTTGACCGGATCCTGGGTTTTTTCTGGTTTGGTTCACGTAGTAATGTGGTACCACACTGAAACATTCAATTTAACCTGATCTTGATCAATATTTGAGAGGATAGCGCATGTTAGGTTTGGGTTAAGTCTAGGATTTGCCCTCATCAGGCTCATACTTTCGCATATTTCTCATACTTCATGGCTAGATCCTGGGTTTTTTCTGGTTTGGATCACGTAGTAGTGTGGTACCACACTGAAACATTCCATTAAACCTGGTTTGGATCAATATTTTAGAGGATGACGCATGTTAGGTCTAGGTTAGGTTGGGGATTTTCACTCATCAGACTCATACTTTCGCATTCTTCACATACTTGTTGAACGGATCCTGGGTTTTTTCTGGTTTGGATCACGTAGTAATGTGGTACCACACTGAAACAGTAGATTAAACCTGGTTTCGATCAGTATTTTAGAGGATAACGCAAGATAAGTCTGGGATAGGTCTGGGATTTGACCTCATCAGACTCATACTTTCGCGTTTTTCACATACTTGTTGAACAGATCCTGGGTTTTTTCTGGTTTGGATCACGTAGTAATGTGGGACCACACTGAAACAATCAATTAAACCTGGTCTTGATAAATATTTTAGAGGATAACGCATGTTAGGTCTGGGTTAGGTCTAGGATTTGCCCTCATCAGGCTCACACTTTCGCATATTTCTCATACTTCATGGCTAGATCCTGGGCTGTTTCTGGATTGTATCACGTAGTAATGTGGTACCACGCTGAAACAGTCAATTAAACCTGGTTTCGATCAATATTTTAGAGGACAACGCAAGTTAGGTCTGGGATAGGTCTAGGATTTGCCCTCATCAGGCTCTTACTTTCGCATATTTCTCATACTTCATGGCTAGATCCTGGGCTAGTTCTGGAGTGGATCACGTAGTAAAGTGGTACCACACTGAAACATTCAATGAAACCTGGTCTGGATAAATATTTTAGAGGATAACGCATCTTAGGTCTGGGTTAGGTCTGGGATTATCACTCATCAGACTCATACTTTCGCATCCTTCACATACTTGTTGAACGGATCCTGGGTTTTTTCTGGTTTGGATCACGTAGTAATGTGGTACCACACTGAAACTTTCAATTAAACCTGATCTTGATAAATATTTGAGAGGATAATGCATGTTAGGTTTGGGTTAAGTCTAGGATTTGCCCTCATCAGGCTCATACTTTCGCATATTTCTCATACTTCATGGCTAGATCCTTTGCTTTTTCTGGATTGTATCACGTAGTAATGAAGTACAACACTGAAACAGTCAATTAAACCTGGTTTCCATCAATATCTTTGAGGACAACGCAAGTTAGGTCTGGGATAGGTCTTGGACTTGCCCTCACCAGGCTCATTCTTTCGCATTCTTCACATACTTGTTAAACGGATCCTGGGTTTTTTCTGGTTTGGATCACGTAGTAGTGTGGTACCACACTGAAACAGTCCATTAAACCTGCTTGCGATCAATATTTTAGAGGATAACGCATGTTAGGTCTGGGTTAGGTCTAGGATTTGCTCTCATCAGGCTCATACTTTCGCATATTTCTCATACTTCATGGCTAGATCCTTTGCTTTTTCTGGATTGTATCACGTAGTAATGAAGTACAACACTGAAACAGTCAATTAAACCTGGTTTCCATCAATATCTTTGAGGACAACGCAAGTTAGGTCTGGGATAGGTCTTGGACTTGCCCTCACCAGGCTCATACTTTCGCGTTTTTCACTTACTTCTTGAACAGATCCTGGGTTTTTTCTGGTTTGGATCATGTAGTAGTGTGGTACCACACTGAAACAGTCCATGAAACCTGGTTTGGATCAATATTTTAGAGGATAACGCATGTTAGGTCTAGGTTAGGTCTGGGATTTTCACTCATCAGACTCATACTTTCGCATTCTTCACATACTTGTTGAACGGATCCTGGGTTTTTTCTGGTTTGGATCACGTAGTAATGTGGGTCCACACTGAAACAATCAATTAAACCTGGTCTTGATAAATATTTTAGAGGATAACGCATGTTAGGTCTGGGATAGGTCTGGGATTTGCCCTCATCAGACTCATACTTTCGCACACTTCACATACTCGTTGAACAGATTCTGGGTTTTTTCTGGTTTGGATCACGTAGTAATGTGGTACCACACTGAAACAGTAGATTAAACCTGGTTTCGATCAGTATTTTAGAGGATAACGCAAGATAAGTCTGGGATAGGTCTGGGATTTGACCTCATCAGACTCATACTTTCGCGTTTTTCACATACTTGTTGAACAGATCCTGGGTTTTTTCTGGTTTGGATCACGTAGTAGTGTGGTACCACACTGTAACAGTCCATTAAACCGGCTTGCGATCAATATTTTAGAGGATAACGCATGTTAGGTCTGGGTTAGGTCTAGGATTTGCCCTCATCAGGCTCATTCTTTCGCATATTTCTCAAACTTGATGGCTAGATCCTGGGCTTTTTCTGGATTGCATCACGTAGTAATGTGGTACCACACTGAAACATTCAATTAAACCTGGTCTTGATTAATATTTTAGAGGATAACGCATGTTAGGTCTGGGTTAGGTCTAGGATTTGCCCTCATCAGGCTCATACTTTCGCATATTTCTCATACTTCATGGCTAGATCCTTTGCTTTTTCTGGATTGTATCACGTAGTAATGAAGTGCAACACTGAAACAGTCAATTAAACCTGGTTTTCATCAATATCTTAGAGGACAACGCAAGTTAGGTCTGGGATAGGTCTTGGACTTGCCCTCACCAGGCTCATACTTTCGCGTTTTTCACATACTTGTTGAACAGATCCTGGGTTTTTTCTGGTTTGTATCACGTAGTAGTGTGGTACCACACTGAAACAGTCCATTAAACCTGGTTTGGGTCAATATTTTAGAGGATAACGCATGTTAGGTCTAGGTTAGGTCTGGGATTTTCACTCATCAGACTCATACTTTCGCATTCCTCACATACTTGTTGAACTGATCCTGGGTTTTTTCTGGTTTGGATCACGTAATAATGTGGTACCACACTGAAACAGTCGATTAAACCTGGTTTCGATCAATATTTTAGAGGATAACGCAAGTTAGGTCTGGGATAGGTCTGGGATTTGACCTCATCAGACTCATACTTTCGCACACTTCACATACTCGTTGAACAGATCCTGGGTTATTTTCTGGTTTGGATCACATAGTAATGTGGTACCACACTGAAACAGTCGATTAAACCAGGTTTCGATCAATATTTTAGAGTATAACTCATGTTTGGTCTAGGTTAGGCCTGGGATTTTCATTTATCAGACTCATACTTTCGCATTCTTCACATACTTGTTGAACGGATTCTGGGTTTTTTCTGGTTTGGATCACGTAGTAATATGGGACCACACTGACACAGTCAATTAAACCTGGTTTCGATCAATAGTTTAGAGAATAATTCATTTAGGTCTAGGTTAGGTCTGGGATTTGCTCTCAGCAGGCTCTTTCTTTCGCATATTTCTCATACATGTTGAACAGATCCTGGGTTTTTTCTGGTTTGGATCACGTAGTAATGTGGGACCACACTGAAACAATCAATTAAACCTGGTCTTGATAAATATTTTAGAGGATAACGCATGTTAGGTCTGGGTTAAGTCTAGGATTTGCCCTCATCAGACTCATACTTTCGCATTCTTCACATACTTGTTGAACGGACCCTGGGCTATTTCTGGATTGGATCACATAGTAATGTGGTACCACACTGAAACAGTCGATTAAACCAGGTTTCGATCAATATTTTTGAGGATAACGCATGTTAGGTCTTGGTTAGGTCTGGGATTTTCACTCATCAGACTCATACTTTCGCATTCTTCACATACTTGTTGAACGGATCATGTGTTTTTTCTGGTTTGGATCACGTAGTAATGTGGGACCACACTGAAACAATCAATTAAACCTGGTCTTGATAAATATTTTAGAGGATAACGCATGTTAGGTCTGGGTTAGGTCTAGGATTTGCCCTCATCAGGCTCATACTTTCGCATATTTCTCATACTTCATGGCTGGATCCTGGGCTATTTCTGGATTGGATCACGTAGTAATGTGGTACCACACTGAAACAGTCAATTAAACCTGGTTTTGATGAATATTTTAGAGAATAATTCATGTTAGGTCTAGGTTAGGTCTGGGATTTTCACTCATCAGACTCATACCTACGCATTCTTCACATACTTGTTGAACGGATCCCGGGCTATTTCTGGATTGGATCACGTAGTAATGTGGTACCACACTGAAACAGTCAATTAAACCTGGTTTTGATCAATATTTTAGAGAATAACGCATGTTAGGTCTAGGTTAGCCCTGGGATTATCACTCATCAGGCTCATACTTTCGCATATTTCTCATACTTCATGGCTGGATCCTGGGCTATTTCTGGATTGGATCACGTAGTAATGTGGTACCACACTGAAACAGTCAATTAAACCTGGTTTTGATGAATATTTTAGAGAATAATTCATGTTAGGTCTAGGTTAGGTCTGGGATTTTCACTCATCAGACTCATACCTACGCATTCTTCACATACTTGCTGAACGGATCCTGGGTTTTTTCTGGTTTGGTTCACGTAGTAATGTGGTACCACACTGAAACATACAATTAAACCTGATCTTGATAAATATTTGAGAGGATAACGCATGTTAGGTTTGGGTTAAGTCTAGGATTTGCCTTCATCAGGCTCATACTTTCGCATATTTCTCATACTTGATGGCTAGATCCTGGGCTGTTTCTGGATTGTATCACGTAGTAATGTGGTACCACGCTGAAACAGTCAATTAAACCTGGTTTCGATCAATATTTTAGAGGATAACGCAAGTTAGGTCTGGCATAGGTCTGGGATTCGCCCTCATCAGACTCATTCTTTCGCGTTTTTCACATACTTGTTGACCTGATCGAGGGTTTTTTCTGCTTTGGATCACGTAGTAAAGTGGTACCACATTGAAACAGTCCATTAAACCTGGTTTGGATCAATATTTTAGAGGATAACGCATGTTAGGTCTAGGTTAGCCCTGGGATTATCACTCATCAGACTCATATTTTCGCATTCTTCACATACTTGTTGAACGGATCCTGGGTTTTTTCTGGTTTGGATCACGTAGTAATGTGGTACCACACTGAAACAGTTGATTAAACCTGGTCTCGATCAATATTTTAGAGGATAACGCATGTTAGGTCTAGGTTAGCCCTGGAATTATCACTCATCAGACTCATACTTTCGCATTCTTCACATACTTGTTGACCGGATCCTGGGTTTTTTCTGGTTTGGTTCACGTAGTAATGTGGTACCACACTGAAACATTCAATTTAACCTGATCTTGATAAATATTTGAGAGGATAGCGCATGTTAGGTTTGGGTTAAGTCTAGGATTTGCCCTCATCAGGCTCATACTTTCGCATATTTCTCATACTTCATGGCTAGATCCTGGGTTTTTTCTGGTTTGGATCACGTAGTAGTGTGGTACCACACTGAAACATTCCATTAAACCTGGTTTGGATCAATATTTTAGAGGATGACGCATGTTAGGTCTAGGTTAGGTTGGGGATTTTCACTCATCAGACTCATACTTTCGCATTCTTCACATACTTGTTGAACGGATCATGGGTTTTTTCTGGTTTGGATCACGTAGGAATGTGGTACCACACTGAAACAGTCGATTAAACCTGGTTTCGATCAGTATTTTAGAGGATAACGCAAGATAAGTCTGGGATAGGTCTGGGATTTGACCTCATCAGACTTATACTTTCGCGTTTTTCACATACTTGTTGAACAGATCCTGGGTTTTTTCTGGTTTGGATCACGTAGTAGTGTGGTACCACACTGAAACAGTCCATTAAACCTGCTTGCGATCAATATTTTAGAGGATAACGCATGTTAGGTCTGGGTTAGGTCTAGGATTTGCCCTCATCAGGCTCATTCTTTCGCATATTTCTCAAACTTGATGGCTAGATCCTGGGCTTTTTCTGGATTGCATCACGTAGTAATGTGGTACCACACTGAAACATTCAATTAAACCTGGTCTTGATAAATATTTTAGAGGATAACGCATGTTAGGTCTGGGTTAGGTCTAGGATTTGCCCTCATCAGGCTCATACTTTCGCATATTTCTCATACTTCATGGCTAGATCCTTTGCTTTTTCTCGATTGTATCACGTAGTAATGAAGTACAACACTGAAACATTCAATTAAACCTGGTCTTGATAAATATCTTAGAGGACAACGCAAGTTAGGTCTGGGATAGGTCTAGGATTTGCCCTCATCAGGCTCTTACTTTCGCATATTTCTCACACTTCCTGGCTAGATCCTGGGCTAGTTCTGGAGTGGATCACGTAGTAAAGTGGTGCCACACTGAAACATTCAATGAAACCTGGTCTGGATAAATATTTTAGAGGATAACGCATCTTAGGTCTGGGTTAGGTCTAAGATTTGCCCTCATCAGGCTCACAGTTTCGCGTTTTTCACATACTTGTTGAACAGATCCTGGGTTTTTTCTGGTTTGGATCACGTAGTAATGTGGTACCACACTGAAACAATCAATTAAACCTGGTCTTGATAAATATTTTAGAGGATAACGCATGTTAGGTCTGGGTTAGGTCTAGGATTTGCCCTCATCAGGCTCACACTTTCGCATATTTCTCATACTTCATGGCTAGATCCTGGGCTCTTTCTGGATTGTATCACGTAGTAATGTGGGTCCACACTGAAACAATCAATTAAACCTGGTCTTGATAAATATTTTAGAGGATAACGCATGTTAGGTCTGGGATAGGTCTGGGATTTTCACTCATCAGACTCATACTTTCGCATTCCTCACATACTTGTTGAACGGATTCTGGGTTTTTTCTGGTTTGGATCACGTAGTAATGTGGGACCACACTGAAACAGTCAATTAAACCTGGTTTCGATCAATATTTTAGAGAATAATTCATGTTAGGTCTAGGTTAGGTCTGGGATTTGCTCTCAGCAGGCTCATTCTTTCGCATATTTCTCATACATGTTGAACAGATCCTGGGTTTTTTCTGGTTTGGATCACGTAGTAATGTGGGACCACACTGAAACAATCAATTAAACCTGGTCTTGATAAATATTTTAGAGGATAACGCATGTTAGGTCTGGGTTAGGTCTAGGATTTGCCCTCATCAGGCTCACACTTTCGCATATTTCTCATACTTCATGGCTAGATCCTCGGCTGTTTCTGGATTGTATCACGTAGTAATGTGGTACCACGCTGCAACAGTCAATTAAACCTGGTTTCGATCAATATTTTAGAGGATAACGCAAGTTAGGTCTGGGATAGGTCTAGGATTTGCCCTCATCAGGCTCTTACTTTCGCATATTTCTCATACTTCATGGCTAGATCCTGGGCTAGTTCTGGAGTGGATCACGTAGTAAAGTGGTACCACACTGAAACATTCAATGAAACCTGGTCTGGATAAATATTTTAGAGGATAACGCATCTTAGGTCTGGGTTAGGTCTAAGATTTGCCCTCATCAGGCTCATAGTTTCGCGTTTTTCACATACTTGTTGAACAGATCCTGGGTTTTTTCTGGTTTGGATCACGAAGTAGTGTGGTACCACACTGAAACAGTCCATTAAACCTGGTTTCGCTCAATATTTTAGAGGATAACGCATGTTAGGTCTAGGTTAGGTCTGGGATTTGCTCTCATAAGGCTCATTCTTTCGCATATATCTCATACTTGATGGCTAGATCCTGGGCTTTTTCTGGATTGCATCACGTAGTAATGTAGTACCACACTGAAACAGTCAATGAAACCTGGTTTCCATCAATATTTTAGAGGACAACGCAAGTTTGGTCTAGGTAAGGCCTGAGATTTTCACTGATCAGACTCATACCTTCGCATCCTTCACATACTTGTTGAACGGATCCTGGGTTTTTTCTGGTTTGGATCACGTAGTAATGTGGTACCACACTGAAACGGTCAATTAAACCTGGTTTCGATCAATATTTTAGAGGACAACGCAAGTTAGGTCAGGGATATGTCTGGGATTTGCCCTCATCAGGCTCATACTTTCGCGTTTTTCACATACTCGTTGACCTGATCGAGGGTTTTTTCTGCTTTGGATCACGTAGTAAAGTGGTACCACACTGAAACAGTCCATTAAACCTGGTTTGGATCAATATTTTAGAGGATAACGCATGTTAGGTCTAGGTTAGCCCTGGGATTATCACTCATCAGACTCATACTTTCGCATTCTTCACATACTTGTTGAACGGATCCTGGGTTTTTTCTGGTTTGGTTCACGTAGTAATGTGGTACCACACTGAAACATTCAATTAAACCTGATCTTGATAAATATTTGAGAGGATAATGCATGTTAGGTTTGGGTTAAGTCTAGGATTTGCCCTCATCAGGCTCATACTTTCGCATATTTCTCATACATCATGGCTAGATCCTGGGTTTTTTCTGGATTGTATCACGTAGTAATGAAGTACAACACTGAAACAGTCAATTAAACCTGGTTTCCATCAATATCTTTGAGGACAACGCAAGTTAGGTCTGGGATAGGTCTTGGACTTGCCCTCACCAGGCTCATACTTTCGCGTTTTTCACATACTTCTTGAACAGATCCTGGGTTTTTTCTGGTTTGGATCACGTAGTAGTGTGGTACCACACTGAAACAGTCCATGAAACCTGGTTTGGATCAATATTTTAGAGGATAACGCATGTTAGGTCTAGGTTAGGTCTGGGATTTTCACTCATCAGACTCATACTTTCGCATTCTTCACATACTTGTTGAACGGATCCTGGGTTTTTTCTGGTTTGGATCACGTAGTAATGTGGGTCCACACTGAAACAATCAATTAAACCTGGTCTTGATAAATATTTTAGAGGATAACGCATGTTAGGTCTGGGATAGGTCTGGGATTTGCCCTCATCAGACTCATACTTTCGCACACTTCACATACTCGTTGAACAGATTCTGGGTTTTTTCTGGTTTGGATCACGTAGTAAAGTGGTACCACACTGAAACAGTCCATTAAACCTGCTTGCGATCAATATTTTAGAGGATAACGCATGTTAGGTCTGGGTTAGGTCTAGGATTTGCCCTCATCAGGCTCATACTTTCGCATATTTCTCATACTTCATGGCTAGATCCTTTGCTTTTTCTGGATTGTATCACGTAGTAATGAAGTACAACACTGAAACAGTCAATTAAACCTGGTTTCCATCAATATCTTTGAGGACAACGCAAGTTAGGTCTGGGATAGGTCTTGGACTTGCCCTCACCAGGCTCATACTTTCGCGTTTTTCACATACTTCTTGAACAGATCCTGGGTTTTTTCTGGTTTGGATCACGTAGTAGTGTGGTACCACACTGAAACAGTCCATGAAACCTGGTTTGGATCAATATTTTAGAGGATAACGCATGTTAGGTCTAGGTTAGGTCTGGGATTTTCACTCATCAGACTCATACTTTCGCATTCTTCACATACTTGTTGAACGGATCCTGGGTTTTTTCTGGTTTGGATCACGTAGTAATGTGGGTCCACACTGAAACAATCAATTAAACCTGGTCTTGATAAATATTTTAGAGGATAACGCATGTTAGGTCTGGGATAGGTCTGGGATTTGCCCTCATCAGACTCATACTTTCGCACACTTCACATACTCGTTGAACAGATTCTGGGTTTTTTCTGGTTTGGATCACGTAGTAATGTGGTACCACACTGAAACAGTCGATTAAACCTGGTTTCGATCAATATTTTAGAGGATAACGCATGTTAGGTCTAGGTTAGGCCAGGGATTTTCACTCATCAGGCTCATACTTTCGCATTCTTCACATACTTGTTGAACGGATCCTGGGTTTTTTCTGGTTTGGATCACGTAGTAATGTGGGACCACACTGAAACAGTCAATTAAACCTGGTTTCGATCAATATTTTAGAGGATAACGCAAGTTAGGTCTGGGATAGGTCTGGGATTTGACCTCATCAGACTCATACTTTCGCACACTTCACATACTCGTTGAACAGATCCTGGGTTATTTTCTGGTTTGGATCACATAGTAATGTGGTACCACACTGAAACTGTCGATTAAACCAGTTTTGGATCAATATTTTAGTGGATAACGCATGTTAGGTCTAGGTTAGCCCTGGGATTATCACACATCATACTCATACTTTCGCATTCCTCACATACTTGTTGAACTGATCCTGGGTTTTTTCTGGTTTGGATCACGTAGTAATGTGGTACCACACTGAAACAGTCGATTAAACCTGGTTTCGATCAATATTTTAGAGGATAACGCATGTTAGGTCTAGGTTAGCCCTGGGATTATCACTCATCAGACTCATACTTTCGCATTCTTCACATACTTGTTGAACGGATCCTGGGTTTTTTCTGGTTTGGATCACGAAGTAATGTGGGACCACACTGAAACAGTCAATTAAACCTGGTTTCGACCAACATTTTAGAGAATAATTCATGTTAGGTCTAGGTTAGGTCTGGGATTTGCTCTCATCAGGCTCATTCTTTCGCATATTTCTCATACTTGATGGCTAGATCCTGGGCTTTTTCTGGATTGCATCACGTAGTAATGAAGTACAGCACTGAAACAGTCAATTAAACCTGGTTTGGATCAATATTTTAGAGGATAACGCATGTTAGGTCTAGGTTAGGTCTGGGATTTTCACTCATCAGACTCATACTTTCGCATTCTTCACATACTTGTTCAACGGATCCTGGGTTTTTTCTGGTTTGGATCACGTAGTAATGTGGTACCGCACTGAAACAGTCGATTAAACCTGGCTTCCATCAATATCTTAGAGGACAACGCAAGTTAGGTCTGGGATAGGTCTGGGACTTGCCCTCATCAGGCTCATACTTTCGCGTTTTTCACATACTTGTTGAACAGATCCTGGGTTTTTTCTGGTTTGGATCACGTAGTAGTGTGGTACCACACTGAAACAGTCCATTGAACCTGCTTGCGATCAATATTTTAGAGGATAACGCATGCTAGGTCTGGGTCAGGTCTAGGATTTGCCCTCATCAGGCTCATTCTTTCGCATATTTCTCAAACTTGATGGCTAGATCCTGGGCTTTTTCTGGATTGCATCACGTAGTAATGTGGTACCACACTGAAACATTCAATTAAACCTGGTCTTGATAAATATTTTAGAGGATAACGCATGTTAGGTCTGGGTTAGGTCTAGAATTTGCCCTCATCAGGCTCATACTTTCGCATATTTCTCATACTTCATGGCTAGATCCTTTGCTTTTTCTGGATTGTATCACGTAGTAATGAAGTGCAACACTGAAACAGTCAATTAAACCTGGTTTTCATCAATATCTTAGAGGACAACGCAAGTTAGGTCTGGGATAGGTCTTGGACTTGCCCTCACCAGGCTCATACTTTCGCGTTTTTCACATACTTGTTGAACAGATCCTGGGTTTTTTCTGGTTTGTATCACGTAGTAGTGTGGTACCACACTGAAACAGTCCATTAAACCTGGTTTGGATCAATATTTTAGAGGACAACGCATGTTAGGTCTAGGTTAGGTCTGGGATTTTCACTCATCAGACTCATACTTTCGCATTCCTCACATACTTGTTGAACTGATCCTGGGTTTTTTCTGGTTTGGATCACGTAATAATGTGGTACCACACTGAAACAGTCGATTAAACCTGGTTTCGATCAATATTTTAGAGGATAACGCAAGTTAGGTCTGGGATAGGTCTGGGATTTGACCTCATCAGACTCATACTTTCGCACACTTCACATACTCGTTGAACAGATCCAGGGTTATTTTCTGGTTTGGATCACATAGTAATGTGGTACCACACTGAAACAGTCGATTAAACCAGGTTTCGATCAATATTTTAGAGTATAACTCATGTTTGGTCTAGGTTAGGCCTGGGATTTTCATTTATCAGACTCATACTTTCGCATTCTTCACATACTTGTTGAACGGATTCTGGGTTTTTTCTGGTTTGGATCACGTAGTAATGTGGGACCACACTGACACAGTCAATTAAACCTCGTTTCGATCAATATTTTAGAGAATAATTCATGTTAGGTCTAGGTTAGGTCTGGGATTTGCTCTCAGCAGGCTCTTTCTTTCGCATATTTCTCATACATGTTGAACAGATCCTGGGTTTTTTCTGGTTTGGATCACGTAGTAATGTGGGACCACACTGAAACAATCAATTAAACCTGGTCTTGCTAAATATTTTAGAGGATAACGCATGTTAGGTCTGGGTTAGGTCTAGGATTTGCCCTCATCAGGCTCATACTTTCGCATATTTCTCATACTTCATGGCTAGATCCTGGGCTGTTTCTGGATTGTATCACGTAGTAATGTGGTACCACACTGAAACAGTCACTTAAACCTGGTTTCGATCAATATTGTAGAGGACAACGCAAGTTAGGTCTGGGATAGGTCTTGGACTTGACCTCATCAGACTCATACTTTCGCGTTTTTCCCATACTTGTTGAACAGATCCTGGGTTTTTTCTGGTTTGGATCACGTAGTAGTGTGGTACCACACTGAAACAGTCCATTAAACCTGCTTGCGATCAATATTTTAGAGGATAACGCATGTTAGGTCTGGGTTAGGTCTAGGATTTGCCCTCATCAGGCTCATACTTTCGCATATTTCTCATACTTCATGGCTAGATCCTTTGCTTTTTCTGGATTGTATCACGTAGTAATGAAGTACAACACTGAAACAGTCAATTAAACCTGGTTTCCATCAATATCTTTGAGGACAACGCAAGTTAGGTCTGGGATAGGTCTTGGACTTGCCCTCACCAGGCTCATACTTTCGCGTTTTTCACATACTTCTTGAACAGATCCTGGGTTTTTTCTGGTTTGGTTCACGTAGTAGTGTGGTACCACACTGAAACAGTCCATGAAACCTGGTTTGGATCAATATTTTAGAGGATAACGCATGTTAGGTCTAGGTTAGGTCTGGGATTTTCACTCATCAGACTCATACTTTCGCATTCTTCACATACTTGTTGAACGGATCCTGGGTTTTTTCTGGTTTGGATCACGTAGTAATGTGGGTCCACACTGAAACAATCAATTAAACCTGGTCTTGATAAATATTTTAGAGGATAACGCATGTTAGGTCTGGGATAGGTCTGGGATTTGCCCTCATCAGACTCATACTTTCGCACACTTCACATACTCGTTGAACAGATTCTGGGTTTTTTCTGGTTTGGATCACGTAGTAATGTGGTACCACACTGAAACAGTCGATTAAACCTGGTTTCGATCAATATTTTAGAGGATAACGCATGTTAGGTCCAGGTTAGGCCTGGGATTTTCACTCATCAGGCTCATACTTTCGCATTCTTCACATACTTGTTGAACGGATCCTGGGTTTTTTCTGGTTTGGATCACGTAGTAATGTGGGACCACACTGAAACAGTCAATTAAACCTGGTTTCGATCAATATTTTAGAGGATAACGCAAGTTAGGTCTGGGATTTGACCTCATCAGACTCATACTTTCGCACACTTCACATACTCGTTGAACAGATCCTGGGTTATTCTCTGGTTTGGATCACATAGTAATGTGGTACCACACTGAAACAGTCGATTAAACCAGTTTTGGATCAATATTTTAGTGGATAACGCATGTTAGGTCTAGGTTAGCCCTGGGATTATCACACATCAGACTCATACTTTCGCATTCCTCACATACTTGTTGAACTGATCCTGGGTTTTTTCTGGTTTGGATCACGTAGTAATGTGGTACCACACTGAAACAGTCGATTAAACCAGGTTTCGATCAATATTTTAGAGGATAACGCATGTTAGGTCTAGGTTAGCCCTGGGATTATCACTCATCAGACTCATACTTTCGCATTCTTCACATACTTGTTGAACGGATCCTGGGTTTTTTCTGGTTTGGATCACGAAGTAATGTGGGACCACACTGAAACAGTCAATTAAACCTGGTTTCGACCAACATTTTAGAGAATAATTCATGTTAGGTCTAGGTTAGGTCTGGGATTTGCTCTCATCAGGCTCATTCTTTCGCATATTTCTCATACTTGATGGCTAGATCCTGGGCTTTTTCTGGATTGCATCACGTAGTAATGAAGTACAGCACTGAAACTGTCAATTAAACCTGGTTCGGATCAATATTTTAGAGGATAACGCATGTTAGGTCTAGGTTAGGTCTGGGATTTTCACTCATCAGACTCATACTTTCGCATTCTTCACATACTTGTTCAACGGATCCTGGGTTTTTTCTGGTTTGGATCACGTAGTAATGTGGTACCGCACTGAAACAGTCGATTAAACCTGGCTTCCATCAATATCTTAGAGGACAACGCAAGTTAGGTCTGGGATAGGTCTGGGACTTGCCCTCATCAGGCTCATACTTTCGCTTTTTTCACATACTTGTTGAACAGATCCTGGGTTTTTTCTGGTTTGGATCACGTAGTAGTGTGGTACCACACTGAAACAGTCCATTAAACCTGCTTGCGATCAATATTTTAGAGGATAACGCATGTTAGGTCTGGGTTAGGTCTAGGATTTGCCCTCATCAGGCTCATTCTTTCGCATATTTCTCAAACTTGATGGCTAGATCCTGGGCTTTTTCTGGATTGCATCACGTAGTAATGTGGTACCACACTGAAACATTCAATTAAACCTGGTCTTGATAAATATTTTAGAGGATAACGCATGTTAGGTCTGGGTTAGGTCTAGAATTTGCCCTCATCAGGCTCATACTTTCGCATATTTCTCATACTTCATGGCTAGATCCTTTGCTTTTTCTGGATTGTATCACGTAGTAATGAAGTGCAACACTGAAACAGTCAATTAAACCTGGTTTTCATCAATATCTTAGAGGACAACGCAAGTTAGGTCTGGGATAGGTCTTGGACTTGCCCTCACCAGGCTCATACTTTCGCGTTTTTCACATACTTGTTGAACAGATCCTGGGTTTTTTCTGGTTTGTATCACGTAGTAGTGTGGTACCACACTGAAACAGTCCATTAAACCTGGTTTGGATCAATATTTTAGAGGATAACGCATGTTAGGTCTAGGTTAGGTCTGGGATTTTCACTCATCAGACTCATACTTTCGCATTCCTCACATACTTGTTGAACTGATCCTGGGTTTTTTCTGGTTTGGATCACGTAATAATGTGGTACCACACTGAAACAGTCGATTAAACCTGGTTTCGATCAATATTTTAGAGGATAACGCATGTTAGGTCTGGGTTAGGTCTGGGATTTGACCTCATCAGACTCATACTTTCGCACACTTCACATACTCGTTGAACAGATCCTGGGTTATTTTCTGGTTTGGCTCACATAGTAATGTGGTACCATACGGAAACAGTCGATTAAACCAGGTTTCGATCAATATTTTTGAAGATAACGCATGTTAGGTCTAGGTTAGGCCTGGGATTTTCACTCATCAGACTCATACTTTCGCATTCTTCACATACTTGTTGAACGGATCCTGGGTTTTTTCTGGTTTGGATCACGAAGTAATGTGGGACCACACTGAAACAGTCAATTTTAGCTGGTTTCGACCAACATTTTAGAGAATAATTCATGTTAGGTCTAGGTTAGGTCTGGGATTTGCTCTCATCAGGCTCATTCTTTCGCATATTTCTCATAATTGATGGCTAGATCCTGGGCTTTTTCTGGATTGCATCACGTAGTAATGAAGTACAGCACTGAAACAGTCAATTAAACCTGGTTTGGATCAATATTTTAGAGGATAACGCATGTTAGGTCTAGGTTAGCCCTGGGATTATCACTCATCAGACTCATACTTTCGCATTCCTCACATACTTGTTGAACTGATCCTGGGTTTTTTCTGGTTTGGATCACGTAGTAATGTGGTACCACACTGAAACAGTCGATTAAACCTGGTTTCGCTCAATATTTTAGAGGATAACGCATGTTAGGTCTAGGTTAGCCCTGGGATTATCACTCATCAGACTCATACTTTCGCATTCTTCACATACTTGTTGAACGGATCCTGGGTTTTTTCTGGTTTGGATCACGAAGTAATGTGGGACCACACTGAAACAATCAATTAAACCTGGTTTCGACCAACATTTTAGAGAATAATTCATGTTAGGTCTAGGTTAGGTCTGGGATTTGCTCTCATCAGGCTCATTCTTTCGCATATTTCTCATACTTGATGGCTAGATCCTGGGCTTTTTCTGGATTGTTTCACGTAGTAATGAAGTACAGCATTGAAACAGTCAATTAAACCTGGTTTGGATCAATATTTTAGACGATAACGCATGTTAGGTCTAGGTTGGGTCTGGGATTTTCACTCATCAGACTCATACTTTCGCATTCTTCACATACTTGTTCAACGGATCCTGGGTTTTTTCTGGTTTGGATCACGTAGTAATGTGGTACCGCACTGAAACAGTCGATTAAACCTGGTTTCCATCAATATCTTAGAGGACAACGCAAGTTAGGTCTGGGATAGGTCTGGGATTTGCCCTCATCAGGCTCATTCTTTCGCATAATTCTCAAACTTGATGGCTAGATCCTGGGTTTTTTCTGGTTTGGATCACGTAGTAGTGTGGTACCACACTGAAACAGTCCATTAAACCTGCTTGCGATCAATATTTTAGAGGATAACGCATGTTAGGTCTGGGTTAGGTCTAGGATTTGCCCTCATCAGGCTCATTCTTTCGCATAATTCTCAAACTTGATGGCTAGATCCTGGGCTTTTTCTGGATTGCATCACGTAGTAATGTGGTACCACACTGAAACATTCAATTAAACCTGGTCTTGATAAATATTTTAGAGGATAACGCATGTTAGGTCTGGGTTAGGTCTAGGATTTGCCCTCATCAGGCTCATACTTTCGCATATTTCTCATACTTCATGGCTAGATCCTGGGCTGTTTCTGGATTGTATCACGTAGTAATGTGGTACCACGCTGAAACAGTCACTTAAACCTGGTTTCGATCAATATTTTAGAGGATAACGCAAGTTAGGTCATCAGGCTCTCATCAGGCCCTCATCAGGCCCTCATCAGGCCCTCATCAGGCTCACAGTTTCGCGTTTTTCACATACTTGTTGAACAGATCCTGGGTTTTTTCTGGTTTGGATCACGAAGTAGTGTGGTACCACACTGAAACAGTCCATTAAACCTGGTTTCGCTCAATATTTTAGAGGATAACGCATGTTAGGTCTAGGTTAGGTCTGGGATTTGCTCTCATCAGGCTCATTCTTTCGCATATTTCTCATACTTGATGGCTAGATCCTGGGCTTTTTCTGGATTGTTTCACGTAGTAATGAAGTACAGCATTGAAACAGTCAATTAAACCTGGTTTGGATCAATATTTTAGACGATAACGCATGTTAGGTCTAGGTTGGGTCTGGGATTATCACTCATCAGACTCATACTTTCGCATTCCTCACATACTTGTTGAACTGATCCTGGGTTTTTTCTGGTTTGGATCACGTAGTAATGTGGTACCACACTGAAACAATCGATTAAACCTGGTTTCGCTCAATATTTTAGAGGATAACGCATGTTAGGTCTAGGTTAGCCCTGGGATTATCACTCATCAGACTCATACTTTCGCATTCTTCACATACTTGTTGAACGGATCCTGGGTTTTTTCTGGTTTGGATCACGAAGTAATGTGGGACCACACTGAAACAATCAATTAAACCTGGTTTCGACCAACATTTTAGAGAATAATTCATGTTAGGTCTAGGTTAGCCCTGGGATTATCACTCATCAGACTCATACTTTCGCATTCTTCACATACTTGTTCAACGGATCCTGGGTTTTTTCTGGTTTGGATCACGTAGTAATGTGGTACCGCACTGAAACAGTCGATTAAACCTGGTTTCCATCAATATCTTAGAGGACAACGCAAGTTAGGTCTGGGATAGGTCTGGGACTTGCCCTCATCAGGCTCATACTTTCGCGTTTTTCACATACTTGTTGAACAGATCCTGGGTTTTTTCTGGTTTGGATCACGTAGTAGTGTGGTACCACACTGAAACATTCCATTAAACCTGGTTTGGATCAATATTTTAGCGGATAACGCATGTTAGGTCTAGGTTAGGTCGGGGATTTTCACTCATCAGACTGATACTTTCGCATTCTTCACATACTTGTTGAACGGATCCTGGGTTTTTTCTGGTTTGGATCACGTAGTAATGTGGTACCACACTGAAACAGTCGAATAAACCTGGTTTCGATCAGTATTTTAGAGGATAACGCAAGATAAGTCTGGGATAGGTCTGGGATTTGACCTCATCAGACTCATACTTTCGCGTTTTTCACATACTTGTTGAACAGATCCTGGGTTTTTTCTGGTTTGGATCACGTAGTAGTGTGGTACCACACTGAAACAGTCCATTAAACCTGCTTGCGATCAATATTTTAGAGGATAACGCATGTTAGGTCTGGGTTAGGTCTAGGATTTGCCCTCATCAGGCTCATTCTTTCGCATAATTCTCAAACTTGATGGCTAGATCCTGGGCTTTTTCTGGATTGCATCACGTAGTAATGTGGTACCACACTGAAACATTCAATTAAACCTGGTCTTGATAAATATTTTAGAGGATAACGCATGTTAGGTCTGGGTTAGGTCTAGGATTTGCCCTCATCAGGCTCACAGTTTCGCGTTTTTCACATACTTGTTGAACAGATCCTGGGTTTTTTCTGGTTTGGATCACGAAGTAGTGTGGTACCACACTGAAACAGTCCATTAAACCTGGTTTCGCTCAATATTTTAGAGGATAACGCATGTTAGGTCTAGGTTAGGTCTGGGATTTGCTCTCATCAGGCTCATTCTTTCGCATATTTCTCATACTTGATGGCTAGATCCTGGGATTTTACTGGTTTGGATCACGTAGTAATGTGGTACCACACTGAAACGGTAAATTAAACCTGGTTTCGATCAATATTTTAGAGGATAACGCAAGTTAGGTCTGGGATAGGTCTGGGATTTGCCCTCATCAGGCTCATACTTTCGCATTCTTCACATACTTGTTGAACTGATCCTGGGTTTTTTCTGGTTTGGATCACGTAGTAATGTGGTACCACACTGAAACAGTCGACTAAACCAGGTTTCGATCAATATTTTTGAGGATAACGCATGTTAGGTCTAGGTTAGGCCTGGGATTTTCACACATCAGACTCTTACTTTCGCATTCTTCACATAGTTGTTGAACGGATCCTGGGTTTTTCCTGGTTTGGATCACGTAGTAATGTGGTACCACACTGAAACGGTAAATTAAACCTGGTTTCGATCAATATTTTAGAGGATAACGCAAGTTAGGTCTGGGATAGGTCTGGGATTTGCCCTCATCAGGCTCATACTTTCGCATTCTTCACATACTTGTTGAACTGATCCTGGGTTTTTTCTGGTTTGGATCACATAGTAATGTGGTACCACACTGAAACAGTCGATTAAACCAGGTTTCGATCGATATTTTAGAGTATAACTCATGTTAGGTCTAGGTTAGGCCTGGGATTTTCACTGATCAGACTCATACTTTCGCATTCTTCACATACTTCTAAACGGATCCTGGGTTTTTTCTGGTTTGGATCACGTAGTAATGTGGTACCACAATGAAACAATCGATTGAACCAAGTTTCGATCAATATTTTAGAGGATAACGCAAGTTAAGTCTGGGATTGTTCTGGGATTTGACCTCATCAGACTCATACTTTCGCACACTTCACATACTCGTTGAACAGATCCTGGGTTATTTTCTGGTTTGGATCACATAGTAATGTGGTACCACACTGAAACAGTCGATTAAACCAGGTTTCGATCAATATTTTTGAAGATAACGCATGTTAGGTCTAGGTTAGGCCTGGGATTTTCACTCATCAGACTCATACTTTCGCATTCTTCACATACTTGTTGAACGGATCGTGGGTTTTTTCTGGTTTGGATCACGTAGTAATGTGGTACCACACTGAAACAGTCGATTAAACCTGGTTTCGATCAAAATTTTAGAGGATAACGCAAGTTAGGTCTGGGATAGGTCTGGGATTTGACCTCATCAGACTCATACTTTCGCACACTTCACATACTCCTTGAACAGATCCTGGGTTATTTTCTGGTTTGGATCACATAGTAATGTGGAACCACACTGAAACAGTCGATTAAACCAGGTTTCGATCAATATTTTAGAGGATAACGCATGTTTGGTCTAGGTTAGGCCTGGGATTTTCACTCATCAGACTCATACTTTCGCACACTTCACATACTCCTTGAACGGATCCTGGGTTTTTTCTGGTTTGGATCACGTAGTAATATGGGACCACACTGAAACAGTCAATTATACCTGGTTTCGATCAATATTTTAGAGAATAATTCATGTTAGGTCTAGGTTAGGTCTGGGATTTGCTCTCATCAGGCGCTTTCTTTCGCATATTTCTCATACATGTTGAACAGATCCTGGGATTTTTCTGGTATGGAACCCGTAGTAATGTGGGACCACACTGAAACAATCAATTAAACCTGGTCTTGATAAATATTTTAGAGGATAACGCATGTTAGGTCTGGGTTAGGTCTAGGATTTGCCCTCATCAGGCTCTTACTTTCGCATATTTCTCATACTTCATGGCTAGATCCTGGGCAATTTCTGGATTGGATCACGTAGTAAAGTGGTACCACACCGAAACATTCAATGAAACCTGGTCTGGATAAATATTTTAGAGGATAACGCATCTTATGTCTGGGTTAGGTGTAAGATTTTCCCTCATCAGGCTCACAGTTTCGCGTTTTTCACATTCTTGATGAACAGATCCTGGGTTTTGTCTGGTTTGGATCACGTAGTAATGTGGTACCACACTGAAACAGTCGATTAAACCTGGTTTCGATCAATATTTTAGAGGATAACGCAAGTTAGGTCTGGGATAGTTCTGGGATTTGACCTCATCAGACTCATACTTTCGCACACTTCACATACTCGTTGAACAGATCCTGGGTTATTTTCTGGTTTGGATCACTTAGTAATGTGGTACCACACTGAAACAGTCGATTAAACCAGGTTTCGATCAATATTTTAGAGTATAACTCATGTTAGGTCTAGGTTAGGCCTGGGATTTTCATTTATCAGACTCATACTTTCGCATTCTTCACATACTTGTTGAACGGATTCTGGGTTTTTTCTGGTTTGGATCACGTAGTAATGTGGGACCACACTGACACAGTCAATTAAACCTGGTTTCGATCAATATTTTAGAGGATAACGCAAGTTAAGTCTGGGATTGGTCTGGGATTTGACCTCATCAGACTCATACTTTCGCACACTTCACATACTCGTTGAACAGATCCTGGGTTATTTTCTGGTTTGGATCACATAGTAATGTGGTACCACACTGAAACAGTCGATTAAACCAGGTTTCGATCAATATTTTTGAAGATAACGCATGTTAGGTCTAGGTTAGGCCTGGGATTTTCACTCATCAGACTCATACTTTCGCATTCTTCACATACTTGTTGAACGGATCCTGGGTTTTTTCTGGTTTGGATCACGAAGTAATGTGGGACCACACTGAAACAGTCAATTAAACCTGGTTTGTATCAATATTTTAGAGGATAACGCATGTTAGGTCTAGGTTAGGTCTGGGATTTTCACTCATCAGACTCATACTTTCGCATTCTTCACATACTTGTTCAACGGATCCTGGGTTTTTTCTGGTTTGGATCACGTAGTAATGTGGTACCGCACTGAAACAGTCGATTAAACCTGGTTTCCATCAATATCTTAGAGGACAACGCAAGTTAGGTCTGGGATAGGTCTGGGACTTGCCCTCATCAGGCTCATACTTTCGCGTTTTTCACATACTTGTTGAACAGATCCTGGGTTTTCTCTGGTTTGGATCACGTAGTAGTGTGGTACCACACTGAAACATTCCATTAAACCTGGTTTGGATCAATATTTTAGCGGATAACGCATGTTAGGTCTAGGTTAGGTCGGGGATTTTCACTCATCAGACTGATACTTTCGCATTCTTCACATACTTGTTGAACGGATCCTGGGTTTTTTCTGGTTTGGATCACGTAGTAATGTGGTACCACACTGAAACAGTCGAATAAACCTGGTTTCGATCAGTATTTTAGAGGATAACGCAAGATAAGTCTGGGATAGGTCTGGGATTTGACCTCATCAGACTCATACTTTCGCGTTTTTCACATACTTGTTGAACAGATCCTGGGTTTTTTCTGGTTTGGATCACGTAGTAGAGTGGTACCACACTGAAACAGTCCATTAAACCTGCTTGTGATCAATATTTTAGAGGATAACGCATGTTAGGTCTGGGTTAGGTCTAGGATTTGCCCTCATCAGGCTCATTCTTTCGCATATTTCTCAAACTTGATGGCTAGATCCTGGGATTTTACTGGTTTGGATCACGTAGTAATGTGGTACCACACTGAAACATTCAATTAAACCTGGTCTTGATAAATATTTTAGAGGATAACGCATGTTAGGTCTGGGTTAGGTCTAGGATTTGCCCTCATCAGGCTCTTACTTTCGCATATTTCTCATACTTCATGGCTAGATCCTGGGCTAGTTCTGGAGTGGATCACGTAGTAAAGTGGTACCACACTGAAACATTCAATGAAACCTGGTCTGGATAAATATTTTAGAGGATAACGCATCTTAGGTCTGGGTTAGGTCTAAGATTTGCCCTCATCAGGCTCACAGTTTCGCGTTTTTCACATACTTGTTGAACAGATCCTGGGTTTTTTCTGGTTTGGATCACGAAGTAGTGTGGTACCACACTGAAACAGTCCATTAAACCTGGTTTCGCTCAATATTTTAGAGGATAACGCATGTTAGGTCTAGGTTAGGTCTGGGATTTGCTCTCATCAGGCTCATTCTTTCGCATATTTCTCATACTTGATGGCTAGATCCTGGGATTTTACTGGTTTGGATCACGTAGTAATGTGGTACCACACTGAAACGGTAAATTAAACCTGGTTTCGATCAATATTTTAGAGGATAACGCAAGTTAGGTCTGGGATAGGTCTGGGATTTGCCCTCATCAGGCTCATACTTTCGCATTCTTCACATACTTGTTGAACTGATCCTGGGTTTTTTCTGGTTTGGATCACGTAGTAATGTGGTACCACACTGAAACAGTCGACTAAACCAGGTTTCGATCAATATTTTTGAGGATAACGCATGTTAGGTCTAGGTTAGGCCTGGGATTTTCACACATCAGACTCTTACTTTCGCATTCTTCACATAGTTGTTGAACGGATCCTGGGTTTTTCCTGGTTTGGATCACGTAGTAATGTGGTACCACACTGAAACGGTAAATTAAACCTGGTTTCGATCAATATTTTAGAGGATAACGCAAGTTAGGTCTGGGATAGGTCTGGGATTTGCCCTCATCAGGCTCATACTTTCGCATTCTTCACATACTTGTTGAACTGATCCTGGGTTTTTTCTGGTTTGGATCACATAGTAATGTGGTACCACACTGAAACAGTCGATTAAACCAGGTTTCGATCGATATTTTAGAGTATAACTCATGTTAGGTCTAGGTTAGGCCTGGGATTTTCACTGATCAGACTCATACTTTCGCATTCTTCACATACTTCTAAACGGATCCTGGGATTTTTCTGGTTTGGATCACGTAGTAATGTGGTACCACAATGAAACAATCGATTGAACCAAGTTTCGATCAATATTTTAGAGGATAACGCAAGTTAAGTCTGGGATTGTTCTGGGATTTGACCTCATCAGACTCATACTTTCGCACACTTCACATACTCGTTGAACAGATCCTGGGTTATTTTCTGGTTTGGATCACATAGTAATGTGGTACCACACTGAAACAGTCGATTAAACCAGGTTTCGATCAATATTTTTGAAGATAACGCATGTTAGGTCTAGGTTAGGCCTGGGATTTTCACTCATCAGACTCATACTTTCGCATTCTTCACATACTTGTTGAACGGATCGTGGGTTTTTTCTGGTTTGGATCACGTAGTAATGTGGTACCACACTGAAACAGTCGATTAAACCTGGTTTCGATCAAAATTTTAGAGGATAACGCAAGTTAGGTCTGGGATAGGTCTGGGATTTGACCTCATCAGACTCATACTTTCGCACACTTCACATACTCCTTGAACAGATCCTGGGTTATTTTCTGGTTTGGATCACATAGTAATGTGGAACCACACTGAAACAGTCGATTAAACCAGGTTTCGATCAATATTTTAGAGGATAACGCATGTTTGGTCTAGGTTAGGCCTGGGATTTTCACTCATCAGACTCATACTTTCGCACACTTCACATACTCCTTGAACGGATCCTGGGTTTTTTCTGGTTTGGATCACGTAGTAATATGGGACCACACTGAAACAGTCAATTATACCTGGTTTCGATCAATATTTTAGAGAATAATTCATGTTAGGTCTAGGTTAGGTCTGGGATTTGCTCTCATCAGGCGCTTTCTTTCGCATATTTCTCATACATGTTGAACAGATCCTGGGATTTTTCTGGTATGGAACCCGTAGTAATGTGGGACCACACTGAAACAATCAATTAAACCTGGTCTTGATAAATATTTTAGAGGATAACGCATGTTAGGTCTGGGTTAGGTCTAGGATTTGCCCTCATCAGGCTCATACTTTCGCATATTTCTCATACTTCATGGCTAGATCCTGGGCTGTTTCTGGATTGTATCACGTAGTAATGTGGTACCACGCTGAAACAGTCAATTAAACCTGGTTTCGATCAATATTTTAGAGGATAACGCAAGTTAGGTCTGGGATAGGTCTAGGATTTGCCCTCATCAGGCTCTTACTTTCGCATATTTCTCATACTTCATGGCTAGATCCTGGGCAATTTCTGGATTGGATCACGTAGTAAAGTGGTACCACACCGAAACATTCAATGAAACCTGGTCTGGATAAATATTTTAGAGGATAACGCATCTTATGTCTGGGTTAGGTGTAAGATTTTTCCTCATCAGGCTCACAGTTTCGCGTTTTTCACATTCTTGATGAACAGATCCTGGGTTTTGTCTGGTTTGGATCACGTAGTAATGTGGTACCACACTGAAACAGTCGATTAAACCTGGTTTCGATCAATATTTTAGAGGATAACGCAAGTTAGGTCTGGGATAGTTCTGGGATTTGACCTCATCAGACTCATACTTTCGCACACTTCACATACTCGTTGAACAGATCCTGGGTTATTTTCTGGTTTGGATCACTTAGTAATGTGGTACCACACTGAAACAGTCGATTAAACCAGGTTTCGATCAATATTTTAGAGTATAACTCATGTTAGGTCTAGGTTAGGCCTGGGATTTTCATTTATCAGACTCATACTTTCGCATTCTTCACATACTTGTTGAACGGATTCTGGGTTTTTTCTGGTTTGGATCACGTAGTAATGTGGGACCACACTGACACAGTCAATTAAACCTGGTTTCGATCAATATTTTAGAGGATAACGCAAGTTAAGTCTGGGATTGGTCTGGGATTTGACCTCATCAGACTCATACTTTCGCACACTTCACATACTCGTTGAACAGATCCTGGGTTATTTTCTGGTTTGGATCACATAGTAATGTGGTACCACACTGAAACAGTCGATTAAACCAGGTTTCGATCAATATTTTTGAAGATAACGCATGTTAGGTCTAGGTTAGGCCTGGGATTTTCACTCATCAGACTCATACTTTCGCATTCTTCACATACTTGTTGAACGGATCCTGGGTTTTTTCTGGTTTGGATCACGAAGTAATGTGGGACCACACTGAAACAGTCAATTAAACCTGGTTTGTATCAATATTTTAGAGGATAACGCATGTTAGGTCTAGGTTAGGTCTGGGATTTTCACTCATCAGACTCATACTTTCGCATTCTTCACATACTTGTTCAACGGATCCTGGGTTTTTTCTGGTTTGGATCACGTAGTAATGTGGTACCGCACTGAAACAGTCGATTAAACCTGGTTTCCATCAATATCTTAGAGGACAACGCAAGTTAGGTCTGGGATAGGTCTGGGATTTGCCCTCATCAGGCTCATACTTTCGCATTCTTCACATACTTGTTGAACTGATCCTGGGTTTTTTCTGGTTTGGATCACGTAGTAATGTGGTACCACACTGAAACAGTCGACTAAACCAGGTTTCGATCAATATTTTTGAGGATAACGCATGTTAGGTCTAGGTTAGGCCTGGGATTTTCACACATCAGACTCTTACTTTCGCATTCTTCACATAGTTGTTGAACGGATCCTGGGTTTTTCCTGGTTTGGATCACGTAGTAATGTGGTACCACACTGAAACGGTAAATTAAACCTGGTTTCGATCAATATTTTAGAGGATAACGCAAGTTAGGTCTGGGATAGGTCTGGGATTTGCCCTCATCAGGCTCATACTTTCGCATTCTTCACATACTTGTTGAACTGATCCTGGGTTTTTTCTGGTTTGGATCACATAGTAATGTGGTACCACACTGAAACAGTCGATTAAACCAGGTTTCGATCGATATTTTAGAGTATAACTCATGTTAGGTCTAGGTTAGGCCTGGGATTTTCACTGATCAGACTCATACTTTCGCATTCTTCACATACTTCTAAACGGATCCTGGGTTTTTTCTGGTTTGGATCACGTAGTAATGTGGTACCACAATGAAACAATCAATTAAACCTGGTTTCGATCAAAATTTTAGAGGATAACGCAAGTTAGGTCTGGGATAGGTCTGGGATTTGACCTCATCAGACTCATACTTTCGCACACTTCACATACTCCTTGAACAGATCCTGGGTTATTTTCTGGTTTGGATCACATAGTAATGTGGAACCACACTGAAACAGTCGATTAAACCAGGTTTCGATCAATATTTTAGAGGATAACGCATGTTTGGTCTAGGTTAGGCCTGGGATTTTCACTCATCAGACTCATACTTTCGCACACTTCACATACTCCTTGAACGGATCCTGGGTTTTTTCTGGTTTGGATCACGTAGTAATATGGGACCACACTGAAACAGTCAATTATACCTGGTTTCGATCAATATTTTAGAGAATAATTCATGTTAGGTCTAGGTTAGGCCTGGGATCTTCATTTATCAGACTCATACTTTCGCATTCTTCACATACTTGTTGAACGGATTCTGGGTTTTTTCTGGTTTGGATCACGTAGTAATGTGGGACCACACTGACACAGTCAATTAAACCTGGTTTCGATCAATATTTTAGAGAATAATTCATGTTAGGTCTAGGTTAGGTCTGGGATTTGCTCTCAGCAGGCTCTTTCTTTCGCATATTTCTCATACATGTTGAACAGATCCTGGGTTTTTTCTGGTTTGGATCACGTAGTAATGTGGGACCACAATGAAACAATCAATTAAACCTGGTCTTGATAAATATTTTAGAGGATAACGCATGTTAGGTCTGGGTTAGGTCTAGGATTTGCCCTCATCAGGCTCATACTTTCGCATATTTCTCATACTTCATGGCTAGATCCTGGGCTGATTCTGGATTGTATCACGTAGTAATGTGGTACCACGCTGAAACAGTCACTTAAACCTGGTTTCGATCAATATTTTAGAGGATAACGCAAGTTAGGTCTGGGATAGGTCTAGGATTTGCCCTCATCAGGCTCTTACTTTCGCATATTTCTCATACTTCATGGCTAGATCCTGGGCTAGTTCTGGAGTGGATCACGTAGTAAAGTGGTACCACACTGAAACATTCAATGAAACCTGGTCTGGATAAATATTTTAGAGGATAACGCATCTTAGGTCTGGGTTAGGTCTAAGATTTGCCCTCATCAGGCTCACAGTTTCGAGTTTTCCACATACTTGTTGAACAGATCCTGGGTTTTTTCTGGTTTGGATCACGAAGTAGTGTGGTACCACACTGAAACAGTCCATTAAACCTGGTTTCGCTCAATAGTTTAGAGGATAACGCATGTTAGGTCTAGGTTAGGTCTGGGATTTGCTTTCATCAGGCTCATTCTTTCGCATATTTCTCATACTTGATGGCTAGATCCTGGGATTTTACTGGTTTGGATCACGTAGTAATGTGGTACCACACTGAAACGGTAAATTAAACCTGGTTTCGATCAATATTTTAGAGGATAACGCAAGTTAGGTCTGGGATAGGTCTGGGATTTGCCCTCATCAGGCTCATACTTTCGCATTCTTCACATACTTGTTGAACTGATCCTGGGTTTTTTCTGGTTTGGATCACGTAGTAATGTGGTACCACACTGAAACAGTCGACTAAACCAGGTTTCGATCAATATTTTTGAGGATAACGTATGTTAGGTCTAGGTTTGGCCTGGGATTTTCACACATCAGACTCTTACTTTCGCATTCTTCACATAGTTGTTGAACGGATCCTGGGTTTTTTCTGGTTTGGATCACGTAGTAATGTCGGACCACACTGAAACAGTCAATTAAACCTTCGATCAATATTTTAGAGAATAATTCCTGTTAGGTCTAGGTTAGGTCTGGGATTTGCTCTCGTTAGGCTCATTCTTTCGCATATTTCTCATACTTGATGGCTAGATCCTGGGTTACTTTCTGGTTTGGATCACATAGTAATGTGGTACCACACTGAAACAGTCGATTAAACCAGGTTTCGATCAATATTTTAGAGTATAACTCATGTTAGGTCTAGGTTAGGCCTGGGATTTTCACTGATCAGACTCATACTTTCGCATTCTTCACATACTTGTAAACGGATCCTGGGTTTTTTCTGGTTTGGATCACGTAGTAATGTGGTACCACAATGAAACAGTCGATTAAACCAAGTTTCGATCAATATTTTAGAGGATAACGCAAGTTAAGTCTGGGATTGGTCTGGGATTTGACCTCATCAGACTCATACTTTCGCACACTTCACATACTCGTTGAACAGATCCTGGGTTTTTTCTGGTTTAGATCACGTAGTAATATGGGACCACACTGAAACAGTCAATTGTACCTGGTTTCGATCAATATCTTAGAGAATAATTCATGTTAGGTCTAGGTAAGGTCTGGGATTTGCTCTCATCAGGCGCTTTCTTTCGCATATTTCTCATACATGTTGAACAGATCCTGGGATTTTTCTGGTATGGAACCCGTAGTAATGTGGGACCACACTGAAACAGTCGATTAAACCTGGTTTCGATCAATATTTTAGAGAATAATTCATGTTAGGTCAAGGTTAGGTCTGGGATTTGCTCTCATCAGGCTCATTCTTTCGCATATTTCTCATACTTCATATCTAGATCCTGGGCTGTTTCTGGATTGTATCACGTACTAATGTGATACCACGCTGAAACAGTCAATTAAACCTGGTTTCGCTCAATATTTTAGAGGATAACGCAAGTTAGGTCTGGGATAGGTCTGGGATTCGCCCTAATCAGGCTCATACTTTCGCGTTTTTCACGTACTTGTTGAACTGATCCTGGGTTTTTTCTGGTTTCGATCACGTAGTAATGTGGTACCACACTGAAACAGTCGATTAAACCTGGTTTTGATCAATATTTTAGAGGATAACGCAAGTTGGGTCTGGGGTAGGTCTGGGATTTGACCTCATCAGACTCATACTTTCGCAAACTTCACATACTCGTTGAACAGATCCTGGGTTATCTTCTGGTTTGGATCACATAGTAATGTGGTACCACACTGAAACAGTCGATTAAACCTGGTTTCGATCAATATTTTAGAGGATAACGCATGTTAGGTCTAGGTTAGCCCTGGGAATTTCACTCATCAGACTCATACTTTCGCATTCTTCACATACTTGTTGAACTGATCCTGGGTTTTTTCTGGTTTGGATCACGTAGTAATGTGGTACCGCACTGAAACAGTCCATTAAACCTGGTTTCGATCAATATTTTAGATAATAATTCATGTTAGGTCTAGGTTAGGTCCGGGATTTACTCTCATCAGGCTCATTCTTTCGCATATTACTCATACTTGATGGCTAGATCCTGGGCTTTTTCTGGATTGGATCACGTAGTAATGTGGGACCACACTGAAACAATCAATTAAACCTGGTCTTGATAAATATTTTAGAGGATAGCGCATGTTAGGTCTGGGATAGGTCTGGGATTTGACCTCATCAGGCTCACAGCTTCGCGTTTTTCACATACTTGTTGAACAGATCCTGGGTTTTTTCTGGTTTGGATCACGAAGTAGTGTGGTACCACACTGAAACAGTCGATTAAACCAGGTTTCGATCAATATTTTGGAGGATAACGCATGTTAGGTCTGGGTTAGGTCTAAGATTTGCCCTCATCAGGCTCACAGTTTCGCGTTTTTCACATACTTGTTGAACAGATCCTGGGTTTTTTCTGGTTTGGATCACGTAGTAATGTGGTACCACACTGAAACGGTCAATGAAACCTGGTTTCCATCAATATTTTAGAGGATAACGCATATAAGGTCTAGGTTAGGTCTGGGATTTGCTCTCATCAGGCTCATTCTTTCGCATATTTCTCATACTTGATGGCTAGATCCTGGGCTTTTTCTGGATTGCATCACGTAGTAATGTAGTACCACACTGAAACAGTCAATGAAACCTGGTTTCCATCAATATTTTAGAGGACAGCGCATGTTAGGTCTAGGTAAGGCCTGAGATTTTCACTGATCGGACTCATACTTTCGCATTTTTCACATACTTGTTGAACGGATCCTGGGTTTCTTCTGGTTTGGATCACGTAGTAATGTGGTACCACACTGAAACGGTCAATTAAACCTGGTTTCGATCAATATTTTAGAGAATAATTCATGTTAGGTCAAGGTTAGGTCTGGGATTTGCTCTCATCAGGCTCATTCTTTCGCATATTTCTCATACTTCATATCTAGATCCTGGGCTGTTTCTGGATTGTATCACGTACTAATGTGATACCACGCTGAAACAGTCAATTAAACCTGGTTTCGCTCAATATTTTAGAGGATAACGCAAGTTAGGTCTGGGATAGGTCTGGGATTCGCCCTAATCAGGCTCATACTTTCGCGTTTTTCACGTACTTGTTGAACTGATCCTGGGTTTTTTCTGGTTTCGATCACGTAGTAATGTGGTACCACACTGAAACAGTCGATTAAACCTGGTTTTGATCAATATTTTAGAGGATAACGCAAGTTGGGTCTGGGGTAGGTCTGGGATTTGACCTCATCAGACTCATACTTTCGCAAACTTCACATACTCGTTGAACAGATCCTGGGTTATCTTCTGGTTTGGATCACATAGTAATGTGGTACCACACTGAAACAGTCGATTAAACCTGGTTTCGATCAATATTTTAGAGGATAACGCATGTTAGGTCTAGGTTAGCCCTGGGAATTTCACTCATCAGACTCATACTTTCGCATTCTTCACATACTTGTTGAACTGAACCTGGGTTTTTTCTGGTTTGGATCACGTAGTAATGTGGTACCGCACTGAAACAGTCGATTAAACCTGGTTTCGATCAATATTTTAGATAATAATTCATGTTAGGTCTAGGTTAGGTCCGGGATTTACTCTCATCAGGCTCATTCTTTCGCATATTACTCATACTTGATGGCTAGATCCTGGGCTTTTTCTGGATTGGATCACGTAGTAATGTGGGACCACACTGAAACAATCAATTAAACCTGGTCTTGATAAATATTTTAGAGGATAGCGCATGTTAGGTCTGGGATAGGTCTGGGATTTGACCTCATCAGGCTCACAGCTTCGCGTTTTTCACATACTTGTTGAACAGATCCTGGGTTTTTTCTGGTTTGGATCACGAAGTAGTGTGGTACCACACTGAAACAGTCAATGAAACCTGGTTTCCATCAATATTTTAGAGGATAACGCATATAAGGTCTAGGTTAGGTCTGGGATTTGCTCTCATCAGGCTCATTCTTTCGCATATTTCTCATACTTGATGGCTAGATCCTGGGCTTTTCTGGATTGCATCACGTAGTAATGTAGTACCACACTTGAACAGTCAATGAAACCTGGTTTCCATCAATATTTTAGAGGACAACGCATGTTAGGTCTAGGTAAGGCCTGAGATTTTCACTGATCGGACTCATACTTTCGCATTTTTCACATACTTGTTGAACGGATCCTGGGTTTTTTCTGGTTTCGATCACGTAGTAATGTGGTACCACACTGAAACAGTCGATAAAACCTGGTTTCGATCAATATTTTAGAGGATAACGCAAGTTAGGTCTGGGGTAGGTCTGGGATTTGACCTCATCAGACTCATACTTTCGCACACTTCACATACTCGTTGGACAGATCCTGGGTTTTTTCTGGTTTGGATAACGTAGTAATGTGGTACCACACTGAAACGGTCAACTAAACCTGGTTTCGATCAATATCTTAGAGGATAACGCAAGTTAGGTCTGGGATAGGTCTGGGATTTGCCCTCATCAGACCCATACTTTCGCAAACTTCACATACTCGTTGAACAGATCCTGGGTTATCTTCTGGTTTGGATCACATAGTAATGTGGTACCACACTGAAACAGTCGATTAAACCTGGTTTCGATCAATATTTTAGAGGATAACGCATGTTAGGTCTAGGTTAGCCCTGGGAATTTCACTCATCAGACTCATACTTTCGCATTCTTCACATACTTGTTGAACTGATCCTGGGTTTTTTCTGGTTTGGATCACGTAGTAATGTGGTACCGCACTGAAACAGTCGATTAAACCTGGTTTCGATCAATATTTTAGAGAATAATTCATGTTAGGTCTAGGTTAGGTCCGGGATTTACTCTCATCAGGCTCATTCTTTCGCATATTACTCATACTTGATGGCAGGATCCTGGGCTTTTTCTGGATTGGATCACGTAGTAATGTGGGACCACACTGAAACAATCAATTAAACCTGGTCTTGATAAATATTTTAGAGGATAGCGCATGTTAGGTCTGGGATAGGTCTGGGATTTGACCTCATCAGGCTCACAGCTTCGCGTTTTTCACATACTTGTTGAACAGATCCTGGGTTTTTTCTGGTTTGGATCACGAAGTAGTGTGGTACCACACTGAAACAGTCAATGAAACCTGGTTTCCATCAATATTTTAGAGGATAACGCATATAAGGTCTAGGTTAGGTCTGGGATTTGCTCTCATCAGGCTCATTCTTTCACATATTTCTCATACTTCATGGCTAGATCCAGGGCTGTTTCTGGATTGTATCACGTACTAATGTGATACCACGCTGAAGCAGTCAATTAAACCTGGTTTCGCTCAATATTTTAGAGGATAACGCATGTTAGGTCTAGGTTAGGTCTGGGATTTGCTCTCATTAGGCTCATTCTTTCGCATATTACTCATACTTGATGGCTAGATCCTGGACTTTTTCTGGATTGCATCACGTAGTAATGTAGTACCACACTGAAACAGTCAATGAAACCTGGTTTCCATCAATATTTTAGAGGACAACGCATGTTAGGTCTAGGTAAGGCCTGAGATTTTCACTGATCGGACTCATACTTTCGCATTTTTCACATACTTGTTGTACGGATCCTGGGTTTCTTCTGGTTTGGATCACGTAGTAATGTGGTACCACACTGAAACGGTCAATTAAACCTGGTTTCGATCAATATTTTAGAGAATAATTCATGTTAGGTCAAGGTTAGGTCTGGGATTTGCTCTCATCAGGCTCATTCTTTCGCATATTTCTCATACTTCATGGCTAGATCCTGGGCTGTTTCTGGATTGTATCACGTACTAATGTGATACCACGCTGAAACAGTCAATTAAACCTGGTTTCGCTCAATAGTTTAGAGGATAACGCAAGTTAGGTCTGGGATAGGTCTGGGATTCGCCCTAATCAGGCTCATACTTTCGCGTTTTTCATGTACTTGTTGAACTGATCCTGGGTTTTTTCTGGATTCTATCACGTACTAATGTGATACCACGCTGAAACAGTCAATGAAACCTGGTTTCCATCAATATTTTAGAGGATAACGCAAGTTAGGTCTGGGGTAGGTCTGGGATTTGACCTCATCAGGCTCATTCTTTCGCATATTTCTCATACTTGATGGCTAGATCCTGGGCTTTTTCTGGGTTGCATCACGTAGTAATGTAGTACCACACTGAAACAGTCAATGAAACCTGGTTTCCATCAATATTTTAGAGGACAACGCATGTTAGGTCTAGGTAAGGCCTGAGATTTTCACTGATCGGACTCATACTTTCGCATTTTTCACATACTTGTTGAACAGATCCTGGGTTTCTTCTGGTTTGGATCACGTAGTAATGTGGTACCACACTGAAACGGTCAATTAAACCTGGTTTCGATCAATATTTTAGAGAATAATTCATGTTAGGTCAAGGTTAGGTCTGGGATTTGCTCTCATCAGGCTCATTCTTTCGCATATTTCTCATGCTTCATGGCTAGATCCTGGGCTGTTTCTGGATTGTATCACGTACTAATGTGATACCACGCTGAAGCAGTCAATTAAACCTGGTTTCGCTCAATATTTTAGAGGATAACGCAAGTTAGATCTGGGATAGGTCTGGGATTCGCCCTAATCAGGCTCATACTTTCGCACACTTCACAACCTCCTTGAACAGATCCTGGGTTATTTTCTGGTTTGGATCACATAGTAATGTGGTACCACACTGAAACAGTCGATTAAACCAGGTTTCGATCAATATTTTAGAGGATAACGCATGTTAGGTCTAGGTTAGGTCTGGGATTTTCACTCATCAGACTCATACTTTCGCATTCTTCACATACTCGTTGAACAGATCCTGGGTTTTTTCTGGTTTGGATCACGTAGTAATGTGGTACCGCACTGAAACAGTCGATTAAACCTGGTTTCGATCAATATTTTAGAGAATAATTCATGTTAGGTCTAGGTTAGGTCCGGGATTTACTCTCATCAGGCTCATTCTTTCGCATATTACTCATACTTGATGGCTAGATCCTGGGCTTTTTCTGGATTGGATCACGTAGTAATGTGGGACCACACTGAAACAATCAATTAAACCTGGTCTTGATAAATATTTTAGAGGATAGCGCATGTTAGGTCTGGGATAGGTCTGGGATTTGACCTCATCAGGCTCACAGCTACGCGTTTTTCACATACTTGTTGAACAGATCCTGGGTTTTTTCTGGTTTGGATCACGAAGTAGTGTGGTACCACACTGAAACAGTCAATGAAACCTGGTTTCCATCAATATTTTAGAGGATAACGCATATAAGGTCTAGGTTAGGTCTGGGATTTGCTCTCATCAGGCTCATTCTTTCGCATATTTCTCATACTTGATGGCTAGATCCTGGGCTTTTCTGGATTGCATCACGTAGTAATGTAGTACCACACTGAAAGAGTCAATGAAACCTGGTTTCCATCAATATTTTAGAGGACAACGCATGTTAGGTCTAGGTAAGGCCTGAGATTTTCACTGATCGGACTCATACTTTCGCATTTTTCACATACTTGTTGAACGGATCCTGGGTTTTTTCTGGTTTGGATCACGTAGTAATGTGGTACCACACTGAAACGGTCAATAAAACCTGGTTTCGATCAATATTTTACAGAATAATTCATGTTAGGTCAAGGTTAGGTCTGGGATTTGCTCTCATCAGGCTCATTCTTTCACATATTTCTCATACTTCATGGCTAGATCCTGGGCTGTTTCTGGATTGTATCACGTAGTAATGTGGTACCACGCTGAAACAGTCAATTAAACCTGGTTTCGCTCAATATTTTAGAGGTTAACGCATGTTAGGTCTAGGTTAGGTCTGGGATTTGCTCTCATCAGGCTCATTCTTTCGCATATTTCTCATACTTGATGGCTAGATCCTGGGCTTTTTCTGGATTGCATCACGTAGTAATGTAGTACCATACTGAAACAGTCGATTAAACCAGGTTTCGATCAATATTTTAGAGGATAACGCATGTTAGGTCTAGGTTAGGTCTGGGATTTTCACTCATCAGACTCATACTTTCGCATTCTTCACATACTTGTTGAACGGATCCTGGGTTATGTCTGGTTTGGATCATGTAGTAATGTGGGACCACACTGAAACAGTCAATTAAACCTGGTTTCGATCAATATTTTAGAGAATAATTCATGTTAGGTCTAGGATAGGTCTGGGATTTGCTCTCATCAGGCTCATTCTTTCGCATATTTCTCATACATGTTGAACAGATCCTGGGTTTTTTCTGGTTTGGATCACGTGGTAATGTGGGACCACACCGAAACAATCAACTAAACCTGGTCTTGATAAATATTTTAGAGGATAACGCATGTTAGGTCTGGGTTAGGTCTAGGATTTGCCCTCATCAGGCTCCTACATTCGCATATTTCTTATACTTCAAGGCTAGATCCTGGGCTTTTTCTGGATTGGATCACGTAGTAAGGTGGTACCACACTGAAACATTCAATGAAACCTGGTCTGGATAAATATTTTAGAGGACAACGCATCTTAGGTCTGGGTTAGGTCTAAGATTTGCCCTCATCAGGCTCACAGTTTAGCGTTTTTCACATACTAGTTGAACAGATCCTGGGTTTCTTCTGGTTTGGATCACGAAGTAGTGTGGTACCACACTGAAACAGTCCATTAAACCTGGTTTCGCTCAATATTTTAGAGGATAACGCATGTAAGGTCTAGGTTAGGTCTGGGATTTGCTCCCATCAGGCTAATTCTTTCGCATATTTCTCATACTTGATGGCTAGATTCTGGGTTTTTTCTGGTTTGGATCACGTAGTAATGTGGTACCGCAGTGAAACAGCCGATTAAACCTGGTTTCGATCAATATTTTAGAGGATAACGCAAGTTAAGTCTGGGAATGGTCTGGGATTTGACCTCATCAGACTCATACTTTCGCATTCTTCACATACTTGTTGAACGGATCCTGGGTTTTTTCTGGTTTGGATCACGTAGTAATGTGGGACCACACTGAAACAGTCAATTAAACCTGGTTTCGATCAATATTTTAGAGAATAATTCATGTTAGGTCTAGGTTAGGCCTGGGATTTGCTCTCATCAGGCTCATTCTTTCGCATATTTCTCATACTTGATGGCTAGCTCCTGGGCTTTTTCTGGATTGCATCACGTAGTAATGAAGTACAACACTGAAACTGTCAATTAAACCTGGTTTCCATCAATATCTTAGAGGACAACGCAAGTTAGGTCTGGGATATGTCTGGGATTTGCCCTCATCAGGCTCATCCTTTCGCGTTTTTCACACACTTGTTGAACAGATCCTGGGTTTTTTCTGGTTTGGATCACGTAGTAGTGTGGTACCACGCTGAAACAGTCCATTAAACCTGGTTTGGATCAATATTTTAGAGGATAACGCATCTTAGGTCTGGGTTAGGACTAAGATTTGCCCTCATGAGGCTCACAGTTTAGCGTTTTTCACGTACTTGTTGAACAGATCCTGGGTTTTTTCTGGTTTGGATCACGAAGCAGTGTGGTATCACACTGAAACAGTCAATTAAACCTGGTTTCGATCAATATTTTAGAGAATAATTCATGTTAGGTCTAGGTTAGGCCTGGGATTTGCTCTCATCAGGCTCATTCTTTCGCATATTTCTCATACTTGATGGCTAGCTCCTGGGCTTTTTCTGGATTGCATCACGTAGTAATGAAGTACAACACTGAAACAGTCAATTAAACCTGGTTTCCATCAATATCTTAGAGGACAACGCAAGTTAGGTCTGGGATATGTCTGGGATTTGCCCTCATCAGGCTCATCCTTTCGCGTTTTTCACACACTTGTTGAACAGATCCTGGGTTTTTTCTGGTTTGGATCACGTAGTAGTGTGGTACCACGCTGAAACAGTCCATTAAACCTGGTTTGGATCAATATTTTAGAGGATAGCGCATGTTAGGTCTAGGTTAGGTCTGGGATTTTCACACATCAGACTCATACTATCGCATTCTTCACATACTTGTTGAACGGATCCTGGGTTTTTTCTGGTTTGGATCACGTAGTAATGTGGTACCACACTGAAACAGTCGATTAAACCTGGTTTCGATCAATATTTTAGAGGATAACGCAAGTTAGGTCTGGGATAGGTCTGGGATTTGACCTCATCAGACTCATACTTTCGCACACTTCACATACTCCTTGAACAGATCCTGGGTTATTTTCTGGTTTGGATCACATAGTAATGTGGTACCACACTGAAACAGTCGATTAAACCAGGTTTCGATCAATATTTTAGAGGATAACGCATGTTAGGTCTAAGCTAGGCCTGGGATTTTCACTCATCAGACTCATACTTTCGCATTCTTCACATACTTGTTGAACGGATCCTGGGTTTTTTCTGGTTTGGATCACGTAGTAATGTGGGACCACACTGAAACATTCAATGAAACCTGGTCTGGATAAATATTTTAGAGGATAACGCATCTTAGGTCTGGGTTAGGCCTGGGATTTGCCCTCAACAGGCTCATACTTTCGCATGTTTCTCATACTTCATGGGCTGTTTCTGGATTGTATCACGTAGTAATGTGGTACCACGCTGAAACAGTCAATTAAACCTGGTTTCGATCAATATTTTAGAGGATAACGCATGTTAGGTCTAGGTTAGATCTGGGATTTGCTCTCATCAGGCTCATTCCTTCGCATATTTCTCATACTTGATGGCTAGATCCTCGGTTTTTCCTGGATTGCATCACGTAGTAATGTAGTACCACACTGAAACAGTCAATGAAACCTGGTTTCCATCAATGTTTTAGAGGACGACGCAAGTTAGGTCTAGGTTAGGTCTGGGATTTTCACTCACCAGACTCATACTATCGCATTCTTCACATACTTGTTGAACGGATCCTGGGTTTTTTCTGGTTTGGATCATGTAGTAATGTGGGACCACACTGAAACAGTCAATTAAACCTGGTTTCGATCAATATTTTAGAGAATAATTCATGTTAGGTCCAGGTTAGGTCTGGGATTTGCTCTCATCAGGCTCATTCTTTCGCATATTTCTCATACATGTTGAACGGATTCTGGGTTTTTTCTGGTTTGGATCACGTAGTAGTGTGGTACCACGCTGAAACAGTCCATTAAACCTGGTTTGGATCAATATTTTAGAGGATAACGCATGTTAGGTCTAGGTTAGGTCTGGGATTTTCACTCACCAGACTCATACTTTCGCACACTTCACATACTCCTTGAACAGATCCTGGGTTATTTTCTGGTTTGGATCACATAGTAATGTGGTACCACACTGAAACAGTCGATTAAACCAGGTTTCGATCAATATTTTAGAGGATAACGCATGTTAGGTCTAGGTTAGGCCTGGGATTTTCACTCATCAGACTCATACTTTCGCATTCTTCACATACTTGTTGAACGGATCCTGGGTTTTTTCTGGTTTGGATCACGTAGTAATGTGGGACCACACTGAAACATTCAATGAAACCTGGTCTGGATAAATATTTTAGAGGATAACGCATCTTAGGTCTGGGTTAGGCCTGGGATTTGCCCTCATCAGGCTCATACTTTCGCATGTTTCTCATACTTCATGGCTAGATCCTGGGCTGTTTCTGGATTGTATCACGTAGTAATGTGGTACCACGCTGAATCAGTCAATTAAACCTGGTTTCGATCAATATTTTAGAGGATAACGCATGTTAGGTCTAGGTTAAGTCTGGGATTTGCTCTCATCAGGCTCATTCTTTAGCATATTACTCATACTTGATGACTAGATCCTGGGCTTTTCCTGGATTGCATCACGTAGTAATGTAGTACCACACTCAAACAGTCGATTCAACCAGGTTTGGATCAATATTTTAGAGGATAACGCATGTTAGGTCTAGGTTAGGTCTGGGATTTTCACTCACCAGACTCATACTTTCGCACACTTCACATACTCCTTGAACAGATCCTGGGTTATTTTCTGGTTTGGATCACATAGTAATGTGGTACCACACTGAAACAGTCGATTAAACCAGGTTTCGATCAATATTTTAGAGGATAACGCATGTTAGGTCTAGGTTAGGTCTGGGATTTTCACTCATCAGACTCATACTTTCGCATTCTTCACATACTTGTTGAACGGATCCTGGGTTTTTCCTGGTTTGGATCACGTAGTAATGTGGTACCACACTGAAACAGTCGATTAAACCTGGTTTCGATCAATATTTTTGAGGATAACGCAAGTTAGGTCTGGGATAGGTCTGGGATTTGACCTCATCAGACTCATACTATCGCACACTTCACAACCTCCTTGAACAGATCCTGGGTTATTTTCTGGTTTGGATCACATAGTAATGTGGTACCACACTGAAACAGTCGATTAAACCAGGTTTCGATCAATATTTTAGAGGATAACGCATGTTAGGTCTAGGTTAGGCCTGGGATTTTCACTCATCAGACTCATACTTTCGCATTCTTCACATACTTGTTGAACGGATCCTGGGGTTTTTCTGGTTTGGATCACGTAGTAATGTGTGACCACACTGAAACATTCAATGAAACCTGGTCTGGATAAATATTTTAGAGGATAACGCATCTTAGGTCTGGGTTAGGTCTAAGATTTGCCTTCATCAGGCTCACAGTTTAGCGTTTTTCACATACTTGTTGAACGGATCCTGGGTTTTTTCTGGTTTGCATCACGAAGTAGTGTGGTACCACACTGAAACAGTCCATTAAACCTGGTTTCGCTCAATATTTTAGAGGATAACGCATCTTAGGTCTGGGTTAGGTCTAAGATTTGCCTTCATCAGGCTCACAGTTTAGCGTTTTTCACATACTTGTTGAACGGATCCTGGGTTTTTTCTGGTTTGCATCACGAAGTAGTGTGGTACCACACTGAAACAGTCCATTAAACCTGGTTTCGCTCAATATTTTAGAGGATAACGCATGTTAGGTCTAGGTTAGGTCTGGGATTTGCTCTCATCAGGCTCATTCTTTCGCATATTTCTCATACTTGATGGCTAGATCCTGGGCTTTTTCTGGATTGCATCACGTAGTAATGTAGTACCATACTGAAACAGTCGATTAAACCAGGTTTCGATCAATATTTTAGAGGATAACGCATGTTAGGTCTAGGTTAGGTCTGGGATTTTCACTCATCAGACTCATACTTTCGCATTCTTCACATACTTGTTGAACGGATCCTGGGTTTTTTCTGGTTTGGATCACGTAGTAATGTGGGACCACACTGAAACAGTCAATTAAACCTGGTTTCGATCAATATTTTAGAGAATAATTCATGTTAGGTCTAGGATAGGTCTGGGATTTGCTCTCATCAGGCTCATTCTTTCGCATATTTCTCATACATGTTGAACAGATCCTGGGTTTTTTCTGGTTTGGATCACGTGGTAATGTGGGACCACACCGAAACAATCAACTAAACCTGGTCTTGATAAATATTTTAGAGGATAACGCATGTTAGGTCTGGGTTAGGTCTAGGATTTGCCCTCATCAGGCTCATACTTTCGCATATTTCTCATACTTCAAGGCTAGACCCTGGGCTGTTTCTGGATTGTATCACGTAGTAATGTGGTACCACGCTGAAACAGTCAATTGAACCTGGTTTCGATCAATATTTTAGAGGATAACGCAAGTTAGGTCTGGGATAGGTCTAGGATTTGCCCTCATCAGGCTCCTACATTCGCATATTTCTTATATTTGATGGCTAGATCCTGGGCTTTTTCTGGATTGGATCACGTAGTAAAGTGGTACCACACTGAAACATTCAATGAAACCTGGTCTGGATAAATATTTTAGAGGATAACGCATCTTAGGTCTGGGTTAGGACTAAGATTTGCCCTCATCAGGCTCACAGTTTAGCGTTTTTCACATACTTGTTGAACAGATCCTGGGTTTTTTCTGGTTTGGATCACGAAGCAGTGTGGTATCACACTGAAACAGTCAAATAAACCTGGTTTCGATCAATATTTTAGAGAATAAATCATGTTAGGTCTAGGTTAGGCCTGGGATTTGCTCTCATCAGGCTCATTCTTTCGCATATTTCTCATACTTGATGGCTAGCTCCTGGGCTTTTTCTGGATTGCATCACGTAGTAATGAAGTACAACACTGAAACAGTCAATTAAACCTGGTTTCCATCAATATCTTAGAGGACAACGCAAGTTAGGTCTGGGATATGTCTGGGATTTGCCCTCATCAGGCTCATCCTTTCGCGTTTTTCACACACTTGTTGAACAGATCCTGGGTTTTTTCTGGTTTGGATCACGTAGTAGTGTGGTACCACGCTGAAACAGTCCATTAAACCTGGTTTGGATCAATATTTTAGAGGATAACGCATGTTAGGTCTGGGATAGGTCTGGGATTTGACCTCATCAGACTCATACCTTCGCACACTTCACATACTCCTTGAACAGATCCTGGGTTATTTTCTGGTTTGGATCACATAGTAGTGTGGTACCACACTGAAACAGTCCATTGAACCTGGTTTTGATCAATATTTTAGAGAATAATTCGTGTTAGGTCTAGGTTGGGTTAGGGATTTGCTCTGATCAGGCTCATTCTTTCGCATATTTCTCATACATGTTGAACAGATCCTGGGTTTTTTCTGGTTTGGATCACGTAGTAGTGTGGTACCACGCTGAAACAGTCCATTAAACCTGGTTTGGATCAATATTTTAGAGGATAACGCATGTTAGGTCTAGGTTAGGTCTGGGATTTTCACTCACCAGACTCATAGTATCGCATTCTTCACATACTTGTTGAACGGATCCTGGGTTTTTTCTGGTTTGGATCACGTAGTAATGTGGTACTACACTGAAACAGTCGATTAAACCTGGTTTCGATCAATATTTTAGAGGATAACGCAAGTTAGGTCTGGGATAGGTCTGGGATTTGACCTCATCAGACTCATACTTTCGCACACTTCACATACTCCTTGAACAGATCCTGGGTTATTTTCTGGTTTGGATCACATAGTAATGTGGTACCACACTGAAACAGTCGATTAAACCAGGTTTCGATCAATATTTTAGAGGATAACGCATGTTAGGTCTAGGTTAGGCCTGGGATTTTCACTCATCAGACTCATACTTTCGCATTCTTCACATACTTGTTGAACGGATCCTGGGTTTTTTCTGGTTTGGATCACGTAGTAATGTGGGACCACACTGAAACATTCAATGAAACCTGGTCTGGATAAATATTTTAGAGGATAACGCATCTTAGGTCTGGGTTAGGCCTGGGATTTGCCCTCATCAGGCTCATACTTTCGCATGTTTCTCATGCTTCATGGCTAGATCCTGGGCTGTTTCTGGATTGTATCACGTAGTAATGTGGTACCACGCTGAAACAGTCAATGAAACCTGGTTTCGATCAATATTTTAGAGGATAACGCATGTTAGGTCTAGGTTAGGTCCGGGATTTGCTCTCATCAGGCTCATTCTTTCGCATATTTCTCATACTTGATGGCTAGATCCTGGGCTTTTCCTGGATTGCATCACGTAGTAATGTAGTACCACACTGAAACAGTCGATTCAACCAGGTTTCGATCAATATTTTAGAGGATAACGCATGTTAGGTCTAGGTTAGGTCTGGGATTTTCACTCATCAGACTCATACTTTCGCATTCTTCACATACTTGTTGAACGGATCCTGGGTTTTTCCTGGTTTGGATCACGTAGTAATGTGGTACCACACTGAAACAGTCGATTAAACCTGGTTTCGATTAATATTTTTGAGGATAACGCAAGTTAGGTCTGGGATAGGTCTGGGATTTGACCTCATCAGACTCATACTTTCGCACACTTCACAACCTCCTTGAACAGATCCTGGGTTATTTTCTGGTTTGGATCACATAGTAATGTGGTACCACACTGAAACAGTCGATTAAACCAGGTTTCGATCAATATTTTAGAGGATAACGCATGTTAGGTCTAGGTTAGGCCTGGGATTTTCACTCATCAGACTCATACTTTCGCATTCTTCACATACTTGTTGAACGGATCCTGGGGTTTTTCTGGTTTGGATCACGTAGTAATGTGGGACCACACTGAAACATTCAATGAAACCTGGTCTGGATAAATATTTTAGAGGATAACGCATCTTAGGTCTGGGTTAGGTCTAAGATTTGCCTTCATCAGGCTCACAGTTTAGCGTTTTTCACATACTTGTTGAACGGATCCTGGGTTTTTTCTGGTTTGCATCACGAAGTAGTGTGGTACCACCCTGAAACAGTCCATTAAACCTGGTTTCGCTCAATATTTTAGAGGATAACGCATGTTAGGTCTAGGTTAGGTCTGGGATTTTCACTCATCAGACTCATACTTACGCATTCTTCACATACTTGTTGAACGGATCCTGGGTTATGTCTGGTTTGGATCATGTAGTAATGTGGGACCACACTGAAACAGTCAATTAAACCTGGTTTCGATCAATATTTTAGAGAATAATTCATGTTAGGTCTAGGATAGGTCTGGGATTTGCTCTCATCAGGCTCATTCTTTCGCATATTTCTCATACATGTTGAACAGATCCTGGGTTTTTTCTGGTTTGGATCACGTGGTAATGTGGGACCACACCGAAACAATCAACTAAACCTGGTCTTGATAAATATTTTAGAGGATAACGCATGTTAGGTCTGGGTTAGGTCTAGGATTTGCCCTCATCAGGCTCATACTTTCGCATATTTCTCATACTTCAAGGCTAGACCCTGGGCTGTTTCTGGATTGTATCACGTAGTAATGTGGTACCACGCTGAAACAGTCAACTAAACCTGGTTTCGATCAATATTTTAGAGGATAACGCAAGTTAGGTCTGGGATAGGTCTAGGATTTGCCCTCATCAGGCTCCTACATTCGCATATTTCTTATACTTGATGGCTAGATCCTGGGCTTTTTCCGGATTGGATCACGTAGTAAGGTGGTACCACACTGAAACATTCAATGAAACCTGGTCTGGATAAATATTTTAGAGGATAACGCATCTTAGGTCTGGGTTAGGTCTAAGATTTGCCCTCATCAGGCTCACAGTTTAGCGTTTTTCACATACTAGTTGAACAGATCCTGGGTTTCTTCTGGTTTGGATCACGAAGTAGTGTGGTACCACACTGAAACAGTCCATTAAACCTGGTTTCGCTCAATATTTTAGACGATAACGCATGTAAGGTCTAGGTTAGGTCTGGGATTTGCTCCCGTCAGGCTAATTCTTTCGCATATTTCTCATACTTGATGGCTAGATCCTGGGTTTTTTCTGGTTTGGATCACGTAGTAATGTGGTACCGCAGTGAAACAGCCGATTAAACCTGGTTTCGATCAATATTTTAGAGGATAACGCAAGTTAAGTCTGGGAATGGTCTGGGATTTGACCTCATCAGACTCATACTTTCGCATTCTTCACATACTTGTTGAACGGATCCTGGGTTTTTTCTGGTTTGGATCACGTAGTAATGTGGGACCACACTGAAACAGTCGATTAAACCTGGTTTCGATCAATATTTTAGAGGATAACGCAAGTTAGGTCTGGGATAGGTCTGGGATTTGACCTCATCAGACTCATACTTTCGCACACTTCACATACTCCTTGAACAGATCCTGGGTTATTTTCTGGTTTGGATCACATAGTAATGTGGTACCACACTGAAACAGTCGATTAAACCAGGTTTCGATCAATATTTTAGAGGATAACGCATGTTAGGTCTAGGCTAGGCCTGGGATTTTCACTCATCAGACTCATACTTTCGCATTCTTCACATACTTGTTGAACGGATCCTGGGTTTTTTCTGGTTTGGATCACGTAGTAATGTGGGACCACACTGAAACATTCAATGAAACCTGGCCTGGATAAATATTTTAGAGGATAACGCATCTTAGGTCTGGGTTAGGCCTGGGATTTGCCCCCAACAGGCTCATACTTTCGCATGTTTCTCATACTTCATGGCTAGATCCTGGGCTGTTTCTGGATTGTATCACGTAGTAATGTGGTACCACGCTGAAACAGTCAATTAAACCTGGTTTCGATCAATATTTTAGAGGATAACGCATGTTAGGTCTAGGTTAGATCTGGGATTTGCTCTCATCAGGCTCATTCCTTCGCATATTTCTCATACTTGATGGCTAGATCCTCGGTTTTTCCTGGATTGCATCACGTAGTAATGTAGTACCACACTGAAACAGTCAATGAAACCTGGTTTCGATCAATATTTTAGAGAATAATTCATGTTAGGTCCAGGTTAGGTCTGGGATTTGCTCTCATCAGGCTCATTCTTTCGCATATTTCTCATACATGTTGAACGGATTCTGGGTTTTTTCTGGTTTGGATCACGTAGTAGTGTGGTACCACGCTGAAACAGTCCATTAAACCTGGTTTGGATCAATATTTTAGAGGATAACGCATGTTAGGTCTAGGTTAGGTCTGGGATTTTCACTCACCAGACTCATACTTTCGCACACTTCACATACTTGTTGAACGGATCCTGGGTTTTTTCTGGTTTGGATCACGTAGTAATGTGGGACCACACTGAAACATTCAATGAAACCTGGTCTGGATAAATATTTTAGAGGATAACGCATCTTAGGTCTGGGTTAGGCCTGGGATTTTCACTCATCAGACTCATACTTTCGCATTCTTCACATACTTGTTGAACGGATCCTGGGTTTTTTCTGGTTTGGATCACGTAGTAATGTGGGACCACACTGAAACATTCAATGTAACCTGGTCTGGATAAATATTTTAGAGGATAACGCATCTTAGGTCTGGGTTAGGCCTGGGATTTGCCCTCATCAGGCTCATACTTTAGCATATTTCTCATACTTGATGACTAGATCCTGGGCTTTTCCTGGATTGCATCACGTAGTAATGTAGTACCACACTCAAACAGTCGATTCAACCAGGTTTGGATCAATATTTTAGAGGATAACGCATGTTAGGTCTAGGTTAGGTCTGGGATTTTCACTCACCAGACTCATACTTTCGCACACTTCACATACTCCTTGAACAGATCCTGGGTTATTTTCTGGTCTGGATCACATAGTAATGTGGTACCACACTGAAACAGTCGATTAAACCAGGTTTCGATCAATATTTTAGAGGATAACGCATGTTAGGTCTAGGTTAGGTCTGGGATTTTCACTCATCAGACTCATACTTTCGCATTCTTCACATACTTGTTGAACGGATCCTGGGTTTTTCCTGGTTTGGATCACGTAGTAATGTGGTACCACACTGAAACAGTCGATTAAACCTGGTTTCGATCAATATTTTTGAGGATAACGCAAGTTAGGTCTGGGATAGGTCTGGGATTTGACCTCATCAGACTCATACTATCGCACACTTCACAACCTCCTTGAACAGATCCTGGGTTATTTTCTGGTTTGGATCACATAGTAATGTGGTACCACACTGAAACAGTCGATTAAACCAGGTTTCGATCAATATTTTAGAGGATAACGCATGTTAGGTCTAGGTTAGGCCTGGGATTTTCACTCATCAGACTCATACTTTCGCATTCTTCACATACTTGTTGAACGGATCCTGGGGTTTTTCTGGTTTGGATCACGTAGTAATGTGGGACCACACTGAAACATTCAATGAAACCTGGTCTGGATAAATATTTTAGAGGATAACGCATCTTAGGTCTGGGTTAGGTCTAAGATTTGCCTTCATCAGGCTCACAGTTTAGCGTTTTTCACATACTTGTTGAACGGATCCTGGGTTTTTTCTGGTTTGCATCACGAAGTAGTGTGGTACCACACTGAAACAGTCCATTAAACCTGGTTTCGCTCAATATTTTAGAGGATAACGCATCTTAGGTCTGGGTTAGGTCTAAGATTTGCCTTCATCAGGCTCACAGTTTAGCGTTTTTCACATACTTGTTGAACGGATCCTGGGTTTTTTCTGGTTTGCATCACGAAGTAGTGTGGTACCACACTGAAACAGTCCATTAAACCTGGTTTCGCTCAATATTTTAGAGGATAACGCATGTTAGGTCTAGGTTAGGTCTGGGATTTGCTCTCATCAGGCTCATACTTTCGCATATTTCTCATACTTGATGGCTAGATCCTGGGCTTTTTCTGGATTGCATCACGTAGTAATGTAGTACCATACTGAAACAGTCGATTAAACCAGGTTTCGATCAATATTTTAGAGGATAACGCATGTTAGGTCTAGGTTAGGTCTGGGATTTTCACTCATCAGACTCATACTTTCGCATTCTTCACATACTTGTTGAACGGATCCTGGGTTTTTTCTGGTTTGGATCACGTAGTAATGTGGGACCACACTGAAACAGTCAATTAAACCTGGTTTCGATCAATATTTTAGAGAATAATTCATGTTAGGTCTAGGATAGGTCTGGGATTTGCTCTCATCAGGCTCATTCTTTCGCATATTTCTCATACATGTTGAACAGATCCTGGGTTTTTTCTGGTTTGGATCACGTGGTAATGTGGGACCACACCGAAACAATCAACTAAACCTGGTCTTGATAAATATTTTAGAGGATAACGCATGTTAGGTCTGGGTTAGGTCTAGGATTTGCCCTCATCAGGCTCATACTTTCGCATATTTCTCATACTTCAAGGCTAGACCCTGGGCTGTTTCTGGATTGTATCACGTAGTAATGTGGTACCACGCTGAAACAGTCAATTAAACCTGGTTTCGATCAATATTTTAGAGGATAACGCAAGTTAGGTCTGGGATAGGTCTAGGATTTGCCCTCATCAGGCTCCTACATTCGCATATTTCTTATATTTGATGGCTAGATCCTGGGCTTTTTCTGGATTGGATCACGTAGTAAAGTGGTACCACACTGAAACATTCAATGAAACCTGGTCTGGATAAATATTTTAGAGGATAACGCATCTTAGGTCTGGGTTAGGACTAAGATTTGCCCTCATCAGGCTCACAGTTTAGCGTTTTTCACATACTTGTTGAACAGATCCTGGGTTTTTTCTGGTTTGGATCACGAAGCAGTGTGGTATCACACTGAAACAGTCAAATAAACCTGGTTTCGATCAATATTTTAGAGAATAAATCATGTTAGGTCTAGGTTAGGCCTGGGATTTGCTCTCATCAGGCTCATTCTTTCGCATATTTCTCATACTTGATGGCTAGCTCCTGGGCTTTTTCTGGATTGCATCACGTAGTAATGAAGTACAACACTGAAACAGTCAATTAAACCTGGTTTCCATCAATATCTTAGAGGACAACGCAAGTTAGGTCTGGGATATGTCTGGGATTTGCCCTCATCAGGCTCATCCTTTCGCGTTTTTCACACACTTGTTGAACAGATCCTGGGTTTTTTCTGGTTTGGATCACGTAGTAGTGTGGTACCACGCTGAAACAGTCCATTAAACCTGGTTTGGATCAATATTTTAGAGGATAACGCATGTTAGGTCTGGGATAGGTCTGGGATTTGACCTCATCAGACTCATACCTTCGCACACTTCACATACTCCTTGAACAGATCCTGGGTTATTTTCTGGTTTGGATCACATAGTAGTGTGGTACCACACTGAAACAGTCCATTGAACCTGGTTTTGATCAATATTTTAGAGAATAATTCGTGTTAGGTCTAGGTTGGGTCAGGGATTTGCTCTGATCAGCCTCATTCTTTCGCATATTTCTCATACATGTTGAACAGATCCTGGGTTTTTTCTGGTTTGGATCACGTAGTAGTGTGGTACCACGCTGAAACAGTCCATTAAACCTGGTTTGGATCAATATTTTAGAGGATAACGCATGTTAGGTCTAGGTTAGGTCTGGGATTTTCACTCACCAGACTCATAGTATCGCATTCTTCACATACTTGTTGAACGGATCCTGGGTTTTTTCTGGTTTGGATCACGTAGTAATGTGGTACTACACTGAAACAGTCGATTAAACCTGGTTTCGATCAATATTTTAGAGGATAACGCAAGTTAGGTCTGGGATAGGTCTGGGATTTGACCTCATCAGACTCATACTTTCGCACACTTCACATACTCCTTGAACAGATCCTGGGTTATTTTCTGGTTTGGATCACATAGTAATGTGGTACCAGACTGAAACAGTCGATTAAACCAGGTTTCGATCAATATTTTAGAGGATAACGCATGTTAGGTCTAGGTTAGGCCTGGGATTTTCACTCATCAGACTCATACTTTCGCATTCTTCACATACTTGTTGAACGGATCCTGGGTTTTTTCTGGTTTGGATCACGTAGTAATGTGGGACCACACTGAAACATTCAATGAAACCTGGTCTGGATAAATATTTTAGAGGATAACGCATCTTAGGTCTGGGTTAGGCCTGGGATTTGCCCTCATCAGGCTCATACTTTCGCATGTTTCTCATGCTTCATGGCTAGATCCTGGGCTGTTTCTGGATTGTATCACGTAGTAATGTGGTACCACGCTGAAACAGTCAATGAAACCTGGTTTCGATCAATATTTTAGAGGATAACGCATGTTAGGTCTAGGTTAGGTCCGGGATTTGCTCTCATCAGACTCATACTTTCGCATTCTTCACATACTTGTTGAACGGATCCTGGGTTTTTCCTGGTTTGGATCACGTAGTAATGTGGTACCACACTGAAACAGTCGATTAAACCTGGTTTCGATTAATATTTTTGAGGATAACGCAAGTTAGGTCTGGGATAGGTCTGGGATTTGACCTCATCAGACTCATACTTTCGCACACTTCACAACCTCCTTGAACAGATCCTGGGTTATTTTCTGGTTTGGATCACATAGTAATGTGGTACCACACTGAAACAGTCGATTAAACCAGGTTTCGATCAATATTTTAGAGGATAACGCATGTTAGGTCTAGGTTAGGCCTGGGATTTTCACTCATCAGACTCATACTTTCGCATTCTTCACATACTTGTTGAACGGATCCTGGGGTTTTTCTGGTTTGGATCACGTAGTAATGTGGGACCACACTGAAACATTCAATGAAACCTGGTCTGGATAAATATTTTAGAGGATAACGCATCTTAGGTCTGGGTTAGGTCTAAGATTTGCCTTCATCAGGCTCACAGTTTAGCGTTTTTCACATACTTGTTGAACGGATCCTGGGTTTTTTCTGGTTTGCATCACGAAGTAGTGTGGTACCACCCTGAAACAGTCCATTAAACCTGGTTTCGCTCAATATTTTAGAGGATAACGCATGTTAGGTCTAGGTTAGGTCTGGGATTTTCACTCATCAGACTCATACTTACGCATTCTTCACATACTTGTTGAACGGATCCTGGGTTATGTCTGGTTTGGATCATGTAGTAATGTGGGACCACACTGAAACAGTCAATTAAACCTGGTTTCGATCAATATTTTAGAGAATAATTCATGTTAGGTCTAGGTTAGGCCTGGGATTTGCTCTCATCAGGCTCATTCTTTCGCATATTTCTCATACTTGATGGCTAGCTCCTGGGCTTTTTCTGGATTGCATCACGTAGTAATGAAGTACAACACTGAAACAGTCAATTAAACCTGGTTTCCATCAATATCTTAGAGGACAACGCATGTTAGGTCTGGGTTAGGTCTAGGATTTGCCCTCATCAGGCTCATACTTTCGCATATTTCTCATACTTCAAGGCTAGACCCTGGGCTGTTTCTGGATTGTATCACGTAGTAATGTGGTACCACGCTGAAACAGTCAATTAAACCTGGTTTCGATCAATATTTTAGAGGATAACGCAAGTTAGGTCTGGGATAGGTCTAGGATTTGCCCTCATCAGGCTCCTACATTCGCATATTTCTTATACTTGATGGCTAGATCCTGGGCTTTTTCTGGATTGGATCACGTAGTAAGGTGGTACCACACTGAAACATTCAATGAAACCTGGTCTGGATAAATATTTTAGAGGATAACGCATCTTAGGTCTGGGTTAGGTCTAAGATTTGCCCTCATCAGGCTCACAGTTTAGCGTTTTTCACATACTAGTTGAACAGATCCTGGGTTTCTTCTGGTTTGGATCACGAAGTAGTGTGGTACCACACTGAAACAGTCCATTAAACCTGGTTTCGCTCAATATTTTAGACGATAACGCATGTAAGGTCTAGGTTAGGTCTGGGATTTGCTCCCGTCAGGCTAATTCTTTCGCATATTTCTCATACTTGATGGCTAGATCCTGGGTTTTTTCTGGTTTGGATCACGTAGTAATGTGGTACCGCAGTGAAACAGCCGATTAAACCTGGTTTCGATCAATATTTTGGAGGATAACGCAAGTTAAGTCTGGGAATGGTCTGGGATTTGACCTCATCAGACTCATACTTTCGCATTCTTCACATACTTGTTGAACGGATCCTGGGTTTTTTCTGGTTTGGATCACGTAGTAATGTGGGACCACACTGAAACAGTCAATTAAACCTGGTTTCGATCAATATTTTAGAGAATAATTCATGTTAGGTCTAGGTTAGGCCTGGGATTTGCTCTCATCAGGCTCATTCTTTCGCATATTTCTCATACTTGATGGCTAGCTCCTGGGCTTTTTCTGGATTGCATCACGTAGTAATGAAGTACAACACTGAAACAGTCAATTAAACCTGGTTTCCATCGATATCTTAGAGGACAACGCAAGTTAGGTCTGGGATATGTCTGGGATTTGCCCTCATCAGGCTCATCCTTTCGCGTTTTTCACACACTTGTTGAACAGATCCTGGGTTTTTTCTGGTTTGGATCACGTAGTAGTGTGGTACCACGCTGAAACAGTCCATTAAACCTGGTTTGGATCAATATTTTAGAGGATAACGCATGTTAGGTCTAGGTTAGGTCTGGGATTTTCACTCATCAGACTCATACTATCGCATTCTTCACATACTTGTTGAACGGATCCTGGGTTTTTTCTGGTTTGGATCACGTAGTAATGTGGTACCACACTGAAACAGTCGATTAAACCTGGTTTCGATCAATATTTTAGAGGATAACGCAAGTTAAGTCTGGGAATGGTCTGGGATTTGACCTCATCAGACTCATACTTTCGCACACTTCACATACTCGTTGAACAGATCCTGGGTTATTTTCTGGTTTGGATCACATAGTAATGTGGTACCACACGGAAACAGTCGATTAAACCAGGTTTCGATCAATATTTTTGAGGATAACGCATGTTAGGTCTAGGTTAGGCCTGGGATTTTCACTCATCAGACTCATACTATCGCATTCTTCACATACTTGTTGAACGGATCCTGGGTTTTTTCTGGTTTGGATCACGTAGTAATGTGGTACCACACTGAAACAGTCGATTAAACCTGGTTTCGATCAATATTTTAGAGGATAACGCAAGTTAAGTCTGGGAATGGTCTGGGATTTGACCTCATCAGACTCATACTTTCGCACACTTCACATACTCGTTGAACAGATCCTGGGTTATTTTCTGGTTTGGATCACATAGTAATGTGGTACCACACGGAAACAGTCGATTAAACCAGGTTTCGATCAATATTTTTGAGGATAACGCATGTTAGGTCTAGGTTAGGCCTGGGATTTGACCTCATCAGACTCATACCATCGCATTCTTCACATACTTGTTGAACGGATCCTGGGTTTTTTCTGGTTTGGATCACGTAGTAATGTGGTACCACACTGAAACAGTCGATTAAACCTGGTTTCGATCAATATTTTAGAGGATAACGCAAGCTAGGTCTGGGATAGGTCTGGGATTTGACCTCATCAGACTCATACTTTCGCACACTTCACATACTCCTTGAACAGATCCTGGGTTATTTTCTGGTTTGGATCACATAGTAATGTGGTACCACACTGAAACAGTCGATTAAACCTGGTCTGGATAAATATTTTAGAGGATAACGCATCTTAGGTCTGGGTTAGGTCTAAGATTTGCCCTCATCAGGCTCACAGTTTAGCGTTTTGCACATACTTCTTGAACAGATCCTGGGCTTTCTCTGGTTTGGATCACGAAGTAGTGTGGTACCACACTGAAACAGTCCATTAAACCTGGTTTCGCTCAATATTTTAGAGGATAACGCATGTTAGGTCTAGGTTAGGTCTGGGATTTGCTCCCATCAGGCTCATTCTTTCGCATGTTTCTCATACTTGATGGCTAGATCCTGGGCTTTTTCTGGATTGCATCACGTAGTAATGAAGTACAACACTGAAACAGTCAATTAAACCTGGTTTCCATCAATATTCTAGAGGACAACGCATGTTAGGTCTAGGTTAGGCCTGGGATTTGCCCTCATCAGGGTCATACTGTCGCAGTTTTAACATACTTGTTGAACGGATCCTGGGTTTTTTCTGGCTTGGTTCACGTAGTAATGTGGTACCACACTGAAACATTCAATTAAATCTGGTCTTGATAAATATTTTAGAGGATAACGCATGTTAGGTTTGGGTTAGGTCTAGGATTTGCCCTCATCAGGATCATACTTTCGCAATATTTCTCATACTTGATGGCTAGATCCTGGGCTGTTTCTGGATTGTATCACGTAGTAATGTGGCACCACGCTGAAACAGTCGATTAAACCTGGTTTCGATCAATATTTTAGAGGATAACGCAATTTAAGTCTGGGATAGGTCTGGGATTTGACCTCATCAGACTCATACTTTCGCGTTTTTCACATACTTCTTGAACAGATCCTGGGTTTTTTCTGGTTTGGATCACGTAGTAATGTGGGGCCACACTGAAACAGTCAAGTAAACCTGGTTTCGATCAATATTTTAGAGAATAATTCATGTTAGGTCTAGGTTAGGTCTGGGATTTGCCCTCATCAGGCTCATACTTTCGCATATTTCTCATACTTCAAGGCTAGATCCTGGGCTGTTTCTGGATTGTATTACGTAGTAATGTGATACCACGCTGAAACAGTCAATTAAACCTGGTTTCGATCAATATTTTAGGGGATAACGCAAGTTAGGTCTGGGATAGGTCTAGGATTTGCCCTCATCAGGCTCTTACTTTCGCATATTTCTCATACTTCATGGCTAGATCCTGTGCTATTTCTGGATTGGATCACGTAGTAAAGTGGTACCACACTGAAACATTCAATGAAACCTGGTCTAGGATAAATATTTTAGAGGTTAACGCATCTTAGGTCAGGGTTAGGTCTAAGATTTGCCCTCATCAGGCTCACAGTTTAGCGTTTTTCACATACTTGTTGTACAGATCCTGGGATTTTTCTGGTTTGGATCACGAAGTAGTGTGGTACCTCACTGAAACAGTCCATTAAACCTGGTTTCGCTCAATATTTTAGAGGATAACGCATGTAAGGTCTAGGTTAGGTCTGGGATTTGCTCTTACCAGGCTCATTCTTCCGCATATTTCTCATACTTGATGGCTAGATCCTGGGCTTTTTCTGGTTTGGATCACGTAGTAATGTGGGACCACACTGAAACAGTCAATTAAACCTGGTTTCGATCAATATTTTAGAGGATAACGCAAGTTAGGTCTGGGATAGGTCTAGGATTTGCCCTCATCAGGCTCTTACTTTCGCATATTTCTCATACTTGATGGCTAGATCCTGGGCTTTTTCTGGATTGCATCACGTAGTAATGTAGTACCACACTGAAACATTCAATTAAACCTGGTCTTGATAAATATTTTAGAGGATAACGCATGTTAGGTCTGGGTTATGTCTAGGATTTGCCCTCATCAGACTCATACTTTCGCAGTCTTCACATACTTGTTGAACAGATCCTGGGTTATTTTCTGGTTTGGTTCACGTAGTAATGTGGTACCACACTGAAACATTCAATTAAACCTGGTCTTGATAAATATTTTAGAGGATAACGCATGTTAGGTCTGGGTTATGTCTAGGATTTGCCCTCATCAGACTCATACTTTCGCAGTCTTCACATACTTGTTGAACAGATCCTGGGTTATTTTCTGGTTTGGTTCACGTAGTAATGTGGTACCACACTGAAACATTCAATTAAACCTGGTCTTGATAAATATTTTAGAGGATAACGCATGTTAGGTTTGGGTTAGGTCTAGGATTTGCCCTCATCAGACTCATAGATTCGCATTCTTCACATGCTTCTTGAACGGATCCTGGGTTTTTTCTGGTTTGGATCAGGTAGTAATGTGGGGCCACACTGAAACAGTCAATTAAACCTGGTTTCGATAAATATTTTAGAGAATAATTCATGTTAGGTCTAGGTTAGTTCTGGGATTTGCTCTTGTCAGGCTCATCCTTTCGCATATTTCTCATACTTGATGGCTAGATTCTGGGCTTTTTCTGGATTGCATAACGTAGTAATGAAGTACAACACTGAAACAGTCAATTAAACCTGCTTTCCATCAATATTTTAGAGGACAACGCATATTAGGTCTAGGTTAGGCCTGGGATTTGCCCTCATCAGGGTCATACTTTCGCAGTTTTAACATACATGTTGGCCTGATCGAGGGTTTTTTCTGCTTTGGATCACGCAGTAAAGTGGTGCCACACTGAAACAGTACATTAAACCTGGTTTCCATCAATATTTTAGAGGACAACGCATGTTAGGTCTAGGTTAGGCCTGGGATTTGCCCTCATCAGGATCATACTGTCGCAGTTTTAACATACTTGTTGAACGGATCCTGGGTTTTTTCTGGTTTGGGTCACGTAGTAATGTGGTACCACACTGAAACATTCAATTAAACCTGGTCTTGATAAATATTTTAGAGGATAACGCATGTTAGGTCTGGGTTATGTCTAGGATTTGCCCTCATCAGACTCATACTTTCGCATTCTTCACATACTTGCTGAACGGATCCTGGGTTTTTTCTGGTTTGGATCACGTAGTAATGTGGGACCACACTGAAACAGTCAATTAAACCTGGTTTCGATCACTATTTTAGAGAACAATTCATGTTAGGTCTAGGTTAGCCCTGGGGTTTTCACTCATCAGACTCATACTTTCGCATTCTTCACATACTTGATGAACTGATCCTTGTTTTTTTCTGCTTTGTTTCACGTAGTAATGTGGTACCACACTGAAACATTCAATTAAACCTGGTCTTGATAAATATTTTAGAGGATAACGCATGTTAGGTTTGGGTTAGGTCTAGGATTTGCCCTCATCAGGCTCATACTTTCGCATATTTCTCATACTTCATGGCTAGATCCTGGGCTGTTTCTGGATTGTATCAGGTAGTAATGTGGTACCACGCTGAAACAGTCAATTTAACCTGGTTTCGATCAATATTTTAGAGGATAACGCAAGTTAGGTCTGGGATAGGTCTGGGATTCGCCCTAATCAGGCTCATACTTTCGCGTTTTTCAAATACTCGTGGAACTGATCCTGGGTTTTTCCTGGTTTGGATCACGTAGTAATGTGGTACCACACTGAAACATTCAATTAAACCTGGTCTTGATAAATATTTTAGAGAATAACGCATGTTAGGACTGGGTTAGGTCTAGGATTTGCCCTCATCGGACTCATACTTTCGCATATTTCTCATACTTCATGGCTAGATCCTGGGCTATTTCTGGATTGGATCACGTAGTAAAGTGGTACCACACTGAAACATTCAATGAAACCTGGTCTGGAGAAATATTTTAGAGGATAACGCATGTTAGGTTTGGGTTAGGTCTAGGATTTGCCCTCATCAGACTCATAGATTCGCATTCTTCACATGCTTCTTGAACGGATCCTGGGTTTTTTCTGGTTTGGATCAGGTAGTAATGTGGGACCACACTGAAACAGTCAATTAAACCTGGTTTCGATAAATATTTTAGAGAATAATTCATGTTAGGTCTAGGTTAGTTCTGGGATTTGCTCTTGTCAGGCTCATCCTTTCGCATATTTCTCATACTTGATGGCTAGATTCTGGGCTTTTTCTGGATTGCATAACGTAGTAATGAAGTACAACACTGAAACAGTCAATTAAACCTGCTTTCCATCAATATTTTAGAGGACAACGCATATTAGGTCTAGGTTAGGCCTGGGATTTGCCCTCATCAGGGTCATACTTTCGCAGTTTTAACATACATGTTGGCCTGATCGAGGGTTTTTTCTGCTTTGGATCACGCAGTAAAGTGGTGCCACACTGAAACAGTACATTAAACCTGGTTTCCATCAATATTTTAGAGGACAACGCATGTTAGGTCTAGGTTAGGCCTGGGATTTGCCCTCATCAGGATCATACTGTCGCAGTTTTAACATACTTGTTGAACGGATCCTGGGTTTTTTCTGGTTTGGTTCACGTAGTAATGTGGTACCACACTGAAACATTCAATTAAACCTGGTCTTGATAAATATTTTAGAGGATAACGCATGTTAGGTCTGGGTTAGGTCCAAGATTTGCCCCCATCAGGCTCACAGTTTCGCGTTTTTCACATACTTGTTGAACAGATCCAAGGTTTTTTCTGGTTTGGATCACGTAGTAATGTGGTACCACACTGAAACATTAAATTAAACCTGGTCTTCATAAATATTTTAGAGGATAACGCATGTTAGGTCTGGGTTAGGTTTGTGATTTGCCCTCATCTGGGTCATACTTTCGCAGTTTTAACATGCATGTTGACCTGATCGAGGGTTTTTTCTGGTTTGGATCACGTAGTAATGTGGGACCACTGTGAAACAGTCAATTAAATCTGGTTTTGATCAATATTTTAGAGAATAATTCATGTTAGGTCTAGGTTAGGCCTGGGATTTTCACTCATCAGACTCATACTTTCGCATTCTTCACATACTTGTTGAACGGATCCTGGGTTTTTTCTGGTTTGGATCACGTAGTAATGTGGGACCACACTGAAGCAGTCAATTAAACCTGGTTTCGATCAATATTTTAGAGAATAATTCATGTTAGGTCTAGGTTAGGTCTGGGATTTGCTCTCATCAGGCTCATTCTTTCGCATATTTCTCATACATGTAGAACAGATCCTGGGTTTTTTCTGTTTTGGATCACGTAGTAATGTGGGACCACACTGAAACAATCAATTAAACCTGGTCTTGATAAATATTTTAGAGGATAACGCATGTTAGGTCTGGGTTAGGTCTAGGATTTGCACTCATCAGGCTCATACATTCGCATATTGCTCATACTTCATGGCTAGATCCTGGGCTGTTTCTGGATTGTATCACGTAGTAATGTGGTACCACGCTGAAACAGTTAATTAAACCTGATTTCGATCAATATTTTAGAGGATAACGCAAGTTAGGTCTAGGTTAGGGCTGGGATTTGCTGTCATCAGGCTCATTCTTTCGCATATTTCTCATACTTGATGGCTAGATCCTGGGCTTTTTCTAGATTGCATCACGTCGTAATGTGGGACCACAGAGAAACAGTCAATTAAATCTGGTTTCGCTCAATATTTTAGATGATAACGCATGTTAGGTCTAGGCCAGGCCTGGGATTTTCACCCATCAGACTCATACTTTCGCATTCCTCACATACTTGTTGAACGGATCTTGGGTTTTTTCTGGTTTGGATCACGTAGTAATGTGGTACCACACTGAAACATTCAATTAAACCTGGTCTTGATAAATATTTTAGAGGATAACGCATGGTAGGTCTGGGTTATGTCTAGGATTTGCCCTCATCAGGCTCATACTTTCGCATATTTCTCATACTTGTTGAACGGATCCTGGGTTTTTTCTGGTTTGGATCACGTAGTAATGTGGGACCACACTGAAACAGTCAATTAAACCTGGTTTCGATCAATATTTTAGAGGATAACGCAAGTTAGGTCTAGGTTAGGCCTGGGATTTGCCCTCATCAGGGTCATACTTTCGCAGTTTTAACATACATGTTGACCTGATCGAGGGTTTTTTCTGCTCTGGATCACGTAGTAAAGTGGTACCACACTGAAACATTCAATTAAACCAGGTCTTGATAAATATTTTAGAGGATAACGCATGGTAGGTCTGGGTTATGTCTAGGATTTGCCCTCATCAGGCTCATTCTTTCGCATATTTCTCATACTTGATGGCTATATCCTGGGCTTTTTCTGGATTGCATCACGTAGTAATGAAGTACAATACTGAAACAGTCAATTAAACCTGGTTTCCACCAATATCTTAAAGGACAACGCAAGTTAGGTCTGGCATAGGTCTGGGATTCGCCCTGATCAGGCTCATACTTTCGCGTTTTTCACATACTTGTTGAACAGATCCTGGGTTTTTTCTGGCTTGTATCACGTAGTAGTGTGGTACCACACTGAAACAGTCCATTAAACCTGGTTTGGATCAATATTTTAGAGGATAACGCATGTTAGGTCTAGGTTAGCCCTGGGATTTTCACTCATCAGACTCATACTTTCGCATTCTTCTCATACTTGCTGAACTGATCCTGGGTTTTTTCTGGTTTGGATCACGTAGTAATGAAGTACAACACTGAAACAGTCAATTAAACCTGGTTTCCATCAATATTTTAGAGGACAACGCAAGTTAGGTCTGGGATAGGTCTGGGATTTGCCCTCATCAGGCTCATACTGTCGCGTTTTTCACATACTTGTTGAACAGATCCTGGGTTTTTTCTGGTTTGGATCCCGTAGTAGTGTGGTACCACACTGAAACAGTCCATTAAACCTGGTTTCGCTCAATATTTTAGAGGATAACGCATGTTAGGCCTAGGTCAGGCCTGGTTTTTTCACTCATCAGACTCATACTTTCGCATTCTTCACATACTTGTTGAACGAATCCTGAGTTTTTTCTGGTTTGGATCACGTAGTAATGTGGGTCCACACTGAAACAATCAATTAAACCTGGTCTTGATAAATATTTTAGAGGATAACGCATGTTAGGTCTGGGATAGGTCTGGGATTTGCCCTCATCAGACTCATACTTTCGCACACTTCACATACTCGTTGAACAGATCCTGGGTTATTTTCTGGTTTGGATCACATAGTAATGTGGTACCACACTGAAACAGTCGATTAAACCAGGTTTCGATCAATATTTTTGAGGATAACGCATGTTAGGTCTAGGTTAGGCCTGGGATTTTCACTCATCAGACTCATACTTTCGCATTCTTCACATACTTGTTGAACGGATCCTGGGTTTTTTCTGGTTTGGATCACGTAGTAATGTGGGTCCAGACTGAAACAATCAATTAAACCTGGTCTTGATAAATATTTTAGAGGATAACGCATGTTAGGTCTGGGATAGGTCTGGGATTTGCCCTCATCAGACTCATACTTTCGCACACTTCACATACTCGTTGAACAGATCCTGGGTTATTTTCTGGTTTGGATCACATAGTAATGTGGTACCACACTGAAACAGTCGATTAAACCAGGTTTCGATCAATATTTTTGAGGACAACGCATGTTAGGTCTAGGTTAGGCCTGGGATTTTCACTCATCAGACTCATAGTTTCGCATTCCTCACATACCTACTGAACGGATCCTGTGTTTTTTCGGGTTTGGTTCACGTAGTAATGTGGGTCCACACTGAAACAATCAATTAAACCTGGTCTTGATAAATATTTTAGAGGATAACGCATGTTAGGTCTGGGATAGGTCTGGGATTTGCCCTCATCAGACTAATACTATCGCACACTTCACATACTCGTTGCACAGATCCTGGGTTATTTTCTGGTTTGGATCACATACTAATGGGGTACCACACTGAAACAGTCGATTAAACCAGGTTTCGATCAATATTTTAGAGGATAACGCAAGTTAGGTCTGGGATAGGTCCGGGATTTGCCCTCATCAGGCTCATACTTTCGCGTTTTTCACATACTTGTTGAACAGATCCTGGGTTTTTTCTGGTTTGGGTCACGTAGTAGTGTGATACTACACTGAAACATTCAATTAAACCTGGTCATGATAAACATTTTAGAGGATAACGCATGTTAGGTCTGGGATAGGTCTGGGATTTGCCCTCATCAGACTCATACTTTCGCACACTTCACATACTCGTTGAACAGATCCTGGGTTATTTTCTGGTTTGGATCACATAGTAATGTGGTACCACACTGAAACAGTCGATTAAACCAGGTTTCGATCAATATTTTTGAGGACAACGCATGTTAGGTCTAGGTTAGGCCTGGGATTTTCACTCATCAGACTCATAGTTTCGCATTCCTCACATACTTACTGAACGGATCCTGGGTTTTTTCGGGTTTGGTTCACGTAGTAATGTGGGTCCACACTGAAACAATCAATTAAACCTGGTCTTGATAAATATTTTAGAGGATAACGCATGTTAGGTCTGGGATAGGTCTGGGATTTGCCCTCATCAGACTCATACTATCGCACACTTCACATACTCGTTGAACAGATCCTGGGTTATTTTCTGGTTTGGATCACATACTAATGTGGTACCACACTGAAACAGTCGATTAAACCAGGTTTCGATCAATATTTTAGAGGATAGCGCAAGTTAGGTCTGGGATAGGTCCGGGATTTTCCCTCATCAGGCTCATACTTTCGCGTTTTTCACATACTTGTTGAACAGATCCTGGGTTTTTTCTGGTTTGGGTCACGTAGTAGTGTGATACTACACTGAAACATTCAATTAAACCTGGTCTTGATAAACATTTTAGAGGATAACGCATGTTAGGTCTGGGTTAGGTCTAGGATTTGCCCTCATCAGGCTCATTCTTTCGCATATTTCTCATACTTGATGGCTAGATCCTGGGCTTTTTCTGGATTGTATGACGTAGTAATGTGGTACCACACTGAAACAGTCAATTAAACCTGGTTTCCATCAATATCTTAGAGGACAACGCAAGTTAGGTCTGGCATAGGTCTGGGATTCGCCCTCATCAGGCTCATACTTTCGCGTTTTTCACATATTTGTTGAACAGATCCTGGGTTTTTTCTGGTTTGTATCACGTAGTAATGAAGTACAATACTGAAACAGTCAATTAAACCTGGTTTCCACCAATATCTTAGAGGACAACGCAAGTTAGATCTGGCATAGGTCTGGGATTCGCCCTCATCAGGCTCATACTTTCGCGTTTTTCACATACTTGTTGAACAGATCCTGGGTTTTTTCTGGTTTGGATCCCGTAGTAGTGTGGTACCACACTGAAACAGTCCATTGAACCTGGTTTCGCTCAATATTTTAGAGGATAACGCATGTTAGGCCTAGGTCAGGCCTGGTTTTTTCACTCATCAGACTCATACTTTCGCATTCTTCACATACTTGTTGAACGAATCCTGAGTTTTTTCTGGTTTGGATCACGTAGTAATGTGGGTCCACACTGAAACAATCAATTAAACCTGGTCTTGATAAATATTTTAGAGGATAACGCATGTTAGGTCTGGGATAGGTCTGGGATTTGCCCTCATCAGACTCATACTTTCGCACACTTCACATACTCGTTGAACAGATCCTGGGTTATTTTCTGGTTTGGATCACATAGTAATGTGGTACCACACTGAAACAGTCGATTAAACCAGGTTTCGATCAATATTTTTGAGGATAACGCATGTTAGGTCTAGGTTAGGCCTGGGATTTTCACTCATCAGACTCATACTTTCGCATTCTTCACATACTTGTTGAACGGATCCTGGGTTTTTTCTGGTTTGGATCACGTAGTAATGTGAGTCCAGACTGAAACAATCAATTAAACCTGGCCTTGATAAATATTTTAGAGGATAACGCATGTTAGGTCTGGGATAGGTCTGGGATTTGCCCTCATCAGACTCATACTTTCGCACACTTCACATACTCGTTGAACAGATCCTGGGTTATTTTCTGGTTTGGATCACATAGTAATGTGGTACCACACTGAAACAGTCGATTAAACCAGGTTTCGATCAATATTTTTGAGGACAACGCATGTTAGGTCTAGGTTAGGCCTGGGATTTTCACTCATCAGACTCATAGTTTCGCATTCCTCACATACCTACTGAACGGATCCTGGGTTTTTTCGGGTTTGGTTCACGTAGTAATGTGGGTCCACACTGAAACAATCAATTAAACCTGGTCTTGATAAATATTTTAGAGGATAACGCATGTTAGGTCTGGGATTTGCCCTCATCAGACTAATACTATCGCACACTTCACATACTCGTTGAACAGATCCTGGGTTATTTTCTGGTTTGGATCACATACTAATGTGGTACCACACTGAAACAGTCGATTAAACCAGGTTTCGATCAATATTTTAGAGGATAACGCAAGTTAGGTCTGGGATAGGTCCGGGATTTGCCCTCATCAGGCTCATACTTTCGCGTTTTTCACATACTTGTTGAACAGATCCTGGGTTTTTTCTGGTTTGGGTCACGTAGTAGTGTGATACTACACTGAAACATTCAATTAAACCTGGTCATGATAAACATTTTAGAGGATAACGCATGTTAGGTCTGGGATAGGTCTGGGATTTGCCCTCATCAGACTCATACTTTCGCACACTTCACATACTCGTTGAACAGATCCTGGGTTATTTTCTGGTTTGGATCACATAGTAATGTGGTACCACACTGAAACAGTCGATTAAACCAGGTTTCGATCAATATTTTTGAGGACAACGCATGTTAGGTCTAGGTTAGGCCTGGGATTTTCACTCATCAGACTCATAGTTTCGCATTCCTCACATACTTACTGAACGGATCCTGGGTTTTTTCGGGTTTGGTTCACGTAGTAATGTGGGTCCACACTGAAACAATCAATTAAACCTGGTCTTGATAAATATTTTAGAGGATAACGCATGTTAGGTCTGGGATAGGTCTGGGATTTGCCCTCATCAGACTCATACTATCGCACACTTCACATACTCGTTGAACAGATCCTGGGTTATTTTCTGGTTTGGATCACATACTAATGTGGTACCACACTGAAACAGTCGATTAAACCAGGTTTCGATCAATATTTTAGAGGATAGCGCAAGTTAGGTCTGGGATAGGTCCGGGATTTGCCCTCATCAGGCTCATACTTTCGCGTTTTTCACATACTTGTTGAACAGATCCTGGGTTTTTTCTGGTTTGGGTCACGTAGTAGTGTGATACTACACTGAAACATTCAATTAAACCTGGTCTTGATAAACATTTTAGAGGATAACGCATGTTAGGTCTGGGTTAGGTCTAGGATTTGCCCTCATCAGGCTCATTCTTTCGCATATTTCTCATACTTGATGGCTAGATCCTGGGCTTTTTCTGGATTGTATGACGTAGTAATGTGGTACCACACTGAAACAGTCAATTAAACCTGGTTTCCATCAATATCTTAGAGGACAACGCAAGTTAGGTCTGGCATAGGTCTGGGATTCGCCCTCATCAGGCTCATACTTTCGCGTTTTTCACATATTTGTTGAACAGATCCTGGGTTTTTTCTGGTTTGTATCACGTAGTAATGAAGTACAATACTGAAACAGTCAATTAAACCTGGTTTCCACCAATATCTTAGAGGACAACGCAAGTTAGATCTGGCATAGGTCTGGGATTCGCCCTCATCAGGCTCATACTTTCGCGTTTTTCACATACTTGTTGAACAGATCCTGGGTTTTTTCTGGTTTGGATCCCGTAGTAGTGTGGTACCACACTGAAACAGTCCATTAAACCTGGTTTCGCTCAATATTTTAGAGGATAACGCATGTTAGGCCTAGGTCAGGCCTGGTTTTTTCACTCATCAGACTCATACTTTCGCATTCTTCACATACTTGTTGAACGAATCCTGAGTTTTTTCTGGTTTGGATCACGTAGTAATGTGGGTCCACACTGAAACAATCAATTAAACCTGGTCTTGATAAATATTTTAGAGGATAACGCATGTTAGGTCTGGGATAGGTCTGGGATTTGCCCTCATCAGACTCATACTTTCGCACACTTCACATACTCGTTGAACAGATCCTGGGTTATTTTCTGGTTTGGATCACATAGTAATGTGGTACCACACTGAAACAGTCGATTAAACCAGGTTTCGATCAATATTTTTGAGGATAACGCATGTTAGGTCTAGGTTAGGCCTGGGATTTTCACTCATCAGACTCATACTTTCGCGTTCTTCACATACTTGTTGAACGGATCCTGGGTTTTTTCTGGTTTGGATCACGTAGTAATGTGAGTCCAGACTGAAACAATCAATTAAACCTGGTCTTGATAAATATTTTAGAGGATAACGCATGTTAGGTCTGGGATAGGTCTGGGATTTGCCCTCATCAGACTCATACTTTCGCACACTTCACATACTCGTTGAACAGATCCTGGGTTATTTTCTGGTTTGGATCACATAGTAATGTGGTACCACACTGAAACAGTCGATTAAACCAGGTTTCGATCAATATTTTTGAGGACAACGCATGTTAGGTCTAGGTTAGGCCTGGGATTTTCACTCATCAGACTCATAGTTTCGCATTCCTCACATACCTACTGAACGGATCCTGGGTTTTTTCGGGTTTGGTTCACGTAGTAATGTGGGTCCACACTGAAACAATCAATTAAACCTGGTCTTGATAAATATTTTAGAGGATAACGCATGATAGGTCTGGGATTTGCCCTCATCAGACTAATACTATCGCACACTTCACATACTCGTTGAACAGATCCTGGGTTATTTTCTGGTTTGGATCACATACTAATGTGGTACCACACTGAAACAGTCGATTAAACCAGGTTTCGATCAATATTTTAGAGGATAACGCAAGTTAGGTCTGGGATAGGTCCGGGATTTGCCCTCATCAGGCTCATACTTTCGCGTTTTTCACATACTTGTTGAACAGATCCTGGGTTTTTTCTGGTTTGGGTCACGTAGTAGTGTGATACTACACTGAAACATTCAATTAAACCTGGTCATGATAAACATTTTAGAGGATAACGCATGTTAGGTCTGGGATAGGTCTGGGATTTGCCCTCATCAGACTCATACTTTCGCACACTTCACATACTCGTTGAACAGATCCTGGGTTATTTTCTGGTTTGGAACACATAGTAATGTGGTACCACACTGAAACAGTCGATTAAACCAGGTTTCGATCAATATTTTTGAGGACAACGCATGTTAGGTCTAGGTTAGGCCTGGGATTTGCTCTCATCAGGCTCGTTCTTTCGCATATTTCTCATACTTGATGGCTAGATCCTGGGCTTTTTCTGGATAGCATCACGTAGTAATGAAGTACAACACTGAAACAGTCAATTAAACCTGGTTTCCATCAATATCTTAGAGGACAACGCAAGTTAGGTCTGGGATTGGTCTGGGATTTGCACTCATCAGGGTCATACTTTCGCAGTTTTAACATACATGTTGACCTGATCGAGGGTTTTTTCTGCTTTGGATCACGTAGTAAAGTGGTACCACACTGAAACATTCAATTAAACCCGGTCTTGATAAATATTTTAGAGGATAACGCATGTTAGGTCTAGGTTAGGTCTGGGATTTGCTCTCATCAGGCTCATTCTTTCGCATATTTCTCATACTTGATGGCTAGATCCTAAGCTTTTTCTGGATTGCATCACGTAGTAATGAAGTACAACACTGAAACAGTCAATTAAACCTGGTTTCGATCAATATTTTAGAGAATAATTCATGTTAGGTCTAGGTTAGGTCTCGGATTTGCTCTCATCAGGCACATTCTTTCGCATATTTCTCATACTTGATGGCTAGATCCTGGGCTGTTTCTGGATTGTATGACGTAGTAATGTGGTACCACACTGAAACAGTCAATTAAACCTGGTTTCGATCAATATTTTAGAGGATAACGCAAGTTAGGTCTAGGTTAGGCCTGGGATTTGCACTCATCAGGGTCATACTTTCGCAGTTTTAACATACATGTTGACCTGATCGAGGGTTTTTTCTGCTTTGGATCACGTAGTAAAGTGGTACCACACTGAAACATTCAATTAAACCTGGTCTTGATAAATATTTTAGAGGATAACGCATGTTAGGTCTAGGTTAGGTCTGGGATTTGCTCTCATCAGGGTCATTCTTTCGCATATTTCTCATACTTGATGGCTATATCCTGGGCTTTTTCTGGACTGCATCACGTAGTAATGAAGTACAACACTGAAATAGTCAATTAAACCTGGTTTCCATCACTATCTTAGAGGACAACGCAAGTTAGGTCTGGCATAGGACTGGGATTCGCCCTCATCAGGCTCATACTTTCGCGTTTTTCACATATTTGTTTGACAGATCCTGGGTTTTTTCTGGTTTGGATCACGTAGTAATGTGGTACCACACTAAAACAGTCAATTAAACCTGGTTTCGATCAATATTTTGGAGGATAACGCAAGTTAGGTCTGGGATAGGTCTGGGATTTGCTCTCATCAGGCTCATTCTTTCGCATATTTCTCATACTTGATGGCTAGATCCTGAGCTTTTTCTGGATTGCATCACGTAGTAATGATGTACAACACTGAAACAGTCAATTAAACCTGGTTCCCATCAATATTTTAGAGGACAACGCAAGTTAGGTCTGGGATAGGTCTGGGATTTGCCCTCATCAGGCTCATACTGTCGCGTTTTTCACATACTTGTTGAACAGATCCTGGGTTTTTTCTGGTTCGGATCCCGTAGTAGTGTGGTACCACACTGAAACAGTCCATTAAACCTGGTTTCGCTCAATATTTTAGAGGATAACGCATGTTAGATCTAGGTCAGGCCTGGGATTTTCACTCATCAGACTCATACTTTCGCATTCTTCACATACTTGTTGAACGGATCCTGGGTTATTTTCTGGTTTGGATCACATAGTAATGTGGTACCACACTGAAATAGTCGATTAAACCAGGTTTCGATCAATATTTTAGAGGATAACGCAAGTTAGGTCTGGGATAGGTCCGGGATTTGCCCTCATCAGGCTCATACTTTCGCGTTTTTCACATACTTGTTGAACAGATCCTGGGTTTTTTCTGGTTTGGGTCACGTAGTAGTGTGATACTACACTGAAACATTCAATTAAACCTGGTCTTGATAAACATTTTAGAGGATAACGCATGTTAGGTCTGGGTTAGGTCTAGGATTTGCCCTCATCAGGCTCATTCTTTCGCATATTTCTCATACTTGATGGCTAGATCCTGGGCTTTTTCTGGATTGCATCACGTAGTAATGAAGTACAACACTGAAACAGTCAATTAAACCTGGTTTCGATCAATATTTTAGAGAATAATTCATGTTAGGTCTAGGCTAGGTCTGGGATTTGCTCTCATCAGGCACATTCTTTCGCATATTTCTCATACTTGATGGCTAGATCCTGGGCTGTTTCTGGATTGTATGACGTAGTAATGTGGTACAACACTGAAACAGTCAATTAAACCTGGTTTCCATCAATATCTTAGAGGACAACGCAAGTTAGGTCTGGCATAGGTCTGGGATTCGCCCTCATCAGGCTCATACTTTCGCGATTTTCACATATTTGTTGAACAGATCCTGGGTTTTCTCTGGTTTGTATCACGTAGTAATGAAGTACAATACTGAAACAGTCAATTAAACCTGGTTTCCACCAATATCTTAGAGGACAACGCAAGTTAGGTCTGGCATAGGTCTGGGATTCGCCCTCATCAGGCTCATACTTTCGCGTTTTTCACATACTTGTTGAACAGATCCTGGGTTTTTTCTGGCTTGTATCACGTAGTAGTGTGGTACCACACTGAAACAGTCCATTAAACCTGGTTTGGATCAATATTTTAGAGGATAACGCATGTTAGGTCTAGGTTAGCCCTGGGATTTTCACTCATCAGACTCATACTTTCGCATTCTTCTCATACTTGCTGAACTGATCCTGGGTTTTTTCTGGTTTGGATCACGTAGTAATGAAGTACAACACTGAAACAGTCAATTAAACCTGGTTTCCATCAATATTTTAGAGGACAACGCAAGTTAGGTCTGGGATAGGTCTGGGATTTGCCCTCATCAGGCTCATACTGTCGCGTTTTTCACATACTTGTTGAACAGATCCTGGGTTTTTTCTGGTTTGGATCCCGTAGTAGTGTGGTACCACACTGAAACAGTCCATTAAACCTGGTTTCGCTCAATATTTTAGAGGATAACGCATGTTAGGCCTAGGTCAGGCCTGGTTTTTTCACTCATCAGACTCATACTTTCGCATTCTTCACATACTTGTTGAACGAATCCTGAGTTTTTTCTGGTTTGGATCACGTAGTAATGTGGGTCCACACTGAAACAATCAATTAAACCTGGTCTTGATGAATATTTTAGAGGATAACGCATGTTAGGTCTGGGATAGGTCTGGGATTTGCCCTCATCAGACTCATAGTTTCGCACATTTCACATACTCGTTGAACAGATCCTGGGTTATTTTCTGGTTTGGATCACATAGTAATGTGGTACCACACTGAAACAGTCGATTAAACCAGGTTTCGATCAATATTTTTGAGGATAACGCATGTTAGGTCTAGGTTAGGCCTGGGATTTTCACTCATCAGACTCATACTTTCGCATTCTTCACATACTTGTTGAACGGATCCTGGGTTTTTTCTGGTTTGGATCACATAGTAATGTGGTACCACACTGAAACAGTCGATTAAACCAGGTTTCGATCAATATTTTTGAGGACAACGCATGTTAGGTCTAGGTTAGGCCTGGGATTTTCACTCATCAGACTCATAGTTTCGCATTCCTCACATACCTACTGAACGGATCCTGGGTTTTTTCGGGTTTGGTTCACGTAGTAATGTGGGTCCACACTGAAACAATCAATTAAACCTGGTCTTGATAAATATTTTAGAGGATAACGCATGTTAGGTCTGGGATAGGTCTGGGATTTGCCCTCATCAGACTAATACTATCGCACACTTCACATACTCGTTGAACAGATCCTGGGTTATTTTCTGGTTTGGATCACATACTAATGTGGTACCACACTGAAACAGTCGATTAAACCAGGTTTCGATCAATATTTTAGAGGATAACGCAAGTTAGGTCTGGGATAGGTCCGGGATTTGCCCTCAGCAGGCTCATACTTTCGCGTTTTTCACATACTTGTTGAACAGATCCTGGGTTTTTTCTGGTTTGGGTCACGTAGTAGTGTGATACTACACTGAAACATTCAATTAAACCTGGTCATGATAAACATTTTAGAGGATAACGCATGTTAGGTCTGGGATAGGTCTGGGATTTGCCCTCATCACACTCATACTTTCGCACACTTCACATACTCGTTGAACAGATCCTGGGTTATTTTCTGGTTTGGATCACATAGTAATGTGGTACCACACTGAAACAGTCGATTAAACCAGGTTTCGATCAATATTTTTGAGGACAACGCATGTTAGGTCTAGGTTAGGCCTGGGATTTTCACTCATCAGACTCATAGTTTCGCATTCCTCACATACTTACTGAACGGATCCTGGGTTTTTTCGGGTTTGGTTCACGTAGTAATGTGGGTCCACACTGAAACAATCAATTAAACCTGGTCTTGATAAATATTTTAGAGGATAACGCATGTTAGGTCTGGGATAGGTCTGGGATTTGCCCTCATCAGACTCATACTATCGCACACTTCACATACTCGTTGAACAGATCCTGGGTTATTTTCTGGTTTGGATCACATACTAATGTGGTACCACACTGAAACAGTCGATTAAACCAGGTTTCGATCAATATTTTAGAGGATAGCGCAAGTTAGGTCTGGGATAGGTCCGGGATTTGCCCTCATCAGGCTCATACTTTCGCGTTTTTCACATACTTGTTGAACAGATCCTGGGTTTTTTCTGGTTTGGGTCACGTAGTAGTGTGATACTACACTGAAACATTCAATTAAACCTGGTCTTGATAAACATTTTAGAGGATAACGCATGTTAGGTCTGGGTTAGGTCTAGGATTTGCCCTCATCAGGCTCATTCTTTCGCATATTTCTCATACTTGATGGCTAGATCCTGGGCTTTTTCTGGATTGTATGACGTAGTAATGTGGTACCACACTGAAACAGTCAATTAAACCTGGTTTCCATCAATATCTTAGAGGACAACGCAAGTTAGGTCTGGCATAGGACTGGGATTCGCCCTCATCAGGCTCATACTTTCGCGTTTTTCACATACTTGTTGAACAGATCCTGGGTTTTTTCTGGCTTGTATCACGTAGTAGTGTGGTACCACACTGAAACAGTCCATTAAACCTGGTTTGGATCAATATTTTAGAGGATAACGCATGTTAGGTCTAGGTTAGCCCTGGGATTTTCACTCATCAGACTCATACTTTCGCATTCTTCTCATACTTGCTGAACTGATCCTGGGTTTATTCTGGTTTGGATCACGTAGTAATGTGGTACCACACTGAAACAGTCGATTAAACCTGGTTTCGATCAATATCTTAGAGGATAACGCAAGTTAAGTCTGGGTTTGGTCTGGGATTTGACCTCATCAGGGTCATACTTTCGCAGTTTTAACATACATGTTGACCTGATCGAGGGTTTTTTCTGCTTTGGATCACGTAGTAAAGTGGTACCACACTGAAACATTCAATTAAACCTGGTCTTGATAAATATTTTAGAGGATAACGCATGTTAGGTCTAGGTTAGGTCTGGGATTTGCTCTCATCAGGGTCATTCTTTCGCATATTTCTCATACTTGATGGCTATATCCTGGGCTTTTTCTGGACTGCATCACGTAGTAATGAAGTACAACACTGAAATAGTCAATTAAGCCTGGTTTCCATCAATATCTTAGAGGACAACGCAAGTTAGGTCTGGCATAGGACTGGGATTCGCCCTCATCAGGCTCATACTTTCGCGTTTTTCACATATTTGTTTGACAGATCCTGGGCTTTTTCTGGTTTGGATCACGTAGTAATGTGGTACCACACTAAAACAGTCAATTAAACCTGGTTTCGATCAATATTTTGGAGGATAACGCAAGTTAGGTCTGGGATAGGTCTGGGATTTGCTCTCATCAGGCTCATTCTTTCGCATATTTCTCATACTTGATGGCTAGATCCTGAGCATTTTCTGGATTGCATCACGAAGTAATGAAGTACAACACTGAAACAGTCAATTAAACCTGGTTTCCATCAATATTTTAGAGGACAACGCAAGTTAGGTCTGGGATAGGTCTGGGATTTGCCCTCATCAGGCTCATACTGTCGCGTTTTTCACATACTTTTTGAACAGATCCTGGGTTTTTTCTGGTTCGGATCCCGTAGTAGTGTGGTACCACACTGAAACAGGCCATTAAACCTGGTTTCGCTCAATATTTTATAGGATAACGCATGTTAGGTCTAGGTCAGGCCTGGGATTTTCACTCATCAGACTCATACTTTCGCATTCTTCACATACTTGTTGAACGGATCCTGGGTTATTTTCTGGTTTGGATCACATAGTAATGTGGTACCACACTGAAATAGTCGATTAAACCAGGTTTCGATCAATATTTTAGAGGATAACGCAAGTTAGGTCTGGGATAGGTCCGGGATTTGCCCTCATCAGGCTCATACTTTCGCGTTTTTCACATACTTGTTGAACAGATCCTGGGTTTTTTCTGGTTTGGGTCACGTAGTAGTGTGATACTACACTGAAACATTCAATTAAACCTGGTCTTGATAAACATTTTAGAGGATAACGCATGTTAGGTCTGGGTTAGGTCTAGGATTTGCCCTCATCAGGCTCATTCTTTCGCATATTTCTCATACTTGATGGCTAGATCCTGGGCTTTTTCTGGATTGCATCACGTAGTAATGAAGTACAACACTGAAACAGTCAATTAAACCTGGTTTCGATCAATATTTTAGAGAATAATTCATGTTAGGTCTAGGGTAGGTCTGGGATTTGCTCTCATCAGGCACATTCTTTCGCATATTTCTCATACTTGATGGCTAGATCCTGGGCTGTTTCTGGATTGTATGACGTAGTAATGTGGTACCACACTGAAACAGTCAATTAAACCTGGTTTCGATCAATATTTTAGAGGATAACGCAAGTTAGGTCTAGGTTAGGCCTGGGATTTGCCCTCATCAGGGTCATACTTTCGCGTTTTTCACATATTTGTTGAACAGATCCTGGGTTTTTTCTGGTTTGTATCACGTAGTAATGAAGTACAATACTGAAACAGTCAATTAAACCTGGTTTGGATCAATATTTTAAAGGATAACGCATGTTAGGTCTAGGTTAGCCCCGCGATTTTCACTCATCAGACTCATACTTTCGCATTCTTCTCATACTTGCTGAACTGATCCTGGGTTTTTTCTGGTTTGGATCACGTAGTAATGTGGTACCACACTGAAACAGTCGATTAAACATGGTTTCGATCAATATCTTAGAGGATAACGCAAGTTAAGTCTGGGATTGGTCTGGGATTTGACCTCATCAGACTCATACTTTCGCATACTTCACATACTTGTTGAACGGATCCTGGGTTTTTTCTGGTTTGGATCACGAAGTAATGAGGGTCCACACTGAAACAGTCAATTAAACCTGGTTTCGATCAATATTTTAGAGAAGAATTCTTGTTAGGTCTAGGTTAGGTCTGGGATTTGCTCTCATCAGGCTCGTTCTTTCGCATATTTCTCATACTTGATGGCTAGATCCTGGGCCTTTTCTGGATTGCATCACGTAGTAATGAAGTACAACACTGAAACAGTCAATTAAACCTGGTTTCCATCAATATCTTAGAGGACAACGCAAGTTAGGTCTGGGATTGGTCTGGGATTTGCCCTCATCAGGCTCATACTTTCGCGTTTTTCACATACTTGTTGAACAGATCCTGGGTTTTTTCTGGTTTGGATCACGTAGTAGTGTGGTACCACACTGAAACAGTCCATTAAACCTGGTTTGGATCAATATTTTAGAGGATAACGCATGTTAGGTCTAGGTTAGGTCTGGAATTTTCGCTCATGAGACTCATACTTTCGCATTCTTCACATACTTGTTGAACGGATCCTGGGTTTTTTCTGGTTTGGATCACGTAGTAATGTGGTACCACACTGAAACATTCAATTAAACCTGGTCTTGATAAATATTTTAGAGGATAACGCATGTTAGGTCTGGGTTACGTCTAGGATTTGCCCTCATCAGGCTCATACTTTCGCATATTTCTCATACTTCATGGCTAGATCCTGGGCTGTTTCTGCATTGTATCACGTAGTAATGTGGTACCACGCTGAAACTGTCAATTAAACCTGGTTTCGATCAATATTTTAGAGGATAACGCAAGTTAGGTCTGGGATAGGTCTAGGATTTGCCCTCATCAGGCTCTTACTATCGCATATTTCTCATACTTCATGGCTAGATCCTGGGCTATTTCTGGATTGGATCACGTAGTAAAGTGGTACCACACTGAAACATTCAATGAAACCTGTTCTGGATAAATATTTTAGAGGATAACGCATCTTAGGTCTGGGTTAGGTCTAAGATTTGCCCTCATCAGGCTCATACTTTCGCACACTTCACATACTCGTTGAACAGATCCTGGGTTATTTTCTGGTTTGGATCACATAGTAATGTGGTACCACACTGAAACAGTCGATTAAACCAGGTTTCGATCAATATGTTTGAGGATAACGCATGTTAGGTCTAGGGTAGGCCTAGGATTTTCACTCATCAGCCTCATACTTTCGCATTCTTCACATACTTGTTGAACGGATCCTGGGTTTTTTCTGGTTTGGATCACGTAGTAGTGTGGTACCACACTGAAACAGTCCATTAAACCTGGTTTGGATCAATATTTTAGAGGATAACGCATGTGAGGTCTAGGTTAGGTCTGGGATTTTCACTCTTCAGACTCATACTTTCGAATTCTTCACATACTTGTTGAACGGATCCTGGGTTTTTTCTGGTTTGGATCACATAGTAATGTGGTACCACACTGAAACAGTCAATTAAACCTGGTTTTGAGCAATATTTTAGAGGATAACGCATAGTTAGCTCTGGGATAGGTCTGGGATTTGCCCTCATCGGGCTCATACTTTCGCGTTTTTTACATACTTGTTGAACAGATCCTGGGTTTTCTCTGGTTTGGATCACGTAGTAGTGTGGTACCACACTGAAACAGTCCATTAAACCTGGTTTGGATCAATATTTTAGAGGATAACGCATGTGAGGTCTAGGTTAGGTCTGGGATTTTCACTCTTCAGACTCATACTTTCGAATTCTTCACATACTTGTTGAACGGATCCTGGGTTTTTTTCTGGTTTGGATCACATAGTAATGTGGTACCACACTGAAATAGTCGATTAAACCAGGTTTCGATCAATATTTTAGAGGATAACGCAAGTTAGGTCTGGGATAGGTCCGGGATTTGCCCTCATCAGGCTCATACTTTCGCGTTTTTCACATACTTGTTGAACAGATCCTGGGTTTTTTCTGGTTTGGGTCACGTAGTAGTGTGATACTACACTGAAACATTCAATTAAACCTGGTCTTGATAAACATTTTAGAGGATAACGCATGTTAGGTCTGGGTTAGGTCTAGGATTTGCCCTCATCAGGCTCATTCTTTCGCATATTTCTCATACTTGATGGCTAGATCCTGGGCTTTTTCTGGATTGCATCACGTAGTAATGAAGTACAACACTGAAACAGTCAATTAAACCTGGTTTCGATCAATATTTTAGAGAATAATTCATGTTAGGTCTAGGGTAGGTCTGGGATTTGCTCTCATCAGGCACATTCTTTCGCATATTTCTCATACTTGATGGCTAGATCCTGGGCTGTTTCTGGATTGTATGACGTAGTAATGTGGTACCACACTGAAACAGTCAATTAAACCTGGTTTCGATCAATATTTTAGAGGATAACGCAAGTTAGGTCTAGGTTAGGCCTGGGATTTGCCCTCATCAGGGTCATACTTTCGCAGTTTTAACAAAGATGTTGACCTGATCGAGGGTTTTTTCTGCTCTGGATCACGTAGTAAAGTGGTACCACACTGAAACATTCAATTAAACCTGGTCTTGATAAATATTCTAGAGGATAACGCATGTTAGGTCTAGGTTAGGTCTGGGATTTGCTCTCATCAGGCTCATACTTTCGAATTCTTCACATACTTGTTGAACGGATCCTGGGTTTTTTCTGGTTTGGATCACGTAGTAATGTGGTACCACACTGAAACAGTCCATTAAGCCTGGTTTGGATGAATATTTTAGAGGATAACGCATGTAAGGTCTAGGTTAGCCCTGGGATTTTCACTCATCAGACTCATACTTTCGCATTCTTCTCATACTTGTTGAACTGATCCTGGGTTTTTTCTGGTTTGGATCACGTAGTAATGTGTCACCACACTGAAACAGTCCATCAAACCTGGTTTCGCTCAATATTTTAGAGAATAATTCATGTTAGGTCTAGGGTAGGTCTGGGATTTGCTCTCATCAGGCTCACAGTTTCGAGTTTTTCACATACCTGTTAAACAGATCCTGGGTTTTTTCTGGTTTGGATCACGAAGTAGTGTGGTACCACACTGAAACAGTCCATTAAACCTGGTTTCGCTCAATATTTTAGAGGATAACGCAAGTTAGGTCTAGGTTAGGCCTGGGATTTGCCCTCATCAGGCTCATACTTTCGTGTTTTTCATATACTTGTTGAACAGATCCTGGGTTTTTTCTGGTTTGGATCCCGTAGTAGTGTGGTACCACACTGAAACAGTCCATCAAACCTGGTTTCGCTCAATATTTTAGAGGATAACGCATCTTAGGTCAAGGTTAGGTCTGGGATTTGCTCTCATGAGGCTCATTCTTTCGCATATTTCTCATACTTGATGGCTAGATCCTGGGCTGTTTCTGGATTGTATGACGTAGTAATGTGGTACCACACTGAAACTGTCAATTAAACCTGGTTTCGATCAATATTTTAGAGGATAACGCAAGTTAGGTCTAGGTTAGGCCTGGGATTTGCCCTCATCAGGCTCATACTTTCGTGTTTTTCATATACTTGTTGAACAGATCCTGGGTTTTTTCTGGTTTGGATCCCGTAGTAGTGTGGTACCACACTGAAACAGTCCATCAAACCTGGTTTCGCTCAATATTTTAGAGGATAACGCATCTTAGGTCAAGGTTAGGTCTAAGATTTGCCCTCATCAGGCTCACAGTTTCGAGTTTTTCACATACCTGTTAAACAGATCCTGGGTTTTTTCTGGTTTGGATCACGAAGTAGTGTGGTACCACACTGAAACAGTCCATTAAACCTGGTTTCGCTCAATATTTTAGAGGATAACGCATGTTAGGTCTAGGTTAGGTCTGGGATTTGCTCTCATGAGGCTCATTCTTTCGCATATTTCTCATACTTGATGGCTAGATCATGGGCTTTCTCTGGATTGCATCACGTAGTAATGTAGTACCACACTGAAACAGTCAATGAAACCTGGTTTCCATCAATATTTTTGAAGCCATCGCAAGTTAGGTCTAGGTAAGGCCTGAGATTATCACTGATCAGACTCATAATTTCGCCTTCTTCACATACTTGTTGAACGGATCCTGGGTTTTTTCTGGTTTGGAACACGTAGTAATGTGGTACCACACTGAAACGTTCAATTAAACCTGGTCTTGATAAATATTTTAGAGGATAACGCATGTAAGGTCTAGGTTAGCCGTGGGATTTTCACTGATCAGACTCATACTTTCGCATATTTCTCATACTTCATGGCTAGATCCTGGGCTATTTCTGGATTGGATCACGTAGTAAAGTGGTACCACACTGAAACATTCAATGAAACCTGGTCTGGATAAATATTTTAGAGGATAACGCATGTTAGGTTTGGGTTAGGTCTAGGATTTGCCCTCAGCAGGCTCATACTTTCGCATATTTCTCATACTTCGTGGCTAGATCCTGGGCTGTTTCTGGTTTGTATCACGTAGTAATGTGGTACCACGCTGAAACAGTCAATTAAACCAGGTTTCGATCAATATTTTTGAGGATAACGCATGTTAGGTCTAGGTTAGGCCTGGGATTTTCACTCATCAGCCTCATACTTTCGCATTCTTCACATACTTGTTGAACGGATACTGGGTTTTTTCTGGTTTGGATCACGTAGTAATGTGGTACCACACTGAAACAGTCGATTAAACCTGGTTTTGATCAATATTTTAGAGGATAACGCATAGTCAGGTTTGGGATAGGTCTGGGATTTGCCCTCATCAGACTCATACTTTCGCACACTTCACATACTCGTTGAACAGATCCTGGGTTATTTTCTGGTTTGTATCACATAGTAATGTGGTACCACACTGAAACAGTCGATTAAACATGGTTTCGATCAATATTTTAGAGAATAATTCATGTTAGGTCTAGGTTAGGTCAGGGATTTGCTCTCATCAGGCTCGTTCTTTCGCATATTTCTCATACTTGATGGCTAGATCCTGGGCTTTTTCTGGATTGCATCACGTAGTAATGAAGTACAACACTGAAACAGTCAATTAAACCTGGTTTCCATCAATATCTTAGAGGACAACGTAAGTTAGGTCTGGGATAGGTCTGGGATTTGCCCTCATCTGGCTCATACTTTCGTGTTTTTCACATACTTGTTGAATGATCCTGGGTTTTCTCTGGTTTGGATCACGTAGTAGTGTGGTACCACACTGAAACAGTCCATTAAACCTGGTGTGGATCAATATTTTAGAGGACAACGCATGTTAGGTCTAGGTTAGGCCTGGGATTTTCACTCATCAGACTCATAGTTTCGCATTCTTCACATACTTGTTGAACGGATCCTGGGTTATTTCTGGTTTGGATCACGTAGTAATGTGGGACCACACTGAAACAGCCAATTAAACCTGGTTTCGACCAATATTTTAGAGAATAATTCATGTTAGGACTAGGTCAGGTCTGGGATTTGCTCTCATCAGGCTCATTCTTTCGCATATTTCTCATACTTGATGGCTAGATCCTGGGCTTTTTCTGGTTTGGATCTCGTAGTAATGTGGTACCACACTGAAACAGTCGATTAAACCTGGTTTCGATCAATATTTTAGAGGATAACGCGTGTTAAGTCTGGGATTGGTCTGGGATTTGACCTCATCAGACTCATACTTTCGCACACTTCACATACTCGTTGAACAGATCCTGGGTTATTTTCTGGTTTGGATCACATAGTAATGTGGTACCACACTGAAACAGACGATTAAACCTGGTTTCCATCAATATTTTTGAAGCCATCGCAAGTTAGGTCTAGGTAAGGCCTGAGATTTTCACTGATCAGACTCATAATTTCGCCTTCTTCACATACTTGTTGAACGGATCCTGGGTTTTTTCTGGTTTGGAACACGTAGTAATGTGGTACCACACTGAAACGTTCAATTAAACCTGGTCTTGATAAATATTTTAGAGGATAACGCATGTAAGGTCTAGGTTAGCCGTGGGATTTTCACTGATCAGACTCATACTTTCGCATATTTCTCATACTTCATGGCTAGATCCTGGGCTATTTCTGGATTGGATCACGTAGTAAAGTGGTACCACACTGAAACATTCAATGAAACCTGGTCTGGATAAATATTTTAGAGGATAACGCATGTTAGGTTTGGGTTAGGTCTAGGATTTGCCCTCAGCAGGCTCATACTTTCGCATATTTCTCATACTTCATGGCTAGATCCTGGGCTGTTTCTGGTTTGTATCACGTAGTAATGTGGTACCACGCTGAAACAGTCAATTAAACCAGGTTTCGATCAATATTTTTGAGGATAACGCATGTTAGGTCTAGGTTAGGCCTGGGATTTTCACTCATCAGCCTCATACTTTCGCATTCTTCACATACTTGTTGAACGGATCCTGGGTTTTTTCTGGTTTGGATCACGTAGTAATGTGGTACCACACTGAAACAGTCGATTAAACCTGGTTTTGATCAATATTTTAGAGGATAACGCATAGTCAGGTTTGGGATAGGTCTGGGATTTGCCCTCATCAGACTCATACTTTCGCACACTTCACATACTCGTTGAACAGATCCTGGGTTATTTTCTGGTTTGTATCACATAGTAATGTGGTACCACACTGAAACAGTCGATTAAACATGGTTTCGATCAATATTTTAGAGAATAATTCATGTTAGGTCTAGGTTAGGTCAGGGATTTGCTCTCATCAGGCTCGTTCTTTCGCATATTTCTCATACTTGATGGCTAGATCCTGGGCTTTTTCTGGATTGCATCACGTAGTAATGAAGTACAACACTGAAACAGTCAATTAAACCTGGTTTCCATCAATATCTTAGAGGACAACGTAAGTTAGGTCTGGGATAGGTCTGGGATTTGCCCTCATCTGGCTCATACTTTCGTGTTTTTCACATACTTGTTGAATGATCCTGGGTTTTCTCTGGTTTGGATCACGTAGTAGTGTGGTACCACACTGAAACAGTCCATTAAACCTGGTTTGGATCAATATTTTAGAGGATAACGCATGTTAGGTCTAGGTTAGGTCTGGAATTTTCACTCTTCAGACACATACTTTCGCATTCTTCACATACTTGTTGAACGGATCCTGGGTTTTTTCTGGTTTGGATCGCGTAGTAATGTGGTACCACACTGAAACAGTCGATTAAACCTGGTTTTGACCAATATTTTAGAGGATAACGCATAGTTAGGTCTGGGATAGGTCTGGGATTTGACCTCATCAGACTCATACTTTCGCACACTTCACATACTCGTTGAACAGATCCTGGGTTATTTTCTGGTTTGGATCACATAGTAATGTGGTACCACACTGAAACAGTCGATTAAACCAGGTTTCGATCAATATTTTTGAGGACAACGCATGTTAGGTCTAGGTTAGGCCTGGGATTTTCACTCATCAGACTCATAGTTTCGCATTCTTCACATACTTGTTGAACGGATCCTGGGTTATTTCTGGTTTGGATCACGTAGTAATGTGGGACCACACTGAAACAGCCAATTAAACCTGGTTTCGACCAATATTTTAGAGAATAATTCATGTTAGGACTAGGTCAGGTCTGGGATTTGCTCTCATCAGGCTCATTCTTTCGCATATTTCTCATACTTGATGGCTAGATCCTGGGCTTTTTCTGGTTTGGATCTCGTAGTAATGTGGTACCACACTGAAACAGTCGATTAAACCTGGTTTCGATCAATATTTTAGAGGATAACGCGTGTTAAGTCTGGGATTGGTCTGGGATTTGACCTCATCAGACTCATACTTTCGCACACTTCACATACTCGTTGAACAGATCCTGGGTTATTTTCTGGTTTGGATCACATAGTAATGTGGTACCACACTGAAACAGACGATTAAACCAGGTTTCGATCAATATTATTGAGGATAACGCATGTTAGGTCTAGGTTAGGCCTGGGATTTTCACTCATCAGACTCATACTTTCGCACACTTCACATACTCGTTGAACAGATCCTGGGTTATTTTCTGGTTTGGATCACATAGTAATGTGGTACCACACGGAAACAGTCGATTAAACCAGGTTTCGATCAATATTTTTGAGGATAACGCATGTTAGGTCTAGGTTAGGCCTGGGATTTGACCTCATCAGACTCATACTATCGCATTCTTCACATACTTGTTGAACGGATCCTGGGATTTTTCTGGTTTGGATCACGTAGTAATGTGGTACCACACTGAAACAGTCCATCAAACCTGGTTTCGCTCAATATTTTAGAGAATAATTCATGTTAGGTCTAGGTTAGGTCTGGGATTTGCTCTCATCAGGCTCGTTCTTTCGCATATCTCTCATACTTCATGGCTAGATCCTGGGCTCTTTCTGGATTGTATCACGTAGTAATGTGGTACCACGCTGAAACAGTCAATTAAACCTGGTTTCGATCAATATTTTAGAGGATAACGCAAGTTAGGTCTGGCATAGGTCTGGGATTCACCCTCATCAGGCTCATACTTTCGTGTTTTTCATATACTTGTTGAACAGATCCTGGGTTTTTTCTGGTTTGGATCCCGTAGTAGTGTGGTACCACACTGAAACAGTCCATCAAACCTGGTTTCGCTCAATATTTTAGAGGATAACGCATCTTAGGTCAAGGTTAGGTCTAAGATTTGCCCTCATCAGGCTCACAGTTTCGAGTTTTTCACATACCTGTTAAACAGATCCTGGGTTTTTTCTGGTTTGGATCACGAAGTAGTGTGGTACCACACTGAAACAGTCCATTAAACCTGGTTTCGCTCAATATTTTAGAGGATAACGCATGTTAGGTCTAGGTTAGGACTGGGATTTGCTCTCATGAGGCTCATTCTTTCGCATATTTCTCATACTTGATGGCTAGATCATGGGCTTTCTCTGGATTGCATCACGTAGTAATGTAGTACCACACTGAAACAGTCAATGAAACCTGGTTTCCATCAATATTTTTGAAGCCATCGCAAGTTAGGTCTAGGTAAGGCCTGAGATTTTCACTGATCAGACTCATAATTTCGCCTTCTTCACATACTTGTTGAACGGATCCTGGGTTTTTTCTGGTTTGGAACACGTAGTAATGTGGTACCACACTGAAACGTTCAATTAAACCTGGTCTTGATAAATATTTTAGAGGATAACGCATGTAAGGTCTAGGTTAGCCGTGGGATTTTCACTGATCAGACTCATACTTTCGCATATTTCTCATACTTCATGGCTAGATCCTGGGCTATTTCTGGATTGGATCACGTAGTAAAGTGGTACTACACTGAAACATTCAATGAAACCTGGTCTGGATAAATATTTTAGAGGATAACGCATGTTAGGTTTGGGTTAGGTTTAGGATTTGCCCTCAGCAGGCTCATACTTTCGCATATTTCTCATACTTCATGGCTAGATCCTGGGCTGTTTCTGGTTTGTATCACGTAGTAATGTGGTACCACGCTGAAACAGTCAATTAAACCAGGTTTCGATCAATATTTTTGAGGATAACGCATGTTAGGTCTAGGTTAGGCCTGGGATTTTCACTCATCAGCCTCATACTTTCGCATTCTTCACATACTTGTTGAACGGATCCTGGGTTTTTTCTGGTTTGGATCACGTAGTAATGTGGTACCACACTGAAACAGTCGATTAAACCTGGTTTTGATCAATATTTTAGAGGATAACGCATAGTCAGGTTTGGGATAGGTCTGGGATTTGCCCTCATCAGACTCATACTTTCGCACACTTCACATACTCGTTGAACAGATCCTGGGTTATTTTCTGGTTTGTATCACATAGTAATGTGGTACCACACTGAAACAGTCGATTAAACATGGTTTCGATCAATATTTTAGAGAATAATTCATGTTAGGTCTAGGTTAGGTCAGGGATTTGCTCTCATCAGGCTCGTTCTTTCGCATATTTCTCATACTTGATGGCTAGATCCTGGGCTTTTTCTGGATTGCATCACGTAGTAATGAAGTACAACACTGAAACAGTCAATTAAACCTGGTTTCCATCAATATCTTAGAGGACAACGTAAGTTAGGTCTGGGATAGGTCTGGGATTTGCCCTCATCTGGCTCATACTTTCGTGTTTTTCACATACTTGTTGAATGATCCTGGGTTTTCTCTGGTTTGGATCACGTAGTAGTGTGGTACCACACTGAAACAGTCCATTAAACCTGGTTTGGATCAATATTTTAGAGGATAACGCATGTTAGGTCTAGGTTAGGTCTGGAATTTTCACTCTTCAGACACATACTTTCGCATTCTTCACATACTTGTTGAACGGATCCTGGGTTTTTTCTGGTTTGGATCGCGTAGTAATGTGGTACCACACTGAAACAGTCGATTAAACCTGGTTTTGATCAATATTTTAGAGGATAACGCATAGTTAGGTTTGGGATAGGTCAGGGATTTGCTCTCATCAGGCTCGTTCTTTCGCATATTTCTCATACTTGATGGCTAGATCCTGGGCTTTTTCTGGATTGCATCACGTAGTAATGAAGTACAACACTGAAACAGTCAATTAAACCTGGTTTCCATCAATATCTTAGAGGACAACGTAAGTTAGGTCTGGGTTAGGTCTAAGATTTGCCCTCATCAGGCTCACAGTTTAGCGTTTTTCACATACTTGTTGAACAGATCCTGGGTGTTTTCTGGTTTGGATCACGAAGTAGTGTGGTACCACACTGAAACAGTCCATTAAACCTGGTTTCGCTCAATATATTAGAGGATAACGCATGTAAGGTCTAGGTTAGGTCTGGGATTTGCTCCCATCAGGCTCATTCTTTCGCATATTTCTCATAGTTGATGGCTAGATCCTGGGTTTTTTCTGGTTTGGATCACGTAGTAATGTGGTACCACACTGGAACAGTCGATTAAACCTGGTTTCGATCAATATTTTAGAGGATAACGCAAGTTAAGTCTGGGAATGGTCTGGGATTTGACCTCATCAGACTCATACTTTCGCACACTTCACATACTCGTTGAACAGATCCTGGGTTATTTCCTGGTTTGGATCACATAGTAATGTGGTACCACACGGAAACAGTCGATTAAACCAGGTTTCGATCAATATTTTTGAGGATAACGCATGTTAGGTCTAGGTTAGGCCTGGGATTTGACCTCATCAGACTCATACTATCGCATTCTTAGCATACTTGTTGAACGGATCCTGGGTTTTTTCTGGTTTGGATCACGTAGTAATGTGGTACCACACTGAAACAGTCGATTAAACCTGGTTTCGATCAATATTTTAGAGGATAACGCAAGCTAGGTCTGGGATAGGTCTGGGATTTGACCTCATCAGACTCATACTTTCGCACACTTCACATACTCCTTGAACAGATCCTGGGTTATTTTCTGGTTTGGATCACATAGTAATGTGGTACCACACTGAAACAGTCGATTAAACCTGGTCTGGATAAATATTTTAGAGGATAACGCATCTTAGGTCTGGGTTAGGTCTAAGATTTGCCATCATCAGTCTCACAGTTTAGCGTTTTTCACATACTTCTTGAACAGATCCTGGGCTTTCTCTGGTTTGGATCACGAAGTAGTGTGGTACCACACTGAAACAGTCCATTAAACCTGGTTTCGCTCAATATTTTACAGGATAACGCATGTTAGGTCTAGGTTAGGTCAGGGATTTGCTCCCATCAGGCTCATTCTTTCGCATGTTTCTCATACTTGGTGGCTAGATCCTGGGCTTTTTCTGGATTGCATCACGCAGTAATGAAGTACAACACTGAAACAGTCAATTAAACCTGGTTTCCATCAATATTCTAGAGGACAACGCATGTTAGGTCTAGGTTAGGCCTGGGATTTGCCCTCATCAGGGTCATACTGTCGCAGTTTTAACATACTTGTTGAACGGATCCTGGGTTTTTTCTGGCTTGGTTCACGTAGTAATGTGGTACCACACTGAAACATTCAATTAAACCTGGTCTTGATAAATATTTTAGATGAAAACGCATGTTAGGTTTGGGTTAGGTCTAGGATTTGCCCTCATCAGGCTCATACTTTCGCATATTTCTCATACTTGATGGCTAGATCCTGGGCTTTTTCTGGATTGCATCACGTAGTAATGAAGTACAACACTGAAACAGTCAATTAAACCTGGTTTCCATCAATATTCTAGAGGACAACGCATGTTAGGTCTAGGTTAGGCCTGGGATTTGCCCTCATCAGGGTCATACTGTCGCAGTTTTAACATACTTGTTGAACAGATCCTGGGTTTTTTCTGGTTTGGATTACGTAGTAATGTGGGGCCACACTGAAACATTCAAGTAAACCTGTTTTCGATCAATATTTTAGAGAATAATTCATGTTAGGTCTAGGATAGGTCTGGGATTTGCTCTCATCAGGCTCATTCTTTCGCATATTTCTCATACATGTTGAACAGATCCTGGGTTTTTTCGGGTTTGGTTCACGTAGTAATGTGGTACCACACTGAAACATTCAATTAAACCTTTTCTTGATAAATATTTTAGAGGATAACGCATGTTAGGTTTGGGTTAGGTCTAGGATTTGCCCTCATCAGGCTCATACTTTCGCATATATCTCATACTTCATGGCTAGATCCTGGGCTGTTTCTGGATTGTATCAGGTAGTAAAGTGGTACCACACTGAAACATTCAATGAAACTTGGTCTGGATAAATATTTTAGAGGATAACGCATCTTAGGTCTGGGTTAGGTCTAAGATTTGCCCTCATCAGTCTCACAGTTTAGCGTTTTTCACATACTTCTTGAACAGATCCTGGGCTTTCTCTGGTTTGGATCACGAAGTAGTGTGGTACCACACTGAAACAGTCCATTAAACCTGGTTTCGCTCAATATTTTAGAGGATAACGCATGTTAGGTCTAGGTTAGGTCTGGGATTTGCTCCCATCAGGCTCATTCTTTCGCATGTTTCTCATACTTGATGGCTAGATCCTGGGCTTTTTCTGGATTGCATCACGTAGTAATGAAGTACAACACTGAAACAGTCAATTAAAACTGGTTTCCATCAATATTCTAGAGGACAACGCATGTTAGGTCTAGGTTAGGCCTGGGATTTGCCCTCATCAGGGTCATACTGTCGCAGTTTTAACATACTTGTTGAACGGATCCTGGGTTTTTTCTGGCTTGGTTCACGTAGTAATGTGGTACCACACTGAAACATTCAATTAAACCTGGTCTTGATAAATATTTTAGAGGATAACGCATGTTAGGTTTGGGTTAGGTCTAGGATTTGCCCTCATCAGGCTCATACTTTCGCAATATTTCTCATACTTGATGGCTAGATCCTGGGCTGTTTCTGGATTGTATCACGTAGTAATGTGGCACCACGCTGAAACAGTCGATTAAACCTGGTTTCGATCAATATTTTAGAGGATAACGCAATTTAAGTCTGAGATAGGTCTGGGATTTGACCTCATCAGACTCATACTTTCGCGTTTTTCACATACTTCTTGAACAGATCCTGGGTTTTTTCTGGTTTGGATCACGTAGTAATGTGGGGCCACACTGAAACAGTCAAGTAAACCTGGTTTCGATCAATATTTTAGAGAATAATTCATGTTAGGTGTAGGTTAGGTCTGGGATTTGCCCTCGTCAGGCTCATTCTTTCGCATATTTCTCATACTTGATGGCTAGATGCTGGGCTTTTTCTGGATTGCATCACGTAGTAATGAAGTACAACACTGAAACAGTCAAATAAATCTGGTTTCGATCAATATTTTAGAGGATAACGCAAGTTAGGGCTGGTATAGGTCTAGGATTTGCCCTCATCAGGCTCTTACTTTCGCATATTTCTCATACTTCATGGCTAGATCCTGGGCTATTTCTGGATTGGATCACGTAGCAAAGTGGTACCACACTGAAACATTCAATGAAACCTGGTCTGGATAAATATTTTAGAGGATAACGCATGTTAGGTTTGGGTTAGGTCTAGGATTTGCCCTCATCAGGCTCATACTTTCGCATATTTCACATACTTCATGGCTAGATCCTGGGCTGTTTCTGGATTGTATCACTTAGTAATGTGGTACCACGCTGAAATAGTCGATTAAACCTGGTTTCGATCAATATTTTTGAGGATAACGCATGTTAGGTCTAGGTTAGGCCTGGGATTTTCACTCATCAGACTCATACTTTCGCGTTTTTCACATACTTGGTGAACAGATCCTGGGTTTTTTCAGGTTTGGATCACATAGTAATGTGGTACCACACTGAAACAGTCGATTAAACCAGGTTTCGATCAATATTTTTGAGGATAACGCAAGTTAGGTCTAGGTTAGGCCAGGGATTTTCACTCATCGGACTCATACTTTCGCATTCTTCACATACTTGTTGAACGGATCCTGGTTTTTTTCTGGTTTGGATCACGTAGTAATGTGGGACCACACTGAAACTGTCAATTAAACCTGGTTTCGATCAATATTTTAGAGAATAATTCATGTTAGGTCTAGGTTAGGTCTGGGATTTGCTCTCATCAGGCTCATTCTTTCGCATATTTCTCATACTTGATGGCTAGATCCTGGGCTTTTTCTGGATCGCATCACGTAGTATTGAAGTACAACACTGAGACAGTCAATTAAACCTGGTTTCCATCAATATCTTAGAGGACAACGCAAGTTAGGTCTGGGATATGTCTGGGATTTGCCCTCATCAGGCTCATACTTTTGCGTTTTTCACATACTTGTTGAACAGATCCTGGGTTTTTTCTGGTTTGGATCACGTAGTAGTGTGGTACCACGCTGAAACAGTCCACTAAACCTGGTTTGGATCAATATTTTAGAGGATAACGCATGTTAGGTCAAGGTTAGGCCTGGGATTTTCACTCATCAGACTCATACTTTCGCATTCTTCACATACTTGTTGAACGGATCCTGGGTTATTTCTGGTTTGGATCACGTAGTAATGTGGGACCACACTGAAACAGTCAATTAAACCTGGTTTCGATCAATATCTTAGAGAATAATTCATGTTAGGTCTATGTTAGGTCTGGGATTTGCTCTCATCAGGCTCATTCTTTCGCATATTTCTCATACATGTTGAACAGATCCTGGGTTTTTTCTGGTTTGGATCACGTAATAATGTGGGACCACACTGAAACAATCAATTAAACCTGGTCTTGATAAATCTTTTAGAGGATAACGCATGTTAGGTCTGGGTTAGGTCTAGGATTTGCCCTCATCAGGCTCATACTTTCGCATATTTCTCATACTTCAAGGCTAGATCCTGGGCTGTTTCTGGTTTGGATCACGTAGTAATGTGGGACCACACTGAAACAGTCAATTAAACCTGGTTTCGATCAATATTTTAGAGGATAACGCAAGTTAGGTCTGGGATAGGTCTAGGATTTGCCCTCATCAGGCTCTTACTTTCGCATATTTCTCATACTTGATGGCTAGATCCTGGGCTTTTTCTGGATTGCATCACGTAGTAATGTAGTACCACACTGAAACATTCAATTAAACCTGGTCTTGATAAATATTTTAGAGGATAACGCATGTTAGGATTGGGTTAGGTCTAGGATTTGCCCTCATCAGGCTCATACTTTCGCATATTTCTCATACTTCATGGCTAGATCCTGGGTTTTTTCTGGTTTGGATCACGTAGTAATGTGGGACCACACTGAAACAGTCAAATAAACCTGGTTTCGATCAATATTTTAGAGAATAATTCATGTTAGGTCTAGGTTAGGTCTGGGATTTACTCTCATCAGGCTCATTCTTTCGCATATTACTCATACTTGATGGCTAGATCCTGGGCTTTTTCTGGATTGGATCACGTAGTAATGTGGTACCACACTGAAACATTCAATTAAACCTGGTCTTGATAAATATTTTAGAGGATAACGCATGTTAGGTCTGGGTTATGTCTAGGATTTGCCCTCATCAGACTCATACTTTCGCAGTCTTCACATACTTGTTGAACAGATCCAGGGTTATTTTCTGGTTTGGTTCACGTAGTAATGTGGTACCACACTGAAACATTCAATTAAACCTGGTCTTGATAAATATTTTAGAGGATAACGCATGTTAGGTTTGGGTTAGGTCTAGGATTTGCCCTCATCAGACTCATAGATTCGCATTCTTCACATGCGTCTTGAACGGATCCTGGGTTTTTTCTGGTTTGGATCACGTAGTAATGTGGGACCACACTGAAACAGTCAATTAAACCTGGTTTCGATAAATATTTTAGAGAATAATTCATGTTAGGTCTAGGTTAGTTCTGGGATTTGCTCTTATCAGGCTCATCCGTTCGCATATTTCTCATACTTGATGGCTAGATTCTGGGCTTTTTCTGGATTGCATAACGTAGTAATGAAGTACAACACTGAAACAGTCAATTAAACCTGCTTTCCATCAATATTTTAGAGGACAACGCATATTAGGTCTAGGTTAGGCCTGGGATTTGCCCTCATCAGGGTCATACTTTCGCAGTTTTAACATACATGTTGGCCTGATCGAGGGTTTTTCCTGCTTTGGATCACGCAGTAACGTGGTGCCACACTGAAGCAGTACATTAAACCTGGTTTCCATCAATATTTTAGAGGACAACGCATGTTAGGTCTAGGTTAGGCCTGGGATTTGCCCTCATCAGGATCATACTGTCGCAGTTTTAACATACTTGTTGAACGGATCCTGGGTTTTTTCTGGTTTGGTTCACGTAGTAATGTGGTACCACACTGAAACATTCAATTAAACCTGGTCTTGATAAATATTTTAGAGGATAACGCATGTTAGGTCTGGGTTATGTCTAGGATTTGCCCTCATCTGACTCATACTTTCGCATTCTTCACATACTTGCTGAACGGATCCTGGGTTTTTTCTGGTTTGGATCACGTAGTAATGTGGGACCACACTGAAACAGTCAATTAAACCTGGTTTCGATCACTATTTTAGAGAACAATTCATGTTAGGTCTAGGTTAGCCCTGGGGTTTTCACTCATCAGACTCATACTTTCGCATTCTTCACATACTTGATGAACTGATCCTTGTTTTTTTCTGCTTTGTTTCACGTAGTAATGTGGTACCACACTGAAACATTCAATTAAACCTGGTCTTGATAAATATTTTAGAGGATAACGCATGTTAGGTTTGGGTTAGGTCTAGGATTTGCCCTCATCAGGCTCATACTTTCGCATATTTCTCATACTTCATGGCTAGATCCTGGGCTGTTTCTGGATTGTATCAGGTAGTAATGTGGTACCACGCTGAAACAGTCAATTAAACCTGGTTTCGATCAATATTTTAGAGGATAACGCAAGTTAGGTCTGGGATAGGTCTGGGATTCGCCCTAATCAGGCTCATACTTTCGCGTTTTTCAAATACTCGTTGAACTGATCCTGGGTTTTTCCTGGTTTGGAACACGTAGTAATGTGGTACCACACTGAAACATTCAATTAAACCTGGTCTTGATAAATATTTTAGAGAATAACGCATGTTAGGACTGGGTTAGGTCTAGGATTTGCCCTCATCGGACTCATACTTTCGCATATTTCTCATACTTCATGGCTAGATCCTGGGCTATTTCTGGATTGGATCACGTAGTAAAGTGGTACCACACTGAAACATTCAATGAAACCTGGTCTGGAGAAATATTTTAGAGGATAACGCATGTTAGGTCAAGGTTAGGTCTAAGATTTGCCCCCATCAGGCTCACAGTTTCGCGTTTTTCACATACTTGTTGAACAGATCCAAGGTTTTTTCTGGTTTGGATCACGTAGTAATGTGGTACCACACTGAAACATTAAATTAAACCTGGTCTTCATAAATATTTTAGAGGATAACGCATGTTAGGTCTGGGTTAGGTTTGTGATTTGCCCTCATCTGGGTCATACTTTCGCAGTTTTAACATGCATGTTGACCTGATCGAGGGTTTTTTCTGGTTTGGATCACGTAGTAATGTGGGACCACTGTGAAACAGTCAATTAAATCTGGTTTTGATCAATATTTTAGAGAATAATTCATGTTAGGTCTAGGTTAGGCCTGGGATTTTCACTCATCAGACTCATACTTTCGCATTCTTCACATACTTGTTGAACGGATCTTGGGTTTTTTCTGGTTTGGATCACGTAGTAATGTGGTACCCCACTGAAACATTCAATTAAACCTGGTCTTGATAAATATTTTAGAGGATAACGCATGGTAGGTCTGGGTTAGGTCTAGGATTTGCACTCATCAGGCTCATACATTCGCATATTGCTCATACTTCATGGCTAGATCCTGGGCTGTTTCTGGATTGTATCACGTAGTAATGTGGTACCACGCTGAAACAGTTAATTAAACCTGATTTCGATCAATATTTTAGAGGATAACGCAAGTTAGGTCTAGGTTAGGTCTGGGATTTGCTGTCATCAGGCTCATTCTTTCGCATATTTCTCATACTTGTTGAACAGATCCTGGGTTTTTTCTGGTTTGGATCCCGTAGTAGTGTGGTACCACACTGAAACAGTCCATTAAACCTGGTTTCGCTCAATATTTTAGAGGATAACGCATGTTAGGCCTAGGTCAGGCCTGGTTTTTTCACTCATCAGACTCATACTTTCGCATTCTTCACATACTTGTTGAACGGATCCTGAGTTTTTTCTGGTTTGGATCACGTAGTAATGTGGGTCCACACTGAAACAATCAATTAAACCTGGTCTTGATAAATATTTTAGAGGATAACGCATGTTAGGTCTGGGATAGGTCTGGGATATGCCCTCACCAGAGTCATACTTTCGCACACTTCACATACTCGTTGAACAGATCCTGGGTTATTTTCTGGTTTGGATCACATAGTAATGTGGTACCACACTGAAACAGTCGATTAAACCAGGTTTCGATCAATATTTTTGAGGATAACGCATGTTAGGTCTAGGTTAGGCCTGGGATTTTCACTCATCAGACTCATACTTTCGCATTCTTCACATACTTGTTGAACGGATCCTGGGTTTTTTCTGGTTTGGATCACGTAGTAATGTGGGTCCAGACTGAAACAATCAATTAAACCTGGTCTTGATAAATATTTTAGAGGATAACGCATGTTAGGTCTGGGATAGGTCTGGGATTTGCCCTCATCAGACTCATACTTTCGCACACTTCACATACTCGTTGAACAGATCCTGGGTTTTTTCTGGTTTGGATCACGTAGTAATGTGGGGCCAGACTGAAACAATCAATTAAACCTGGTCTTGATAAATATTTTAGAGGATAACGCATGTTAGGTCTGGGATAGGTCTGGGATTTGTCCTCATCAGACTCATACTTTCGCACACTTCACATACTCGTTGAACAGATCCTGGGTTATTTTCTGGTTTGGATCACATAGTAATGTGGTACCACACTGAAACAGTCGATTAAACCAGGTTTCGATCAATATTTTAGAGGACAACGCATGTTAGGTCTAGGTTAGGCCTGGGATTTTCACTCATCAGACTCATAGTTTCGCATTCCTCACATACCTACTGAACGGATCCTGGGTTTTTTCGGGTTTGGTTCACGTAGTAATGTGGGTCCACACTGAAACAATCAATTAAACCTGGTCTTGATAAATATTTTAGAGGATAACGCATGTTAGGTCTGGGATAGGTCTGGGATTTGCCCTCATCAGACTCATACTATCGCACACTTCACATACTCGTTGAACAGATCCTGGGTTATTTTCTGGTTTGGATCACATACTAATGTGGTACCACACTGAAACAGTCGATTAAACCAGGTTTCGATCAATATTTTAGAGGATAACGCAAGTTAGGTCTGGGATAGGTCTGGGATTTGCCCTCATCAGGCTCATACTTTCGCGTTTTTCACATACTTGTTGAACAGATCCTGGGTTTTTTCTGGTTTGGGTCACGTAGTAGTGTGATACTACACTGAAACATTCAATTAAACCTGGTCTTGATAAACATTTTAGAGGATAACGCATGTTAGGTCTGGGATAGGTCTGGGATTTGCCCTCATCAGACTCATACTTTCGCACACTTCACATACTCGTTGAACAGATCCTGGGTTATTTTCTGGTTTGGATCACATAGTAATGTGGTACCACACTGAAACAGTCGATTAAACCAGGTTTCGATCAACATTTTTGAGGACAACGCATGTTAGGTCTAGGTTAGGCCTGGGATTTTCACTCATCAGACTCATAGTTTCGCATTCCTCACATACTTACTGAACGGATCCTGGGTTTTTTCGGGTTTGGTTCACGTAGTAATGTGGGTCCACACTGAAACAATCAATTAAACCTGGTCTTGATAAATATTTTAGAGGATAACGCATGTTAGGTCTGGGATAGGTCTGGGATTTGCCCTCATCAGACTCATACTATCGCACACTTCACATACTCGTTGAACAGATCCTGGGTTATTTTCTGGTTTGGATCACATACTAATGTGGTACCACACTGAAACAGTCGATTAAACCAGGTTTCGATCAATATTTTAGAGGATAGCGCAAGTTAGGTCTGGGATAGGTCCGGGATTTGCCCTCATCAGGCTCATACTTTCGCGTTTTTCACATACTTGTTGAACAGATCCTGGGTTTTTTCTGGTTTGGGTCACGTAGTAGTGTGATACTACACTGAAACATTCAATTAAACCTGGTCTTGATAAACATTTTAGAGGATAACGCATGTTAGGTCTGGGTTAGGTCTAGGATTTGCCCTCATCAGGCTCATTCTTTCGCATATTTCTCATACTTGATGGCTAGATCCTGGGCTTTTTCTGGATTGCATCACGTAGTAATGAAGTACAACACTGAAACAGTCAATTAAACCTGGTTTCGATCAATATTTTAGAGAATAATTCATGTTAGGTCTAGGTTAGGTCTGGGATTTGCTCTCATCAGGCACATTCTTTCGCATATTTCTCATACTTGATGGCTAGATCCTGGGCTGTTTCTGGATTGTATGACGTAGTAATGTGGTACCACACTGAAACAGTCAATTAAACCTGGTTTCGATCAATATTTTAGAGGACAACGCAAGTTAGGTCTGGCATAGGTCTGGGATTCGCCCTCATCAGGCTCATACTTTCGCGTTTTTCACATACTTGTTGAACAGATCCTGGGTTTTTTCTGGCTTGTATCACGTAGTAGTGTGGTACCACACTGAAACAGTCCATTAAACCTGGTTTGGATCAATATTTTAGAGGATAACGCATGTTAGGTCTAGGTTAGCCCTGGGATTTTCACTCATCAGACTCATACTTTCGCATTCTTCTCATACTTGCTGAACTGATCCTGGGTTTTTTCTGGTTTGGATCACGTAGTAATGAAGTACAACACTGAAACAGTCAATTAAACCTGGTTTCCATCAATATTTTAGAGGACAACGCAAGTTAGGTCTGGGATAGGTCTGGGATTTGCCCTCATCAGGCTCATACTGTCGCGTTTTTCACATACTTGTTGAACAGATCCTGGGTTTTTTCTGGTTTGGATCCCGTAGTAGTGTGGTACCACACTGAAACAGTCCATTAAACCTGGTTTCGCTCAATATTTTAGAGGATAACGCATGTTAGGCCTAGGTCAGGCCTGGTTTTTTCACTCATCAGACTCATACTTTCGCATTCTTCACATACTTGTTGAACGAATCCTGAGTTTTTTCTGGTTTGGATCACGTAGTAATGTGGGTCCACACTGAAACAATCAATTAAACCTGGTCTTGATAAATATTTTAGAGGATAACGCATGTTAGGTCTGGGATAGGTCTGGGATTTGCCCTCATCAGACTCATACTTTCGCACACTTCACATACTCGTTGAACAGATCCTGGGTTATTTTCTGGTTTGGATCACATAGTAATGTGGTACCACACTGAAACAGTCGATTAAACCAGGTTTCGATCAATATTTTTGAGGATAACGCATGTTAGGTCTAGGTTAGGCCTGGGATTTTCACTCATCAGACTCATACTTTCGCATTCTTCACATACTTGTTGAACGGATCCTGGGTTTTTTCTGGTTTGGATCACGTAGTAATGTGGGTCCAGACTGAAACAATCAATTAAACCTGGTCTTGATAAATATTTTAGAGGATAACGCATGTTAGGTCTGGGATAGGTCTGGGATTTGCCCTCATCAGACTCGTACTTTCGCACACTTCACATACTTGTTGAACAGATCCTGGGTTATTTTCTGGTTTGGTTCACATAGTAATGTGGTACCACACTGAAACAGTCGATTAAACCAGGTTTCGATCAATATTTTTGAGGACAACGCATGTTAGGTCTAGGTTAGGCCTGGGATTTTCACTCATCAGACTCATAGTTTCCATTCCTCACATACCTACTGAACGGATCCTGGGTTTTTTCGGGTTTGGTTCACGTAGTAATGTGGGTCCACACTGAAACAATCAATTAAACCTGGTCTTGATAAATATTTTAGAGGATAACGCATGTTAGGTCTGGGATAGGTCTGGGATTTGCCCTCATCAGACTCATACTTTCGCGTTTTTCACATACTTGTTGAACAGATCCTGGGTTTTTTCTGGTTTGGGTCACGTAGTAGTGTGATACTACACTGAAACATTCAATTAAACCTGGTCTTGATAAACATTTTAGAGGATAACGCATGTTAGGTCTGGGTTAGGTCTAGGATTTGCCCTCATCAGGCTCATTCTTTCGCATATTTCTCATACTTGATGGCTATATCCTGGGCTTTTTCTGGATTGCATCACGTAGTAATGAAGTACAACACTGAAACAGTCAATTAAACCTGGTTTCCATCAATATCTTAGAGGACAACGCAAGTTAGGTCTGGCATAGGTCTGGGATTCGCCCTCATCAGGCTCATACTTTCGCGTTTTTCACATATTTGTTGAACAGATCCTGGGTTTTTTCTGGTTTGTATCACGTAGTAATGAAGTACAATACTGAAACAGTCAATTAAACCTGGTTTCCACCAATATCTTAGAGGACAACGCAAGTTAGGTCTGGCATAGGTCTGGGATTCGCCCTCATCAGGCTCATACTTTCGCGTTTTTCACATACTTGTTGAACAGATCCTGGGTTTTTTCTGGCTTGTATCACGTAGTAGTGTGGTACCACACTGAAACAGTCCATTAAACCTGGTTTGGATCAATATTTTAGAGGATAACGCATGTTAGGTCTAGGTTAGCCCTGGGATTTTCACTCATCAGACTCATACTTTCGCATTCTTCTCATACTTGCTGAACTGATCCTGGGTTTTTTCTGGTTTGGATCACGTAGTAATGTGGTACCACACTGAAACAGTCGATTAAACCTGGTTTCGATCAATATCTTAGAGGATAACGCAAGTTAAGTCTGGGATTGGTCTGGGATTTGACCTCATCAGACTCATACTATCGCACACTTCACATACTCGTTGAACAGATCCTGGGTTATTTTCTGGTTTGGATCACATGGTAATGTGGTACCACACTGAAACAATCGATTAAACCAGGTTCCGATCAATATTTTTGAAGATAACGCATGTTAGGTCTAGGTTAGGCCTGGGATTTTCACTCATCAGACTCATACTTTCGCATTCTTCACATACTTTTTGAACGGATCCTGGGTTTTTTCTGGTTTGGATCACGAAGTAATGAGGGTCCACACTGAAACAGTCAATTAAACCTGGTTTCGATCAATATTTTAGAGAAGAATTCATGTTAGGTCTAGGTTAGGTCTGGGATTTGCTCTCATCAGGCTCGTTCTTTCGCATATTTCTCATACTTGATGGCTAGAGCCTGGGCTTTTTCTGGATAGCATCACGTAGTAATGAAGTACAACACTGAAACAGTCAATTAAACCTGGTTTCCATCAATATCTTAGAGGACAACGCAAGTTAGGTCTGGGATTGGTCTGGGATTTGCACTCATCAGGGTCATACTTTCGCAGTTTTAACATACATGTTGACCTGATCGAGGGTTTTTTCTGCTTTGGATCACGTAGTAAAGTGGTACCACACTGAAACATTCAATTAAACCTGGTCTTGATAAATATTTTAGAGGATAACGCATGTTAGGTCTAGGTTAGGTCTGGGATTTGCTCTCATCAGGCTCATTCTTTCGCATATTTCTCATACTTGATGGCTAGATCCTAAGCTTTTTCTGGATTGCATCACGTAGTAATGAAGTACAACACTGAAACAGTCAATTAAACCTGGTTTCGATCAATATTTTAGAGAATAATTCATGTTAGGTCTAGGTTAGGTCTGGGATTTGCTCTCATCAGGCACATTCTTTCGCATATTTCTCATACTTGATGGCTAGATCCTGGGCTGTTTCTGGATTGTATGACGTAGTAATGTGGTACCACACTGAAACAGTCAATTAAACCTGGTTTCGATCAATATTTTAGAGGATAACGCAAGTTAGGTCTAGGTTAGGCCTGGGATTTGCACTCATCAGGGTCATACTTTCGCAGTTTTAACATACATGTTGACCTGATCGAGGGTTTTTTCTGCTTTGGATCACGTAGTAAAGTGGTACCACACTGAAACATTCAATTAAACCTGGTCTTGATAAATATTTTAGAGGATAACGCATGTTAGGTCTAGGTTAGGTCTGGGATTTGCTCTCATCAGGGTCATTCTTTCGCATATTTCTCATACTTGATGGCTATATCCTGGGCTTTTTCTGGACTGCATCACGTAGTAATGAAGTACAACACTGAAATAGTCAATTAAACCTGGTTTCCATCAATATCTTAGAGGACAACGCAAGTTAGGTCTGACACAGGTCTGGGATTCGCCCTCATCAGGCTCATACTTTCGCGTTTTTCACATATTTGTTGAACAGATCCTGGGTTTTTTCTGGTTTGTATCACGTAGTAATGAAGTACAATACTGAAACAGTCAATTAAACCTGGTTTGGATCAATATTTTAGAGGATAACGCAAGTTAGGTCTGGGATAGGTCTGGGATTTGCTCTCATCAGGCTCATTCTTTCGCATATTTCTCATACTTGTTGGCTAGATCCTGAGCTTTTTCTGGATTGCATCACGTAGTAATGAAGTACAACACTGAAACAGTCAATTAAACCTGGTTTCCATCAATATTTTAGAGGACAACGCAAGTTAGGTCTGGGATAGGTCTGGGATTTGCCCTCATCAGGCTCATACTGTCGCGTTTTTCACATACTTGTTGAACAGATCCTGGGTTTTTTCTGGTTCGGATCCCGTAGTAGTGTGGTACCACACTGAAACAGTCCATTAAACCTGGTTTCGCTCAATATTTTAGAGGATAACGCATGTTAGGTCTAGGTCAGGCCTGGGATTTGCTCTCATCAGGCTCATTCTTTCGCATATTTCTCATACTTGTTGGCTAGATCCTGAGCTTTTTCTGGATTGCATCACGTAGTAATGAAGTACAACACTGAAACAGTCAATTAAACCTGGTTTCCATCAATATTTTAGAGGACAACGCAAGTTAGGTCTGGGATAGGTCTGGGATTTGCCCTCATCAGGCTCATACTGTCGCGTTTTTCACATACTTGTTGAACAGATCCTGGGTTTTTTCTGGTTTGGGTCACGTAGTAGTGTGATACTACACTGAAACATTCAATTAAACCTCGTCTTGATAAACATTTTAGAGGATAACGCATGTTAGGTCTGGGTTAGGTCTAGGATTTGCCCTCATCAGGCTCATTCTTTCGCATATTTCTCATACTTGATGGCTAGATCCTGGGCTTTTTCTGGATTGCATCACGTAGTAATGAAGTACAACACTGAAACAATCAATTAAACCTGGTTTCGATCAATATTTTAGAGAATAATTCCTGTTAGGTCTAGGTTAGGTCTGGGATTTGCTCTCATCAGGCACATTCTTTCGCATATTTCTCATACTTGATGGCTAGATCCTGGGCTGTTTCTGGATTGTATGACGTAGTAATGTGGTACCACACTGAAACAGTCAATAAAACCTGGTTTCGATCAATATTTTAGAGGATAACGCAAGTTAGGTCTAGGTTAGGCCTGGGATTTGCCCTCATCAGGGTCATACTTTCGCAGTTTTAACATACATGTTGACCTGATCGAGGGTTTTTTCTGCTCTGGATCACGTAGTAAAGTGGTACCACACTGAAACATTCAATTAAACCTGGTCTTGATAAATATTCTAGAGGATAACGCATGTTAGGTCTAGGTTAGGTCTGGGATTTGCTCTCATCAGGCTCATTCTTTCGCATATTTCTCATACTTGATGGCTATATCCTGGGCTTTTTCTGGATTGCATCACGTAGTAATGAAGTACAACACTGAAACAGTCAATTAAACCTGGTTTCCATCAATATCTTAGAGGACAACGCAAGTTAGGTCTGACACAGGTCTGGGATTCGCCCTCATCAGGCTCATACTTTCGCGTTTTTCACATATTTGTTGAACAGATCCTGGGTTTTTTCTGGTTTGTATCACGTAGTAATGAAGTACAATACTGAAACAGTCAATTAAACCTGGTTTGGATCAATATTTTAGAGGATAACGCATGTTAGGTCTAGGTTAGCCCTGCGATTTTCACTCATCAGACTCATACTTTCGCATTCTTCTCATACTTGCTGAACTGATCCTGGGTTTTTTCTGGTTTGGATCACGTAGTAATGTGGTACCACACTGAAACAGTCGATTAAACATGGTTTCGATCAATATCTTAGAGGATAACGCAAGTTAAGTCTGGGATTGGTCTGGGATTTGACCTCATCAGACTCATACTTTCGCACACTTCACATACTCGTTGAACAGATCCTGGGTTATTTTCTGGTTTGGATCACATGGTAATGTGGTACCACACTGAAACAGTCGATTAAACCAGGTTCCGATCAATATTTTTGAAGATAACGCATGTTAGGTCTAGGTTAGGCCTGGGATTTTCACTCATCAGACTCATACTTTCGCATTCTTCACATACTTGTTGAACGGATCCTGGGTTTTTTCTGGTTTGGATCACGAAGTAATGAGGGTCCACACTGAAACAGTCAATTAAACCTGGTTTCGATCAATATTTTAGAGAAGAATTCTTGTTAGGTCTAGGTTAGGTCTGGGATTTGCTCTCATCAGGCTCGTTCTTTCGCATATTTCTCATACTTGATGGCTAGATCTTGGGCCTTTTCTGGATTGCATCACGTAGTAATGAAGTACAACACTGAAACAGTCAATTAAACCTGGTTTCCATCAATATCTTAGAGGATAACGCAAGTTATGTCTGGGATTGGTCTGGGATTTGCCCTCATCAGGCTCATACTTTCGCGTTTTTCACATACTTGTTGAACAGATCCTGGGTTTTTTCTGGTTTGGATCACGTAGTAGTGTGGTACCACACTGAAACAGTCCATTAAACCTGGTTTGGATCAATATTTTAGAGGATAACGCATGTTAGGTCTAGGTTAGGTCTGGAATTTTCGCTCATGAGACTCATACTTTCGCATTCTTCACATACTTGTTGAACGGATCCTGGGTTTTTTCTGGTTTGGATCACGTAGTAATGTGGTACCACACTGAAACATTCAATTAAACCTGGTCTTGATAAATATTTTAGAGGATAACGCATGTTAGGTCTGGGTTACGTCTAGGATTTGCCCTCATCAGGCTCATACTTTCGCATATTTCTCATACTTCATGGCTAGATCCTGGGCTGTTTCTGCATTGTATCACGTAGTAATGTGGTACCACGCTGAAACTGTCAATTAAACCTGGTTTCGATCAATATTTTAGAGGATAACGCAAGTTAGGTCTGGGATAGGTCTAGGATTTGCCCTCATCAGGCTCTTACTATCGCATATTTCTCATACTTCATGGCTAGATCCTGGGCTATTTCTGGATTGGATCACGTAGTAAAGTGGTACCACACTGAAACATTCAATGAAACCTGTTCTGGATAAATATTTTAGAGGATAACGCATCTTAGGTCTGGGTTAGGTCTAAGATTTGCCCTCATCAGGCTCATACTTTCGCACACTTCACATACTCGTTGAACAGATCCTGGGTTATTTTCTGGTTTGGATCACGTAGTAATGTGGTACCACACTGAAACAGTCGATTAAACCAGGTTTCGATCAATATGTTTGAGGATAACGCATGTTAGGTCTAGGGTAGGCCTAGGATTTTCACTCATCAGCCTCATACTTTCGCATTCTTCACATACTTGTTGAACGGATCCTGGGTTTTTTCTGGTTTGGATCACGTAGTAGTGTGGTACCACACTGAAACAGTCCATTAAACCTGGTTTGGATCAATATTTTAGAGGATAACGCATGTGAGGTCTAGGTTAGGTCTGGGATTTTCACTCTTCAGACTCATACTTTCGAATTCTTCACATACTTGTTGAACGGATCCTGGGTTTTTTCTGGTTTGGATCACGTAGTAATGTGGTACCACACTGAAACAGTCGATTAAACCTGGTTTTGATCAATATTTTAGAGGATAACGCATAGTTAGGTTTGGGATAGGTCTGGGATTTGACCTCATCAGACTCATACTTTCGCACACTTCACATACTCGTTGAACAGATCCTGGGTTACTTTCTGGTTTGGATCACATAGTAATGTGGTACCACACTGAAACAGTCGATTAAACCAGGTTTCGATCAATATTATTGAGGATAACGCATGTTAGGTCTAGGTTAGGCCTGGGATTTTCACTCATCAGACTCATAGTTTCGCATTCTTCACATACTTGTAGAACGGATCCTGGGTTTTTTCTGGTTTGGATCACGTAGTAATGTGGGGCCACACTGAAACAGTCAATTATACCTGGTCTTGACAAATATTTTAGAGGATAACGCATGTTAGGTTTGGGTTAGGTCTAGGATTTGCCCTCAGCAGGCTCATACTTTCGAATTCTTCACATACTTGTTGAACGGATCCTGGGTTTTTTCTGGTTTGGATCACGTAGTAATGTGGTACCACACTGAAACAGTCCATTAAACCTGGTTTGGATGAATATTTTAGAAGATAACGTATGTAAGGTCTAGGTTAGCCCTGGGATTTTCACTCATCAGACTCATACTTTCGCATTCTTCTCATACTTGTTGAACTGATCCTGGGTTTTTTCTGGTTTGGATCACGTAGTAATGTGTCACCACACTGAAACAGTCCATCAAACCTGGTTTCGCTCAATATTTTAGAGAATAATTCATGTTAGGTCTAGGTTAGGTCTGGGATTTGCTCTCATCAGGCTCGTTCTTTCGCATATCTCTCATACTTCATGGCTAGATCCTGTGCTCTTTCTGGATTGTATCACGTAGTAATGTGGTACCACGCTGAAACAGTCAATTAAACCTGGTTTCGATCAATATTTTAGAGGATAACGCAAGTTAGGTCTGGCATAGGTCTGGGATTCACCCTCATCAGGCTCATACATTCGTGTTTTTCATATACTTGTTGAACAGATCCTGGGTTTTTTCTGGTTTGGATCCCGTAGTAGTGTGGTACCACACTGAAACAGTCCATCAAACCTGGTTTCGCTCAATATTTTAGAGGATAACGCATCTTAGGTCAAGGTTAGGTCTAAGATTTGCCCTCATCAGGCTCACAGTTTCGAGTTTTTCACATACCTGTTAAACAGATCCTGGGTTTTTTCTGGTTTGGATCACGAAGTAGTGTGGTACCACACTGAAACAGTCCATTAAACCTGGTTTCGCTCAATATTTTAGAGGATAACGCATGTTAGGTCTAGGTTAGGTCTGGGATTTGCTCTCATGAGGCTCATTCTTTCGCATATTTCTCATACTTGATGGCTAGATCATGGGCTTTCTCTGGATTGCATCACGTAGTAATGTAGTACCACACTGAAACAGTCAATGAAACCTGGTTTCCATCAATATTTTTGAAGCCATCGCAAGTTAGGTCTAGGTAAGGCCTGAGATTTTCACTGATCAGACTCATAATTTCGCCTTCTTCACATACTTGTTGAACAGATCCTGGGTTTTTTCTGGTTTGGAACACGTAGTAATGTGGTACCACACTGAAACGTTCAATTAAACCTGGTCTTGATAAATATTTTAGAGGATAACGCATGTAAGGTCTAGGTTAGCCGTGGGATTTTCACTGATCAGACTCATACTTTCGCATATTTCTCATACTTCATGGCTAGATCCTGGGCTATTTCTGGATTGGATCACGTAGTAAAGTGGTACCACACTGAAACATTCAATGAAACCTGGTCTGGATAAATATTTTAGAGGATAACGCATGTTAGGTTTGGGTTAGGTCTAGGATTTGCCCTCAGCAGGCTCATACTTTCGCATATTTCTCATACTTCATGGCTAGATCCTGGGCTGTTTCTGGTTTGTATCACGTAGTAATGTGGTACCACGCTGAAACTGTCAATTAAACCAGGTTTCGATCAACATTTTTGAGGATAACGCATGTTAGGTCTAGGTTAGGCCTGGGATTTTCACTCATCAGCCTCATACTTTCGCATTCTTCACATACTTGTTGAACGGATCCTGGGTTTTTTCTGGTTTGGATCACGTAGTAATGTGGTACCACACTGAAACAGTCGATTAAACCTGGTTTTGATCAATATTTTAGAGGATAACGCATAGTCAGGTTTGGGATAGGTCTGGGATTTGCCCTCATCAGACTCATACTTTCGCACACTTCACATACTCGTTGAACAGATCCTGGGTTATTTTCTGGTTTGTATCACATAGTAATGTGGTACCACACTGAAACAGTCGATTAAACATGGTTTCGATCAATATTTTAGAGAATAATTCATGTTAGGTCTAGGTTAGGTCAGGGATTTGCTCTCATCAGGCTCGTTCTTTCGCATATTTCTCATACTTGATGGCTAGATCCTGGGCTTTTTCTGGATTGCATCACGTAGTAATGAAGTACAACACTGAAACAGTCAATTAAACCTGGTTTCCATCAATATCTTAGAGGACAACGTAAGCTAGGTCTGGGATAGGTCTGGGATTTGCCCTCATCTGGCTCATACTTTCGTGTTTTTCACATACTTGTTGAATGATCCTGGGTTTTCTCTGGTTTGGATCACGTAGTAGTGTGGTACCACACTGAAACAGTCCATTAAACCTGGTTTGGATCAATATTTTAGAGGATAACGCATGTTAGGTCTAGGTTAGGTCTGGAATTTTCACTCTTCAGACACATACTTTCGCATTCTTCACATACTTGTTGAACGGATCCTGGGTTTTTTCTGGATTGGATCGCGTAGTAATGTGGTACCACACTGAAACAGTCGATTAAACCTGGTTTTGATCAATATTTTAGAGGATAACGCATAGTTAGGTTTGGGATAGGTCTGGGATTTGACCTCATCAGACTCATACTTTCGCACACTTCACATACTCGTTGAACAGATCCTGGGTTATTTTCTTGTTTGGATCACATAGTAATGTGGTACCACACTGAAACAGTCGATTAAACCTGGTTTCGATCAATATTTTAGAGAATAATTCATGTTAGGTCTAGGTTAGGTCTGGGATTTGCTCTCATCAGGCTCATTCTTTCGCATATTTCTCATACTTGATGGCTAGATCCTGGGCTGTTCCTGGATTGTATGACGTAGTAATGCGGTACCACGCTGAAACAGCGAATTAAACCTGGTTTCGATCAATATTTTAGAGGATAACGCAAGTTAGGTCTAGGTTAGGCCTGGGATTTGCCCTCATCAGGGTCATACTTTCGCAGTTTTAACATACATGTTGACCTGCTCGAGGGTTTTTTCTGCTTTGGATCACGTAGTAAAGTGGTACCACACTGAAACATTCAATTAAACCTGGTCTTGATAAATATTTTAGAGGATAACACATGTTAGGTATGGGTTAGGTCTAGGATTTGCCCTCATCAGGTTCATACTTTCGCATATTTCTCATACTTCATGGCTAGATCCTGGGCTGTTTCTGGATTGTATCACGTAGTAATGTGGTACCACGCTGAAACAGTCAATCAAACCTGGTTTGGATCAATATATTAGAGGATAACGCATGTTAGGTCTAGGTTAGCCCTGGGATTTTCACTCATCAGACTCATACTTTCGCATTCTTGCCATACTTGTTGAACTGATCCTGGGTTTTTTCTGGTTTGGATCACGTAGTAATGTGGTACCACACTGTAACAGTCGATTAAACCTGGTTTCGATCAATATTTAAGAGGATAACGCAAGTTAACTCTGGGATTGGTCTGGGATTTGACCTCATCAGACTCATACTTTCGCAAACTTCACATACTCGTTGAACAGATCCTGGGTTACTTTCTGGTTTGAATCACATAGTAATGTGGTACCACACTGAAACAGTCGATTAAACCAGGTTTCTATCAATATTTTTGAGGATAACGCATGTTAGGTCTAGGTTAGGCCTGGGATTTTCACTCATCAGACTCATACTTTCGCATTCTTCACATACTTGTAGAACGGATCCTGGGTTTTTTCTGGTTTGGATCACGTAGTAATGTGGGACCACACTGAAACAGTCAATTAAACCTGGTCTTGAAAAATATTTTAGAGGATAACGCATGTTAGGTCTGGATCAGGTCTAGAATTTGCCCTCATCATGCTCATACTTTCGCCTTCTTCACATACTTGTTGAACGGATCCTGGGTTTTTTCTGGTTTGGAACACGTAGTAATGTGGTACCACACTGAAACATTCAATTAAACCTGATCTTGATAAATATTTTAGAGAATAACGCATGTTAGGTCTGGGTTAGGTCTAGGATTTGCCCTCATCAGGCTCATACTTTCGCATATTTCTCATACTTCATGGCTAGATCCTGGGCAATTTCTGGATTGGATCACTTAGTAAAGTGGTACCACACTGAAACATTCAATGAAACCTGGTCTGGATAAAAATCTTAGAGGATAACGCATGTTAGGTCAAGGTTAGGTCTAAGATTTGCCCTTATCAGGGTCACAGTTTCGCGTTTTTCACATACTTGTCGAACTGATGCTGGGTTTTTTGTGGTTTGGATCACGTAGTAATGTGGTACCACACTGAAACATTCAATTAAACCTGGTCTTGATAAATATTTTAGAGGATAACGCATGTTAGGTCTGGGATAGGTCTGGGATTAGCCCTCATCAGACTCATACTTTCGCACACTTCACATACTCGTTGACGATATCCTGGGTTTTTTTCTAGTTTGGATCACGCAGTAATGTGGTACCACACTGAAACAGTCGATTAAACCTGGTTTCGATCAATATTTTTGAGGATAACGCATGTTAGGTCTGGGATAGGTCTGGGATTAGCCCTCATCAGACTCATACTTTCGCTTTCTTCACATACTTGTTGAACGGATCCTGGGCTTTTTCTGGATTGCATCACGTAGTAATGTAGTATCACACTGAAACAGTCAATGAAAACTGGTTTCCATCAATATTTTAGAGGACAACGCAAGTTAGGTCTATGTAAGGCCTGAGATTTTCACTGATCAGACTCATACATTCGCATTCTTCACATACTTGTTGAACGGATCCTGGGTTTTTTCTGGTTTGGATGACGTAGTAATGTGGTACCACACTGAAACATTCAATTAAACATGGTCTTGATAAATAATTTAGAGGCAAACGCATGTTAGGTCTGGGTTACGTCTAGGATTTGCCCTCATCAGGCTCATACTTTCGCATATTTCTCATACTTCATGGCTAGATCCTGGGCTGTTTCTGCATTGTATCACGTAGTAATGTGGTACCACGCTGAAACAGTCAATTAAACCTGGTTTCGATCAATATTTTAGAGAATAATTCATGTTAGGTCTAGGTTAGGTCTGGGATTTGCTCTCATCAGGCACATTCTTTCGCATATTTCTCATACTTGATGGCTAGATCCTGGGCTGTTTCTGGATTGTATGACGTAGTAATGAAGTACAACACTGAAACAGTCAATTAAACCTGGTTTCGATCAATATTTTAGAGAATAATTCATGTTAGGTCTAGGTTAGGTCTGGGATTTGCTCTCATCAGGCACATTCTTTCGCATATTTCTCATACTTGATGGCTAGATCCTGGGCTGTTTCTGGATTGTATGACGTAGTAATATGGTACCACACTGAAACAGTCAATTAAACCTGGTTTCGATCAATATTTTAGAGGATAACGCAAGTTAGGTCTAGGTTAGGCCTGGGATTTGCCCTCATCAGGGTCATACTTTCGCAGTTTTAACATACATGTTGACCTGATCGAGGGTTTTTTCTGCTCTGGATCACGTAGTAAAGTGGTACCACACTGAAACATTCAATTAAACCTGGTCTTGATAAATATTCTAGAGGATAACGCATGTTAGGTCTAGGTTAGGTCTGGGATTTGCTCTCATCAGGCTCATTCTTTCGCATATTTCTCATACTTGATGGCTATATCCTGGGCTTTTTCTGGATTGCATCACGTAGTAATGAAGTACAACACTGAAACAGTCAATTAAACCTGGTTTCCATCAATATCTTAGAGGACAACGCAAGTTAGGTCTGACATAGGTCTGGGATTCGCCCTCATCAGGCTCATACTTTCGCGTTTTTCACATATTTGTTGAACAGATCCTGGGTTTTTTCTGGTTTGTATCACGTAGTAATGAAGTACAATACTGAAACAGTCAATTAAACCTGGTTTGGATCAATATTTTAGAGGATAACGCATGTTAGGTCTAGGTTAGCCCTGCGATTTTCACTCATCAGACTCATACTTTCGCCTTCTTCTCATACTTGCTGAACTGATCCTGGGTTTTTTCTGGTTTGGATCACGTAGTAATGTGGTACCACACTGAAACAGTCGATTAAACATGGTTTCGATCAATATCTTAGAGGATAACGCAAGTTAAGTCTGGGATTGGTCTGGGATTTGACCTCATCAGACTCATACTTTCGCACACTTCACATACTCGTTGAACAGATCCTGGGTTATTTTCTGGTTTGGATCACATGGTAATGTGGTACCACACTGAAACAGTCGATTAAACCAGGTTCCGATCAATATTTTTGAAGATAACTCATGTTAGGTCTAGGTTAGGCCTGGGATTTTCACTCATCAGACTCATACTTTCGCATTCTTCACATACTTGTTGAACGGATCCTGGGTTTTTCTGGTTTGGATCACGAAGTAATGAGGGTCCACACTGAAACAGTCAATTAAACCTGGTTTCGATCAATATTTTAGAGAAGAATTCTTGTTAGGTCTAGGTTAGGTCTGGGATTTGCTCTCATCAGGCTCGTTCTTTCGCATATTTCTCATACTTGATGGCTAGATCCTGGGCCTTTTCTGGATTGCATCACGTAGTAATGAAGTACAACACTGAAACAGTCAATTAAACCTGGTTTCCATCAATATCTTAGAGGACAACGCAAGTTAGGTCTGGGATTGGTCTGGGATTTGCCCTCATCAGGCTCATACTTTCGCGTTTTTCACATACTTGTTGAACAGATCCTGGGTTTTTTCTGGTTTGGATCACGTAGTAGTGTGGTACCACACTGAAACAGTCCATTAAACCTGGTTTGGATCAATATTTTAGAGGATAACGCATGTTAGGTCTAGGTTAGGTCTGGAATTTTCGCTCATGAGACTCATACTTTCGCATTCTTCACATACTTGTTGAACGGATCCTGGGTTTTTTCTGGTTTGGATCACGTAGTAATGTGGTACCACACTGAAACATTCAATTAAACCTGGTCTTGATAAATATTTTAGAGGATAACGCATGTTAGGTCTGGGTTACGTCTAGGATTTGCCCTCATCAGGCTCATACTTTCGCATATTTCTCATACTTCATGGCTAGATCCTGGGCTGTTTCTGCATTGTATCACGTAGTAATGTGGTACCACGCTGAAACTGTCAATTAAACCTGGTTTCGATCAATATTTTAGAGGATAACGCAAGTTAGGTCTGGGATAGGTCTAGGATTTGCCCTCATCAGGCTCTTACTATCGCATATTTCTCATACTTCATGGCTAGATCCTGGGCTATTTCTGGATTGGATCACGTAGTAAAGTGGTACCACACTGAAACATTCAATGAAACCTGTTCTGGATAAATATTTTAGAGGATAACGCATCTTAGGTCTGGGTTAGGTCTAAGATTTGCCCTCATCAGGCTCATACTTTCGCACACTTCACATACTCGTTGAACAGATCCTGGGTTATTTTCTGGTTTGGATCACGTAGTAATGTGGTACCACACTGAAACAGTCGATTAAACCAGGTTTCGATCAATATGTTTGAGGATAACGCATGTTAGGTCTAGGGTAGGCCTAGGATTTTCACTCATCAGCCTCATACTTTCGCATTCTTCACATACTTGTTGAACGGATCCTGGGTTTTTTCTGGTTTGGATCACGTAGTAGTGTGGTACCACACTGAAACAGTCCATTAAACCTGGTTTGGATCAATATTTTAGAGGATAACGCATGTGAGGTCTAGGTTAGGTCTGGGATTTTCACTCTTCAGACTCATACTTTCGAATTCTTCACATACTTGTTGAACGGATCCTGGGTTTTTTCTGGTTTGGATCACATAGTAATGTGGTACCACACTGAAACAGTCAATTAAACCTGGTTTTGAGCAATATTTTAGAGGATAACGCAAGTTAGGTCTATGTAAGGCCTGAGATTTTCACTGATCAGACTCATACATTCGCATTCTTCACATACTTGTTGAACGGATCCTGGGTTTTTTCTGGTTTGGATGACGTAGTAATGTGGTACCACACTGAAACATTCAATTAAACATGGTCTTGATAAATAATTTAGAGGCAAACGCATGTTAGGTCTGGGTTACGTCTAGGATTTGCCCTCATCAGGCTCATACTTTCGCATATTTCTCATACTTCATGGCTAGATCCTGGGCTGTTTCTGCATTGTATCACGTAGTAATGTGGTACCACGCTGAAACAGTCAATTAAACCTGTTCTGGATAAATATTTTAGAGGATAACGCATCTTAGGTCTGGGTTAGGTCTAAGATTTGCCCTCATCAGGCTCATACTTTCGCATTCTTCACATACTTGTTGAACGGATCCTGGGTTTTTCTGGTTTGGATCACGAAGTAATGAGGGTCCACACTGAAACAGTCAATTAAACCTGGTTTCGATCAATATTTTAGAGAATAATTCATGTTAGGTCTAGGTTAGGTCTGGGATTTGCTCTCATCAGGCACATTCTTTCGCATATTTCTCATACTTGATGGCTAGATCCTGGGCTGTTTCTGGATTGTATGACGTAGTAATGTGGTACCACACTGAAACATTCAATTAAACATGGTCTTGATAAATATTTTAGAGAATAATTCATGTTAGGTCTAGGTTAGGTCTGGGATTTGCTCTCATCAGGCACATTCTTTCGCATATTTCTCATACTTGATGGCTAGATCCTGGGCTGTTTCTGGATTGTATGACGTAGTAATGTGGTACCACACTGAAACAGTCAATTAAACCTGGTTTCGATCAATATTTTAGAGAATAACGCATGTTAGGTCTGGGTTAGGTCTAGGATTTGCCCTCATCAGGCTCATACTTTCGCATATTTCTCATACTTCATGGCTAGATCCTGGGCAATTTCTGGATTGGATCACTTAGTAAAGTGGTACCACACTGAAACATTCAATGAAACCTGGTCTGGATAAAAATCTTAGAGGATAACGCATGTTAGGTCAAGGTTAGGTCTAAGATTTGCCCTTATCAGGGTCACAGTTTCGCGTTTTTCACATACTTGTCGAACTGATGCTGGGTTTTTTGTGGTTTGGATCACGTAGTAATGTGGTACCACACTGAAACATTCAATTAAACCTGGTCTTGATAAATATTTTAGAGGATAACGCATGTTAGGTCTGGGATAGGTCTGGGATTAGCCCTCATCAGACTCATACTTTCGCACACTTCACATACTCGTTGACGATATCCTGGGTTTTTTTCTAGTTTGGATCACGCAGTAATGTGGTACCACACTGAAACAGTCGATTAAACCTGGTTTCGATCAATATTTTTGAGGATAACGCATGTTAGGTCTGGGATAGGTCTGGGATTAGCCCTCATCAGACTCATACTTTCGCTTTCTTCACATACTTGTTGAACGGATCCTGGGCTTTTTCTGGATTGCATCACGTAGTAATGTAGTATCACACTGAAACAGTCAATGAAAACTGGTTTCCATCAATATTTTAGAGGACAACGCAAGTTAGGTCTATGTAAGGCCTGAGATTTTCACTGATCAGACTCATACATTCGCATTCTTCACATACTTGCTGAACGGATCCTGGGTTTTTTCTGGTTTGGATGACGTAGTAATGTGGTACCACACTGAAACATTCAATTAAACATGGTCTTGATAAATAATTTAGAGGCAAACGCATGTTAGGTCTGGGTTACGTCTAGGATTTGCCCTCATCAGGCTCATACTTTCGCATATTTCTCATACTTCATGGCTAGATCCTGGGCTGTTTCTGCATTGTATCACGTAGTAATGTGGTACCACGCTGAAACAGTCAATTAAACCTGGTTTCGATCAATATTTTAGAGAATAATTCATGTTAGGTCTAGGTTAGGTCTGGGATTTGCTCTCATCAGGCACATTCTTTCGCATATTTCTCATACTTGATGGCTAGATCCTGGGCTGTTTCTGGATTGTATGACGTAGTAATGAAGTACAACACTGAAACAGTCAATTAAACCTGGTTTCGATCAATATTTTAGAGAATAATTCATGTTAGGTCTAGGTTAGGTCTGGGATTTGCTCTCATCAGGCACATTCTTTCGCATATTTCTCATACTTGATGGCTAGATCCTGGGCTGTTTCTGGATTGTATGACGTAGTAATGTGGTACCACACTGAAACAGTCAATTAAACCTGGTTTCGATCAATATTTTAGAGGATAACGCAAGTTAGGTCTAGGTTAGGCCTGGGATTTGCCCTCATCAGGGTCATACTTTCGCAGTTTTAACATACATGTTGACCTGATCGAGGGTTTTTTCTGCTCTGGATCACGTAGTAAAGTGGTACCACACTGAAACATTCAATTAAACCTGGTCTTGATAAATATTCTAGAGGATAACGCATGTTAGGTCTAGGTTAGGTCTGGGATTTGCTCTCATCAGGGTCATTCTTTCGCATATTTCTCATACTTGATGGCTATATCCTGGGCTTTTTCTGGATTGCATCACGTAGTAATGAAGTACAACACTGAAACAGTCAATTAAACCTGGTTTCCATCAATATCTTAGAGGACAACGCAAGTTAGGTCTGACATAGGTCTGGGATTCGCCCTCATCAGGCTCATACTTTCGCGTTTTTCACATATTTGTTGAACAGATCCTGGGTTTTTTCTGGTTTGTATCACGTAGTAATGAAGTACAATACTGAAACAGTCAATTAAACCTGGTTTGGATCAATATTTTAGAGGATAACGCATGTTAGGTCTAGGTTAGCCCTGCGATTTTCACTCATCAGACTCATACTTTCGCCTTCTTCTCATACTTGCTGAACTGATCCTGGGTTTTTTCTGGTTTGGATCAGGTAGTAATGTGGTACCACACTGAAACAGTCGATTAAACATGGTTTCGATCAATATCTTAGAGGATAACGCAAGTTAAGTCTGGGATTGGTCTGGGATTTGACCTCATCAGACTCATACTTTCGCACACTTCACATACTCGTTGAACAGATCCTGGGTTATTTTCTGGTTTGGATCACATGGTAATGTGGTACCACACTGAAACAGTCGATTAAACCAGGTTCCGATCAATATTTTTGAAGATAACGCATGTTAGGTCTAGGTTAGGCCTGGGATTTTCACTCATCAGACTCATACTTTCGCATTCTTCACATACTTGTTGAACGGATCCTGGGTTTTTCTGGTTTGGATCACGAAGTAATGACGGTCCACACTGAAACAGTCAATTAAACCTGGTTTCGATCAATATTTTAGAGAAGAATTCTTGTTAGGTCTAGGTTAGGTCTGGGATTTGCTCTCATCAGGCTCGTTCTTTCGCATATTTCTCATACTTGATGGCTAGATCCTGGGCCTTTTCTGGATTGCATCACGTAGTAATGAAGTACAACACTGAAACAGTCAACTAAACCTGGTTTCCATCAATATCTTAGAGGACAACGCAAGTTAGGTCTGGGATTGGTCTGGGATTTGCCCTCATCAGGCTCATACTTTCGCGTTTTTCACATACTTGTTGAACAGATCCTGGGTTTTTTCTGGTTTGGATCACGTAGTAGTGTGGTACCACACTGAAACAGTCCATTAAACCTGGTTTGGATCAATATTTTAGAGGATAACGCATGTTAGGTCTAGGTTAGGTCTGGAATTTTCGCTCATGAGACTCATACTTTCGCATTCTTCACATACTTGTTGAACGGATCCTGGGTTTTTTCTGGTTTGGATCACGTAGTAATGTGGTACCACACTGAAACATTCAATTAAACCTGGTCTTGATAAATATTTTAGAGGATAACGCATGTTAGGTCTGGGTTACGTCTAGGATTTGCCCTCATCAGGCTCATACTTTCGCATATTTCTCATACTTCATGGCTAGATCCTGGGCTGTTTCTGCATTGTATCACGTAGTAATGTGGTACCACGCTGAAACTGTCAATTAAACCTGGTTTCGATCAATATTTTAGAGGATAACGCAAGTTAGGTCTGGGATAGGTCTAGGATTTGCCCTCATCAGGCTCTTACTATCGCATATTTCTCATACTTCATGGCTAGATCCTGGGCTATTTCTGGATTGGATCACGTAGTAAAGTGGTACCACACTGAAACATTCAATGAAACCTGTTCTGGATAAATATTTTAGAGGATAACGCATCTTAGGTCTGGGTTAGGTCTAAGATTTGCCCTCATCAGGCTCATACTTTCGCACACTTCACATACTCGTTGAACAGATCCTGGGTTATTTTCTGGTTTGGATCACGTAGTAATGTGGTACCACACTGAAACAGTCGATTAAACCAGGTTTCGATCAATATGTTTGAGGATAACGCATGTTAGGTCTAGGGTAGGCCTAGGATTTTCACTCATCAGCCTCATACTTTCGCATTCTTCACATACTTGTTGAACGGATCCTGGGTTTTTTCTGGTTTGGATCACGTAGTAGTGTGGTACCACACTGAAACAGTCCATTAAACCTGGTTTGGATCAATATTTTAGAGGATAACGCATGTGAGGTCTAGGTTAGGTCTGGGATTTTCACTCTTCAGACTCATACTTTCGAATTCTTCACATACTTGTTGAACGGATCCTGGGTTTTTTCTGGTTTGGATCACATAGTAATGTGGTACCACACTGAAACAGTCAATTAAACCTGGTTTTGAGCAATATTTTAGAGGATAACGCAAGTTAGGTCTATGTAAGGCCTGAGATTTTCACTGATCAGACTAATACATTCGCATTCTTCACATACTTGTTGAACGGATCCTGGGTTTTTTCTGGTTTGGATGACGTAGTAATGTGGTACCACACTGAAACATTCAATTAAACATGGTCTTGATAAATAATTTAGAGGCAAACGCATGTTAGGTCTGGGTTACGTCTAGGATTTGCCCTCATCAGGCTCATACTTTCGCATATTTCTCATACTTCATGGCTAGATCCTGGGCTGTTTCTGCATTGTATCACGTAGTAATGTGGTACCACGCTGAAACAGTCAATTAAACCTGGTTTCGATCAATATTTTAGAGAATAATTCATGTTAGGTCTAGGTTAGGTCTGGGATTTGCTCTCATCAGGCACATTCTTTCGCATATTTCTCATACTTGATGGCTAGATCCTGGGCTGTTTCTGGATTGTATGACGTAGTAATGTGGTACCACACTGAAACATTCAATTAAACATGGTCTTGATAAATATTTTAGAGAATAATTCATGTTAGGTCTAGGTTAGGTCTGGGATTTGCTCTCATCAGGCACATTCTTTCGCATATTTCTCATACTTGATGGCTAGATCCTGGGCTGTTTCTGGATTGTATGACGTAGTAATGTGGTACCACACTGAAACAGTCCATTAAACCTGGTTTCGCTCAATATTTTAGAGGATAACGCATGTTAGGTCTAGGTCAGGCCTGGGATTATCACTCATCAGACTCATACTTTCGCATTCTTCACATACTTGTTGAACGGATCCTGGGTTATTTTCTGGTTTGGATCACATAGTAATGTGGTACCACACTGAAATAGTCGATTAAACCAGGTTTCGATCAATATTTTAGAGGATAACGCAAGTTAGGTCTGGGATAGGTCCGGGATTTGCCCTCATCAGGCTCATACTTTCGCGTTTTTCACATACTTGTTGAACAGATCCTGGGTTTTTTCTGGTTTGGGTCACGTAGTAGTGTGATACTACACTGAAACATTCAATTAAACCTGGTCTTGATAAACATTTTAGAGGATAACGCATGTTAGGTCTGTGTTAGGTCTAGGATTTGCCCTCATCAGGCTCATTCTTTCGCATATTTCTCATACTTGATGGCTAGATCCTGGGCTTTTTCTGGATTGCATCACGTAGTAATGAAGTACAACACTGAAACAGTCAATTAAACCTGGTTTCGATCAATATTTTAGAGAATAATTCATGTTAGGTCTAGGTTAGGTCTGGGATTTGCTCTCATCAGGCACATTCTTTCGCATATTTCTCATACTTGATGGCTAGATCCTGGGCTGTTTCTGGATTGTATGACGTAGTAATGTGGTACCACACTGAAACAGTCAATTAAACCTGGTTTCGATCAATATTTTAGAGGATAACGCAAGTTAGGTCTAGGTTAGGCCTGGGATTTGCCCTCATCAGGGTCATACTTTCGCAGTTTTAACATACATGTTGACCTGATCGAGGGTTTTTTCTGCTCTGGATCACGTAGTAAAGTGGTACCACACTGAAACATTCAATTAAACCTGGTCTTGATAAATATTCTAGAGGATAACGCATGTTAGGTCTAGGTTAGGTCTGGGATTTGCTCTCATCAGGCTCATTCTTTCGCATATTTCTCATACTTGATGGCTATATCCTGGGCTTTTTCTGGATTGCATCACGTAGTAATGAAGTACAACACTGAAACAGTCAATTAAACCTGGTTTCCATCAATATCTTAGAGGACAACGCAAGTTAGGTCTGACATAGGTCTGGGATTCGCCCTCATCAGGCTCATACTTTCGCGTTTTTCACATATTTGTTGAACAGATCCTGGGTTTTTTCTGGTTTGTATCACGTAGTAATGAAGTACAATACTGAAACAGTCAATTAAACCTGGTTTGGATCAATATTTTAGAGGATAACGCATGTTAGGTCTAGGTTAGCCCTGCGATTTTCACTCATCAGACTCATACTTTCGCCTTCTTCTCATACTTGCTGAACTGATCCTGGGTTTTTTCTGGTTTGGATCACGTAGTAATGTGGTACCACACTGAACCAGTCGATTAAACATGGTTTCGATCAATATCTTAGAGGATAACGCAAGTTAAGTCTGGGATTGGTCTGGGATTTGACCTCATCAGACTCATACTTTCGCACACTTCACATACTCGTTGAACAGATCCTGGGTTATTTTCTGGTTTGGATCACATGGTAATGTGGTACCACACTGAAACAGTCGATTAAACCAGGTTCCGATCAATATTTTTGAAGATAACGCATGTTAGGTCTAGGTTAGGCCTGGGATTTTCACTCATCAGACTCATACTTTCGCATTCTTCACATACTTGTTGAACGGATCCTGGGTTTTTCTGGTTTGGATCACGAAGTAATGAGGGTCCACACTGAAACAGTCAATTAAACCTGGTTTCGATCAATATTTTAGAGAAGAATTCTTGTTAGGTCTAGGTTAGTTCTGGGATTTGCTCTCATCAGGCTCGTTCTTTCGCATATTTCTCATACTTGATGGCTAGATCCTGGGCCTTTTCTGGATTGCATCACGTAGTAATGAAGTACAACACTGAAACAGTCAATTAAACCTGGTTTCCATCAATATCTTAGAGGACAACGCAAGTTAGGTCTGGGATTGGTCTGGGATTTGCCCTCATCAGGCTCATACTTTCGCGTTTTTCACATACTTGTTGAACAGATCCTGGGTTTTTTCTGGTTTGGATCACGTAGTAGTGTGGTACCACACTGAAACAGTCCATTAAACCTGGTTTGGATCAATATTTTAGAGGATAACGCATGTTAGGTCTAGGTTAGGTCTGGAATTTTCGCTCATGAGACTCATACTTTCGCATTCTTCACATACTTGTTGAACGGATCCTGGGTTTTTTCTGGTTTGGATCACGTAGTAATGTGGTACCACACTGAAACATTCAATTAAACCTGGTCTTGATAAATATTTTAGAGGATAACGCATGTTAGGTCTGGGTTACGTCTAGGATTTGCCCTCATCAGGCTCATACTTACGCATATTTCTCATACTTCATGGCTAGATCCTGGGCTGTTTCTGCATTGTATCACGTAGTAATGTGGTACCACGCTGAAACTGTCAATTAAACCTGGTTTCGATCAATATTTTAGAGGATAACGCAAGTTAGGTCTGGGATAGGTCTAGGATTTGCCCTCATCAGGCTCTTACTATCGCATATTTCTCATACTTCATGGCTAGATCCTGGGCTATTTCTGGATTGGATCACGTAGTAAAGTGGTACCACACTGAAACATTCAATGAAACCTGTTCTGGATAAATATTTTAGAGGATAACGCATCTTAGGTCTGGGTTAGGTCTAAGATTTGCCCTCATCAGGCTCATACTTTCGCACACTTCACATACTCGTTGAACAGATCCTGGGTTATTTTCCGGTTTGGATCACGTAGTAATGTGGTACCACACTGAAACAGTCGATTAAACCAGGTTTCGATCAATATGTTTGAGGATAACGCATGTTAGGTCTAGGGTAGGCCTAGGATTTTCACTCATCAGCCTCATACTTTCGCATTCTTCACATACTTGTTGAACGGATCCTGGGTTTTTTCTGGTTTGGATCACGTAGTAGTGTGGTACCACACTGAAACAGTCCATTAAACCTGGTTTGGATCAATATTTTAGAGGATAACGCATGTGAGGTCTAGGTTAGGTCTGGGATTTTCACTCTTCAGACTCATACTTTCGAATTCTTCACATACTTGTTGAACGGATCCTGGGTTTTTTCTGGTTTGGATCACATAGTAATGTGGTACCACACTGAAACAGTCAATTAAACCTGGTTTTGAGCAATATTTTAGAGGATAACGCATAGTTAGCTCTGGGATAGGTCTGGGATTTGCCCTCATCGGGCTCATACTTTCGCGTCTTTTACATACTTGTTGAACAGATCCTGGGTTTTCTCTGGTTTGGATCACGTAGTAGTGTGGTACCACACTGAAACAGTCCATTAAACCTGGTTTGGATCAATACTTTAGAGGATAACGCATGTGAGGTCTAGGTTAGGTCTGGGATTTTCACTCTTCAGACTCATACTTTCGAATTCTTCACATACTTGTTGAACGGATCCTGGGTTTTTTCTGGTTTGGATCACGTAGTAATGTGGTACCACACTGAAACAGTCGATTAAACCTGGTTTTGATCAATATTTTAGAGGATAACGCATAGTTAGGTTTGGGATAGGTCTGGGATTTGACCTCATCAGACTCATACTTTCGCACACTTCACATACTCGTTGAACAGATCCTGGGTTACTGTCTGGTTTGGATCACATAGTAATGTGGTACCACACTGAAACAGTCGATTAAACCAGGTTTCGATCAATATTATTGAGGATAACGCATGTTAGGTCTAGGTTAGGCCTGGGATTTTCACTCATCAGACTCATAGTTTCGCATTCTTCACATACTTGTTGAACAGATCCTGGGCTATTTCTGGATTGGATCACGTAGTAAAGTGGTACCACACTGAAACATTCAATGAAACCTGGTCTGGATAAATATTTTAGAGGATAACGCATGTTAGGTTTGGGTTAGGTCTAGGATTTGCCCTCAGCAGGCTCATACTTTCGCATATTTCTCATACTTCATGGCTAGATCCTGGGCTGTTTCTGGTTTGTATCACGTAGTAATGTGGTACCACGCTGAAACAGTCAATTAAACCAGGTTTCGATCAATATTTTTGAGGATAACGCATGTTAGGTCTAGGTTAGGCCTGGGATTTTCACTCATCAGCCTCATACTTTCGCATTCTTCACATACTTGTTGAACGGATCCTGGGTTTTTTCTGGTTTGGATCACGTAGTAATGTGGTACCACACTGAAACAATCGATTAAACCTGGTTTTGATCAATATTTTAGAGGATAACGCATAGTCAGGTTTGGGATAGGTCTGGGATTTGCCCTCATCAGACTCATACTTTCGCACAATTCACATACTCGTTGAACAGATCCTGGGTTATTTTCTGGTTTGTATCACATAGTAATGTGGTACCACACTGAAACAGTCGATTAAACATGGTTTCGATCAATATTTTAGAGAATAATTCATGTTAGGTCTAGGTTAGGTCAGGGATTTGCTCTCATCAAGCTCGTTCTTTCGCATATTTCTCATACTTGATGGCTAGATCCTGGGCTTTTTCTGGATTGCATCACGTAGTAATGAAGTACAACACTGAAACAGTCAATTAAACCTGGTTTCCATCAATATCTTAGAGGACAACGTAAGTTAGGTCTGGGATAGGTCTGGGATTTGCCCTCATCTGGCTCATACATTCGTGTTTTTCACATACTTGTTGAATGATCCTGGGTTTTCTCTGGTTTGGATCACGTAGTAGTGTGGTACCACACTGAAACAGTCCATTAAACCTGGTTTGGATCAATATTTTAGAGGATAACGCATGTTAGGTCTAGGTTAGGTCTGGAATTTTCACTCTTCAGACACATACTTTCGCATTCTTCACATACTTGTTGAACGGATCCTGGGTTTTTTCTGGTTTGGATCGCGTAGTAATGTGGTACCACACTGAAACAGTCGATTAAACCTGGTTTTGATCAATATTTTAGAGGATAACGCATAGTTAGGTTTGGGATAGGTCTGGGATTTGACCTCATCAGACTCATACTTTCGCACACTTCACATACTCGTTGAACAGATCCTGGGATATTTTCTTGTTTGGATCACATAGTAATGTGGTACCACACTGAAACAGTCGATTAAACCTGGTTTCGATCAATATTTTAGAGAATAATTCATGTTAGGTCTAGGTTAGGTCTGGGATTTGCTCTCATCAGGCTCATTCTTTCGCATATTTCTCATACTTGATGGCTAGATCCTGGGCTGTTCCTGGATTGTATGACGTAGTAATGCGGTACCACGCTGAAACAGCGAATTAAACCTGGTTTCGATCAATATTTTAGAGGATAACGCAAGTTAGGTCTAGGTTAGGCCTGGGATTTGCCCTCATCAGGGTCATACTTTCGCAGTTTTAACATACATGTGACCTGCTCGAGGGTTTTTTCTGCTTTGGATCACGTAGTAAAGTGGTACCACACTGAAACATTCAACTAAACCTGGTCTTGATAAATATTTTAGAGGATAACACATGTTAGGTATGGGTTAGGTCTAGGATTTGCCCTCATCAGGTTCATACTTTCGCATATTTCTCATACTTCATGGCTAGATCCTGGGCTGTTTCTGGATTGTATCACGTAGTAATGTGGTACCACGCTGAAACTGTCAATCAAACCTGGTTTGGATCAATATATTAGAGGATAACGCATGTTAGGTCTAGGTTAGCCCTGGGATTTTCACTCATCAGACTCATACTTTCGCATTCTTGCCATACTTGTTGAACTGATCCTGGGTTTTTTCTGGTTTGGATCACGCAGTAATGTGGTACCACACTGTAACAGTCGATTAAACCCGGTTTCGATCAATATTTAAGAGGATAACGCAAGTTAACTCTGGGATTGGTCTGGGATTTGACCTCATCAGACTCATATTTTCGCAAACTTCACATACTCGTTGAACAGATCCTGGGTTACTTTCTGGTTTGAATCACATAGTAATGTGGTACCACACTGCAACAGTCGATTAAACCAGGTTTCTATCAATATTTTTGAGGATAACGCATGTTAGGTCTAGGTTAGGCCTGGGATTTTCACTCATCAGACTCATACTTTCGCATTCTTCACATACTTGTAGAACGGATCCTGGGTTTTTTCTGGTTTGGATCACGTAGTAATGTGGGACCACACTGAAACAGTCAATTAAACCTGGTCTTGAAAAATATTTTAGAGGATAACGCATGTTAGGTCTGGATCAGGTCTAGAATTTGCCCTCATCAGGCTCATACTTTCGCATATTTCTCATACTTCATGGCTAGATCCTGGGCAATTTCTGGATTGGATCACTTAGTAAAGTGGTACCACACTGAAACATTCAATGAAACCTGGTCTGGATAAAAATCTTAGAGGATAACGCATGTTAGGTCTAGGTTAGGCCTGGGATTTTCACTCATCAGACTCATACTTTCGCATTCTTCACATACTTGTTGAACGGATCCTGGGTTTTTCTGGTTTGGATCACGAAGTAATGAGGGTCCACACTGAAACAGTCAATTAAACCTGGTTTCGATCAATATTTTAGAGAAGAATTCTTGTTAGGTCTAGGTTAGGTCTGGGATTTGCTCTCATCAGGCTCGTTCTTTCGCATATTTCTCATACTTGATGGCTAGATCCTGGGCCTTTTCTGGATTGCATCACGTAGTAATGAAGTACAACACTGAAACAGTCAACTAAACCTGGTTTCCATCAATATCTTAGAGGACAACGCAAGTTAGGTCTGGGATTGGTCTGGGATTTGCCCTCATCAGGCTCATACTTTCGCTTTCTTCACATACTTGTTGAACGGATCCTGGGCTTTTTCTGGATTGCATCACGTAGTAATGTAGTTCCACACTGAAACAGTCAATGAAAACTGGTTTCCATCAATATTTTAGAGGACAACGCAAGTTAGGTCTATGTAAGGCCTGAGATTTTCACTGATCAGACTCATACATTCGCATTCTTCACATACTTGTTGAACGGATCCTGGGTTTTTTCTGGTTTGGATGACGTAGTAATGTGGTACCACACTGAAACATTCAATTAAACATGGTCTTGATAAATATTTTAGAGGCAAACGCATGTTAGGTCTGGGTTACGTCTAGGATTTGCCCTCATCAGGCTCATACTTTCGCATATTTCTCATACTTCATGGCTAGATCCTGGGCTGTTTCTGCATTGTATCACGTAGTAATGTGGTACCACGCTGAAACAGTCAATTAAACCTGGTTTCGATCAATATTTTAGAGGATAAAGCATCTTAGGGTTAGGTCTAAGATTTGCCCTCATCAGGCTCACAGTTTCGCGTTTTTCACATACTTGTTGAACGGATCCTGGGTTTTTTCTGGTTTGGGTCACGTAGTAATGTGGGACCACACTGAAACAGTCAATTAAACCTGGTTTCGACCAATATTTTAGAGAATAATTCATGTTAGGTCTAGGTTAGGTATGGGATTTGCTCTCATCAGGCTCATACTTTCGTACACTTCACATACTTGTTGAACGGATCCTGCGTTATTTTCTGGTTTGGATCACATAGTAATGTGGTACCACACTGAAACATTCAATTAAACCTGGTCTTGATAAATATTTTAGAGAATAACGCATGTTAGGTCTGGGTTAGGTCTAGGATTTGCCCTCATCAGGCTGAAACTTTCGCATATTTCTCATACTTCATGGCTAGATCCTGGGCTATTTCTGGATTGGATCACGTAGTAAAGTGGTACCACACTGAAACATTCAATGAAACCTGGTCTGGATAAAAATTTTAGAGGATAACGCATGTTAGGTCAAGGTTAGGTCTAATATTTGCCCTCATCAGGCTCACAGTTTCGCGTTTTTCACATACTTGTCGAACAGATCCTGGGTTTTTTCTGGTTTGGATCACGTAGTAATGTGGGTCCACACTGAAACAATCAATTAAACCTGGTCTTGATAAATATTTTAGAGGATAACGCATGTTAGGTCTGGGATAGGTCTGGGATTTGCCCTCATCAGACTAATACTATCGCACACTTCACATACTCGTTGAACAGATCCTGGGTTATTTTCTGGTTTGGATCACATACTAATGTGGTACCACACTGAAACAGTCGATTAAACCAGGTTTCGATCAATATTTTAGAGGATAACGCAAGTTAGGTCTGGGATAGGTCCGGGATTTGCCCTCATCAGGCTCATACTTTCGCGTTTTTCACATACTTGTTGAACAGATCCTGGGTTTTTTCTGGTTTGGGTCACGTAGTAGTGTGATACTACACTGAAACATTCAATTAAACCTGGTCTTGATAAACATTTTAGAGGATAACGCATGTTAGGTCTGGGATAGGTCTGGGATTTGCCCTCATCAGACTCATACTTTCGCACACTTCACATATTCGTTGAACAGATCCTGGGTTATTTTCTGGTTTGGATCACATAGTAATGTGGTACCACACTGAAACAGTCGATTAAACCAGGTTTCGATCAATATTTTTGAGGACAACGCATGTTAGGTCTAGGTTAGGCCTGGGATTTTCACTCATCAGACTCATAGTTTCGCATTCCTCACATACTTACTGAACGGATCCTGGGTTTTCGGGTTTGGTTCACGTAGTAATGTGGGTCCACACTGAAACAATCAATTAAACCTGGTCTTGATAAATATTTTAGAGGATAACGCATGTTAGGTCTGGGATAGGTCTGGGATTTGCCCTCATCAGACTCATACTTTCGCACACTTCACATACTCGTTGACGAGATCCTGGGTTTTTTTCTAGTTTGGATCACGCAGTAATGTGGTACCACACTGAAACAGTCGATTAAACCTGGTTTCGATCAATATTTTTGAGGATAACGCAAGTTAGGTCTGGGATAGGTCCGGGATTTGCCCTCATCAGGCTCATACTTTCGCGTTTTTCACATACTTGTTGAACAGATCCTGGGTTTTTTCTGGTTTGGGTCACGTAGTAGTGTGATACTACACTGAAACATTCAATTAAACCTGGTCTTGATAAACATTTTAGAGGATAACGCATGTTAGGTCTGGGTTAGGTCTAGGATTTGCCCTCATCAGGCTCATTCTTTCGCATATTTCTCATACTTGATGGCTAGATCCTGGGCTTTTTCTGGATTGCATCACGTAGTAATGAAGTACAACACTGAAACAGTCAATTAAACCTGGTTTCGATCAATATTTTAGAGAATAATTCATGTTAGGTCTAGGTTAGGTCTGGGATTTGCTCTCATCAGGCACATTCTTTCGCATATTTCTCATACTTGATGGCTAGATCCTGGGCTGTTTCTGGATTGTATGACGTAGTAATGTGGTACCACACTGAAACAGTCAATTAAACCTGGTTTCGATCAATATTTTAGAGGATAACGCAAGTTAGGTCTAGGTTAGGCCTGGGATTTGCCCTCATCAGGGTCATACTTTCGCAGTTTTAACATACATGTTGACCTGATCGAGGGTTTTTTCTGCTCTGGAGCACGTAGTAAAGTGGTACCACACTGAAACATTCAATTAAACCTGGTCTTGATAAATATTTTAGAGGATAACGCATGTTAGGTCTAGGTTCGGTCTGGGATTTGCTCTCAACAGGCTCATTCTTTCGCATATTTCTCATACTTGATGGCTATATCCTGGGCTTTTTCTGGATTGCATCACGTAGTAATGAAGTACAACACTGAAACAGTCAATTAAACCTGGTTTCCATCAATATCTTAGAGGACAACGCAAGTTAGGTCTGGCATAGGTCTGGGATTCGCCCTCATCAGGCTCATACTTTCGCGTTTTTCACATATTTGTTGAACAGATCCTGGGTTTTTTCTGGTTTGTATCACGTAGTAATGAAGTACAATACTGAAACAGTCAATTAAACCTGGTTTGGATCAATATTTTAGAGGATAACGCATGTTAGGTCTAGGTTAGCCCTGCGATTTTCACTCATCAGACTCATACTTTCGCATTCTTCTCATACTTGCTGAACTGATCCTGGGTTTTTTCTGGTTTGGATCACGTAGTAATGTGGTACCACACTGAAACAGTCGATTAAACATGGTTTCGATCAATATCTTAGAGGATAACGCAAGTTAAGTCTGGGATTGGTCTGGGATTTGACCTCATCAGACTCATACTTTCGCACACTTCACATACTCGTTGAACAGATCCTGGGTTATTTTCTGGTTTGGATCACATGGTAATGTGGTACCACACTGAAACAGTCGATTAAACCAGGTGCCGATCAATATTTTTGAAGATAACGCATGTTAGGTCTAGGTTAGGCCTGGGATTTTCACTCATCAGACTCATACTTTCGCATTCTTCACATACTTGTTGAACGGATCCTGGGTTTTTTCTGGTTTGGATCACGAAGTAATGAGGGTCCACACTGAAACAGTCAATTAAACCTGGTTTCGATCAATATTTTAGAGAAGAATTCTTGTTAGGTCTAGGTCAGGTCTGGGATTTGCTCTCATCAGGCTCGTTCTTTCGCATATTTCTCATACTTGATGGCTAGATCCTGGGCCTTTTCTGGATTGCATCACGTAGTAATGAAGTACAACACTGAAACAGTCAATTAAACCTGGTTTCCATCAATATCTTAGAGGACAACGCAAGTTAGGTCTGGGATTGGTCTGGGATTTGCCCTCATCAGGCTCATACTTTCGCGTTTTTCACATACTTGTTGAACAGATCCTGGGTTTTTTCTGGTTTGGATCACGTAGTAGTGTGGTACCGCACTGAAACAGTCCATTAAACCTGGTTTGGATCTATATTTTAGAGGATAACGCATGTTAGGTCTAGGTTAGGCCTGGGATTTTCACTCATCAGACTCATACTTTCGCATTCTTCACATACTTGTTGAACGGATCCTGGGTTATTTTCTGGTTTGGATCATATAGTAATGTGGTACCACACTGAAACAGTCGATTAAACCAGGTTTCGATCAATACGTTTGAGGATAACGCATGTTAGGTCTAGGGTAGGCCTAGGATTTTCACTCATCAGCCTCATACTTTCGCATTCTTCACATACTTGTTGAACGGATCCTGGGTTTTTTCTGGTTTGGATCACGTAGTAGTGTGGTACCACACTGAAACAGTCCATTAAACCTGGTTTGGATCAATATTTTAGAGGATAACGCATGTGAGGTCTAGGTTAGGTCTGGGATTTTCACTCTTCAGACTCATACTTTCGAATTCTTCACATACTTGTTGAACGGATCCTGGGTTTTTTCTGGTTTGGATCACATAGTAATGTGGTACCACACTGAAACAGTCAATTAAACCTGGTTTTGAGCAATATTTTAGAGGATAACGCAAGTTAGGTCTATGTAAGGCCTGAGATTTTCACTGATCAGACTCATACATTCGCATTCTTCACATACTTGTTGAACGGATCCTGGGTTTTTTCTGGTTTGGATGACGTAGTAATGTGGTACCACACTGAAACATTCAATTAAACATGGTCTTGATAAATAATTTAGAGGCAAACGCATGTTAGGTCTGGGTTACGTCTAGGATTTGCCCTCATCAGGCTCATACTTTCGCATATTTCTCATACTTCATGGCTAGATCCTGGGCTGTTTCTGCATTGTATCACGTAGTAATGTGGTACCACGCTGAAACAGTCAATTAAACCTGGTTTCGATCAATATTTTAGAGAATAATTCATGTTAGGTCTAGGTTAGGTCTGGGATTTGCTCTCATCAGGCACATTCTTTCGCATATTTCTCATACTTGATGGCTAGATCCTGGGCTGTTTCTGGATTGTATGACGTAGTAATGTGGTACCACACTGAAACATTCAATTAAACATGGTCTTGATAAATATTTTAGAGAATAATTCATGTTAGGTCTAGGTTAGGTCTGGGATTTGCTCTCATCAGGCACATTCTTTCGCATATTTCTCATACTTGATGGCTAGATCCTGGGCTGTTTCTGGATTGTATGACGTAGTAATGTGGTACCACACTGAAACAGTCAATTAAACCTGGTTTCGATCAATATTTTAGAGGATAACGCAAGTTAGGTCTAGGTTAGGCCTGGGATTTGCACTCATCAGGGTCATACTTTCGCAGTTTTAACATACATGTTGACCTGATCGAGGGTTTTTTCTGCTTTGGATCACGTAGTAAAGTGGTACCACACTGAAACATTCAATTAAACCTGGTCTTGATAAATATTTTAGAGGATAACGCATGTTAGGTCTAGGTTAGGTCTGGGATTTGCTCTCATCAGGGTCATTCGTTCGCATATTTCTCATACTTGATGGCTATATCCTGGGCTTTTTCTGGACTGCATCACGTAGTAATGAAGTACAACACTGAAATAGTCCATTAAGCCTGGTTTCCATCAATATCTTAGAGGACAACGCAAGTTAGGTCTGGCATAGGACTGGGATTCGCCCTCATCAGGCTCATACTTTCGCGTTTTTCACATATTTGTTTGACAGATCCTGGGTTTTTTCTGGTTTGGATCACGTAGTAATGTGGTACCACACTAAAACAGTCAATTAAACCTGGTTTCGATCAATATTTTGGAGGATAACGCAAGTTAGGTCTGGGATAGGTCTGGGATTTGCTCTCATCAGGCTCATTCTTTCGCATATTTCTCATACTTGATGGCTAGATCCTGAGCTTTTTCTGGATTGCATCACGTAGTAATGAAGTACAACACTGAAACAGTCAATTAAACCTGGTTTCCATCAATATTTTAGAGGACAACGCAAGTTAGGTCTGGGATAGGTCTGGGATTTGCCCTCATCAGGCTCATACTGTCGCGTTTTTCACATACTTGTTGAACAGATCCTGGGTTTTTTCTGGTTCGGATCCCGTAGTAGTGTGGTACCACACTGAAACAGTCCATTAAACCTGGTTTCGCTCAATATTTTAGAGGATAACGCATGTTAGGTCTAGGTCAGGCCTGGGATTATCACTCATCAGACTCATACTTTCGCATTCTTCACATACTTGTTGAACGGATCCTGGGTTATTTTCTGGTTTGGATCACATAGTAATGTGGTACCACACTGAAATAGTCGATTAAACCAGGTTTCGATCAATATTTTAGAGGATAACGCAAGTTAGGTCTGGGATAGGTCCGGGATTTGCCCTCATCAGGCTCATACTTTCGCGTTTTTCACATACTTGTTGAACAGATCCTGGGTTTTTTCTGGTTTGGGTCACGTAGTAGTGTGATACTACACTGAAACATTCAATTAAACCTGGTCTTGATAAACATTTTAGAGGATAACGCATGTTAGGTCTGGGTTAGGTCTAGGATTTGCCCTCATCAGGCTCATTGTTTCGCATATTTCTCATACTTGATGGCTAGATCCTGGGCTTTTTCTGGATTGCATCACGTAGTAATGAAGTACAACACTGAAACAGTCAATTAAACCTGGTTTCGATCAATATTTTAGAGAATAATTCATGTTAGGTCTAGGTTAGGTCTGGGATTTGCTCTCATCAGGCACATTCTTTCGCATATTTCTCATACTTGATGGCTAGATCCTGGGCTGTTTCTGGATTGTATGACGTAGTAATGTGGTACCACACTGAAACAGTCAATTAAACCTGGTTTCGATCAATATTTTAGAGGATAACGCAAGTTAGGTCTAGGTTAGGCCTGGGATTTGCCCTCATCAGGGTCATACTTTCGCAGTTTTAACATACATGTCGACCTGATCGAGGGTTTTTTCTGCTCTGGATCACGTAGTAAAGTGGTACCACACTGAAACATTCAATTAAACCTGGTCTTGATAAATATTCTAGAGGATAACGCATGTTAGGTCTAGGTTAGGTCTGGGATTTGCTCTCATCAGGCTCATTCTTTCGCATATTTCTCATACTTGATGGCTATATCCTGGGCTTTTTCTGGATTGCATCACGTAGTAATGAAGTACAACACTGAAACAGTCAATTAAACCTGGTTTCCATCAATATCTTAGAGGACAACGCAAGTTAGGTCTGACATAGGTCTGGGATTCGCCCTCATCAGGCTCATACTTTCGCGTTTTTCACATATTTGTTGAACAGATCCTGGGTTTTTTCTGGTTTGTATCACGTAGTAATGAAGTACAATACTGAAACAGTCAATTAAACCTGGTTTGGATCAATATTTTAGAGGATAACGCATGTTAGGTCTAGGTTAGCCCTGCGATTTTCACTCATCAGACTCATACTTTCGCCTTCTTCTCATACTTGCTGAACTGATCCTGGGTTTTTTCTGGTTTGGATCACGTAGTAATGTGGTACCACACTGAAACAGTCGATTAAACATGGTTTCGATCAATATCTTAGAGGATAACGCAAGTTAAGTCTGGGATTGGTCTGGGATTTGACCTCATCAGACTCATACTTTCGCACACTTCACATACTCGTTGAACAGATCCTGGGTTATTTTCTGGTTTGGATCACATGGTAATGTGGTACCACACTGAAACAGTCGATTAAACCAGGTTCCGATCAATATTTTTGAAGATAACGCATGTTAGGTCTAGGTTAGGCCTGGGATTTTCACTCATCAGACTCATACTTTCGCATTCTTCACATACTTGTTGAACGGATCCTGGGTTTTTCTGGTTTGGATCACGAAGTAATGAGGGTCCACACTGAAACAGTCAATTAAACCTGGTTTCGATCAATATTTTAGAGAAGAATTCTTGTTAGGTCTAGGTTAGGTCTGGGATTTGCTCTCATCAGGCTCGTTCTTTCGCATATTTCTCATACTTGATGGCTAGATCCTGGGCCTTTTCTGGATTGCATCACGTAGTAATGAAGTACAACACTGAAACAGTCAATTAAACCTGGTTTCCATCAATATCTTAGAGGACAACGCAAGTTAGGTCTGGGATTGGTCTGGGATTTGCCCTCATCAGGCTCATACTTTCGCGTTTTTCACATACTTGTTGAACAGATCCTGGGTTTTTTCTGGTTTGGATCACGTAGTAGTGTGGTACCACACTGAAACAGTCCATTAAACCTGGTTTGGATCAATATTTTAGAGGATAACGCATGTTAGGTCTAGGTTAGGTCTGGAATTTTCGCTCATGAGACTCATACTTTCGCATTCTTCACATACTTGTTGAACGGATCCTGGGTTTTTTCTGGTTTGGATCACGTAGTAATGTGGTACCACACTGAAACATTCAATTAAACCTGGTCTTGATAAATATTTTAGAGGATAACGCATGTTAGGTCTGGGTTACGTCTAGGATTTGCCCTCATCAGGCTCATACTTTCGCATATTTCTCATACTTCATGGCTAGATCCTGGGCTGTTTCTGCATTGTATCACGTAGTAATGTGGTACCACGCTGAAACTGTCAATTAAACCTGGTTTCGATCAATATTTTAGAGGATAACGCAAGTTAGGTCTGGGATAGGTCTAGGATTTGCCCTCATCAGGCTCTTACTATCGCATATTTCTCATACTTCATGGCTAGATCCTGGGCTATTTCTGGATTGGATCACGTAGTAAAGTGGTACCACACTGAAACATTCAATGAAACCTGTTCTGGATAAATATTTTAGAGGATAACGCATCTTAGGTCTGGGTTAGGTCTAAGATTTGCCCTCATCAGGCTCATACTTTCGCACACTTCACATACTCGTTGAACAGATCCTGGGTTATTTTCCGGTTTGGATCACGTAGTAATGTGGTACCACACTGAAACAGTCGATTAAACCAGGTTTCGATCAATATGTTTGAGGATAACGCATGTTAGGTCTAGGGTAGGCCTAGGATTTTCACTCATCAGCCTCATACTTTCGCATTCTTCACATACTTGTTGAACGGATCCTGGGTTTTTTCTGGTTTGGATCACGTAGTAGTGTGGTACCACACTGAAACAGTCCATTAAACCTGGTTTGGATCAATATTTTAGAGGATAACGCATGTGAGGTCTAGGTTAGGTCTGGGATTTTCACTCTTCAGACTCATACTTTCGAATTCTTCACATACTTGTTGAACGGATCCTGGGTTTTTTCTGGTTTGGATCACATAGTAATGTGGTACCACACTGAAACAGTCAATTAAACCTGGTTTTGAGCAATATTTTAGAGGATAACGCATAGTTAGCTCTGGGATAGGTCTGGGATTTGCCCTCATCGGGCTCATACTTTCGCGTCTTTTACATACTTGTTGAACAGATCCTGGGTTTTCTCTGGTTTGGATCACGTAGTAGTGTGGTACCACACTGAAACAGTCAATTAAACCAGGTTTCGATCAATATTTTTGAGGATAACGCATGTTAGGTCTAGGTTAGGCCTGGGATTTTCACTCATCAGCCTCATACTTTCGCATTCTTCACATACTTGTTGAACGGATCCTGGGTTTTTTCTGGTTTGGATCACGTAGTAATGTGGTACCACACTGAAACAGTCGATTAAACCTGGTTTTGATCAATATTTTAGAGGATAACGCATAGTCAGGTTTGGGATAGGTCTGGGATTTGCCCTCATCAGACTCATACTTTCGCACACTTCACATACTCGTTGAACAGATCCTGGGTTATTTTCTGGTTTGTATCACATAGTAATGTGGTACCACACTGAAACAGTCGATTAAACATGGTTTCGATCAATATTTTAGAGAATAATTCATGTTAGGTCTAGGTTAGGTCAGGGATTTGCTCTCATCAAGCTCGTTCTTTCGCATATTTCTCATACTTGATGGCTAGATCCTGGGCTTTTTCTGGATTGCATCACGTAGTAATGAAGTACAACACTGAAACAGTCAATTAAACCTGGTTTCCATCAATATCTTAGAGGACAACGTAAGTTAGGTCTGGGATAGGTCTGGGATTTGCCCTCATCTGGCTCATACATTCGTGTTTTTCACATACTTGTTGAATGATCCTGGGTTTTCTCTGGTTTGGATCACGTAGTAGTGTGGTACCACACTGAAACAGTCCATTAAACCTGGTTTGGATCAATATTTTAGAGGATAACGCATGTTAGGTCTAGGTTAGGTCTGGAATTTTCACTCTTCAGACACATACTTTCGCATTCTTCACATACTTGTTGAACGGATCCTGGGTTTTTTCTGGTTTGGATCGCGTAGTAATGTGGTACCACACTGAAACAGTCGATTAAACCTGGTTTTGATCAATATTTTAGAGGATAACGCATAGTTAGGTTTGGGATAGGTCTGGGATTTGACCTCATCAGACTCATACTTTCGCACACTTCACATACTCGTTGAACAGATCCTGGGATATTTTCTTGTTTGGATCACATAGTAATGTGGTACCACACTGAAACAGTCGATTAAACCTGGTTTCGATCAATATTTTAGAGAATAATTCATGTTAGGTCTAGGTTAGGTCTGGGATTTGCTCTCATCAGGCTCATTCTTTCGCATATTTCTCATACTTGATGGCTAGATCCTGGGCTGTTCCTGGATTGTATGACGTAGTAATGCGGTACCACGCTGAAACAGCGAATTAAACCTGGTTTCGATCAATATTTTAGAGGATAACGCAAGTTAGGTCTAGGCTCAACCACTGCCGCGCGGCACAGGACTTGATGTCCCAAGTCCTCGCGGAGTGGGGGGTTGGCCTGGCGGTCGCCGCCGAGCCGTACCGCGTCCCTGATCACCCTCATTGGGTGGGCGACGCGGACGGCTTGGTGGCGACGGTATGGGGAGGGGGCGACGGGTCCCCACCGTTCTCCTTGTTGGAGCGCGGTCGGGGATTCGTCGCCGTGGACTGGGGGGGAGTCGCTGTGGTGGGGTGCTACATTTCGCCCCGTAGCGGTCACGCTGCGTTCGAGCTGTACTTGGCCGAGGTCGCAGCATGCGTGCAGCGCTACGCGGCCCGGCCGGTGCTGGTCCTGGGGGATTTTAATGCCAAGTCGGTGGCTTGGGGATCCCCCAGGACCTCCGTTCGCGGCGGGATCCTGGGCGATTGGGCGGCGGGGCTCGACCTCCGGGTATTGAACCGGGGGTCGGAGCACACATGCGTGCGGCGATATGGGGGGTCCATCGTGGATGTTGGATTCGCGACCCCCAGCGCCGTGCGCATGGTGTCGGGTTGGCACGTGGTCGCGGGGGCAGAGACACTCTCCGATCACCGGTACATCCGGATGGAGGTCTCTGCCGCCGCGAGTTCATCCCGACACGGCCGCCTGCGTGGCACCCCACCACGCCGCTGGGCGCTTCGGCGCCTGGACAAGGACGCCCTGATGGCAGCTGCCCTCGCTGCAACTTGGCCGCAGGGAGCGGCCGAGTTGCTGAGCATAGAGGAGGAGGTCGCCCGGCTCGGAGCATTGGTCGCGGGTATTTGCGACGCGGCGATGCCTCGGGTCGGGCGGGCTTCTCCTCGCCGGGCGGTGTACTGGTGGTCGGACGCGATCGCGGAGTTGCGAGTCGCGACTGTCCGCGCCCGACGCCAGTACACCCGCGCGCGCCGTCGTCAACGTACAGGCGACGGCGTGGCGCGAGCGAGGGCAGCGGATGACCTGTATGGAGCATACCGCGTGGCGCGGGTTGCTCTGCAGGTCGCCATCAAACGGGCCAAGACCCAGGCATGGAAGGAGCTCCTCCAGACCCTTGATGACGATCCATGGGGGCGCCCATATAAGGTGGTGCTGAATAAGCTCCGCCCGTGGGCGCCCCCCGTCACCGAGGGTCTTGACCCCCGGCTGCTGGAGGACGTGGTCAATACACTCTTCCCAATTGGGGAGAGGGGACCGCGTCCTCCGGCGGCGGCGGCTGTCCCAGTGGAGTGGACGGCCGAGCTGGGGGTCACGCAGGAGGAGCTGGCAGCGGCTATCAGACGGCTCGGGGTTCGTAACACGGCCCCGGGTCCGGATGGTGTGCCCGGCCGGGTTTGGGTCTTGACCCAGGGCGTCCTTGGGGCCGACCTCAGGCGGTTGTTCGACCGCTGCCTGAGGGACGGGCGATTCCCCCCCAGTTGGAAGGTGGCGAGGATGGTCCTCCTCCGGAAGGAGGGTCGGCCCGCGGAGTCTCCCTCCGCATACCGGCCCATTTGTCTCCTCGACGAGGTGGGCAAGCTCTTCGAGCGTGTGATTGCTGCCCGCCTCGTCGAGCACCTGTCGCGGGGTGATCCCGGTCTGGCCGACTGCCAGTTCGGTTTCCGGGGGGGCCGATCGACTATCGACGCGATAGGTCGTGTGAGGGCCCTCTCGGAGGCGGCCGTCTCCCGGGGGGGGGTGGCATTGGCAATATCCTTGGATATTGCCAATGCCTTTAACACCCTCCCCTGGGAAGAGATAAGGAGGGGGCTCGAATATCATCGAGTCCCCCCTTGTCTCAGGGCGGTCGTCGGGGATTATCTCCGCGGCAGGTGGATCGAGTATCCGGGCCGGGATGGTGATATGCGGAGGGAGGTGTACTGCGGTGTTCCGCAGGGGTCGGTCCTCGGGCCACTCCTGTGGAACATCGCGTACGACTCGGTGTTGCGGGCCGGCCTCCCCGACGGCGTCAGCACGGTGTGTTATGCGGATGACACACTGGTGCTGGCCGTCGGGGCGCACTGGGGGAGGGCCATGCGTCGCGCGGAGGAGGGGTCGCAACGCGTCGTCGACCGGATCAGGGGGATGGGGATGACGGTGGCGGTCCATAAGACCGAGGTGATTGCGTTTCATTCACCTCGGCAGGATCCGCCACCCCCTCTGATTCGGGTGGGTGGGGCTGACATCGAGGTGAAGCCCCAGATCAGGTATCTGGGGCTGATCCTCGATAGCCACTGGCGTTTCGAGAAGCATTTCCGCTGCCTGGTCCCCCGGTTGGAAAGGATGGTTGCGGCTCTGGGCCGGATCCTGCCCAACTTGGGGGGCCCGGCGGGCCGAGTTCGTCGCCTCTATGTGGCAATGGTCCAGTCGGTGGCCCTATACGGGGCCCCCGTCTGGGCGGACGACCTGGCTGCCTCCCGGCGCAGCATGACTATGCTGCGTCGGGTGCAGAGGCGCATGGCGCTCAGGGTCGTCCGCGGGTATCGGACCATGTCACATGAGGCGGCGACGGTTCTAGCGGGGATGCCGCCCATGGACCTGCTCGCGCGGTCGCACGCGGTGATGTACCGGCACCGCATCAACCGTCGCGCGGGGGTGGGGGCGGTCCCGGGCGGGCAGGAACCTGCTTGGGGCGATTTGAAGCGCCAGGCCCGGCAGTCCGTGTTGCTCGCGTGGCAGGAGCGGCTGGCTCTGCCAACCGCGGGGCACCGGACTGTCGGGGCTGTTCGGCCACTCCTGAAGGAGTGGCTGGACAGAGGCCATGGCAGCCTCACCTACCGGCTGGCACAGGTATTTTCCGGGCATGGCAGCTTCGGAAGATACCTGTGCCGGATAGGGAAGGAGCCGACGGCGCGTTGCTGCCACTGCGACGCTGAGCAGGACACGGCGGATCATACCCTGGAGGTATGCCCCGCGTGGGAGGGGGAGCGCCGTGTCCTGGTCGGCGTCGTCGGGCGGGATGTCTCGCTGCCGGGCGTGGTGCGCGCCATGCTCGGCAGCGAGGAGAAGTGGAGGGCCGTGGCCTCCTTCTGCGAGAACGTAATGTTGCAGAAGGAGGCCGCGGGGAGGGAGCGTGAGCTTCAGCGGCGCGCTGAAGCTCGCGCTCGTGCGGTGGCCCGAGGTCGTCGCCCGGTCGCGAGGCGTCGCGGGCGGCCGCCTCGGCGTGGCGGATGACCTAGGCTGGGAGGGGGGTCCTGAGGGGACCCTCCTCCCGCCAGGCGGCGCCGGGTCGGACCGGTTGGGGGTAGGAGTGCCTCCCCCTACCGGTCCGACGCAAGGGGAGGCACCCTCGGCGGTCTGGTGCGGCCATGAACGCCCGGCCGCCGAGGGGAGGAAACGGGGTCGCGGGCGGTTGCGAGTTGGGGCTCGCAGCCGCCACTAAACGCGGCCCCGGGACGGATAGCGGCGGGATGGAGTGGCCCCGTCCCGCCGCTATGAGGCAGTGTGTCTACTGGGGGGACCGATTGTCCCCCCGGGGGATGGGCGCGAAAGCGCGGGCACGGGGAGGATACCGGAAGAATGCTTCGAGCGATTCCCGGTATCCTCCCAAAGCGTGCCGAAGGGTCACCGTGGGGTTTTTAGTGGGTAGGTCCCGCGCCTGTCGTTGTACGGGCGCGGGGAATCCCACACACCCCTCCCACCTCTCCCCAAGGAGGTGGGAGGGAGTCTTTCGAAGATTTTCCCCACGACAAAAAAAAAAAAAAAAAAAAAAAAAAGTTAGGTCTAGGTTAGGCCTGGGATTTGCCCTCATCAGGGTCATACTTTCGCAGTTTTAACATACATGTTGACCTGCTCGAGGGTTTTTTCTGCTTTGGATCACGTAGTAAAGTGGTACCACACTGAAACATTCAACTAAACCTGGTCTTGATAAATATTTTAGAGGATAACACATGTTAGGTATGGGTTAGGTCTAGGATTTGCCCTCATCAGGTTCATACTTTCGCATATTTCTCATACTTCATGGCTAGATCCTGGGCTGTTTCTGGATTGTATCACGTAGTAATGTGGTACCACGCTGAAACTGTCAATCAAACCTGGTTTGGATCAATATATTAGAGGATAACGCATGTTAGGTCTAGGTTAGCCCTGGGATTTTCACTCATCAGACTCATACTTTCGCATTCTTGCCATACTTGTTGAACTGATCCTGGGTTTTTTCTGGTTTGGATCACGCAGTAATGTGGTACCACACTGTAACAGTCGATTAAACCTGGTTTCGATCAATATTTAAGAGGATAACGCAAGTTAACTCTGGGATTGGTCTGGGATTTGACCTCATCAGACTCATATTTTCGCAAACTTCACATACTCGTTGAACAGATCCTGGGTTACTTTCTGGTTTGAATCACATAGTAATGTGGTACCACACTGCAACAGTCGATTAAACCAGGTTTCTATCAATATTTTTGAGGATAACGCATGTTAGGTCTAGGTTAGGCCTGGGATTTTCACTCATCAGACTCATACTTTCGCATTCTTCACATACTTGTAGAACGGATCCTGGGTTTTTTCTGGTTTGGATCACGTAGTAATGTGGGACCACACTGAAACAGTCAATTAAACCTGGTCTTGAAAAATATTTTAGAGGATAACGCATGTTAGGTCTGGATCAGGTCTAGAATTTGCCCTCATCAGGCTCATACTTTCGCATATTTCTCATACTTCATGGCTAGATCCTGGGCAATTTCTGGATTGGATCACTTAGTAAAGTGGTACCACACTGAAACATTCAATGAAACCTGGTCTGGATAAAAATCTTAGAGGATAACGCATGTTAGGTCAAGGTTAGGTCTAAGATTTGCCCTTATCAGGCTCACAGTTTCGCGTTTTTCACATACTTGTCGAACTGATGCTGGGTTTTTTGTGGTTTGGATCACGTAGTAATGTGGTACCACACTGAAACATTCAATTTAACCTGGTCTTGATAAATATTTTAGAGGATAACGCATGTTAGGTCTGGGATAGGTCTGGGATTAGCCCTCATCAGACTCATACTTTCGCACACTTCACATACTCGTTGACGATATCCTGGGTTTTTTTCTAGTTTGGATCACGCAGTAATGTGGTACCACACTGAAACAGTCGATTAAACCTGGTTTCGATCAATATTTTTGAGGATAACGCATGTTAGGTCTGGGATAGGTCTGGGATTAGCCCTCATCAGACTCATACTTTCGCTTTCTTCACATACTTGTTGAACGGATCCTGGGCTTTTTCTGGATTGCATCACGTAGTAATGTAGTTCCACACTGAAACAGTCAATGAAAACTGGTTTCCATCAATATTTTAGAGGACAACGCAAGTTAGGTCTATGTAAGGCCTGAGATTTTCACTGATCAGACTCATACATTCGCATTCTTCACATACTTGTTGAACGGATCCTGGGTTTTTTCTGGTTTGGATGACGTAGTAATGTGGTACCACACTGAAACATTCAATTAAACATGGTCTTGATAAATATTTTAGAGGCAAACGCATGTTAGGTCTGGGTTACGTCTAGGATTTGCCCTCATCAGGCTCATACTTTCGCATATTTCTCATACTTCATGGCTAGATCCTGGGCTGTTTCTGCATTGTATCACGTAGTAATGTGGTACCACGCTGAAACAGTCAATTAAACCTGGTTTCGATCAATATTTTAGAGGATAAAGCATCTTAGGGTTAGGTCTAAGATTTGCCCTCATCAGGCTCACAGTTTCGCGTTTTTCACATACTTGTTGAACGGATCCTGGGTTTTTTCTGGTTTGGGTCACGTAGTAATGTGGGACCACACTGAAACAGTCAATTAAACCTGGTTTCGACCAATATTTTAGAGAATAATTCATGTTAGGTCTAGGTTAGGTATGGGATTTGCTCTCATCAGGCTCATACTTTCGTACACTTCACATACTTGTTGAACGGATCCTGCGTTATTTTCTGGTTTGGATCACATAGTAATGTGGTACCACACTGAAACATTCAATTAAACCTGGTCTTGATAAATATTTTAGAGAATAACGCATGTTAGGTCTGGGTTAGGTCTAGGATTTGCCCTCATCAGGCTGAAACTTTCGCATATTTCTCATACTTCATGGCTAGATCCTGGGCTATTTCTGGATTGGATCACGTAGTAAAGTGGTACCACACTGAAACATTCAATGAAACCTGGTCTGGATAAAAATTTTAGAGGATAACGCATGTTAGGTCAAGGTTAGGTCTAATATTTGCCCTCATCAGGCTCACAGTTTCGCGTTTTTCACATACTTGTCGAACAGATCCTGGGTTTTTTCTGGTTTGGATCACGTAGTAATGTGGGTCCACACTGAAACATTCAATTAAACCTGGTCTTGATAAATATTTTAGAGGATAACGCATGTTAGGTCTGGGATAGGTCTGGGATTTGCCCTCATCAGACTAATACTATCGCACACTTCACATACTCGTTGACGATATCCTGGGTTTTTTTCTAGTTTGGATCACGCAGTAATGTGGTACCACACTGAAACAGTCGATTAAACCTGGTTTCGATCAATATTTTTGAGGATAACGCATGTTAGGTCTGGGATAGGTCTGGGATTAGCCCTCATCAGACTCATACTTTCGCTTTCTTCACATACTTGTTGAACGGATCCTGGGCTTTTTCTGGATTGCATCACGTAGTAATGTAGTTCCACACTGAAACAGTCAATGAAAACTGGTTTCCATCAATATTTTAGAGGACAACGCAAGTTAGGTCTATGTAAGGCCTGAGATTTTCACTGATCAGACTCATACATTCGCATTCTTCACATACTTGTTGAACGGATCCTGGGTTTTTTCTGGTTTGGATGACGTAGTAATGTGGTACCACACTGAAACATTCAATTAAACATGGTCTTGATAAATATTTTAGAGGCAAACGCATGTTAGGTCTGGGTTACGTCTAGGATTTGCCCTCATCAGGCTCATACTTTCGCATATTTCTCATACTTCATGGCTAGATCCTGGGCTGTTTCTGCATTGTATCACGTAGTAATGTGGTACCACGCTGAAACAGTCAATTAAACCTGGTTTCGATCAATATTTTAGAGGATAAAGCATCTTAGGGTTAGGTCTAAGATTTGCCCTCATCAGGCTCACAGTTTCGCGTTTTTCACATACTTGTTGAACGGATCCTGGGTTTTTTCTGGTTTGGGTCACGTAGTAATGTGGGACCACACTGAAACAGTCAATTAAACCTGGTTTCGACCAATATTTTAGAGAATAATTCATGTTAGGTCTAGGTTAGGTATGGGATTTGCTCTCATCAGGCTCATACTTTCGTACACTTCACATACTTGTTGAACGGATCCTGCGTTATTTTCTGGTTTGGATCACATAGTAATGTGGTACCACACTGAAACATTCAATTAAACCTGGTCTTGATAAATATTTTAGAGAATAACGCATGTTAGGTCTGGGTTAGGTCTAGGATTTGCCCTCATCAGGCTGAAACTTTCGCATATTTCTCATACTTCATGGCTAGATCCTGGGCTATTTCTGGATTGGATCACGTAGTAAAGTGGTACCACACTGAAACATTCAATGAAACCTGGTCTGGATAAAAATTTTAGAGGATAACGCATGTTAGGTCAAGGTTAGGTCTAATATTTGCCCTCATCAGGCTCACAGTTTCGCGTTTTTCACATACTTGTCGAACAGATCCTGGGTTTTTTCTGGTTTGGATCACGTAGTAATGTGGGTCCACACTGAAACAATCAATTAAACCTGGTCTTGATAAATATTTTAGAGGATAACGCATGTTAGGTCTGGGATAGGTCTGGGATTTGCCCTCATCAGACTAATACTATCGCACACTTCACATACTCGTTGAACAGATCCTGGGTTATTTTCTGGTTTGGATCACATACTAATGTGGTACCACACTGAAACAGTCGATTAAACCAGGTTTCGATCAATATTTTAGAGGATAACGCAAGTTAGGTCTGGGATAGGTCCGGGATTTGCCCTCATCAGGCTCATACTTTCGCGTTTTTCACATACTTGTTGAACAGATCCTGGGTTTTTTCTGGTTTGGGTCACGTAGTAGTGTGATACTACACTGAAACATTCAATTAAACCTGGTCTTGATAAACATTTTAGAGGATAACGCATGTTAGGTCTGGGATAGGTCTGGGATTTGCCCTCATCAGACTCATACTTTCGCACACTTCACATATTCGTTGAACAGATCCTGGGTTATTTTCTGGTTTGGATCACATAGTAATATGGTACCACACTGAAACAGTCGATTAAACCAGGTTTCGATCAATATTTTTGAGGACAACGCATGTTAGGTCTAGGTTAGGCCTGGGATTTTCACTCATCAGACTCATAGTTTCGCATTCCTCACATACTTACTGAACGGATCCTGGGTTTTTTCGGGTTTGGTTCACGTAGTAATGTGGGTCCACACTGAAACAATCAATTAAACCTGGTCTTGATAAATATTTTAGAGGATAACGCATGTTAGGTCTGGGATAGGTCTGGGATTTGCCCTCATCAGACTCATACTTTCGCACACTTCACATACTCGTTGACGAGATCCTGGGTTTTTTTCTAGTTTGGATCACGCAGTAATGTGGTACCACACTGAAACAGTCGATTAAACCTGGTTTCGATCAATATTTTTGAGGATAACGCAAGTTAGGTCTGGGATAGGTCCGGGATTTGCCCTCATCAGGCTCATACTTTCGCGTTTTTCACATACTTGTTGAACAGATCCTGGGTTTTTTCTGGTTTGGGTCACGTAGTAGTGTGATACTACACTGAAACATTCAATTAAACCTGGTCTTGATAAACATTTTAGAGGATAACGCATGTTAGGTCTGGGTTAGGTCTAGGATTTGCCCTCATCAGGCTCATTCTTTCGCATATTTCTCATACTTGATGGCTAGATCCTGGGCTTTTTCTGGATTGCATCACGTAGTAATGAAGTACAACACTGAAACAGTCAATTAAACCTGGTTTCGATCAATATTTTAGAGAATAATTCATGTTAGGTCTAGGTTAGGTCTGGGATTTGCTCTCATCAGGCACATTCTTTCGCATATTTCTCATACTTGATGGCTAGATCCTGGGCTGTTTCTGGATTGTATGACGTAGTAATGTGGTACCACACTGAAACAGTCAATTAAACCTGGTTTCGATCAATATTTTAGAGGATAACGCAAGTTAGGTCTAGGTTAGGCCTGGGATTTGCCCTCATCAGGGTCATACTTTCGCAGTTTTAACATACATGTTGACCTGATCGAGGGTTTTTTCTGCTCTGGAGCACGTAGTAAAGTGGTACCACACTGAAACATTCAATTAAACCTGGTCTTGATAAATATTTTAGAGGATAACGCATGTTAGGTCTAGGTTCGGTCTGGGATTTGCTCTCAACAGGCTCATTCTTTCGCATATTTCTCATACTTGATGGCTATATCCTGGGCTTTTTCTGGATTGCATCACGTAGTAATGAAGTACAACACTGAAACAGTCAATTAAACCTGGTTTCCATCAATATCTTAGAGGACAACGCAAGTTAGGTCTGGCATAGGTCTGGGATTCGCCCTCATCAGGCTCATACTTTCGCGTTTTTCACATATTTGTTGAACAGATCCTGGGTTTTTTCTGGTTTGTATCACGTAGTAATGAAGTACAATACTGAAACAGTCAATTAAACCTGGTTTCCACCAATATCTTTGAGGACAACGCAAGTTAGGTCTGGCATAGGTCTGGGATTCGCCCTCATCAGGCTCATACTTTCGCGTTTTTCACATACTTGTTGAACAGATCCTGGGTTTTTTCTGGCTTGTATCACGTAGTAGTGTGGTACCACACTGAAACAGTCCATTAAACCTGGTTTGGATCAATATTTTAGAGGATAACGCATGTTAGGTCTAGGTTAGCCCTGGGATTTTCACTCATCAGACTCATACTTTCGCATTCTTCTCATACTTGCTGAACTGATCCTGGGTTTTTTCTGGTTTGGATCACGTAGTAAGGTGGTACCACACTGAAACAGTCGATTAAACCTGGTTTCGATCAATATCTTAGAGGATAACGCAAGTTAAGTCTGGGATTGGTCTGGGATTTGACCTCATCAGACTCATACTATCGCACACTTCACATACTCGTTGAACAGATCCTGGGTTATTTTCTGGTTTGGATCACATGGTAATGTGGTACCACACTGAAACAATCGATTAAACCAGGTTCCGATCAATATTTTTGAAGATAACGCATGTTAGGTCTAGGTTAGGCCTGGGATTTTCACTCATCAGACTCATACTTTCGCATTCTTCACATACTTTTTGAACGGATCCTGGGTTTTTTCTGGTTTGGATCACGAAGTAATGAGGGTCCACACTGAAACAGTCAATTAAACCTGGTTTCGATCAATATTTTAGAGAAGAATTCATGTTAGGTCTAGGTTAGGTCTGGGATTTGCTTTCATCAGGCTCGTTCTTTCGCATATTTCTCATACTTGATGGCTAGATCCTGGGCTTTTTCTGGATAGCATCACGTAGTAATGAAGTACAACACTGAAACAGTCAATTAAACCTGGTTTCCATCAATATCTTAGAGGATAACGCAAGTTAGGTCTGGGATAGGTCTGGGATTTGCTCTCATCAGGCTCATTCTTTCGCATATTTCTCATACTTGATGGCTAGATCCTGAGCTTTTTCTGGATTGCATCACGTAGTAATGAAGTACAACACTGAAACAGTCAATTAAACCTGATTTCCATCAATATTTTAGAGGACAACGCAAGTTAGGTCTGGGATAGGTCTGGGATTTGCCCTCATCAGGCTCATACTGTCGCGTTTTTCACATACTTGTTGAACAGATCCTGGGTTTTTTCTGGTTCGGATCCCGTAGTAGTGTGGTACCACACTGAAACAGTCCATTAAACCTGGTTTCGCTCAATATTTTAGAGGATAACGCATGTTAGGTCTAGGTCAGGCCTGGGATTTTCACTCATCAGACTCATACTTTCGCATTCTTCACATACTTGTTGAACGGATCCTGGGTTATTTTCTGGTTTGGATCATATAGTAATGTGGTACCACACTGAAATAGTCGATTAAACCAGGTTTCGATCAATATTTTAGAGGATAACGCAAGTTAGGTCTGGGATAGGTCCGGGATTTGCCCTCATCAGGCTCATACTTTCGCGTTTTTCACATACTTGTTGAACAGATCCTGGGTTTTTTCTGGTTTGGGTCACGTAGTAGTGTGATACTACACTGAAACATTCAATTAAACCTGGTCTTGATAAACATTTTAGAGGATAACGCATGTTAGGTCTGGGTTAGGTCTAGGATTTGCCCTCATCAGGCTCATTCTTTCGCATATTTCTCATACTTGATGGCTAGATCCTGGACTTTTTCTGGATTGCATCACGTAGTAATGAAGTAGAACACTGAAACAGTCAATTAAACCTGGTTTCGATCAATATTTTAGAGAATAATTCATGTTAGGTCTAGGTTAGGTCTGGGATTTGCTCTCATCAGGCACATTCTTTCGCATTCTTCACATACTTGTTGAACGGATCCTGGGTTTTTTCTGGTTCGGATCCCGTAGTAGTGTGGTACCACACTGAAACAGTCCATTAAACCTGGTTTCGCTCAATATTTTAGAGGATAACGCATGTTAGGTCTAGGTCAGGCCTGGGATTTTCACTCATCAGACTCATAGTTTCGCATTCCTCACATACTTACTGAACGGATCCTGGGTTTTTTCGGGTTTGGTTCACGTAGTAATGTGGGTCCACACTGAAACAATCAATTAAACCTGGTCTTGATAAATATCTTAGAGGATAACGCAAGTTAGGTCTGGGATAGGTCTGGGATTTGCTCTCATCAGGCTCATTCTTTCGCATATTTCTCATACTTGATGGCTAGATCCTGAGCTTTTTCTGGATTGCATCACGTAGTAATGAAGTACAACACTGAAACAGTCAATTAAACCTGATTTCCATCAATATCTTAGAGGACAACGCAAGTTAGGTCTGACATAGGTCTGGGATTCGCCCTCATCAGGCTCATACTTTCGCGTTTTTCACATATTTGTTGAACAGATCCTGGGTTTTTTCTGGTTTGTATCACGTAGTAATGAAGTACAATACTGAAACAGTCAATTAAACCTGGTTTGGATCAATATTTTAGAGGATAACGCATGTTAGGTCTAGGTTAGCCCTGCGATTTTCACTCATCAGACTCATACTTTCGCATTCTTCTCATACTTGCTGAACTGATCCTGGGTTTTTTCTGGTTTGGATCACGTAGTAATGTGGTACCACACTGAAACAGTCGATTAAACATGGTTTCGATCAATATCTTAGAGGATAACGCAAGTTAAGTCTGGGATTGGTCTGGGATTTGACCTCATCAGACTCATACTTTCGCACACTTCACATACTCGTTGAACAGATCCTGGGTTATTTTCTGGTTTGGATCACATGGTAATGTGGTACCACACTGAAACAGTCGATTAAACCAGGTTCCGATCAATATTTTTGAAGATAACGCATGTTAGGTCTAGGTTAGGCCTGGGATTTTCACTCATCAGACTCATACTTTCGCATTCTTCACATACTTGTTGAACGGATCCTGGGTTTTTTCTGGTTTGGATCACGAAGTAATGAGGGTCCACACTGAAACAGTCAATTAAACCTGGTTTCGATCAATATTTTAGAGAAGAATTCTTGTTAGGTCTAGGTCAGGTCTGGGATTTGCTCTCATCAGGCTCGTTCTTTCGCATATTTCTCATACTTGATGGCTAGATCCTGGGCCTTTTCTGGATTGCATCACGTAGTAATGAAGTACAACACTGAAACAGTCAATTAAACCTGGTTTCCATCAATATCTTAGAGGACAACGCAAGTTAGATCTGGGATTGGTCTGGGATTTGCCCTCATCAGGCTCATACTTTCGCGTTTTTCACATACTTGTTGAACAGATCCTGGGTTTTTTCTGGTTTGGATCACGTAGTAGTGTGGTACCACACTGAAACAGTCCATTAAACCTGGTTTGGATCTATATTTTAGAGGATAACGCATGTTAGGTCTAGGTTAGGTCTGGAATTTTCGCTCATGAGACTCATACTTTCGCATTCTTCACATACTTGTTGAACGGATCCTGGGTTTTTTCTGGTTTGGATCACGTAGTAATGTGGTACCACACTGAAACATTCAATTAAACCTGGTCTTGATAAATATTTTAGAGGATAACGCATGTTAGGTCTGGGTTACGTCTAGGATTTGCCCTCATCAGGCTCATACTTTCGCATATTTCTCATACTTCATGGCTAGATCCTGGGCTGTTTCTGCATTGTATCACGTAGTAATGTGGTACCACGCTGAAACTGTCAATTAAACCTGGTTTCGATCAATATTTTAGAGGATAACGCAAGTTAGGTCTGGGATAGGTCTAGGATTTGCCCTCATCAGGCTCTTACTATCGCATATTTCTCATACTTCATGGCTAGATCCTGGGCTATTTCTGGATTGGATCACGTAGTAAAGTGGTACCACACTGAAACATTCAATGAAACCTGTTCTGGATAAATATTTTAGAGGATAACGCATCTTAGGTCTGGGTTAGGTCTAAGATTTGCCCTCATCAGGCTCATACTTTCGCACACTTCACATACTCGTTGAACAGATCCTGGGTTATTTTCTGGTTTGGATCAGATAGTAATGTGGTACCACACTGAAACAGTCGATTAAACCAGGTTTCGATCAATATGTTTGAGGATAACGCATGTTAGGTCTAGGGTAGGCCTAGGATTTTCACTCATCAGCCTCATACTTTCGCATTCTTCACATACTTGTTGAACGGTACCTGGGTTTTTTCTGGTTTGGATCACGTAGTAGTGTGGTACCACACTGAAACAGTCCATTAAACCTGGTTTGTATCAATATTTTAGAGGATAACGCATGTGAGGTCTAGGTTAGGTCTGGGATTTTCACTCTTCAGACTCATACTTTCGAATTCTTCACATACTTGTTGAACGGATCCTGGGTTTTTTCTGGTTTGGATCACATAGTAATGTGGTACCACACTGAAACAGTCAATTAAACCTGGTTTTGAGCAATATTTTAGGGGATAACGCATAGTTAGCTCTGGGATAGGTCTGGGATTTGCCCTCATCGGGCTCATACTTTCGCGTTTTTTACATACTTGTTGAATGATCCTGGGTTTTCTCTGGTTTGGATCACGTAGTAGTGTGGTACCACACTGAAACAGTCCATTAAACCTGGTTTGGATCAATATTTTAGAGGATAACGCATGTTAGGTCTAGGTTAGGTCTGGAATTTTCACTCTTCAGACACATACTTTCGCATTCTTCACATACTTGTTGAACGGATCCTGGGTTTTTTCTGGTTTGGATCGCGTAGTAATGTGGTACCACACTGAAACAGTCGATTAAACCTGGTTTTGATCAATATTTTAGAGGATAACGCATAGTTAGGTTTGGGATAGGTCTGGGATTTGACCTCATCAGACTCATACTTTCGCTTTCTTCACATACTTGTTGAACGGATCCTGGGCTTTTTCTGGATTGCATCACGTAGTAATGTAGTTCCACACTGAAACAGTCAATGAAAACTGGTTTCCATCAATATTTTAGAGGACAACGCAAGTTAGGTCTATGTAAGGCCTGAGATTTTCACTGATCAGACTCATACATTCGCATTCTTCACATACTTGTTGAACGGATCCTGGGTTTTTTCTGGTTTGGATCACGTAGTAATGTGGTACCACACTGAAACATTCAATTAAACATGGTCTTGATAAATATTTTAGAGGCAAACGCATGTTAGGTCTGGGTTACGTCTAGGATTTGCCCTCATCAGGCTCATACTTTCGCATATTTCTCATACTTCATGGCTAGATCCTGGGCTGTTTCTGCATTGTATCACGTAGTAATGTGGTACCACGCTGAAACAGTCAATTAAACCTGGTTTCGATCAATATTTTAGAGGATAACGCAAGTTAGGTCTGGGATATTTCTAGGATTTGCCCTCATCAGGCTCTTACTATCGCATATTTCTCATACTTCATGGCTAGATCCTGGGCTATTTCTGGATTGGATCACGTAGTAAAGTGGTACCACACTGAAACATTCAATGAAACCTGTTCTGGATAAATATTTTAGAGGATAAAGCATCTTAGGGTTAGGTCTAAGATTTGCCCTCATCAGGCTCACAGTTTCGCGTTTTTCACATACTTGTTGAACGGATCCTGGGTTTTTTCTGGTTTAGGTCACGTAGTAATGTGGGACCACACTGAAACAGTCAATTAAACCTGGTTTCGACCAATATTTTAGAGAATAATTCATGTTAGGTCTAGGTTAGGTATGGGATTTGCTCTCATCAGGCTCATACTTTCGTACACTTCACATACTTGTTGAACGGATCCTGCGTTATTTTCTGGTTTGGATCACATAGTAATGTGGTACCACACTGAAACATTCAATTAAACCTGGTCTTGATAAATATTTTAGAGAATAACGCATGTTAGGTCTGGGTTAGGTCTAGGATTTGCCCTCATCAGGCTGAAACTTTCGCATATTTCTCATACTTCATGGCTAGATCCTGGGCTGTTTCTGGATTGGATCACGTAGTAAAGTGGTACCACACTGAAACATTCAATGAAACCTGGTCTTGATAAAAATTTTAGAGGATAACGCATGTTAGGTCAAGGTTAGGTCTAAGATTTGCCCTCATCACGCTCACAGTTTCGCGTTTTTCACATACTTGTCGAACAGATCCTGGGTTTTTTCTGGTTTGGATCACGTAGTAATGTGGGTCCACACTGAAACAATCAATTAAACCTGGTCTTGATAAATATTTTAGAGGATAACGCATGTTAGGTCTGGGATAGGTCTGGGATTTGCCCTCATCAGACTCATACTTTCGCACACTTTTATACTCGTTGAACAGATCCTGCGTTATTTTCTGGTTTGGATCACATAGTAATGTGGTACCACACTGAAACATTCAATTAAACCTGGTCTTCATAAATATTTTAGAGGATAACGCATGTTGGGTCTGGGTTAGGTCTAGGATTTGCCCTCATCAGGCTCATACTTTCGCATATTTCTCATACCTCATGGCTAGATCCTGGGCTATTTCTGGATTGGATCACGTAGTAAAGTGGTACCACACTGAAACATTCAATGAAACCTGGTCTGGATAAAAATTTTAGAGGATAACGCATGTTAGGTCTGGGTTAGGTCTAGGATTTGCCCTCATCAGGCTGAAACTTTCGCATATTTCTCATACTTCATGGCTAGATCCTGGGCTATTTCTGGATTGGATCACGTAGTAAAGTGGTACCACACTGAAACATTCAATGAAACCTGGTCTTGATAAAAATTTTAGAGGACAACGCATCTTAGGTCTGGGTTAGGTCTAAGATTTGCCCTCATCAGGCTCACAGTTTCGCGTTTTTCACATACTTGTTGAACAGATCCTGGGTTTTTTGTGGTTTGGATCACGTAGTAATGTGGTACCACACTGAAACATTCAATTAAACCTGGTCTTGATAAATATTTTAGAGGATAACGCATGTTAGGTCTGGGATAGGTCTGGGATTTGCCCTCATCAGACTCATACCTACGCACACTTCACATACTCGTTGAACAAATCCTGGGTTATTTTCTTGTTTGGATCACATAGTAATGTGGTACCAAACTGAAACAGTCGATTATACCAGGTTTCGATCAATATTTTTGAGGATAACGCATGTTAGGTCTAGGTTAGGCCTGGGATTTTCACTCACCAGACTCATACTTTCGCATTCCTCACATACTTGTTGAACGGATCCTGGGTTTTTTCTGGTTTGTATCACGTAGTAATGTGGTACCACACTGAAACAGTCCATTAAACCTGGTTTGGATCAATATTTTAGAGGATAACGCATGTTAGGTCTAGGTTAGCCCTGGGATTTTCACCCATCAGACTCATACTTTCGCATTCTTCTTATACTTGTTGAACGGATCCTGGGTTTTTTCTGGTTTGTATCACGTAGTAATGTGGTACCACACTGAAACAGTCCATTAAACCTGGTTTGGATCAATATTTTAGAGGATAACGCATGTTAGGTCTAGGTTAGGTCTGGGATTTTCGCTCATGAGACTCATACTTTCGCATTCTTCACATACTTGTTGAACGGATCCTGGGTTTTTTCTGGTTTGGTTCATGTAGTAATGTGGTACCACACTGAAACATTCATTTAAGCCTGGTCTTGATAAATATTTTAGAGGATAACGCATGTTAGGTTTGGCATAGGTCTAGGATTTGCCCCCAGCAGGCTCATACTTTCGCATATTTCTCATACTTCATGGCTAGATCCTGGGCTGTTTTTGGTTTGTATCACGTAGTAATGTGGTACCACGCTGAAACAGTCAATTAAACCTGGTTTCGATCAATATTTTAGAGGATAACGCAAGTTAGGTCTGGCATAGGTCTGGGATTCGCCCTCATCAGGCTCATACTGTCGCGTTTTTCACATACTTGTTGAACAGATCCTGGGTTTTTTCTGGTTTGGATCCCGTAGTAGTGTGGTACCACACTGAAACAGTCCATTAAACCTGGTTTCGCTCAATATTTTAGAGGATAACGCATGTTAGGTCTAGGTCAGGCCTGATTTTGTCACTCATCAGACTCATACTTTCGCATTCTTCACATACTCGTTGAACAGATCCTGGGTTATTTTCTGGTTTGGATCACATAGTAATGTGGTACCACTCTGAAACAGTCGAATAAACCAGGTTTCGATCAATATTTTTGAGGATAACGCATGTTAGGTCTAGGTTAGGCCTGGGATTTTCACTCATCAGACTCATACTTTCGCATTCTTCACATACCTGTTGAACGGATCCTGGGTTTTTTCTGGTTTGGATCACGTAGTAATGTGGGTCCACACTGAAACAATCAACTAAACCTGGTCTTGATAAATATTTCAGAGGATAACGCATGTTAGGTCTGGGATAGGTCTGGGATTTGCCCTCATCAGACTCATACTTTCGCACACTTCACATACTCGTTGAACAGATCCTCGGTTTTTACTGGTTTGGATCACATAGTAATGTGGTACCACACTGAAACAGTCGATTAAACCAGGTTTCGATCAATATTTTTGAGGATAACGCATGTTAGGTCTAGGTTAGGCCTGGGATTTTCACTCACCAGACTCATTCTTTCGCATTCCTCACATACTTGTTGAACGGATCCTGGGTTTTTTCTGGTTTGTATCACGTAGTAATGTGGTACCACACTGAAACAGTCCATTAAACCTGGTTTGGATCAATATTTAAGAGGATAACGCATGTTAGGTCTAGGTTAGCCCTGGGATTTTCACCCATCAGACTCATACTTTCGCATTCTTCTTATACTTGTTGAACGGATCCTGGGTTTTTTCTGGTTTGTATCACGTAGTAATGTGGTACCACACTGAAACAGTCCATTAAACCTGGGTTCGATCAATATTTTAGAGGATAACGCATGTTAGGTCTGTTATAGGTCTGGGATTTGCCCTCATCAGACTCATACTTTCGCACACTTCACATACTCGTTGAACAGATCCTCGGTTTTTACTGGTTTGGATCACATAGTAATGTGGTACCACACTGAAACAGTCGACTAAACCAGGTTTCGATCAATATTTTTGAGGATAACGCATGTCAGGTCTAGGTTAGGCCTGGGATTTTCACTCATCAGACTCATACTTTCGCATTCCTCACATACTTGTTGAACTGATCCTGGGTTTTTTCTGGTTTGGATCACGTAGTAATGTGGTTCCACACTGAAACAGTCGGTTAAACCTGGTTTCGATCAATATTTTAGAGGATAACGCAAGTTAGGTCTGGGATAGGTCTGGGATATGCCCTCATCAGACTCATACCTACGCACACTTCACATACTCGTTGAACAGATCCTGGGTTATTTTCTGGTTTGGATCACATAGTAGTGTGGTACCACACTGAAACAGTCGATTAAACCAGGTTTCGATCAATATTTTTGAGGATAACGCATGTTAGGTCTAGGTTAGGCCTGGGATTTTCACTCATCAGACTCATACTTTCGCATTCTTCACATACTTGTTGAACGGACCCTGGGTTTTTTCTGGTTTGGATCACGTAGTAATGTGGGTCCACACTGAAACAATCAATTAAACCTGGTCTTGATAAATATTTTAGAGGATAACGCATGTTAGGTCTGGGATAGGTCTGGGATTTGCCCTCATCAGACTCATACCTACGCACACTTCACATACTCGTTGAACAGATCCTGGGTTATTTTCTGGTTTGGATCACATAGTAATGTGGTACCAAACTGAAACAGTCGATTAAACCAGGTTTCGATCAATATTTTTGAGGATAGCGCATGTTAGGTCTAGGTTAGGCCTGGGATTTTCACTCATCAGACTCATACATTCGCATTCCTCACTTACTTGTTGATCGGATCCTGGGTTTTTTCTGGTTTGTATCACGTAGTAATGTGGTACCACACAGAAACAGTCCATTAAACCTGGTTTGGATCAATATTTTAGAGGATAACGCATGTTAGGTCTAGGTTAGCCCTGGGATTTTCACTCATCAGACTCATACTTTCGCATTCTTCTTATACTTGTTGAACTGACCCTGGGTTTTTTCTGGTTTGGATCACAAAGTAATGTGGTACCGCACTGAAACAGTCGATTAAACCTGGTTTCGATCAATATTTTAGAGGATAACGCAAGTTAAGTCTGGGATTGGTCTGGGATTTGACCTCATCAGACTCATACTTTCGCACACTTCACATACTCGTTGAACAGATCCTGGGTTATTTTCTGGTTTGGATCACATAGTAATGTGGTACCACACTGAAACAGTCGATTAAACCAGGTTTCGATCAATATTTTTGAGGATAACGCATGTTAGGTCTAGGTTAGGCCTGGGATTTTCACTCATCAGACTCATACTTTCGCATTCTTCACATACTCGTTGAACAGATCCTGGGTTATTTTCTGGTTTGGATCACATAGTAATGTAGTACCACACTGAAACAGTCGATTAAACCAGGTTTCGATCAATATTTTCCAGGATAACGCATGTTAGGTCTAGGTTAGGCCTGGGATTTTCACCCATCAGACTCATACTTTCGCATTCATCACATACTCGTTGAACAGATCCTGGGTTATTTTCTGGTTTGGATCACATAGTAATGTGGTACCAAACTGAAACAGTCGATTAAACCAGGTTTCGATCAATATTTTAGAGGATAACGCATGTTAGGTCTAGGTTAGCCCTGGGATTTTCACTCATCAGACTCATACTTTCGCATTCTTCTTATACTTGTTGAACTGATCCTGGGTTTTTTCTGGGTTGGATCACGTAGTAATGTGGTACCACACTGAAACAGTCGATTAAACCTGGTTTCGATCAATATTTTAGAGGATAACGCAAGTTAAGTCTGGGATTGGTCTGGGATTTGACCTCATCAGACTCATACTTTCGCACACTTCACATACTCGTTGAACAGATCCTGGGTTATTTTCTGGTTTGGATCACATAGTAATGTGGTACCACACTGAAACAGTCGATTAAACCAGGTTTCGATCAATATTTTAGAGAATAATTCATGTTAGGTCCAGGTTAGGTCTGGGATTTGCTCTCATCAGGCTCATTCTTTCGCATATTTCCCATACTTGATGGCTAGATCCTGGGCTGTTTCTGGATTGTATGACGTAGTAATGTGGTACCACGCTGAAACAGCGAATTAAACCTGGTTTCGATCAATATTTTAGAGGATAACGCAAGTTAGGTCTAGGTTAGGCCTGGGATTTGCCCTCATCAGGGTCATACTTTCGCAGTTTTAACATACATGTTGACCCGATCGAGGGTTTTTTCTGCTTTGGATCACGTAGTAAAGTGGTACCACACTGAAACATTCAATTAAACCTGGTCTTGATAAATATTTTAGAGGATAACGCATGTTAGGTCTAGGTTAGCCCTGGGATTTTCACCCATCAGACTCATACTTTCGCATTCTTCTTATACTTGTTGAACGGATCCTGGGTTTTTTCTGGTTTGTATCACGTAGTAATGTGGTACCACACTGAAACAGTCCATTAAACCTGGTTTGGATCAATATTTTAGAGGATAACGCATGTTAGGTCTAGGTTAGCCCTGGGATTTTCACCCATCAGACTCATACTTTCGCATTCTTCTTATACTTGTTGAACGGATCCTGGGTTTTTTCTGGTTTGTATCACGTAGTAATGTGGTACCACACTGAAACAGTCCATTAAACCTGGTTTCGATCAATATTTTAGAGGATAACGCATGTTAGGTCTGTTATAGGTCTGGGATTTGCCCTCATCAGACTCATACTTTCGCACACTTCACATACTCGTTGAACAGATCCTCGGTTTTTACTGGTTTGGATCACATAGTAATGTGGTACCACACTGAAACAGTCGACTAAACCAGGTTTCGATCAATATTTTTGAGGATAACGCATGTTAGGTCTAGGTTAGGCCTGGGATTTTCACTCATCAGACTCATACTTTCGCATTCCTCACATACTTGTTGAACTGATCCTGGGTTTTTTCTGGTTTGGATCACGTAGTAATGTGGTTCCACACTGAAACAGTCGGTTAAACCTGGTTTCGATCAATATTTTAGAGGATAACGCAAGTTAGGTCTGGGATAGGTCTGGGATATGCCCTCATCAGACTCATACCTACGCACACTTCACATACTCGTTGAACAGATCCTGGGTTATTTTCTGGTTTGGATCACATAGTAGTGTGGTACCACACTGAAACAGTCGATTAAACCAGGTTTCGATCAATATTTTTGAGGATAACGCATGTTAGGTCTAGGTTAGGCCTGGGATTTTCACTCATCAGACTCATACTTTCGCATTCTTCACATACTTGTTGAACGGACCCTGGGTTTTTTCTGGTTTGGATCACGAAGTAATGTGGGTCCACACTGAAACAATCAATTAAACCTGGTCTTGATAAATATTTTAGAGGATAACGCATGTTAGGTCTGGGATAGGTCTGGGATTTGCCCTCATCAGACTCATACCTACGCACACTTCACATACTCGTTGAACAGATCCTGGGTTATTTTCTGGTTTGGATCACATAGTAATGTGGTACCAAACTGAAACAGTCGATTAAACCAGGTTTCGATCAATATTTTTGAGGATAGCGCATGTTAGGTCTAGGTTAGGCCTGGGATTTTCACTCATCAGACTCATACATTCGCATTCCTCACTTACTTGTTGATCGGATCCTGGGTTTTTTCTGGTTTGTATCACGTAGTAATGTGGTACCACACAGAAACAGTCCATTAAACCTGGTTTGGATCAATATTTTAGAGGATAACGCATGTTAGGTCTAGGTTAGCCCTGGGATTTTCACTCATCAGACTCATACTTTCGCATTCTTCTTATACTTGTTGAACTGACCCTGGGTTTTTTCTGTTTTGGATCACAAAGTAATGTGGTACCACACTGAAACAGTCGATTAAACCTGGTTTCGATCAATATTTTAGAGGATAACGCAAGTTAAGTCTGGGATTGGTCTGGGATTTGACCTCATCAGACTCATACTTTCGCACACTTCACATACTCGTTGAACAGATCCTGGGTTATTTTCTGGTTTGGATCACATAGTAATGTGGTACCACACTGAAACAGTCGATTAAACCAGGTTTCGATCAATATTTTTGAGGATAACGCATGTTAGGTCTAGGTTAGGCCTGGGATTTTCACTCATTAGACTCATACTTTCGCATTCTTCACATACTTGTTGAACGGATCCTGGGTTTTTTCTGGTTTGGATCACGTAGTAATGTGGTTCCACACTGAAACAGTCGGTTAAACCTGGTTTCGATCAATATTTTAGAGGATAACGCAAGGTTGGTCTGGGATAGGTCTGGGATTTGCCCTCATCAGACTCATACCTACGCACACTTCACATACTCGTTGAACAGATCCTGGGTTATTTTCTGGTTTGGATCACATAGTAATGTGGTACCACACTGAAACAGTCGATTAAACCAGGTTTCGATCAATATTTTCCAGGATAACGCATGTTAGGTCTAGGTTAGGCCTGGGATTTTCACCCATCAGACTCATACTTTCGCATTCATCACATACTCGTTGAACAGATCCTGGGTTATTTTCTGGTTTGGATCACATAGTAATGTGGTACCAAACTGAAACAGTCGATTAAACCAGGTTTCGATCAATATTTTAGAGGATAACGCATGTTAGGTCTAGGTTAGCCCTGGGATTTTCACTCATCAGACTCATACTTTCGCATTCTTCTTATACTTGTTGAACTGATCCTGGGTTTTTTCTGGGTTGGATCACGTAGTAATGTGGTACCACACTGAAACAGTCGATTAAACCTGGTTTCGATCAATATTTTAGAGGATAACGCAAGTTAAGTCTGGGATTGGTCTGGGATTTGACCTCATCAGACTCATACTTTCGCACACTTCACATACTCGTTGAACAGATCGTGGGTTATTTTCTGGTTTGGATCACATAGTAATGTGGTACCACACTGAAACAGTCGATTAAACCAGGTTTCGATCAATATTTTTGAGGATAACGCATGTTAGGTCTGGGATAGGTCTGGGATTTGCCCTCATCAGACTCATACCTATGCACACTTCACATACTCGTTGAACAGATCCTGGGTTATTTTCTGGTTTGGATCACATAGTAATGTGGTACCACACTGAAACAGTCGATTAAACCAGGTTTCGATCAATATTTTCCAGGATAACGCATGCTAGGTCTAGGTTAGGCCTGGGATTTTCACCCATCAGACTCATACATTCGCATTCCTCACATACTTGTTAAACGGATCCTGGGTTTTTACTGGTTTGGATCACGTAGTAATGTGGTACCACACTGAAACAGTCGATTAAACCTGGTTTCGATCAATATTTTAGAGAATAATTCATGTTAGGTCCAGGTTAGGTCTGGGATTTGCTCTCATCAGGCTCATTCTTTCGCATATTTCCCATACTTGATGGCTAGATCCTGGGCTGTTTCTGGATTGTATGACGTAGTAATGTGGTACCACGCTGAAACAGCGAATTAAACCTGGTTTCGATCAATATTTTAGAGGATAACGCAAGTTAGGTCTAGGTTAGGCCTGGGATTTGCCCTCATCAGGGTCATACTTTCGCAGTTTTAACATACATGTTGACCTGATCGAGGGTTTTTTCTGCTTTGGATCACGTAGTAAAGTGGTACCACACTGAAACATTCAATTAAACCTGGTCTTGATAAATATTTTAGAGGATAACGCATGTTAGGTTTGGGTTAGGTCTAGGATTTGCCCTCATCAGGCTCACAGTTTCGCGTTTTTCACATACTTGTCGAACAGATCCTGGGTTTTTTGTGGTTTGGATCACGTAGTAATGTGGTACCACACTGAAACAGTCGATTAAACCTGGTTTCGATCAATATTTTAGAGGATAACGCAAGTTAAGTCAGGGATTGGTCTGGGATTTGACCTCATCAGACTCATACATTCGCACACTTCACATACTCGTTGAACAGATCCTGGGTTATTTTCTGGTTTGGATCACATAGTAATGTGGCACCACACTGAAACAGTCGATTAAACCAGGTTTCGATCAATATTTTTGAGGAAAACGCATGTTAGATCTAGGTTAGGCCTGGGATTTTCACTCATCAGACTCATACTTTCGCATTCTTCACATACTTGTTGAACAGATCCTGGGTTATTTTCTGGTTTGGATCACATAGTAATGTGGTACCACACTGAAACAGTCGATTAAACCAGGTTTCGATCAATATTTTTCAGGATAACGCATGTTAGGTCTAGGTTAGGCCTGGGATTTTCACCCATCAGACTCATACTTTCGCACACTTCACATACTCGTTGAACAGATCCTGGGTTATTTTCTGGTTTGGATCACGTAGTATTGTGGGTCCACACTGAAACAATCAATTAAACCTGGTCTTGATAAATATTTTAGAGGATAACGCATGTTAGGTCTGGGATAGGTATGGGATTTGCCCTCATCAGACTCATACTTTCGCACACTTCACATACTCGTTCAACAGATCCCGGGTTATTTTCTGGTTTGGATCACATAGTAATGTGGTACCACACTGAAACAGTCGATTAAACCAGGTTTCGATCAATATTTTTGAGGATAACGCATGTTAGGTCTAGGTCAGGCCTGGGATTTTCACTCATCAGACTCATACTTTCGCACACTTCACATACTTGTTGAACAGATCCTGGGTTTTTTCTGGTTTGGATCCCGTAGTAGTGTGGTACCACACTGAAACAGTCCATTAAACCTGGTTTCGCTCAATATTTTAGAGGATAACGCACGTTAGGTCTAGGTCAGGCCTGATTTTGTCACTCATCAGACTCATACTTTCGCATTCTTCACATACTTGTTGAACGGATCCTGGGTTTTTTCTGGTTTGGATCACGTAGTAATGTGGGTCCACACTGAAACAATCAACTAAACCTGGTCTTGATAAATATTTCAGAAGATAACGCATGTTAGGTCTGGGATAGGTCTGGGATTTGCCCTCATCAGACTCATACTTTCGCACACTTCACATACTCGTTGAACAGATCCTCGGTTTTTACTGGTTTGGATCTCATAGTAATGTGGTACCACACTGAAACAGTCGATTAAACCAGGTTTCGATCAATATTTTTGAGGATCACGCATGTTAGGTCTAGGTTAGGCCTGGGATTTTCACTCACCAGACTCATACTTTCGCATTCCTCACATACTTGTTGAACGGATCCTGGGTTTTTTCTGGTTTGTATCACGTAGTAATGTGGTACCACACTGAAACAGTCCATTAAACCTGGTTTGGATCAATATTTTAGAGGATAACGCATGTTAGGTCTAGGTTAGCCCTGGGATTTTCACCCATCAGACTCATACTTTCGCATTCTTCTTATACTTGTTGAACGGATCCTGGGTTTTTTCTGGTTTGTATCACGTAGTAATGTGGTACCACACTGAAACAGTCCATTAAACCTGGTTTCGATCAATATTTTAGAGGATAACGCATGTTAGGTCTGTTATAGGTCTGGGATTTGCCCTCATCAGACTCATACTTTCGCACACTTCACATACTCGTTGAACAGATCCTCGGTTTTTACTGGTTTGGATCACATAGTAATGTGGTACGACACTGAAACAGTCGACTAAACCAGGTTTCGATCAATATTTTTGAGGATAACGCATGTTAGGTCTAGGTTAGGCCTGGGATTTTCACTCATCAGACTCATACTTTCGCATTCCTCACATACTTGTTGAACTGATCCTGGGTTTTTTCTGGTTTGGATCACGTAGTAATGTGGTTCCACACTGAAACAGTCGGTTAAACCAGGTTTCGATCAATATTTTTGAGGATAACGCATGTTAGGTCTGGGATAGGTCTGGGATTTGCCCTCATCAGACTCATACCTACGCACACTTCACATACTCGTTGAACAGATCCTGGGTTATTTTCTGGTTTGGATCACATAGTAATGTGGTACCAAACTGAAACAGTCGATTAAACCAGGTTTCGATCAATATTTTTGAGGATAGCGCATGTTAGGTCTAGGTTAGGCCTGGGATTTTCACTCATCAGACTCATACATTCGCATTCCTCACTTACTTGTTGATCGGATCCTGGGTTTTTTCTGGTTTGTATCACGTAGTAATGTGGTACCACACAGAAACAGTCCATTAAACCTGGTTTGGATCAATATTTTAGAGGATAACGCATGTTAGGTCTAGGTTAGCCCTGGGATTTTCACTCATCAGACTCATACTTTCGCATTCTTCTTATACTTGTTGAACTGACCCTGGGTTTTTTCTGTTTTGGATCACAAAGTAATGTGGTACCACACTGAAACAGTCGATTAAACCTGGTTTCGATCAATATTTTAGAGGATAACGCAAGTTAAGTCTGGGATTGGTCTGGGATTTGACCTCATCAGACTCATACTTTCGCACACTTCACATACTCGTTGAACAGATCCTGGGTTATTTTCTGGTTTGGATCACATAGTAATGTGGTACCACACTGAAACAGTCGATTAAACCAGGTTTCGATCAATATTTTTGAGGATAACGCATGTTAGGTCTAGGTTAGGCCTGGGATTTTCACTCATTAGACTCATACTTTCGCATTCTTCACATACTTGTTGAACGGATCCTGGGTTTTTTCTGGTTTGGATCACATAGTAATGTGGTACCACACTGAAACAGTCGATTAAACCTGGTTTCGATCAATATTTTAGAGGATAACGCAAGTTAAGTCTGGGATTGGTCTGGGATTTGACCTCATCAGACTCATACTTTCGCACACTTCACATACTCGTTGAACAGATCGTGGGTTATTTTCTGGTTTGGATCACATAGTAATGTGGTACCACACTGAAACAGTCGATTAAACCAGGTTTCGATCAATATTTTTGAGGATAACGCATGTTAGGTCTGGGATAGGTCTGGGATTTGCCCTCATCAGACTCATACCTATGCACACTTCACATACTCGTTGAACAGATCCTGGGTTATTTTCTGGTTTGGATTACATAGTAATGTGGTACCACACTGAAACAGTCGATTAAACCAGGTTTCGATCAATATTTTCCAGGATAACGCATGCTAGGTCTAGGTTAGGCCTGGGATTTTCACCCATCAGACTCATACATTCGCATTCCTCACATACTTGTTAAACGGATCCTGGGTTTTTACTGGTTTGGATCACGTAGTAATGTGGTACCACACTGAAACAGTCGATTAAACCTGGTTTCGATCAATATTTTAGAGAATAATTCATGTTAGGTCCAGGTTAGGTCTGGGATTTGCTCTCATCAGGCTCATTCTTTCGCATATTTCCCATACTTGATGGCTAGATCCTGGGCTGTTTCTGGATTGTATGACGTAGTAATGTGGTACCACGCTGAAACAGCGAATTAAACCTGGTTTCGATCAATATTTTAGAGGATAACGCAAGTTAGGTCTAGGTTAGGCCTGGGATTTGCCCTCATCAGGGTCATACTTTCGCAGTTTTAACATACATGTTGACCTGATCGAGGGTTTTTTCTGCTTTGGATCACGTAGTAAAGTGGTACCACACTGAAACATTCAATTAAACCTGGTCTTGATAAATATTTTAGAGGATAACGCATGTTAGGTTTGGGTTAGGTCTAGGATTTGCCCTCATCAGGCTCACAGTTTCGCGTTTTTCACATACTTGTCGAACAGATCCTGGGTTTTTTGTGGTTTGGATCACGTAGTAATGTGGTACCACACTGAAACAGTCGATTAAACCTGGTTTCGATCAATATTTTAGAGGATAACGCAAGTTAAGTCAGGGATTGGTCTGGGATTTGACCTCATCAGACTCATACATTCGCACACTTCACATACTCGTTGAACAGATCCTGGGTTATTTTCTGGTTTGGATCACATAGTAATGTGGCACCACACTGAAACAGTCGATTAAACCAGGTTTCGATCAATATTTTTGAGGAAAACGCATGTTAGATCTAGGTTAGGCCTGGGATTTTCACTCATCAGACTCATACTTTCGCATTCTTCACATACTTGTTGAACAGATCCTGGGTTATTTTCTGGTTTGGATCACATAGTAATGTGGTACCACACTGAAACAGTCGATTAAACCAGGTTTCGATCAATATTTTTCAGGATAACGCATGTTAGGTCTAGGTTAGGCCTGGGATTTTCACCCATCAGACTCATACTTTCGCACACTTCACATACTCGTTGAACAGATCCTGGGTTATTTTCTGGTTTGGATCACGTAGTATTGTGGGTCCACACTGAAACAATCAATTAAACCTGGTCTTGATAAATATTTTAGAGGATAACGCATGTTAGGTCTGGGATAGGTATGGGATTTGCCCTCATCAGACTCATACTTTCGCACACTTCACATACTCGTTCAACAGATCCCGGGTTATTTTCTGGTTTGGATCACATAGTAATGTGGTACCACACTGAAACAGTCGATTAAACCAGGTTTCGATCAATATTTTTGAGGATAACGCATGTTAGGTCTAGGTCAGGCCTGGGATTTTCACTCATCAGACTCATACTTTCGCACACTTCACATACTTGTTGAACAGATCCTGGGTTTTTTCTGGTTTGGATCCCGTAGTAGTGTGGTACCACACTGAAACAGTCCATTAAACCTGGTTTCGCTCAATATTTTAGAGGATAACGCACGTTAGGTCTAGGTCAGGCCTGATTTTGTCACTCATCAGACTCATACTTTCGCATTCTTCACATACTTGTTGAACGGATCCTGGGTTTTTTCTGGTTTGGATCACGTAGTAATGTGGGTCCACACTGAAACAATCAACTAAACCTGGTCTTGATAAATATTTCAGAAGATAACGCATGTTAGGTCTGGGATAGGTCTGGGATTTGCCCTCATCAGACTCATACTTTCGCACACTTCACATACTCGTTGAACAGATCCTCGGTTTTTACTGGTTTGGATCACATAGTAATGTGGTACCACACTGAAACAGTCGATTAAACCAGGTTTCGATCAATATTTTTGAGGATCACGCATGTTAGGTCTAGGTTAGGCCTGGGATTTTCACTCACCAGACTCATACTTTCGCATTCCTCACATACTTGTTGAACGGATCCTGGGTTTTTTCTGGTTTGTATCACGTAGTAATGTGGTACCACACTGAAACAGTCCATTAAACCTGGTTTGGATCAATATTTTAGAGGATAACGCATGTTAGGTCTAGGTTAGCCCTGGGATTTTCACTCATCAGACTCATACTTTCGCATTCTTCACATACTTGTTGAACGGACCCTGGATTTTTTCTGGTTTGGATCACGTAGTAATGTGGGTCCACACTGAAGCAATCAATTAAACCTGGTCTTGATAAATATTTTAGAGGATAACGCATGTTAGGTCTGGGATAGGTCTGGGATTTGCCCTCATCAGACTCATACCTACGCACACTTCACATACTCGTTGAACAGATCCTGGGTTATTTTCTGGTTTGGATCACATAGTAATGTGGTACCAAACTGAAACAGTCGATTAAACCAGGTTTCGATCAATATTTTTGAGGATAGCGCATGTTAGGTCTAGGTTAGGCCTGGGATTTTCACTCATCAGACTCATACATTCGCATTCCTCACTTACTTGTTGATCGGATCCTGGGTTTTTTCTGGTTTGTATCACGTAGTAATGTGGTACCACACAGAAACAGTCCATTAAACCTGGTTTGGATCAATATTTTAGAGGATAACGCATGTTAGGTCTAGGTTAGCCCTGGGATTTTCACTCATCAGACTCATACTTTCGCATTCTTCTTATACTTGTTGAACTGATCCTGGGTTTTTTCTGGTTTGGATCACGTAGTAATGTGGTACCACACTGAAACAGTCGATTAAACCTGGTTTCGATCAATATCTTAGAGGATAACGCAAGTTAAGTCTGGGATTGGTCTGGGATTTGACCTCATCAGACTCATACTTTCGCACACTTCACATACTCGTTGAACAGATCCTGGGTTATTTTCTGGTTTGGATCACATAGTAATGTGGTACCACACTGAAACAGTCGATTAAACCAGGTTTCGATCAATATTTTTGAGGATAACGCATGTTAGGTCTAGGTTAGGCCTGGGATTTTCACTCATCAGACTCATACTTTCGCATTCTTCACATACTTGTTGAACGGATCCTGGGTTTTTTCTGGTTTGGATCACGTAGTAATGTGGGTCCACACTGAAACAATCAATTAAACCTGGTCTTGATAAATATTTTAGAGGATAACGCATGTTAGGTCTGTTATAGGTCTGGGATTTGCCCTCATCAGACTCATACTTTCGCACACTTCACATACTCGTTGAACAGATCCTGGGTTATTTTCTGTTTTGGATCACATAGTAATGTGGTACCACACTGAAACAGTCGATTAAACCAGGTTTCGATCAATATTTTTCAGGATAACGCATGTTAGGTCTAGGTTAGGCCTGGGATTTTCACTCATCAGACTCATACTTTCGCATTCTTCACATACTTGTAGAACGGATCCTGGGTTTTTACTGGTTTGGATCACGTAGTAATGTGGTACCACACTGAAACATTCAATTAAACCTGGTTTCGATCAATATTTTAGAGGATAACGCAAGTTAGGTCTGGGATAGGTCCGGGATTTGCCCTCATCAGGCTCATACTTTCGCGTTTTTCACATACTTGTCGAACAGATCCTGGGTTTTTTCTGGTTTGGGTCACGTAGTAGTGTGATACTACACTGAAACAGTCGACTAAACCAGGCTTCGATCAATATTTATGAGGATAACGCATGTTAGGTCTAGGTTAGGCCTGGGATTTTCACTCATCAGACTCATACTTTCGCATTCTTCACATACTTGTTGAACGGATCCTGGGTTTTTTCTGGTTTGGATCACGTAGTAATGTGGTTCCACACTGAAACAGTCGGTTAAACCTGGTTTCGATCAATATTTTCCAGGATAACGCTTGTTAGGTCTAGGTTAGGCCTGGGATTTTCACCCATCAGACTCATACTTTCGCATTCGTCACATACTCGTTGAACAGATCCTGCGTTATTTTCTGGTTTGGATCACATAGTAATGTGGTACCAAACTGAAACAGTCGATTAAACCAGGTTTCGATCAATATTTTAGAGGATAACGCATGTTAGGTCTAGGTTAGCCCTGGGATTTTCACTCATCAGACTCATACTTTCGCATTCTTCTTATACTTGTTGAACTGATCCTGGGTTTTTTCTGGTTTGGATCACGTAGTAATGTGGTACCACACTGAAACAGTCGATTAAACCTGGTTTCGATCAATATTTTAGAGAATAATTCATGTTAGGTCCAGGTTAGGTCTGGGATTTGCTCTCATCAGGCTCATTCTTTCGCATATTTCCCATACTTGATGGCTAGATCCTGGGCTGTTTCTGGATTGTATGACGTAGTAATGTGGTACCACGCTGAAACAGCGAATTAAACCTCGTTTCGATCAATATTTTAGAGGATAACGCAAGTTAGGTCTAGGTTAGGCCTGGGATTTGCCCTCATCAGGGTCATACTTTCGCAGTTTTAACATACATGTTGACCTGATCGAGGGTTTTTTCTGCTTTGGATCACGTAGTAAAGTGGTACCACACTGAAACATTCAATTAAACCTGGTCTTGATAAATATTTTAGAGGATAACGCATGTTAGGTTTGGGTTAGGTCTAGGATTTGCCCTCATCAGGCTCACAGTTTCGCGTTTTTCACATACTTGTCGAACAGATCCTGGGTTTTTTGTGGTTTGGATCACGTAGTAATGTGGTACCACACTGAAACAGTCGATTAAACCTGGTTTCGATCAATATTTTAGAGGATAACGCAAGTTAAGTCAGGGATTGGTCTGGGATTTGACCTCATCAGACTCATACATTCGCACACTTCACATACTCGTTGAACAGATCCTGGGTTATTTTCTGGTTTGGATCACATAGTAATGTGGCACCACACTGAAACAGTCGATTAAACCAGGTTTCGATCAATATTTTTGAGGAAAACGCATGTTAGATCTAGGTTAGGCCTGGGATTTTCACTCATCAGACTCATACTTTCGCATTCTTCACATACTTGTTGAACAGATCCTGGGTTATTTTCTGGTTTGGATCACATAGTAATGTGGTACCACACTGAAACAGTCGATTAAACCAGGTTTCGATCAATATTTTTCAGGATAACGCATGTTAGGTCTAGGTTAGGCCTGGGATTTTCACCCATCAGACTCATACTTTCGCACACTTCACATACTCGTTGAACAGATCCTGGGTTATTTTCTGGTTTGGATCACGTAGTATTGTGGGTCCACACTGAAACAATCAATTAAACCTGGTCTTGATAAATATTTTAGAGGATAACGCATGTTAGGTCTGGGATAGGTATGGGATTTGCCCTCATCAGACTCATACTTTCGCACACTTCACATACTCGTTCAACAGATCCCGGGTTATTTTCTGGTTTGGATCACATAGTAATGTGGTACCACACTGAAACAGTCGATTAAACCAGGTTTCGATCAATATTTTTGAGGATAACGCATGTTAGGTCTAGGTCAGGCCTGGGATTTTCACTCATCAGACTCATACTTTCGCACACTTCACATACTTGTTGAACAGATCCTGGGTTATTTTCTGGTTTGGATCACATAGTAATGTGGTACCACACTAAAACAGTCGATTAAACCAGGTTTCGATCAATATTTTTCAGGATAACGCATGTTAGGTCTAGGTTAGGCCTGGGATTTTCACCCATCAGACTCATACTTTCGCACACTTCACATACTCGTTGAACAGATCCTGGGTTATTTTCTGGTTTGGATCACATAGTAATGTGGTACCACACTGAAACAGTCGATTAAACCAGGTTTCGATCAATATTTTTGAGGAAAACACATGATAGATCTAGGTTAGGCCTGGGATTTTCACTCATCAGACTCATACTTTCGCATTCTTCACATACTTGTTAAACTGAAACTGGGTTTTTTTCTGGTTTGGATCACGTAGTAATGTGGTTCCACACTGAAACAGTCGGTTAAACCTGGTTTCGATCAATATTTTAGTGGATAACGCAAGTTAGGTCTGGGATTGGTCTGGGATTTGACCTCATCAGACTCATACTTTCGCACACTTCACATACTCGTTGAACAGATCCTGGGTTATTTTCTGGTTTGGATCACATAGTAATGTGGCACCACACTGAAACAGTCGATTAAACCAGGTTTCGATCAATATTTTTGAGGATAACGCATGTTAGGTCTAGGTTAGGCCTGGGATTTTCACACATCAGACTCATACTTTCGCATTCTTCACATACTTGTTGAACGGATCCTGTGTTTTGTCTGGCTTGTATCACGTAGTAATGTGGTACCACACTGAAACAGTCCATTAAACCTGGTTTGGATCAATATTTTAGAGGATAACGCATGTTAGGTCTAGGTTAGCCCTGGGATTTTCAATCATCAGACTCATACTTTCGCATTCTTCTTATACTTGTAGAACTGATCCTGGGTTTTTTCTGGTTTGGATCACGTAGTAATGTGGTACCACACTGAAACAGTCGATTAAACCTGGTTTCGATCAATATTTTAGAGGATAACGCAAGTTAAGTCTGGGATTGGTATGGGATTTGACCTCATCAGACTCATACTTTCGCACACTTCACATACTCGTTGAACAGATCCTGGGTTATTTTCTGGTTTGGATCACATAGTAATGTGGTACCACACTGAAACAGTCGATTAAACCAGGTTTCGATCAATATTTTCCAGGATAACGCATGTTAGGTCTAGGTTAGGCCTGGGATTTTCACCCATCAGACTCATACTTTCGCATTCTTCACATACTCGTTGAACAGATCCTGGGTTATTTTCTGGTTTGGATCACATAGTAATGTGGTACCAAACTGAAACAGTCGATTAAACCAGGTTTCGATCAATATTTTAGAGGATAACGCATGTTAGGTCTAGGTTAGCCCTGGGATTTTCACTCATCAGACTCATACTTTCGCATTCTTCTTATACTTGTTGAACTGATCCTGGGTTTTTTCTGGTTTGGATCACGTAGTAATGTGGTACCACACTGAAACAGTCGATTAAACCTGGTTTCGATCAATATTTTAGAGGATAACGCAAGTTAAGTCTGGGATTGGTCTGGGATTTGACCTCATCAGACTCATACTTTCGCACACTTCACATACTCGTTGAACAGATCCTGGGTTATTTTCTGGTTTGGATCACATAGTAATGTGGTACCACACTGAAACAGTCGATTAAACCAGGTTTCGATCAATATTTTTGAGGATAACGCATGTTAGGTCTGGGATAGGTCTGGGATTTGCCCTCATCAGACTCATACCTACGCACACTTCACATACTCGTTGAACAGATCCTGGGTTATTTTCTGGTTTGGATCACATAGTAATGTGGTACCACACTGAAACAGTCGATTAAACCAGGTTTCGATCAATATTTTCCAGGATAACGCATGCTGGGTCTAGGTTAGGCCTGGGATTTTCACTCATCAGACTCATACATTCGCATTCCTCACATACTTGTTAAACGGATCCTGGGTTTTTACTGGTTTGGATCACGTAGTAATGTGGTACCACACTGAAACAGTCGATTAAACCTGGTTTCGATCAATATTTTAGAGGATAACGCAAGTTAGGTCTAGGTTAGGTCTGGGATTTGCCCTCATCAGGGTCATACTTTCGCAGTTTTAACATACATGTTGACCTGATCGAGGGTTTTTTCTGCTTTGGATCACGTAGTAAAGTGGTACCACACTGAAACATTCAATTAAACCTGGTCTTGATAAATATTTTAGAGGATAACGCATGTTAGGTTTGGGTTAGGTCTAGGATTTGCCCTCATCAGGCTCACAGTTTCGCGTTTTTCACATACTTGTCGAACAGATCCTGGGTTTTTTGTGGTTTGGATCACGTAGTAATGTGGTACCACACTGAAACAGTCGATTAAACCAGGTTTCGATCAATATTTTTGAGGAAAACACATGTTAGATCTAGGTTAGGCCTGGGATTTTCACTCATCAGACTCATACTTTCGCATTCTTCACATACTTGTTGAACAGATCCTGTGTTATTTTCTGGTTTGGATCACATAGTAATGTGGTACCACACTGAAACAGTCGATTAAACCAGGTTTCGATCAATATTTTTCAGGATAACGCATGTTAGGTCTAGGTGAGGCCTGGGATTTTCACCCATCAGACTCATACTTTCGCACACTTCACATACTCGTTGAACAGATCCTGGGTTATTTTCTGGTTTGGATCACGTAGTATTGTGGGTCCACACTGAAACAATCAATTAAACCTGGTCTTGATAAATATTTTAGAGGATAACGCATGTTAGGTCTGGGATAGGTATGGGATTTGCCCTCATCAGACTCATACTTTCGCACACTTCACATACTCGTTCAACAGATCCCGGGTTATTTTCCGGTTTAGATCACATAGTAATGTGGTACCACACTGAAACAGTCGATTAAACCAGGTTTCGATCAATATTTTTGAGGATAACGCATGTTAGGTCTAGGTCAGGCCTGGGATTTTCACTCATCAGACTCATACTTTCGCACACTTCACATACTTGTTGAACAGATCCTGGGTTATTTTCTGGTTTGGATCACATAGTAATGTGGTACCACACTGAAACAGTCGATTAAACCAGGTTTCGATCAATATTTTTCAGGATAACGCATGTTAGGTCTAGGTTAGGCCTGGGATTTTCACCCATCAGACTCATACTTTCGCACACTTCACATACTCGTTGAACAGATCCTGGGTTATTTTCTGGGTTGGATCACATCGTAATGTGGTACCACACTGAAACAGTCGATTAAACCAGGTTTCGATCAATATTTTTGAGGAAAACGCATGTTAGATCTAGGTTAGGCCTGGGATTTTCACTCATCAGACTCATACTTTCGCATTCTTCACATACTTGTTAAACTGAAACTGGGTTTTTTTCTGGTTTGGATCACGTAGTAATGTGGTTCCACACTGAAACAGTCGGTTAAACCTGGTTTCGATCAATATTTTAGTGGATAACGCAAGTTAGGTCTGGGATTGGTCTGGGATTTGCCCTCATCAGACTCATACTTTCGCACACTTCACATACTCGTTGAACAGATCCTGGGTTATTTTCTGGTTTGGATCACATAGTAATGTGGCACCACACTGAAACAGTCGATTAAACCAGGTTTCGATCAATATTTTTGAGGATAACGCATGTTAGGTCTAGGTTAGGCCTGGGATTTTCACACATCAGACTCATACTTTCGCATTCTTCACATACTTGTTGAACGGATCCTGTGTTTTGTCTGGCTTGTATCACGTAGTAATGTGGTACCACACTGAAACAGTCCATTAAACCTGGTTTGGATCAATATTTTAGAGGATAACGCATGTTAGGTCTAGGTTAGCCCTGGGATTTTCAATCATCAGACTCATACTTTCGCATTCTTCTTATACTTGTAGAACTGATCCTGGGTTTTTTCTGGTTTGGATCACGTAGTAATGTGGTACCACACTGAAACAGTCGATTAAACCTGGTTTCGATCAATATTTTAGAGGATAACGCAAGTTAAGTCTGGGATTGGTCTGGGATTTGACCTCATCAGACTCATACTTTCGCACACTTCACATACTCGTTGAACAGATCCTGGGTTATTTTCTGGTTTGGATCACATAGTAACGTGGCACCACACTGAAACAGTCGATTAAACCACGCTTCGATCAATATTTTTGAGGATAACGCATGTTAGGTCTAGGCTAGGCCTGGGATTTTCACACATCAGACTCATACTTTCGCATTCTTCACATACTTGTTGAGCGGATCCTGGTTTTTTTCTGGTTTGGATCACGTAGTAATGTGGGACCACACTGAATCAGTCAATTAAACCTGGTTTCGACCAATATTTTAGAGAATAATTCATGTTAGCTCTAGGTTAGGTCTGGGATTTTCTCTCATCAGGCTCATTCTTTCGCATATTTCTCATACTTGATGGCTAGATCCTGGGCTTTTTCTGGATTGGATCACGTAGTAATGAAGTACAACACTGAAACAGTCAATTAAACCTGGTTTCCATCAATATTTTAGAGGACAGCGCATGTTAGGTCTAGGTTAGGCCTGGGATTTGCCCTGATCAGGGTCATACTTTCGCAGTTTTAACATACATGTTGACCAGATCGAGGGTTTTTTCTGCTTTGGATCACGTAGTAAAGTGGTACCACACTGAAACAGTCCATTAAACCTAGTTTGGATCAATTGTTTAGAGGATAACGCATGTTAGGTCTAGGTTAGCCCTGAGATTTTCACTCATCAGACTCATACTTTCGCATTCTTCTCATACTTGTTGAACAGATCCTGGGTTTTTTCTGGTTTGTATCACGTAGAAGTGTGGTACCACACTGAAACAGTCCATTAAACCTGGTTTGGATCAATTGTTTAGAGGATAACGCATGTTAGGTCTAGGTTAGCCCTGGGATTTTCACTCATCAGACTCATACTTTCGCATTCTTCTCATACATGTTGAACTGATCTTGGGGTTTTTCTGGTTTGGATCACGTAGTAATGTGGTACCACACTGAAACAGTCGATTAAACCTGGTTTCGATCAATATCTTAGAGGATAACGCAAGTTAAGTCTGGGATTGGTCTGGGATTTGACCTCATCAGACTCATACTTTCGCACACTTCACATACTCGTTGAACAGTTCCTGGGTTATTTTCTGGTTTGGATCACATAGTAATGTGGTACCACACTGAAACAGTCGATTAAACCAGGTTTCGATCAATATTTTTGAGGATAACGCATGTTAGGTCTAGGTTAGGCCTGGGATTTTCACTCATCAGACTCATACTTTCGCATTCTTCACATACTTGTTGAACGGATCCTGGGTTTTTTCTGGTTTGGATCAGGTAGTAATGTGGTACCACACTGAAACAGTCGATTAAACCTGGTTATGATCAATATTTTAGAGGATAACGCATAGTTAGGTTTGGGATAGGTCTGGGATTTGACCTCATCAGACTCATACTTTCGCACACTTCACATACTCGTTGAACAGATCCTGGGTTATTTTCTGGTTTGGATCACATAGTAATGTGGTACCACACTGAAACAGTCGAGTAAACCAGGTTTCGATCAATATTTTAGAGGATAACGCATGTTAGGTCTAGGTCAGGCCTGGGATTTTCACTCATCAGACTCATACTTTCGCACACTTCACATACTTGTTGAACAGATCCTGGGTTATTTTCTGGTTTGGATCACATAGTAATGTGGTACCACACTAAAACAGTCGATTAAACCAGGTTTCGATCAATATTTTTCAGGATAACGCATGTTAGGTCTAGGTTAGGCCTGGGATTTTCACCCATCAGACTCATACTTTCGCACACTTCACATACTCGTTGAACAGATCCTGGGTTATTTTCTGGTTTGGATCACATAGTAATGTGGTACCACACTGAAACAGTCGATTAAACCAGGTTTCGATCAATATTTTTGAGGAAAACACATGATAGATCTAGGTTAGGCCTGGGATTTTCACTCATCAGACTCATACTTTCGCATTCTTCACATACTTGTTAAACTGAAACTGGGTTTTTTTCTGGTTTGGATCACGTAGTAATGTGGTTCCACACTGAAACAGTCGGTTAAACCTGGTTTCGATCAATATTTTAGTGGATAACGCAAGTTAGGTCTGGGATTGGTCTGGGATTTGACCTCATCAGACTCATACTTTCGCACACTTCACATACTCGTTGAACAGATCCTGGGTTATTTTCTGGTTTGGATCACATAGTAATGTGGCACCACACTGAAACAGTCGATTAAACCAGGTTTCGATCAATATTTTTGAGGATAACGCATGTTAGGTCTAGGTTAGGCCTGGGATTTTCACACATCAGACTCATACTTTCGCATTCTTCACATACTTGTTGAACGGATCCTGTGTTTTGTCTGGCTTGTATCACGTAGTAATGTGGTACCACACTGAAACAGTCCATTAAACCTGGTTTGGATCAATATTTTAGAGGATAACGCATGTTAGGTCTAGGTTAGCCCTGGGATTTTCAATCATCAGACTCATACTTTCGCATTCTTCTTATACTTGTAGAACTGATCCTGGGTTTTTTCTGGTTTGGATCACGTAGTAATGTGGTACCACACTGAAACAGTCGATTAAACCTGGTTTCGATCAATATTTTAGAGGATAACGCAAGTTAAGTCTGGGATTGGTATGGGATTTGACCTCATCAGACTCATACTTTCGCACACTTCACATACTCGTTGAACAGATCCTGGGTTATTTTCTGGTTTGGATCACATAGTAATGTGGTACCACACTGAAACAGTCGATTAAACCAGGTTTCGATCAATATTTTCCAGGATAACGCATGTTAGGTCTAGGTTAGGCCTGGGATTTTCACCCATCAGACTCATACTTTCGCATTCTTCACATACTCGTTGAACAGATCCTGGGTTATTTTCTGGTTTGGATCACATAGTAATGTGGTACCAAACTGAAACAGTCGATTAAACCAGGTTTCGATCAATATTTTAGAGGATAACGCATGTTAGGTCTAGGTTAGCCCTGGGATTTTCACTCATCAGACTCATACTTTCGCATTCTTCTTATACTTGTTGAACTGATCCTGGGTTTTTTCTGGTTTGGATCACGTAGTAATGTGGTACCACACTGAAACAGTCGATTAAACCTGGTTTCGATCAATATTTTAGAGGATAACGCAAGTTAAGTCTGGGATTGGTCTGGGATTTGACCTCATCAGACTCATACTTTCGCACACTTCACATACTCGTTGAACAGATCCTGGGTTATTTTCTGGTTTGGATCACATAGTAATGTGGTACCACACTGAAACAGTCGATTAAACCAGGTTTCGATCAATATTTTTGAGGATAACGCATGTTAGGTCTGGGATAGGTCTGGGATTTGCCCTCATCAGACTCATACCTACGCACACTTCACATACTCGTTGAACAGATCCTGGGTTATTTTCTGGTTTGGATCACATAGTAATGTGGTACCACACTGAAACAGTCGATTAAACCAGGTTTCGATCAATATTTTCCAGGATAACGCATGCTGGGTCTAGGTTAGGCCTGGGATTTTCACTCATCAGACTCATACATTCGCATTCCTCACATACTTGTTAAACGGATCCTGGGTTTTTACTGGTTTGGATCACGTAGTAATGTGGTACCACACTGAAACAGTCGATTAAACCTGGTTTCGATCAATATTTTAGAGGATAACGCAAGTTAGGTCTAGGTTAGGTCTGGGATTTGCCCTCATCAGGGTCATACTTTCGCAGTTTTAACATACATGTTGACCTGATCGAGGGTTTTTTCTGCTTTGGATCACGTAGTAAAGTGGTACCACACTGAAACATTCAATTAAACCTGGTCTTGATAAATATTTTAGAGGATAACGCATGTTAGGTTTGGGTTAGGTCTAGGATTTGCCCTCATCAGGCTCACAGTTTCGCGTTTTTCACATACTTGTCGAACAGATCCTGGGTTTTTTGTGGTTTGGATCACGTAGTAATGTGGTACCACACTGAAACAGTCGATTAAACCAGGTTTCGATCAATATTTTTGAGGAAAACACATGTTAGATCTAGGTTAGGCCTGGGATTTTCACTCATCAGACTCATACTTTCGCATTCTTCACATACTTGTTGAACAGATCCTGTGTTATTTTCTGGTTTGGATCACATAGTAATGTGGTACCACACTGAAACAGTCGATTAAACCAGGTTTCGATCAATATTTTTCAGGATAACGCATGTTAGGTCTAGGTTAGGCCTGGGATTTTCACCCATCAGACTCATACTTTCGCACACTTCACATACTCGTTGAACAGATCCTGGGTTATTTTCTGGTTTGGATCACGTAGTATTGTGGGTCCACACTGAAACAATCAATTAAACCTGGTCTTGATAAATATTTTAGAGGATAACGCATGTTAGGTCTGGGATAGGTATGGGATTTGCCCTCATCAGACTCATACTTTCGCACACTTCACATACTCGTTCAACAGATCCCGGGTTATTTTCCGGTTTGGATCACATAGTAATGTGGTACCACACTGAAACAGTCGATTAAACCAGGTTTCGATCAATATTTTTGAGGATAACGCATGTTAGGTCTAGGTCAGGCCTGGGATTTTCACTCATCAGACTCATACTTTCGCACACTTCACATACTTGTTGAACAGATCCTGGGTTATTTTCTGGTTTGGATCACATAGTAATGTGGTACCACACTGAAACAGTCGATTAAACCAGGTTTCGATCAATATTTTTCAGGATAACGCATGTTAGATCTAGGTTAGGCCTGGGATTTTCACTCATCAGACTCATACTTTCGCATTCTTCACATACTTGTTAAACTGAAACTGGGTTTTTTTCTGGTTTGGATCACGTAGTAATGTGGTTCCACACTGAAACAGTCGGTTAAACCTGGTTTCGATCAATATTTTAGTGGATAACGCAAGTTAGGTCTGGGATTGGTCTGGGATTTGACCTCATCAGACTCATACTTTCGCACACTTCACATACTCGTTGAACAGATCCTGGGTTATTTTCTGGTTTGGATCACATAGTAATGTGGCACCACACTGAAACAGTCGATTAAACCAGGTTTCGATCAATATTTTTGAGGATAACGCATGTTAGGTCTAGGTTAGGCCTGGGATTTTCACACATCAGACTCATACTTTCGCATTCTTCACATACTTGTTGAACGGATCCTGTGTTTTGTCTGGCTTGTATCACGTAGTAATGTGGTACCACACTGAAACAGTCCATTAAACCTGGTTTGGATCAATATTTTAGAGGATAACGCATGTTAGGTCTAGGTTAGCCCTGGGATTTTCAATCATCAGACTCATACTTTCGCATTCTTCTTATACTTGTAGAACTGATCCTGGGTTTTTTCTGGTTTGGATCACGTAGTAATGTGGTACCACACTGAAACAGTCGATTAAACCTGGTTTCGATCAATATTTTAGAGGATAACGCAAGTTAAGTCTGGGATTGGTCTGGGATTTGACCTCATCAGACTCATACTTTCGCACACTTCACATACTCGTTGAACAGATCCTGGGTTATTTTCTGGTTTGGATCACATAGTAACGTGGCACCACACTGAAACAGTCGATTAAACCACGCTTCGATCAATATTTTTGAGGATAACGCATGTTAGGTCTAGGTTAGGCCTGGGATTTTCACACATCAGACTCATACTTTCGCATTCTTCACATACTTGTTGAGCGGATCCTGGTTTTTTTCTGGTTTGGATCACGTAGTAATGTGGGACCACACTGAATCAGTCAATTAAACCTGGTTTCGACCAATATTTTAGAGAATAATTCATGTTAGCTCTAGGTTAGGTCTGGGATTTTCTCTCATCAGGCTCATTCTTTCGCATATTTCTCATACTTGATGGCTAGATCCTGGGCTTTTTCTGGATTGGATCACGTAGTAATGAAGTACAACACTGAAACAGTCAATTAAACCTGGTTTCCATCAATATTTTAGAGGACAGCGCATGTTAGGTCTAGGTTAGGCCTGGGATTTGCCCTGATCAGGGTCATACTTTCGCAGTTTTAACATACATGTTGACCTGATCGAGGGTTTTTTCTGCTTTGGATCACGTAGTAAAGTGGTACCACACTGAAACAGTCCATTAAACCTAGTTTGGATCAATTGTTTAGAGGATAACGCATGTTAGGTCTAGGTTAGCCCTGAGATTTTCACTCATCAGACTCATACTTTCGCATTCTTCTCATACTTGTTGAACAGATCCTGGGTTTTTTCTGGTTTGTATCACGTAGAAGTGTGGTACCACACTGAAACAGTCCATTAAACCTGGTTTGGATCAATTGTTTAGAGGATAACGCATGTTAGGTCTAGGTTAGCCCTGGGATTTTCACTCATCAGACTCATACTTTCGCATTCTTCTCATACATGTTGAACTGATCTTGGGGTTTTTCTGGTTTGGATCACGTAGTAATGTGGTACCACACTGAAACAGTCGATTAAACCTGGTTTCGATCAATATCTTAGAGGATAACGCAAGTTAAGTCTGGGATTGGTCTGGGATTTGACCTCATCAGACTCATACTTTCGCACACTTCACATACTCGTTGAACAGTTCCTGGGTTATTTTCTGGTTTGGATCACATAGTAATGTGGTACCACACTGAAACAGTCGATTAAACCAGGTTTCGATCAATATTTTTGAGGATAACGCATGTTAGGTCTAGGTTAGGCCTGGGATTTTCACTCATCAGACTCATACTTTCGCATTCTTCACATACTTGTTGAACGGATCCTGGGTTTTTTCTGGTTTGGATCAGGTAGTAATGTGGTACCACACTGAAACAGTCGATTAAACCTGGTTATGATCAATATTTTAGAGGATAACGCATAGTTAGGTTTGGGATAGGTCTGGGATTTGACCTCATCAGACTCATACTTTCGCACACTTCACATACTCGTTGAACAGATCCTGGGTTATTTTCTGGTTTGGATCACATAGTAATGTGGTACCACACTGAAACAGTCGATTAAACCTGGTTTCGATCAATATTTTAGAGAATAATTCATGTTAGGTCTAGGTTAGGTCTGGGATTTGCTCTCATCAGGCTCGTTCTTTCGCATATTTCTCATACTTGATGGCTAGATCCTGGGCTTTTTCTGGATTGCGTCACGTAGTAATGAAGTACAACACTGAAACAGTCAATTATACCTGGTTTCCATCAATATCTTAGAGGACAACGCAAGTTAGGTCTGGGATAGGTCAGGGATTTGACCTCATCAGACTCATACTTTCGCACACTTCACATACTCGTTGAAAAGATCCTGGGTTATTTTCTGGTTTGGATCACATAGTAATGTGGTACCACACTGAAACAGTCGATTAAACCTGGTTTCGATCAATATTTTAGAGAATAATTCATGTTAGGTCTAGGTTAGGTCTGGGATTTGCTCTCATCAGGCTCATTCTTTCGCATATTTCTCATACTTGATGGCTAGATCCTGGGCTGTTTCTGGATTGTATGACGTAGTAATGTGGGTCCACACTGAAACAATCAATTAAACCTGGTCTTGATAAATATTTTAGAGGATAACGCATGTTAGGTCTGGGATAGGTCTGGGATTTGCCCTCATCAGACTCATACTTTCGCACACTTCACATACTCGTTGAACAGATCCTGGGTTACTTTCTGGTTTGGATCACATAGTAATGTGGTACCACACTGAAACAGTCGATTAAACCACGTTTCGATCAATATTTTTGAGGATAACGCATGTTAGGTCTAGGTTAGGCCTGGGATTCTCACTCATCAGACTCATACTTTCGCATTCTTCACATACTTGTTGAACGGATCCTGGGTTTTTTCTGGTTTGCATCAGGTAGTAATGTGGTACCACACTGAAACAGTCGATTAAAACTGGTTATGATCAATATTTTAGAGGATAACGCATAGTTAGGTTTGGGATAGGTCTGGGATTTGACCTCATCAGACTCATACTTTCGCACACTTCACATACTCGTTGAACAGATCCTGGGTTATTTTCTGGTTTGGATCACATAGTAATGTGGTACCACACTGAAGCAGTCGATTAAACCTGGTTTCGATCAATATTTTAGAGAATAATTCATGTTAGGTCTAGGTTAGGTCTGGGATTTGCTCTCATCAGGCTCGTTCTTTCGCATATTTCTCATACTTGATGGCTAGATCCTGGGCTTTTTCTGGATTGCGTCACGTAGTAATGAAGTACAACACTGAAACAGTCAATTAAACCAGGTTTCCATCAATATCTTAGAGGACAACGCAAGTTAGGTCTGGGATAGGTCTGGGATTTGACCTCATCAGACTCATACTTTCGCACACTTCACATACTCGTTGAACAGATCCCGGGTTATTTTCTGGTTTGGATCACATAGTAATGTGGTACCACACTGAAACAGTCAATTAAACCTGGTTTCGATCAATATTTTAGAGAATAATTCATGTTAGGTCTAGGTTAGGTCTGGGATTTGCTCTCATCAGGCTCATTCTTTCGCATATTTCTCATACTTGATGGCTAGATCCTGGGCTGTTTCTGGATTGTATGACGTAGTAATGTGGGTCCACACGAAACAATCAATTAAACCTGGTCTTGATAAATATTTTAGAGGATAACGCATGTTAGGTCTGGGATAGGTCTGGGATTTGCCCTCATCAGACTCATACTTTCGCACACTTCACATACTCGTTGAACGGATCCTGGGTTACTTTCTGGTTTGGATCAGGTAGTAATGTGGTACCACACTGAAGCAGTCGATTAAACCTGGTTTCGATCAATATTTTAGAGAATAATTCATGTTAGGTCTAGGTTAGGTCTGGGATTTGCTCTCATCAGGCTCGTTCTTTCGCATATTTCTCATACTTGATGGCTAGATCCTGGGCTTTTTCTGGTTTGGATCACATAGTAATGTGGTACCACACTGAAACAGTCGATTAAACCAGGTTTCGATCAATATTTTTGAGGACAACGCATGTTAGGTCTAGGTTAGGCCTGGGATTTTCACTCATCAGACTCATACTTTCGCATTCTTCACATACTTGTTGAACTGAAACTGGGTTTTTTTCTGGTTTGGATCACGTAGTAATGTGGTTCCACACTGAAACAGTCGGTTAAACCTGGTTTCGATCAATATTTTAGTGGATAACGCAAGTTAGGTCTGGGATTGGTCTGGGATTTGACCTCATCAGACTCATACTTTCGCACACTTCACATACTCGTTGAACAGATCCTGGGTTATTTTCTGGTTTGGATCACATAGTAATGTGGCACCACACTGAAACAGTCGATTAAACCACGTTTCGATCAATATCTTTGAGGATAACGCATGTTAGGTCTAGGTTAGGCCTGGGATTTTCACACATCAGACTCATACTTTCGCATTCTTCACATACTTGTTGAACGGATCCTGTGTTTTGTCTGGCTTGTATCACGTATTAGTGTGGTACCACACTGAAACAGTCCATTAAACCTGGTTTGGATGAATATTTTAGAGGATAACGCATGTAAGGTCTAGGTTAGCCCTGGGATTTCCACTCATCAGACTCATACTTTCGCATTCTTCTCATACTTGTTGAACTGATCCTGGGTTTTTTCTGGTTTGGATCACGTAGTAATGTGGTACCACACTGAAACAGACGATTAAACCTGGTTTCGATCAATATCTTAGAGGATAACGCAAGTTAAGTCTGGGATTGGTCTGGGATTTGACCTCATCAGACTCATACTTTCGCACACTTCACATACTCGTTGAACAGATCCTGGGTTATTTTCTGGTTTGGATCACATAGTAATGTGGCACCACACTGAAACAGTCGAATAAACCACGTTTCGATCAATATTTTTGAGGATAACGCATGTTAGGTCTAGGTTAGGCCTGGGATTTTCACACATCAGACTCATACTTTCGCATTCTTCACATACTTGTTGAACGGATCCTGGGTTTTTTCTGGTTTGGATCACGTAGTAATGTGGGACCACACTGAATCAGTCAATTAAACCTGGTTTCGACCAATATTTTAGAGAATAATTCATGTTAGCTCTAGGTTAGGTCTGGGATTTTCTCTCATCAGGCTCATTCTTTCGCATATTTCTCATACTTGATGGCTAGATCCTGGGCTTTTTCTGGATTGGATCACGTAGTAATGAAGTACAACACTGAAACAGTCAATTAAACCTGGTTTCCATCAATATTTTAGAGGACAGCGCATGTTAGGTCTAGGTTAGGCCTGGGATTTGCACTGATCAGGGTCATACTTTCGCAGTTTTAACATACATGTTGACCTGATCGAGGGTTTTTTCTGCTTTGGATCACGTAGTAAAGTGGTACCACACTGAAACAGTCCATTAAACCTAGTTTGGATCAATTGTTTAGAGGATAACGCATGTTAGGTCTAGGTTAGCCCTGAGATTTTCACTCATCAGACTCATACTTTCGCATTCTTCTCATACTTGTTGAACAGATCCTGGGTTTTTTCTGGTGTGTATCACGTAGAAGTGTGGTACCACACTGAAACAGTCCATTAAACCTGGTTTGGATCAATTGTTTAGAGGATAACGCATGTTAGGTCTAGGTTAGCCCTGGGATTTTCACTCATCAGACTCATACTTTCGCATTCTTCTCATACATGTTGAACTGATCTTGGGGTTTTTCTGGTTTGGATCACGTAGTAATGTGGTACCACACTGAAACAGTCGATTAAACCTGGTTTCGATCAATATTTTTGAGGATAACGCAAGTTAAGTCTGGGATTGGTCTGGGATTTGACCTCATCAGACTCATACTTTCGCACACTTCACATACTCGTTGAACAGTTCCTGGGTTATTTTCTGGTTTGGATCACATAGTAATGTGGTACCACACTGAAACAGTCGATTAAACCAGGTTTCGATCAATATTTTTGAGGATAACGCATGTTAGGTCTAGGTTAGGCCTGGGATTTTCACTCATCAGACTCATACTTTCGCATTCTTCACGTACTTGTAGAACGGATCCTGGGTTTTTTCTGGTTAGGATCACGTAGTAATGTGGGACCACACTGAAACAGTCAATTAAACCTGGTCTTGATAAATATTTTAGAGGATAACGCATGTTAGGTCTGGGTCAGCTCTAGAATTTGCCCTCATCATGCTCATACTTTCGCATCTTTCTCATACATCATGGCTAGATCCTGGGCTATTTATGCATTGTATCACGTAGTAATGTGGTACCACGCTGAAACAGTCGATTAAACTTGGTTTCGATCAATATTTTAGAGGATAACGCAAGTTAAGTCTGGGATTGGTCTGGGATTTGACCTCATCAGACTCATACTTTCGCACACTTCACATACTTGTTGAACAGATCCTGGGTTTTTTCTGGTTTGTATCACGTAGTAGTGTGGTACCACACTGAAACAGTCCATTAAACCTGGTTTGGATGAATATTTTAGAGGATAACGCATGTAAGGTCTAGGTTAGCCCTGGGATTTCCACTCATCAGACTCATACTTTCGCATTCTTCTCATACTTGTTGAACTGATCCTGGGTTTTTTCTGGTTTGGATCACGTAGTAATGTGGTACCACACTGAAACAGACGATTAAACCTGGTTTCGATCAATATCTTAGAGGATAACGCAAGTTAAGTCTGGGATTGGTCTGGGATTTGACCTCATCAGACTCATACTTTCGCACACTTCACATACTCGTTGAACAGATCCTGGGTTATTTTCTGGTTTGGATCACATAGTAATGTGGTACCACACTGAAACAGTCGAGTAAACCAGGTTTCGATCAATATTTTAGAGGATAACGCATGTTAGGTCTAGGTTAGGCCTGGGATTTGACCTCATCAGACTCATACTTTCGCATTCTTCACATACTTGTTGAACGGATCCTGGGTTTTTTCTGGTTTGGATCACGTAGTAATGTGGGACCACACTGAAACAGTCAATTAAACATGGTTTCGATCAATATTTTAGAGGATATCGCAAGTTAGGTCTGGGATAGGTCTGGGATTTTCACTCATCAGACTCATACTTTCGCATTCTTCACATACTTGTTCAACGGATCCTGTGTTTTTTCTGGATTGAATCACGTAGTAATGTGGTAGCACACTGAAACATTCAATGAAACCTGGTCTGGATAAATATTTTAGAGGATAACGCAAGTTAGGTCTGGGATAGGTCTGGGATTAGCCCTCATCAGACTCATACTTTCGCTTTCTTCATACTTGTTGAACGGATCCTGGCCTTTTTCTGGATTGCATCACGTAGTAATGTAGTACCATACTGAAACAGTCAATGAAACCTGGTTTCCATCAATATTTTAGAGGACAACGCAAGTTAGGTCTAGGTAAGGCCTAAGATTTTCACTGATCAGACTCATACATTCCCATTCTTCACATACTTGTTGAACGGATCCTGGCCTTTTTCTGGATTGCATCACGTAGTAATGTAGTACCATACTGAAACAGTCAATGAAACCTGGTTTCCATCAATATTTTAGAGGACAACGCAAGTTAGGTCTAGGTAAGGCCTGAGATTTTCACTGATCAGACTCATACATTCGCATTCTTCACATACTTGTTGAACGGATCCTGGGTTTTTTCTGGTTTGGATCACGTAGTAATGTGGGACCACACTGAAGCAATCAATTAAACCCTGTCTTGATAAATATTTTAGAGGATAACGCATGTTAGGTCTGGGATAGGTCTGGGATTAGCCCTCATCAGACTCATACTTTCGCATATTTCTCATACTTCATGGCTAGATCCTGGGCTATTTCTGGATTGGATCATGTAGTAAAGTGGTACCACACTGAAACATTCAATGAAACCTGGTCTGGATATAAATTTTAAAGGATAACGCATGTTAGGTCTGGGATAGGTCTGGGATTAGCCCTCATCAGACTCATACTTTCCCTTTCTTCATACTTGTTGAACGGATCCTGGCCTTTTTCTGGATTGCATCACGTAGTAATGTAGTACCATACTGAAACAGTCAATGAAACCTGGTTTCCATCAATATTTTAGAGGACAACGCAAGTTAGGTCCAGGTAAGGCCTGAGATTTTCACTGATCAGACTCATACATTCGCATTCTTCACATACTCGTTGACGAGATCCTGGGTTTTTTTCTAGTTTGTATCACGTTGTAATGTGGGACCACACTGAAACAATCAATTAAACCTTGTCTTGATAAATATTTTAGAGGGTAACGCATGCTAGGTCTAGGTCAGGCCTGGGATTTTCACTCATCAGACTCATACTTTCGCATTCTTCACATACTTGTTGAACGGATCCTGGTTTTTATCTGGTTTGGGTCACGTTGTAATGTGGGACCACACTCAAACAGTCAATTAAACCTAGTCTTGATAAATATTTTAGAGGATAACGCATGTTAGGCTTGGGTTAGGTCTAGGATTTGCACTCAGCAGGCTCATACTTTCGCGTTTTTCACATACTTGTTGAACAGATCCTGGGTTTTTTCTGGTTCGTATCACGTATTAGTGTGGTACCACACTGAAACAGTCCATTAAACCTGGTTTGGATGAATATTTTAGAGGATAACGCATGTAACGTCTAGGTTAGCCCTGGGATTTCCACTCATCAGACTCATACTTTCGCACACTTCACATACTCGTTGAACAGATCCTGGGTTATTTTCTGGTTTGGATCACATAGTAATGTGGTACCACACTGAAACAGTCAATTAAACCTGGTTTCGATCAATATTTTAGAGGATATCGCAAGTTAGGTCTGGGATAGGTCTGGGATTCGCCCTCATCAGGCTCATACTTTCGCGTTTTTCACATACTTGTTGAACAGATCCTGGGTTTTTTCTGGTTCGTATCACGTATTAGTGTGGTACCACACTGAAACAGTCCATTAAACCTGGTTTGGATGAATATTTTAGAGGATAACGCATGTAAGGTCTAGGTTAGCCCTGGGATTTCCACTCATCAGACTCATACTTTCGCACACTTCACATACTCGTTGAACAGATCCTGGGTTATTTTCTGGTTTGGATCACATAGTAATGTGGTACCACACTGAAACAGTCAATTAAACCTGGTTTCGATCAATATTTTAGAGGATATCGCAAGTTAGGTCTGGGATAGGTCTGGGATTTTCACTCATCAGACTCATACTTTCGCATTCTTCACATACTTGTTGAACGGATCCTGTGTTTTTTCTGGATTGGATCACGTAGTAATGTGGTACCACACTGATACATTCAATGAAACCTGGTCTGGATAAATATTTTCAAGGATAACGCAAGTTAGGTCTGGGATAGGTCTGGGATTAGCCCTCATCAGACTCATACTTTCGCTTTCTTCACATACTCGTTAAACAGATCCTGTGTTATTTTCTGGTTTGGATCACATAGTAATGTGGTACCACACTGGAACAGTCGATTAAACCAGGTTTCGATCAATATTTTTGAGGATAACGCATGTTAGGTCTAGGTCAGGTCTGGGATTTTCACTCATCAGACTCATACTTTCGCATTCTTCACATACTTGTTGAACGGATCCTATGTTTTTTCTGGATTGGATCACGTAGTAATGTGGTACCACACAGAAACATTCAATGAAACCTGGTCTGAATAAATATTTTAGAGGATAACGCAAGTTAGGTCTGGGGTAGGTCTGGGATTAGCCCTCATCAGACTCATACTTTCGCACACTTCACATACTCGTTGAACAGATCCTGGGTTTTTTTCTGGTTTGGATCACGTAGTAATGTGGTAACACACTGAAACAGTCGATTAAACCTGGTTTCGATCAATATTATTGAGGATAACGCATGTTAGGTCTAGGTCAGGTCTAGGATTTGCCCTCATCAGGCTCATACTTTCTCATATTTCTCATACTTCATGGCTGGATCCTGGGCTATTTCTGGATTGGATCACGTAGTAATGTGGTACCACACTGAAACATTCAATGAAACCTGGTCTGGATAAATATTTTAGAGGATAACGCAAGTTAGGTCTGGGGTAGGTCTGGGATTAGCCCTCATCAGACTCATACTTTCGCACACTTCACATACTCGTTGAACAGATCCTGGGTTTTTTTCTGGTTTGGATCACGTAGTATTGTGGTAACACACTGAAACAGTCAATTAAACCTGGTTTCGATTAATATTTTAGAGGACAACGCAAGTTAGGTCTAGGTAAGGCCTGAGATTTTCACTGATCAGACTCATACTTTCACCTTCTTCACATACTTGTTGAGCGGATCCTGGGTTTTTTCTGGTTTGGAACACGTAGTAATGTGGTACCACACTGAAACATTCAATTAAACCTGGTCTTGATAAATATTTTAGAGAATAACGCATGTTAGGTCTGGGTTAGGTCTAGGATTTGCCCTCATCAGGCTCATACTTTCGCATATTTCTCATACTTCATGGCTAGATCCTGGGCTATTTCTGGATTGGATCACGTAGTAAAGTGGTACCACACTGAAACATTCAATGAAACCTGGTCTGGATATAAATTTTAAAGGATAACGCATGTTAGGTCAAGGTTAGGTCTAAGATTTGCCCTCATCAGGCTCACAGTTTCGCGTTTTTCACATAGTTGTCGAACAGATCCTGGGTTTTTTGTGGTTTGGATCACGTAGTAATGTGGTACCACACTGAAACATTCAATTAAACCTGGACTTGATAAATATTTTAGAGGATAACGCATGTTAGGTCTGGGATAGGTCTGGGATTAGCCCTCATCAGACTCATACTTTCGCTTTCTTCATACTTGTTGAACGGATCCTGGCCTTTTTCTGGATTGCATCACGTAGTAATGTAGTACCATACTGAAACAGTCAATGAAACCTGGTTTCCATCAATATTTTAGAGGACAACGCAAGTTAGGTCTAGGTAAGGCCTGAGATTTTCACTGATCAGACTCATACATTCGCATTCTTCACATACTTGTTGAACGGATCCTGGGTTTTTTCTGGTTTGGATCACGTAGTAATTTGGGACCACACTGAAACAATCAATTAAACCTTGTCTTGATAAATATTTTAGAGGATAACGCATGTTAGGTCTGGGATAGGTCTGGGATTAGCCCTCATCAGACTCATACTTTCGCATATTTCTCATACTTCATGGCTAGATCCTGGGCTATTTCTGGATTGGATCACGTAGTAAAGTGGTACCACACTGAAACATTCAATGAAACCTGGTCTGGATATAAATTTTAAAGGATAACGCATGTTAGGTCAAGGTTAGGTCTAAGATTTGCCCTCATCAGGCTCACAGTTTCGCGTTTTTCACATAGTTGTCGAACAGAACCTGGGTTTTATGTGGTTTGGATCACGTAGTAATGTGGTACCACACTGAAACTTCAATTAAACCTGGTCTTGTTAAATATTTTAGAGGATAACGCATGTTAGGTCTGGGATAGGTCTGGGATTAGCCCTCATCAGACTCATACTTCCGCACACTTCACATACTCGTTGACGAGATCCTGGGTTTTTTTCAAGTTTGGATCACGCAGTAATGTGGTACCACACTGAAACAGTCGATTAAACCTGGTTTCGATCAATATTTTTGAGGATAACGCATGTTAGGTCTGGGATAGGTCTGGGATTAGCCCTCATCAGACTCATACTTTCGCTTTCTTCATACTTGTTGAACGGATCCTGGCCTTTTTCTGGATTGCATCACGTAGTAATGTAGTACCATACTGAAACAGTCAATGAAACCTGGTTTCCATCAATATTCTAGAGGACAACGCAAGTTAGGTCTAGGTAAGGCCTGAGATTTTCACTGATCAGACCCATACATTCGCATTCTTCACATACTCGTTGACGAGATCCTGGGTTTTTTTCTAGTTTGTATCACGTTGTAATGTGGGACCACACTGAAACAATCAATTAAACCTTGTCTTGATAAATATTTTAGAGGGTAACGCATGTTAGGCTTGGGTTAGGTCTAGGATTTGCACTCAGCAGGCTCATACTTTCGCATATCTCTCATACTTCATGGCTAGATCCTGGCCGTTTCTGGATTGTATCACGTAGTAATGTGGTACCACGCTGAAACAGTCAATTAAACCTGGTTTCGATCAATATTTTAGAGGATAACGCAAGTTAGGTCTGGCATAGGTCTGGGATTCGCCCTCATCAGGCTCATACTTTCGCGTTTTTCACATACTTGTTGAACAGATCCTGGGTTTTTGCTGGTTTGTATCACGTAGTAGTGTGGTACCACACTGAAACAGTCCATTAAACCTGGTTTGGATCAATATTTTAGAGGATAACGCATGTTAGGGCTAGGTTAGCCCTGGGATTTTCACTCATTAGACTCATACTTTCGCATTCTTCTCATACTTGTTGAACTGATCCTGGGTTTTTTCTGGTTTGGATCACGTAGTAATGTGGTACCACACTGAAACAGTCGATTAAACCTGGTTTCGATCAATATTTTAGAGGATAACGCATGTTAGGTCTAGGTCAGGCCTGGGATTTTCACTCATCAGACTCATACTTTCGCATTCTTCACATACTTGTTGAACGGATCCTGGGTTTTTTCTGGTTTGGATCACGTTGTAATGTGGTACCACACTGAAACAATCAATTAAACCTAGTCTTGATAAATATTTTAGAGGATAACGCATGTTAGGCTTAGGTTAGGTCTAGGATTTGCACTCAGCAGGCTCATACTTTCGCATATCTCTCATACTTCATGGCTAGATCCTGGGCTGTTTCTGGATTGTATCACGTAGTAATGTGGTACCACGCTGAAACAGTCAATTAAACCTGGTTTCGATCAATATTTTAGAGGATAACGCAAGTTAGGTCTGGCATAGGTCTGGGATTCGCCCTCATCAGGCTCATACTTTCGCGTTTTTCACATACTTGTTGAACAGATCCTGGGTTTTTTCTGGTTTGTATCACGTAGTAGTGTGGTACCACACTGAAACAGTCCATTAAACCTGGTTTGGATCAATATTTTAGAGGATAACGCATGTTAGGGCTAGGTTAGCCCTGGGATTTTCACTCATTAGACTCATACTTTCGCATTCTTCACATACTTGTTGAACGGATCCTGGGTTTTTTCTGGTTTGGATCACGTTGTAATGTGGGACCACACTGAAACAATCAATTAAACCTAGTCTTGATAAATATTTTAGAGGATAACGCATGTTAGGCTTAGGTTAGGTCTAGGATTTGCACTCAGCAGGCTCATACTTTCGCATATCTCTCATACTTCATGGCTAGATCCTGGGCTGTTTCTGGATTGTATCACGTAGTAATGTGGTACCACGCTGAAACAGTCAATTAAACCTGGTTTCGATCAATATTTTAGAGGATAACGCAAGTTAGGTCTGGCATAGGTCTGGGATTCGCCCTCATCAGGCTCATACTTTCGCGTTTTTCACATACTTGTTGAACAGATCCTGGGTTTTTTCTGGTTCGTATCACGTATTAGTGTGGTACCACACTGAAACAGTCCATTAAACCTGGTTTGGATCAATATTTTAGAGGATAACGCATGTAAGGTCTAGGTTAGCCCTGGGATTTCCACTCATCAGACTCATACTTTCGCATTCTTCTCATACTTGTTGAACTGATCCTGGGTTTTTTCTGGTTTGGATCACGTAGTAATGTGGTACCACACTGAAACAGACGATTAAACCTGGTTTCGATCAATATCTTAGAGGATAACGCAAGTTAAGTCTGGGATTGGTCTGGGATTTGACCTCATCAGACTCATACTTTCGCACACTTCACATACTCGTTGAACAGATCCTGGGTTATTTTCTGGTTTGGATCACATAGTAATGTGGTACCACACTGAAACGGTCGATTAAACCAGGTTTCGATCAATATTTAAGAGGATAACGCATGTCAGGTCTAGGTTAGGCCTGGGATTTTCACTCATCAGGCTCATACTTTCGCATTCTTCAGATACTTGTTGAACGGATCCTGGGTTTTTTCTGGTTTGGATCACGTAGTAATGTGGGGCCACACTGAAGCAGTCAATTAAACCTGGTTTCCATCAATATTTTAGAGGACAACGCAAGTTAGGTCTGGGATAGGTCTGGGATTTGCCCTCATCAGGCTCATACTTTCGCGTTTTTCACATACTTGTTGAACAGATCCTGGGTTTTTTCTGGTTTGGATCCCGTAGTAGTGTGGTACCACAATAAAACAGTCAACTAAACCTGGTTTCGATCAATATTTTAGAGGATATCGCAAGTTAGGTCTGGGATAGGCCTGAGATTTGCACTGATCAGACTCATACATTCGCATTTTTCACATACTTGTTGAACGGATCCTGGGTTTTTTCTGGTTTGGATCACGTAGTAATGTGGGACCACACTGAAACAATCAATTAAACCTTGTCTTGATTAATATTTTAGAGGATAACGCATGTTAGGTCTGGGATAGGTCTGGGATTAGCCCTCATCAGACTCATACTTTCGCATATTTCTCATACTTCATGGCTAGATCCTGGGCTATTTCTGGATTGGATCACGTAGTAAAGTGGTACCACACTGAAACATTCAATGAAACCTGGTCTGGATATAAATTTTAAAGGATAACGCATGTTAGGTCAAGGTTAGTTCTAAGATTTGCCCTCATCAGGCTCACAGTTTCGCGTTTTTCACATAGTTGTCGAACAGAACCTGGGTTTTTTGTGGTTTGGATCACGTAGTAATGTGGTACCACACTGAAACATTCAATTAAACCTGGTCTTGTTAAATATTTTAGAGGATAACGCATGTTAGGTCTGGGATAGGTCTGGGATTAGCCCTCATCAGACTCATACTTTCGCTTTCTTCATACTTGTTGAACGGATCCTGGCCTTTTTCTGTATTGCATCACGTAGTAATGTAGTACCATACTGAAACAGTCAATGAAACCTGGTTTCCATCAATATTTTAGAGGACAACGCAAGTTAGGTCTAGGTAAGGCCTGAGATTTTCACTGATCAGACTCATACATTCGCATTCTTCACATACTCGTTGACGAGATCCTGGGTTTTTTTCTAGATTGTATCACGTTGTAATGTGGAACCACACTGAAACAATCAATTAAACCTTGTCTTGATAAATATTTTAGAGGGTAACGCATGTTAGGCTTGGGTTAGGTCTAGGATTTGCACTCAGCAGGCTCATACTTTCGCATATCTCTCATACTTCATGGCTAGATCCTGGGCCGTTTCTGGATTGTATCACGTAGTAATGTGGTACCACGCTGAAACAGTCAATTAAACCTGGTTTCGATCAATATTTTAGAGGATAACGCAAGTTAGGTCTGGCATAGGTCTGGGATTCGCCCTCATCAGGCTCATACTTTCGCGTTTTTCACATACTTGTTGAACAGATCCTGGGTTTTTTCTGGTTTGTATCACGTAGTAGTGTGGTACCACACTGAAACAGTCCATTAAACCTGGTTTGGATCAATATTTTAGAGGATAACGCATGTTAGGGCTAGGTTAGCCCTGGGATTTTCACTCATTAGACTCATACTTTCGCATTCTTCTCATACTTGTTGAACTGATCCTGGGTTTTTTCTGGTTTGGATCTCGTAGTAATGTGGTACCACACTGAAACAGTCGATTAAACCAGGTTTCGATCAATATTTTAGAGGATAACGCATGTTAGGTCTAGGTCAGGCCTGGGATTTTCACTCATCAGACTCATACTTTCGCATTCTTCACATACTTGTTGACCGGATCCTGGGTTTTTTCTGGTTTGGATCACGTTGTAATGTGGGACCACACTGAAACAATCAATTAAACCTAGTCTTGATAAATATTTTAGAGGATAACGCATGTTAGGCTTAGGTTAGGTCTAGGATTTGCACTCAGCAGGCTCATACTTTCGCATATCTCTCATACTTCATGGCTAGATCCTGGGCTGTTTCTGGATTGTATCACGTAGTAATGTGGTACCACGCTGAAACAGTCAATTAAACCTGGTTTCGATCAATATTTTAGAGGATAACGCAAGTTAGGTCTGGCATAGGTCTGGGATTCGCCCTCATCAGGCTCATACTTTCGCGTTTTTCACATACTCGTTGAACAGATCCTCGGTTTTTTCTGGTTTGTATCACGTAGTAGTGTGGTACCACACTGAAACAGTCCATTAAACCTGGTTTGGATCAATATTTTAGAGGATAACGCATGTTAGGGCTAGGTTAGCCCTGGGATTTTCACTCATTAGACTCATACTTTCGCATTCTTCTCATACTTGTTGAACTGATCCTGGGTTTTTTCTGGTTTGGATCACGTAGTAATCTGGTACCACACTGAAACAGTCGATTAAACCTGGTTTCGATCAATATTTTAGAGGATAACGCATGTGAGGTCTAGGTCAGGCCTGGGATTTTCACTCATCAGACTCATACTTTCGCATTCTTCACATACTTGTTGAACGGATCCTGGGTTTTTTCTGGTTTGGATCACGTTGTAATGTGGGACCACACTGAAACAATCAATTAAACCTAGTCTTGATAAATATTTTAGAGGATAACGCATGTTAGGCTTAGGTTAGGTCTAGGATTTGCACTCAGCAGGCTCATACTTTCGCATATCTCTCATACTTCATGGCTAGATCCTGGGCTGTTTCTGGATTGTATCACGTAGTAATGTGGTACCACGCTGAAACAGTCAATTAAACCTGGTTTCGATCAATATTTTAGAGGATAACGCAAGTTAGGTCTGGCATAGGTCTGGGATTCGCCCTCATCAGGCTCATACTTTCGCGTTTTTCACATACTTGTTGAACAGATCCTGGGTTTTTTCTGGTTCGTATCACGTATTAGTGTGGTACCACACTGAAACAGTCCATTAAACCTGGTTTGGATCAATATTTTAGAGGATAACGCATGTAAGGTCTAGGTTAGCCCTGGGATTTCCACTCATCAGACTCATACTTTCGCATTCTTCTCATACTTGTTGAACTGATCCTGGGTTTTTTCTGGTTTGGATCACGTAGTGATGTGGTACCACACTGAAACAGACGATTAAACCTGGTTTCGATCAATATCTTAGAGGATAACGCAAGTTAAGTCTGGGATTGGTCTGGGATTTGACCTCATCAGACTCATACTTTCGCACACTTCACATACTCGTTGAACAGATCCTGGGTTATTTTCTGGTTTGGATCACATAGTAATGTGGTACCACACTGAAACAGTCGATTAAACCAGGTTTCGATCAATATTTAAGAGGATAACGCATGTTAGGTCTAGGTTAGGCCTGGGATTTTCACTCATCAGACTCATACTTTCGCATTCTTCAGATACTTGTTGAACGGATCCTGGGTTTTTTCTGGTTTGGATCACGTAGTAATGTGGGGCCACACTGAAGCAGTCAATTAAACCTTGTCTTGATAAATATTTTAGAGGATAACGCATGTTAGGTCTGGGATAGGTCTGGGATTAGCCCTCATCAGACTCATACTTTCGCATATTTCTCATACTTCATGGCTAGATCCTGGGCTATTTCTGGATTGGATCACGTAGTAAAGTGGTACCACACTGAAACATTCAATGAAACCTGGTCTGGATATAAATTTTAAAGGATAACGCATGTTAGGTCAAGGTTAGGTCTAAGATTTGCCCTCATCAGGCTCACAGTTTCGCGTTTTTCACATAGTTGTCGAACAGAACCTGGGTTTTTTGTGGTTTGGATCACGTAGTAATGTGGTACCACACTGAAACATTCAATTAAACCTGGTCTTGTTAAATATTTTAGAGGATAACGCATGTTAGGTCTGGGATAGGTCTGGGATTAGCCCTCATCAGACTCATACTTTCGCTTTCTTCATACTTGTTGAACGGATCCTGGCCTTTTTCTGTATTGCATCACGTAGTAATGTAGTACCATACTGAAACAGTCAATGAAACCTGGTTTCCATCAATATTTTAGAGGACAACGCAAGTTAGGTCTAGGTAAGGCCTGAGATTTTCACTGATCAGACTCATACATTCGCATTCTTCACATACTCGTTGACGAGATCCTGGGTTTTTTTCTAGATTGTATCACGTTGTAATGTGGGACCACACTGAAACAATCAATTAAACCTTGTCTTGATAAATATTTTAGAGGGTAACGCATGTTAGGCTTGGGTTAGGTCTAGGATTTGCACTCAGCAGGCTCATACTTTCGCATATCTCTCATACTTCATGGCTAGATCCTGGGCCGTTTCTGGATTGTATCACGTAGTAATGTGGTACCACGCTGAAACAGTCAATTAAACCTGGTTTCGATCAATATTTTAGAGGATAACGCAAGTTAGGTCTGGCATAGGTCTGGGATTCGCCCTCATCAGGCTCATACTTTCGCGTTTTTCACATACTTGTTGAACAGATCCTGGGTTTTTTCTGGTTTGTATCACGTAGTAGTGTGGTACCACACTGAAACAGTCCATTAAACCTGGTTTGGATCGATATTTTAGAGGATAACGCATGTTAGGGCTAGGTTAGCCCTGGGATTTTCACTCATTAGACTCATACTTTCGCATTCTTCTCATACTTGTTGAACTGATCCTGGGTTTTTTCTGGTTTGGATCACGTAGTAATGTGGTACCACCCTGAAACAGTCGATTAAACCTGGTTTCGATCAATATTTTAGAGGATAACGCATGTTAGGTCTAGGTCAGGCCTGAGATTTTCACTCATCAGACTCATACTTTCGCATTCTTCACATACTTGTTGAACGGATCCTGGGTTTTTTCTGGTTTGGATCACGTTGCAATGTGGGACCACACTGAAACAATCAATTAAACCTAGTCTTGATAAATATTTTAGAGGATAACGCAAGTTAAGTCTGGGATTGGTCTGGGATTTGACCTCATCAGACTCATACTTTCGCACACTTCACATACTCGTTGAACAGATCCTGGGTTATTTTCTGGTTTGGATCACATAGTAATGTGGTACCACACTGAAACAGTCGATTAAACCAGGTTTCGATCAATATTTAAGAGGATAACGCATGTTAGGTCTAGGTTAGGCCTGGGATTTTCACTCATCAGACTCATACTTTCGCATTCTTCAGATACTTGTTGAACGGATCCTGGGTTTTTTCTGGTTTGGATCACGTAGTAATGTGGGGCCACACTGAAGCAGTCAATTAAACCTGGTTTCCATCAATATTTTAGAGGACAACGCAAGTTAGGTCTGGGATAGGTCTGGGATTTGCCCTCATCAGGCTCATACTTTCGCGTTTTTCACATACTTGTTGAACAGATCCTGGGTTTTTTCTGGTTTGGATTCCGTAGTAGTGTGGTACCACAATAAAACAGTCAATTAAACCTGGTTTCGATCAATATTTTAGAGGATGTCGCAAGTTAGGTCTGGGATAGGCCTGAGATTTTCACTGATCAGACTCATACATTCGCATTCTTCACATACTTGTTGAACGGATCCTGGGTTTTTTCTGGTTTGGATCACGTAGTAATGTGGGACCACACTGAAACAATCAATTAAACCTTGTCTTGATAAATATTTTAGAGGATGACGCATGTTAGGTCTGGGATAGGTCTGGGATTAGCCCTCATCAAACTCATACTTTCGCATATTTCTCATACTTCATGGCTAGATCCTGGGCTATTTCTGGATTGGATCACGTAGTAAAGTGGTACCACACTGAAACATTCAATGAAACCTGGTCTGGATATAAATTTTAAAGGATAACGCATGTTAGGTCAAGGTTAGGTCTAAGATTTGCCCTCATCAGGCTCACAGTTTCGCGTTTTTCACATAGTTGTCGAACAGAACCTGGGTTTTTTGTGGTTTGGATCACGTAGTAATGTGGTACCACACTGAAACATTCAATTAAACCTGGTCTTGTTAAATATTTTAGAGGATAACGCATGTTAGGTCTGGGATAGGTCTTGGATTAGCCCTCATCAGACTCATACTTTCCCTTTCTTCATACTTGTTGAACGGATCCTGGCCTTTTTCTGGATTGCATCACGTAGTAATGTAGTACCATACTGAAACAGTCAATGAAACCTGGTTTCCATCAATATTTTAGAGGACAACGCAAGTTAGGTCTAGGTAAGGCCTGAGATTTTCACTGATCAGACTCGTACATTCGCATTCTTCACATACTCGTTGACGAGATCCTGGGTTTTTTTCTAGTTTGTATCACGTTGTAATGTGGGACCACACTGAAACAATCAATTAAACCTTGTCTTGATAAATATTTTAGAGGGTAACGCATGTTAGGCTTGGGTTAGGTCTAGGATTTGCACTCAGCAGGCTCATACTTTCGCATATCTCTCATACTTCACGGCTAGATCCTGGGCCGTTTCTGGATTGTATCACGTAGTAATGTGGTACCACGCTGAAACAGTCAATTAAACCTGGTTTCGATCAATATTTTAGAGGATAACGCAAGTTAGGTCTGGCATAGGTCTGGGATTCGCCCTCATCAGGCTCATACTTTCGCGTTTTTCACATACTTGTTGAACAGATCCTGGGTTTTTTCTGGTTTGTATCACGTAGTAGTGTGGTACCACACTGAAACAGTCCATTAAACCTGGTTTGGATCAATATTTTAGAGGATAACGCATGTTAGGGCTAGGTTAGCCCTGGGATTTTCACTCATTAGACTCATACTTTCGCATTCTTCTCATACTTGTTGAACAGATCCTGGGTTTTTTCTGGTTCGGATCACGTAGTAATGTGGTACCACACTGAAACAGTCGATTAAACCTGGTTTCGATCAATATTTTAAAGGATAACGCATGTTAGGTCTAGGTCAGGCCTGGGATTTTCACTCATCAGACTCATACTTTCGCATTCTTCACATACTTGTTGAACGGATCCTGGGTTTTTTCTGGTTTGGATCACGTTGTAATGTGGGACCACACTGAAACAATCAATTAAACCTAGTCTTGATAAATATTTTAGAGGATAACGCATGTTAGGCTTGGGTTAGGTCTAGGATTTGCACTCAGCAGGCTCATACTTTCGCACACTTCACATACTCGTTGACAAGATCCTGGGTTTTTTTCTGGTTTGGATCACGTAGTAATGTGGTACCACACTGAAACAGTCGATTAAACCTGGTTTCGATCAATATTTTAGAGGACAACGCAAGTTAGGTCTAGGTTAGGCCTGGGATTAGCCCTCATCAGACTCATACTTTCGCACACTTCACATACTCGTTGACAAGATCCTGGGTTTTTTTCTGGTTTGGATCACGTAGTAATGTGGTACCACACTGAAACTGTCGATTAAACCTGGTATCGAACACTATTTTAGAAGACAATGCAAGTTAGGTCTGGGATAGGTCTGGGATTTGCCCTCATCAGGGTCATACTTTCGCAGTTTTAACATACATGTTGACGTGATCGAGGGTTTTTTCTGCTTTGGATCACGTAGTAAAGTGGTACCACATTGAAACAGTCCATTAAACCTTGTTTGGATCAATATTTTTGAGGATAACGCATGTTAGGTCTATGTTAGGCCTGGGATTTTCACTCATCAGACTCATACTTTCGCACACTTCACATACTCGTTGACAAGATCCTGGGTTTTTTTCTGGTTTGGATCACGTAGTAATGTGGTACCACACTGAAACAGTCGATTAAACCTGGTTTCGATCAATATTTTAGAGGACAACGCAAGTTAGGTCTAGGTTAGGCCTGGGATTAGCCCTCATCAGACTCATACTTTCGCATATTTCTCATACTTGATGACTAGATCCTGGGCTTTTTCTGGATTGCATCACGTAGTAATGAAGTACAACACTGAAACAGTCAATTAAACCTGGTTTCCATGAATATTTTAGAGGACAACGCATGTTAGGTCTAGGTTAGGCCTGGGTTTTGCCCTCATCAGGGTCATACTTTCGCAGTTTTAACATACATGTTGACGTGATCGAGGGTTTTTTCTGCTTTGGATCACGTAGTAAAGTGGTACCACATTGAAACAGTCCATTAAACCTTGGTTGGATCAATATTTTTGAGGATAACGCATGTTAGGTCTATGTTAGGCCTGGGATTTTCACTCATCAGACTCATACTTTCGCACACTTCACATACTCGTTGACAAGATCCTGGGTTTTTTTCTGGTTTGGATCACGTAGTAATGTGGTACCACACTGAAACTGTCGATTAAACCTGGTATCGAACACTATTTTAGAAGACAATGCAAGTTAGGTCTGGGATAGGTCTGGGATTTGCCCTCATCAGGCTCAAACTTTCGCGTTTTTCACATACTTGTTGAACTGATCCTGGGTTTTTCTGGTTTGGATCACGTAGTAGTGTGGTACCACACTGAAACATTCAATTAAACCTGGTCTTGATAAATATTTTAGAGGATAACGCATGTTAGGTTTGGGTTAGGTCTTGGATTTGCCCTCATCAGGCTCATACTTTCGCATATCTCTCATACTTCATGGCTAGACCCTGGGCTGTTTCTGGATTGTATCACGTAGTAATGTGGTACCACGCTGAAACAGTCAATTAAACCTGGTCTTGATAAATATTTTAGAGGACAACGTATGTTAGGTCTGGGTTAGGTCTAGGATTTGCCCTCATCAGGCTCATACTTTCGCATATTTCTCATACTTCATGGCTAGATCCTGGGCTATTTCTGGATTGGATCACGTAGTAATGTGGTACTACACTGAAACAGTCAATTAAACCTGGGTTCGCTCAATATTTTAGAAGATAACGCATGTTAGGCCTAGGTTAGGCCTGGGATTTGCCTTATCAGGGTCATACTTTCGCAGTTTTAACATGCATGTTGACCTGATCGAGTGTTTTTTCTGCTTTGGATCACGTAGTAAAGTGGTACCACAACTAAAACAGTCAATTAAACCTGGTTTCGATCACTATTTTAGAGGATAACGCAAGTTAGGTCTGGGATAGGTCTGGGATTAGCCCTCATCAGACTCATACTTTCGCATATTTCTCATACTTGATGACTAGATCCTGGGCTTTTTCTGGATTGCATCACGTAGTAATGAAGTACAACACTGAAACAGTCAATTAAACCTGGTTTCCATGAATATTTTAGAGGACAACGCGTGTTAGGTCTAGGTTAGGCCTGGGATTTGCCCTCATCAGGGTCATACTTTCGCAGTTTTAACATACATGTTGACGTGATCGAGGGTTTTTTCTGCTTTGGATCACGTAGTAAAGTGGTACCACATTGAAACAGTCCATTAAACCTTGGTTGGATCAATATTTTTGAGGATAACGCATGTTAGGTCTATGTTAGGCCTGGGATTTTCACTCATCAGACTCATACTTTCGCACACTTCACATACTCGTTGACAAGATCCTGGGTTTTTTTCTGGTTTGGATCACGTAGTAATGTGGTACCACACTGAAACTGTCGATTAAACCTGGTATCGAACACTATTTTAGAAGACAATGCAAGTTAGGTCTGGGATAGGTCTGGGATTTGCCCTCATCAGGCTCAAACTTTCGCGTTTTTCACATACTTGTTGAACTGATCCTGGTTTTTTCTGGTTTGGATCACGTAGTAGTGTGGTACCACACTGAAACATTCAATTAAACCTGGTCTTGATAAATATTTTAGAGGATAACGCATGTTAGGTTTGGGTTAGGTCTTGGATTTGCCCTCATCAGGCTCATACTTTCGCATATCTCTCATACTTCATGGCTAGACCCTGGGCTGTTTCTGGATTGTATCACGTAGTAATGTGGTACCACGCTGAAACAGTCAATTAAACCTGATTTCGATCAATATTTTAGAGGATAACGCAAGTTAGGTCTGGGATAGGTCTGGGATTCGCCCTCATCAGGCTCATACTTTCGCATATTTCTCATACTTGATGGCTAGATCCTGGGTTTCTTCCGGTTTGTGTCACGTAGTAGTGTGGTACCACACTGAAACAGTCGATTAAACCTGGTTTCGATCAATATTTTTGAGGATAACGCATGTTAGGTCTAGGTTAGGCCGGGGATTTTCACTCATCAGACTCATACTTTCGCATTCTTCACATACTTGTTGAACGGATCCTGGGTTTTTTCTGGTTTGGATCACGTAGTAATGTGGGACCACACTGAAACAATCAATTAAACCTGGTCTTGATAAATATTTTAGAGGATAACGCATGTTAGGTCTGGGTTTGGTCTAGGATTTGCCATCGTCAGGCTCATACTTTCGCATATTTCTCATACTTCATGGCTAGATCCTGGGCTAATTCTGGATTGGATCACGTAGTAATGTGGTACCACACTGAAACAGTCGATTAAACCAGGTTTCTATCAATATTTTTGAGGATAACGCAAGTTAGGTCTGGGATAGGTCTGGGATTTGCCCTCATCAGGCTCATACTTTCGCGTTTTTCACATACTTGTTGAACAGATCCTGGGTTTTTTCCTGTTTGGGTCACGTAGTAGTGTGGTACCACACTGAAACAGTCGATTAAACCTGGTTTCGATCAATATTTTTGAGGATAACGCATGTTAGGTCTAGGTTAGGTCTGGGATTCTCACTCATCAGGCTCATACTTTCGCATTTTTCTCATACATCATGGCTAGATCCTGGGCTATTTCTGGATTGTATCACGTGGTAATGTGGTACCACACTGAAACAGTCAATTAAACCTGGTTTCGCTCAATATTTTAGAAGATAACGCATGTTAGGCCTAGGTTAGGCCTGGGATTTGCCCTCATCAGGGTCATACTTTCGCAGTTTTAACATGCATGTTGACCTGATCGAGTGTTTTTTCTGCTTTGGATCACGTAGTAAAGTGGTACCACAACTAAAACAGTCAATTAAACCTGGTTTCGATCACTATTTTAGAGGATAACGCAAGTTAGGCCTGGGTTAGGTCTAGGATTTGCCCCCATCAGGCTTATACTTTCGCATATTTCTCATACTTCATGGCTGGATCCTGGGCTATTTCTGGATTGGGTCACGTAGTAATGTGGTACCACACTGAAACAGTCAATTAAGCCTGGTTTTGATCAATATTTTAGAGAATAATTCATGTTAGGTCCAGGTTAGGTCTGGGATTTGCTCTCGTCGGGCTCATTCTTTCGCATATTTCTCATACTTGATGGCTAGATCCTGGGCTTTTTCTGGATTGCATCACGTAGTAATGAAGTGCAACACTGAAACAGTCAATTAAGCCTGGTTTCCATCAATATTTTAGAGGACAACGCATGTTAGGTCTAGGTTAGCCCAGGGATTTGCCCTCATCAGACACATACTTTCGCATTCTTCACATACTTGTTGAACGGATCCTGGGTTTTGTCTGGTTTGGATCACGTAGTAATGTGGTACCACACTGAAACATTCAATTAAACCTGGTCTTGATAAATATTTTAGAGGATAACGCATGTTAGGTCTGGGTTAGGTCTAGGATTTGCCCCCATCAGGCTTATACTTTCGCATATTTCTCATACTTCATGGCTAGATCCTGGGCTATTTCTGGATTGGATCACGTAGTAATGTGGTACCACACTGAAACAGTCGATTAAACCAGGTTTCTATCAATATTTTTGAGGATAACGCAAGTTAGGTCTGGGATAGGTCTGGGATTTGCCCTCATCAGGCTCATACTTTCGCGTTTTTCACATACTTGTTGAACAGATCCTGGGTTTTTTCCTGTTTGGGTCACGTAGTAGTGTGGTACCACACTGAAACAGTCGATTAAACCTGGTTTCGATCAATATTTTTGAGGATAACGCATGTTAGGTCTAGGTTAGGTCTGGGATTTTCACTCATCAGGCTCATACTTTCGCATATTTCTCATACTTCATGGCTAGATCCTGGGCTATTTCTGGATTGGATCACGTAGTAATGTGGTACCACACTGAAACAGTCGATTAAACCAGGTTTCTATCAATATTTTTGAGGATAACGCAAGTTAGGTCTGGGATAGGTCTGGGATTTGCCCTCATCAGGCTCATACTTTCGCGTTTTTCACATACTTGTTGAACAGATCCTGGGTTTTTTCTGCTTTGGATCACGTAGTGAAGTGGTACCGCACTGAAGCAGACCATTAAACCTGGTTTGGATCAATATTTAAGAGGATAACGCATGTTAGGTCTAGGTTGGGCCTGGGATTTTCACTCATCAAACACAAATTTTCGCATTCTTCACATACTTGTTGAACGGATCCTGGGTTTTTCCTGGTTTGGATCAGGTAGTAATGTGGGACCACACTGGAGCAGTCAATTAAACCTGGTTTCGATGAATGTTTTAGAGAATATTTCATGTTAGGTCTAGGTTAGGTCTGGGATTTTTTTTTTTTTTTTTTTTTTTTTTTGTCGTGGGGAAAATCTTCGAAAGACTCCCTCCCACCTCCTTGGGGAGAGGTGGGAGGGGTGTGTGGGATTCCCCGCGCCCGTACAACGACAGGCGCGGGACCTACCCACTAAAAACCCCACGGTGACCCTTCGGCACGCTTTGGGAGTATACCGGGAATCGCTCGAAGCATTCTTCCGGTATCCTCCCCGTGCCCGCGCTTTCGCGCCCATCCCCCGGGGGGACAATCTGTCCCCCCAGTTGACACACTGCCTCATAGCGGCGGGACGGGGCCACTCCATCCCGCCGCTATCCGTCCCGGGGCCGCGTTTAGTGGCGGCTGCGAGCCCCAACTCGCAACCGCCCGCGACCCCGTTTCCACCCCTCGGCGGCCGGGCGTTTATGGCCGCACCAGACCGCCGAGGGTGCCTCCCCTTGCGTCGGACAGGTAGGGGGAGGCACTCCTACCCCCAACCGGTCCGACCCGGCGCCGCCTGGCGGGAGGAGGGTCCCCTCAGGACCCCCCTCCCAGCCTAGGTCATCCGCCACGCCGAGGCGGCCGCCCGCGACGCCTCGCGACCGGGCGACGACCTCGGGCCACCGCACGAGCGCGAGCTTCAGCGCGCCGCTGAAGCTCGCGCACCCTCCCCGCAGCCTCCTTCTGCAACATTACGTTCTCGCAGAAGGAGGCCACGGCCCTCCACTTCTCCTCGCTGCCGAGCATGGCGCGCACCACGCCCGGCAGCGAGACATCCCGCCCGACGACGCCGACCAGGACACGGCGCTCCCCCTCCCACGCGGGGCATACCTCCAGGGTATGATCCGCCATGTCCTGCTCAGCGTCGCAGTGGCAGCAACGCGCCGTCGGCTCCTTCCCTATCCGGCACAGGTATCTTCCGAAGCTGCCATGCCCGGAAAATACCTGTGCCAGCCGGTAGATGAGGCTGCCATGGCCTCTGTCCAGCCACTCCTTCAGGAGTGGCCGAACAGCCCCGACAGTCCGGTGCCCCGCGGTTGGCAGAGCCAGCCGCTCCTGCCACGCGAGCAACACGGACTGCCGGGCCTGGCGCCTCAAATCGCCCCAAGCAGGTTCCTGCCCGCCCGGGACCGCCCCCACCCCCGCGCGACGGTCGACGCGGTGCCGGTACATCACCGCGTGCGACCGTGCGAGCAGGTCCATGGGCGGCATCCCCGCTAGAACCGTCGCCGCCTCATGTGACATGGTCCGATACCCGCGGACGACCCTGAGCGCCATGCGCCTCTGCACCCGACGCAGCATAGTCATGCTGCGCCGGGAGGCAGCCAGGTCGTCCGCCCAGACGGGGGCCCCGTATAGGGCCACCGACTGGACCATTGCCACATAGAGGCGACGAACTCGGCCCGCCGGGCCCCCCAGGTTGGGCAGGATCCGGCCCAGAGCCGCAACCATCCTTTCCAACCGGGGGACCAGGCAGCGGAAATGCTTCTCGAAACGCCAGTGGCTATCGAGGATCAGCCCTAGATACCTGATCTGGGGCTTCACCTCGATGTCAGCCCCACCCACCCGAATCAGAGGGGGTGGCGGATCCTGCCGAGGTGAATGAAACGCAATCACCTCGGTCTTATGGACCGCCACCGTCATCCCCATCCCCCTGATCCGGTCGACGACGCGTTGCGACCCCTCCTCCGCGCGACGCATGGCGCTCCCCCAGTGCGCCCCGACGGCCAGCACCAGTGTGTCATCCGCATAACACACCGTGCTGATGCCGTCGGGGAGGCCGGCCCGCAACACCGAGTCGTACGCGATGTTCCACAGGAGTGGCCCGAGGACCGACCCCTGCGGAACACCGCAGTACACCTCCCTCCGCATATCACCATCCCGGCCCGGATACTCGATCCACCTGCCGCGGAGATAATCCCCGACGACCGCCCTGAGACAAGGGGGGACTCGATGATATTCGAGTCCCCTCCTTATCTCTTCCCAGGGGAGGGTGTTAAAGGCATTGGCAATATCCAAGGATATTGCCAATGCCACCCCTCCCCGGGAGACGGCCGCCTCCGAGAGGGCCCTCACACGACCTATCGCGTCGATAGTCGATCGGCCCCCCCGGAAACCGAACTGGCAGTCGGCCAGACCGGGATCACCCCGCGACAGGTGCTCGACGAGGCGGGCAGCAATCACACGCTCGAAGAGCTTGCCCACCTCGTCGAGGAGACAAATGGGCCGGTATGCGGAGGGAGACTCCGCGGGCCGACCCTCCTTCCGGAGGAGGACCATCCTCGCCACCTTCCAACTGGGGGGGAATCGCCCGTCCCTCAGACAGCGGTCGAACAACCGCCTGAGGTCGGCCCCAAGGACGCCCTGGGTCAAGACCCAAACCCGGCCGGGCACACCATCCGGACCCGGGGCCGTGTTACGAACCCCGAGCCGTCTGATGGCCGCTGCCAGCTCCTCCTGCGTGACCCCCAGCTCGGTCGTCCACTCCACTGGGACAGCCGCCGCCGCCGGAGGACGCGGTCCCCTCTCCCCAATTGGGAAGAGTGTATTGACCACGTCCTCCAGCAGCCGGGGGTCAAGACCCTCGGTGACGGGGGGCGCCCACGGGCGGAGCTTATTCAGCACCACCTTATATGGGCGCCCCCATGGATCGTCATCAAGGGTCTGGAGGAGCTCCTTCCATGCCTGGGTCTTGGCCCGTTTGATGGCGACCTGCAGAGCAACCCGCGCCACGCGGTATGCTCCATACAGGTCATCAGCTGCCCTCGCTCGCGCCACGCCGTCGCCTGTACGTTGACGACGGCGCGCGCGGGTGTACTGGCGTCGGGCGCGGACAGTCGCGACTCGCAACTCCGCGATCGCGTCCGACCACCAGTACACCGCCCGACGAGGAGAAGCCCGCCCGACCCGAGGCATCGCCGCGTCGCAAATACCCGCGACCAATGCTCCGAGCCGGGCGACCTCCTCCTCTATGCTCGGCAACTCGGCCGCTCCCTGCGGCCAAGTTGCAGCGAGGGCAGCTGCCATCAGGGCGTCCTTGTCCAGGCGCCGAAGCGCCCAGCGGCGTGGTGGGGTGCCACGCAGGCGGCCGTGTCGGGATGCACTCGCGGCGGCAGAGACCTCCATCCGGATGTACCGGTGATCGGAGAGTGTCTCTGCCCCCGCGACCACGTGCCAACCCGACACCATGCGCACGGCGTTGGGGGTCGCGAATCCAACATCCACGATGGACCCCCCATATCGCCGCACGCATGTGTGCTCCGACCCCCGGTTCAATACCCGGAGGTCGAGCCCCGCCGCCCAATCGCCCAGGATCCCGCCGCGAACGGAGGTCCTGGGGGATCCCCAAGCCACCGACTTGGCATTAAAATCCCCCAGGACCAACACCGGCCGGGCCGCGTAGCGCTGCACGCATGCCGCGACCTCGGCCAAGTACAGCTCGAACGCAGCGTGACCGCTACGGGGCGAAATGTAGCACCCCACCACAGCGACTCCCCCCCAGTCCACGGCGACGAATCCCCGACCGCGCTCCAACAAGGAGAACGGTGGGGACCCGTGGCCCCCTCCCCATACCGTCGCCACCAAGCCGTCCGCGTCGCCCACCCAATGAGGGTGATCAGGGACGCGGTACGGCTCGGCGGCGACCGCCAGGCCAACCCCCCACTCCGCGAGGACTTGGGACATCAAGTCCTGTGCCGCGCGGCAGTGGTTGAGGTTGGCCTGGAGGAGGAGGCGGGGCGGCATTAATTAATGGCCGCGCCAGCCTCCTCCCGGCCGTCCGTCCCCGTAGCACCGTCCACCTCCATGGAAGACGATGCCACCGCCCTCGGCACCGGAGCCGGTGCAGCCCGCCACTTCCTCTCCTTCCGGGTGGGGGGGGGGAGCACTTCTTGCTCCCCACCCTGTGATCGGCTGGCCTCCCCATGTCCGCACACAGCGGGCAGTGGGGGGCCGCCGAGCACTGGCTCGCACGGTGCTCTTTGGCACCGCAGCGGTAACACTGACCGCTGCGGTCCACCGGCGAGGTGCACCACTGCCTCACGTGCCCCAATTCGAGGCAGCGGTGACACTGGAGCGGGCGCGGCGCGAGGATTTCCACTCGCGCCGAAACCCACCCCACCAACACCCTCCCGGATTCCGCCACCTTACGGGCGGCGGAGAGGGGGCACCGGGCCCACACCGACCCGAGGCCGGAGGGCGACCTGCGGATCTCTCCGATCCGCAGGTCCTCCACAGGACAGTCCCCCGCCCTCGCAAGGGCACGGGACACATCCTGTGCGCTGACCGAGTCGTCTAGCCCACAAACGCGCATCTCCGTGCGCTTCGTGGGCCGGGCGACCCGGACACCTCGCTCGCCCAGCTGCTCCCGGAGCCTCTGGGCGAGACGATCCGCCTTCGCGCCGCTTTCTGCACCAGGGATCTCCAGCAAGAGACCCCCGGTCACGGCCCTCTTCGCCCTCACGGAGGCGATGCCCAGCTCTTCCAGGGAGATATTCTCCCTGGCGAGCCGCATCGCCTCCGCGAGGGTCAGGTCGCCCCCCTGCGCAACGGTCAGCGTCACCGCTGCCGTTTTTGGGGGACGACCTGGTCGTGCCTTCCCGACCTTCGCGGCCTTTACCTTGGCCGCCGGCGGCGGAGGCGGAGGCTGCGGTTGCGAGGCCTTCCTCGCCGCCCGCTTCGCCTTCCGCCCCACCACCTCACTCCACGCCACCCCCCCTTGGGAGGGTGCTGTGGAGGACGCGACCACCGCGACCACGGGTACACCACCCCCCTTGGGGGTCGCGACCCGGGGCCCTGGTGCCGCAACGCTGGGCGGAGCCTTCACTCCGCCCTTCTTTGCCTTCCCCGACTGTACCGGAACAGGTCGGGGAGGCACCGCCTTCCTGCTGACCGCTCTTCCGGCGAGGAGCTCCTCCCGGAAGGCGGCCAGCTTGCCATCAATCATGTCCCCAATTCTCCTCAGAAGATCGTCTTCTGAGGAGGACGGGGACTTCTTCACGGGCGGAGTGCGGGTGGAGGGGCCCGCGGTGCCCCGCACCACTGCCGCCGCACTCCGCTTATTTACCTCCGCCGAGGGACGCGGTGGTGGAGGAGGAGGGAGGATGGGAGGGAGGGCCGCGCTGTTCCACAGCGCCTCTGCCCTCCTCCTCCCCTGTCGCTCCTCCTCCAACAGGAGCTGCAGACGGGCGTTCCGCCCTCTGAGCTCCCGCGCCGCCTCCCTCATTTCCTCCGCCGCGGCCTTCAGGGCCTCCGCGCCACCGCTTTTCTGCCCCTTAAAGGCGCAGGCAGCGGCGACTTTCTCCACCCGCCTCAGGGACGAGGAGATCCTCTCCGATATCTCCTCGGTCACCTCGTCCCTGAGGCAACTCAGCCTCACCGACGGGCTCATCGCCCCGCCCACCTCGACGACGGCCTGCCCCGTCCTCTTCCTCTTAGAGCCTATGTGGCTCGTGCTGGAGGAGAAGGACGAGACCGACGCCGTCTCGTCGTCCTCCTCCACCCTCCACGAAGCCGGACCTGGCGCTGAGTGGGGCGCGAGCGCCGCCACCCTAACCCCAACCCCGTCTCCGTCCTCCCCAACCGACAAAACCCGCCCCATCCCCATTTTATTTTCTGTGTCCATAATAGTCCCACGAGATGGTCGGAAATAAAGGTCCACCCGGGCAGAGCCGCCTTACCCGGGTAAGCCTAATACTCCGGGGGTTCGGCAGGTTCCCCGGAGGTGGTCGCTTGGGATTGGGCCTTCTGCCCCAACCATGCATCCCATCGCCGCGCACCATAGCTTAGGATTGGAGGGCGATTTTATAGAGTCGCCATACTCGTGGCCCAGGCGGTTAAGCCAAGACCCCCGTTCCTCCTGCCGTCACGTACCATTCACAAAACCAATAGGGAATTGTGAATGGGTCGTTGTGACGACCAACAGGAGGCTTACGGTGTGTGTATGACTCGGGTACCCCGGGTTCGTTAAGCCCGTACTGCAGCTGAAAGGCTGGCAGCCCCTGAGGGAAGGTCTGGGATTTGCTCTCATCAGGCTCATACTTTCGCATATTTCTCATACTTCATGGCTGGATCCTGGGCTATTTCTGGATTGGATCACGTGGTAATGTGGTACCACACGGAAACAGTCAATTAAACCTGGTTTCCATCAATATTTTAGAGGAAAACGCATGTTAGGTCTAGGTTAGGCCTGGGATTTGCCCTCATCAGGGCCATACTTCCGCAGTTTTAACATACATGTTGACCTGATCGAGGGTTCTTTCTGCTTTGGATCACGTAGTGAAGTGGTATCGCACTGTAGCAGACCATTAAACCTGGTTTGGATCAGTATTTTAGAGGATAACGCATGTTATGTTTGGGTTAGGTCTAGGATTTGCACTCATCAGGCTCATACTTTCGCATATTTCTCATACTTCATGGCTAGATCCTGGGCTGTTTCAGGATTGTATCACGTAGTAATGTGGTACCACGCTGAAACAGTCAATTAAAACTGGTTTCGATCAATATTTTAGAGGATAACGCAAGTTTGGTCTGGGATAGGTCTGGGATTTGCCCTCATCAGGCTCATACTTTCGCGTTTTTCACATACTTGTGCAACTGGTCCTCGGTTTTTTCTGGTTTGGATCACGTAGCAATGTGGTACCACACTCAAGCAGTCGGTTAAACCTGGTTTCGATCAATATTTTAGAGGATAACGCAAGTTTGGTCTGGGATAGGTCTGGGATTTGCCCTCATCAGGCTCATACTTTCGCATTCTTCACATACTTGTTGAACGGATCCTGGGTTTTTTCTGGTTTGGATCACGTAGTAATGTCGGACCACACTGAAACAATCAATTAAACCTGGTCATGACCAATATTTTAGAGAATAATTCATGTTATGTCTTGGTTAGGTCTGGGATTTGCTCTCATCAGGCTCATTCTTTCGCATATTTCTCATACTTGATGGCTAGATCCTGGGCTTTTTCTGGATTGCATCACGTAGTAATGAAGTACAACACTGAAACAGTCAACTCAACCTGGTTTCCATCAATATTTTAGAGGACAACGCATGTTAGCTCTAGGTTAGGTCTGGGATTTTCACTCATCAGGCTCATACTTTCGCATTTTTCTCATACTTCATGGCTAGATCCTGGGCTATTTCTGGATTGTATCACGTGGTAATGTGGTACCACACTGAAACAGTCAATTAAACCTGGTTTCGCTCAATATTTTAGAAGATAACGCATGTTAGGCCTAGGTTAGGCCTGTGATTTTCACTCATCAGACTCATACTTTCGCATTCTTCACATACTTGTTGAACGGATCCTGGGTTTTTTCTGGTTTGGGTCACGTAGTAGTGTGGTACCACACTGAAACAGTCGATTAAACCTGGTTTCGATTAATATTTTTGAGGATAACGCATGTTAGGTCTAGGTTAGGCCGGGGATTTTCACTCAGCAGACTCGTACTTTCGCATTCTTCACATACTTGTTGAACGGATCCTGGGTTTTTACTGGTTTGGATCACATAGTAATGTGGTACCACACTGAAACATTCAATTAAACCTGGTCTAGATAAATATTTTAGAGGATAACGCATGTTAGGTCTGGGTTAGGTCTAGGATTTGCCCCCATCAGGCTCATACTTTCGCAGTTCTAACATACATGTTGACCTGATCGAGGGTTTTTTCTGCTTTGGATCACGTAGTAAAGTGGTACCACACTGAAACAGTCCACTAAACCTGGTTTGGATCAATATTTTAGAGGATAATGCATGTTAGGTCTAGGTTAGCCCTGAGATTTTCACTCATCAGACTCATACTTTCGCATATTTCTCGTACTTGATGGCTAGATCCTGGGCTTTTTCCGGATTGCATCACGTAGTAATGAAGTACAACACTGAAACAGTCAATTCAACCTGGTTTCCATCAATATTTTAGAGGACAACGCATGTTAGGTCTAGGTTAGGCCTGGGATTTGCCCTCATCGGGGTCATACTTTCGCAGTTTTAACATACATGTTGACGTGATCGAGGGTTTTTTGTGCTTTGGATCACGTTGTAAAGTGGTACCACACTGAAACAGTCCATTAAACCTGGTTTGGATCAATATTTTAGAGGATAACGCAAGTTTGGTCTAGGTTAGGTCTGGGATTTTCACTCATCAGACTCATACTTTCGCATTCTTCACATACTTGTTGAACAGATCCTGGGTTTTTTATGGTTTGGTTCACGTAGTAATGTGGTACCACACTGAAACATTCAATTAAACCTAGTCTTGATAAATATTTTAGAGGATAACGCATGTTAGGTCTGGGTTAGGACTAGGATTTGCCCCCATCAGGCTCATACTTTCGCATATTTCTCATACTTCATGGCTGGATCCTGGGCTATTTCTGGTTTGGATCACGTAGTAATGTGGTACCACACTGAAACAGTCAATTAAACCTGGTTTTGATCAATATTTTAGAGAATAATTCATGTCAGGTCTAGGTTAGGTCTGGGATTTGCTCTCATCAGGCTCATTCTTTCGCATATTTCTCACACTTGATGGCTAGATCCTGGGCTTTTTCCGGTTTGCATCACGTAGTAATGAAGTACAACACTGAAACAGTCAACTCAACCTGGTTTCCATCAATATTTTAGAGGACAACGCATGTTAGGTCTAGGTTAGGCCTGGGATTTGCCCTCATCAGGGTCATACTTTCGCAGTTTTAACATACATGTTGACGTGATCGAGGGTTTTTTCTGCTTTGGATCACGTAGTAAAGTGGTACCACACTGAAACAGTCCATTAAACCTGGTTTTGGATCAATATATTAGAGGATAACGCATGTTAGGTCTAGGTTAGCCCTGTGATTTTCACTCATCAGACTCATACTTTCGCATTCTTCACATACTTGTTGAACGGATCCTGGGTTTTTTCTGGTTTGGTTCACGTAGTAATGTGGTACCACGCTGAAACAGTCAATTAAGCCTGATTTCGATGAATATTTTAGAGGATAACGCAAGTTAGGTCTGGGATAGGTCTGGGATTCGCCCTCATCAGGCTCATACCTTCGCATATTTCTCATACTTGATGGCTAGATCCTGGGCTTTTTCTGGATTGCATCACGTAGTAATGAAGTACAACACTGAAGCAGTCAATTAAACCTGGTTTCCATCAATATCTTAGTGGACAACGCAAGTTAGGTCTGGGATAAGTCTGGGATTTGCCCTCATCAGGCTCATACTTTCGCGTTTTTCACATACTTGTTGAACAGATCCTGTGTTTTTTCTGGTTTGGATCACGTAGTAGTGTGGTACCACACTGAAACAGTCCATTAAACCTTGTTTGGATCAATATTTTAGAGGATAACGCATGTTAGGTCTGGGATAGGTCTGGGATAGGTCTGGGATTTGCCCTCGTCAGGCTCATACTTTCGCGTTTTTCACATACTTGTTCAACAGATCCTGGGTTTTTCCGGTTTGGGTCACGTAGTAGTGTGGTACCACACTGAAACAGTCGATTAAACCTGGTTTCGATCAATATTTTTGAGGATAACGCATGTTAGGTCTAGGTTAGGCCGGGGATTTTCACTCAGCAGACTCGTACTTTCGCATTCTTCACATACTTGTTGAACGGATCCTGGGTTTTTACTGGTTTGGATCACATAGTAATGTGGTACCACACTGAAACATTCAATTAAACCTGGTCTAGATAAATATTTTAGAGGATAACGCATGTTAGGTCTGGGTTAGGTCTAGGATTTGCCCCCATCAGGCTCATACTTTCGCATATTTCTCATACTTCATGGCTGGATTCTGGGCTATTTCTGGATTGGATCAGGTAGTAATGTGGTACCACACTGAAACAGTCAATTAAACCTGGTTTTGATCAATATTTTAGAGAATAATTCATGTCAGGTCTAGGTTAGGTCTGGGATTTGCTCTCATCAGGCTCATTCTTTCGCATATTTCTCGTACTCGATGGCTAGATCCTGGGCTTTTTCCGGATTGCATCACGTAGTAATGAAGTACAACACTGAAACAGTCAATTCAACCTTGTTTCCATCAATATTTTAGAGGACAACGCATGTTAGGTCTAGGTTAGGCCTGGGATTTGCCCTCATCAGGGTCATACTTTCGCAGTTTTAACATACATGTTGACGTGATCGAGGGTTTTTTCTGCCTTGGATCACGTAATAAAGTGGTACCACACTGAAACCGTCCATTAAACATGGTTTGGATCAATATTTTAGAGGATAACGCATGTTAGGTCTGGGATAGGTCTGGGATTTGCCCTCATCAGACTCATACTTTCGCACACTTCACATACTCGTTGAACAGATCCTGGGTTATTTTCTGGTTTGGATCACATAGTAATGTGGTACCACACTGAAACAGTCGATTAAACCAGGTTTCGATCAATATTTTTGAGGATAACGCATGTTAGGTCTAGGTTAGGCCTGGGATTTTCACTCATCAGACTCATACTTTCGTATTCTTCACATACTTGTTGAACGGATCCTGGGTTTTTTCTGGTTTGGATTACGTAGTAATGTGGTACCACACTGGAACATTCAATTAAACCTGGTCTTGATAAATAATTTAGAGGATAACGCATGTTAGGATTGGGTTATGTCTAGGATTTGCCCTTATCAGGCTCACACTTTCGCATATTTCTCATACTTCATTGGCTAGATCCTGGGCTGTTTCTGGATTGTATCACGTAGTAATGTGGTACAACACTGAAACGGTCAATTAAACCTGGTTTCCATCAATATTTTAGAGGACAACGCATGTTAGGTCTAGGTTAGGCCTGGGATTTGCCCTCATCAGGGTCACACTTTCGCAGTTTTAACATACATGTTGACGTGATCGAGGGTTTCTTCTGCTTTGGATCACGTAGTAAAGTGGTACCACACTGAAACAGTCCATTAAACCTGGTTTGTATCCACATTTTAGAGGATAACGCATGTTAGGTCTAGGTTAGCCCTGGGATTTTCACTCATCAGACTCATACATTCGCATTCTTCACATACTTGTTGAACGGATCCCGGGTTTTTTCTGGTTTGGTTCACGTAGTAATGTGGTACCACACTGGAACATTCAATTAAACCTGGTCTTGATAAATATTTTAGAGGATAACGCATGTTAGGTTTGGGTTAGGTCTAGGATTTGCCCTCATCAGGCTCATGCTTTCGCATATTTCTCATACTTCATGGCTAGATCCTGGGCTGTTTCTGGATTGTACCACGTAGTAATGTGGTACCACGCTGAAACAGTCAATTAAACCTGGTTTCGTTCAATATTTTAGAGGATAACGCAAGTTAGGTCTGGGATAGGCCTGGGATTTGCCCTCATGAGGCTCATTCTTTCGCATATTTCTCATACTTGATGGCTAGATCCTGGGCTTTTTCTGGATTGCATCACGTAGTAATGAAGTACAACACTGAAACGGTCAATTAAACCTGGTTTCCATCAATATTTTAGAGGACAACGCATGTTAGGTCTAGGTAAGGCCTGGGATTTGCCCTCATCAGGGTCATACTTTCGCAGTTTTAACATACATGTTGACCTGATCGAGTGTTCTTAATGCTTTGGATCACGTAGTAAAGTGGTACCACACTGGAACAGTCCATAAAACCTGGTTTCGATCAATATTTTAGAGGATAACGCAAGTTAAGTCTGGGATAGGTCTGGGATTTGACCTCATCAGACTCATTCTTTCGCACACTTCACATACTCGTTGAACAGATCCTGGGTTATTTTCTGGTTTGGATCAAATAGTAATGTGGTACCACACTGAAACATTCAATTAAACCTGGTCTAGATAAATATCTTAGAGGATAACGCATGTTAGGTCTGGGTTAGTTCTAGGATTTGCCCCCATCAGGCTCATACTTTCGCATATTTCTCATACTTGTTGAACGGTTCCTGGGTTTTTTCTGGTTTGGATCACGTAGTAATGTGGGACCACACTGAAACAGTCAATTAAACCTGGATTCGATCAATATTTTGGAGAATAATTCATGTTTGGTCTAGGTTAGGTCTGGGATTTGCTCTCATCAGGCTCATTCTTTCGCATATTTCTCATACTTGATGGCTAGATCCTGGGCTTTTTCTGGATTGCATCACGTAGTCATGAAGTACAACACTGAGACAGTCAATTAAACCTGGTTTCCATCAATATCATAGAGGACAACGCAAGTTAGGTCTGGGATAGGTCTGGGATTTGCCCTCATCAGGGTCATTCTTTCGCAGTTCTAACATACATGTTGACCTGATCGAGTGTTTTTTCTGCTTTGGATCACGTAGTAAAGTGGTACCACACTGAAACAGTCCATTAAACCTGGTTTGGATCAATATTTTAGAGGATAACGCTTGTTAGGTCTAGGTTAGGTCTGGGATTTTCAGTCATCAGACTCATACTTTCGCATTCATCACATACTTGTTGAACGGATCCTGGGTTTTTTCTGGTTTGGATCACGTAGTAATGTGGGACCACACCGAAACAATCAATTAAACCTGGCCTTGATAAATATTTTAGAGGATAACGCATGTCAGGTCTGGGATAGGTCTGGGATTTGACCTCATCAGGGTCATACTTTCGCAGTTTTAACATGCATGTTGACCTCATCGAGGGTTTTTTCTGCTTTGGATCACGTAGTAAAGTGGTACCACAACTAAAACAGTCAATTAAACTTGGTTTCGATCATTATTTTAGAGGATAACGCAAGTTAGATCTGGGATAGGTCTGGGATTAGCCCTCATCAGACTCATACTATCGCATTCTTCACATACTTGTTGAACGGATCCTGGGTTTTTTCTGGTTTGGATCACGTAGTAATGTGGGACCACACTGAAACAGTCGATTAAACCTGGTTTCGACCAATATTTTAGAGGATAACGCAAGTTAGGTCTGGGATAGGTCTGGGATTCGCCCTCATCAGGCTCATACTTTCGCAGTTCTAACATACATTTTGACCTGATCGAGTGTTTTTTCTGCTTTGGATCACGTAGTAAAGTGGTACCACACTGAAACAGTCCATTAAACCTGGTTTCTATCAATATTTTACAGGACAACGCATGTTAGGTCTAGGTTAGGCCTGGGATTTGCCCTCATCAGGGTCATACTTTCGCAGTTTTAACATACATGTTGACCTGATCCTGGGTTTTTTCTGGTTTGGATCACGTAGTAATGTGGTACCACACTGAAACAGTCGATTAAACCAGGTTTCGATCAATATTTTTGAGGATAACGCATGTTAGGTCCAGGTTAGGCCTGGGATTTTCACTCATCAGACTCATACTTTCGCATTCTTCACATACTTGTTGAACGGATCCTGGGCTTTTTCTGGATTGCATCTCGTAGTAATGAAGTACAACACTGAAACAGACAATTAAACCTGGTTTCCATCAATATCTTAGAGGACAACGCAAGTTAGGTCTGGGATAGGTCTGGGATTTGCCCTCATCAGACTCATACTTTCGCATTCTTCACATACTTGTTGAACGGATCCTGGGTTTTTTCTGGTTTGGATCACGTAGTAATGTGGTACCACACTGAAACATTCAAATAAACCTGGTCTTGATAAATATTTTAGAGGATAACGCATGTTAGGGCTAGGTTAGCCCTGGGATTTTCACTCATCAGAATCATTCTTTCGCATTCTTCAGATACCTGTTGAACGGATCGAGGGTTTTTTCTGCTTTGGATCACGTAGTAAAGTGGTACCACACTAAAACAGTCCACTAAACCTGGTTTGGATCAATATTTTAGAGGATAATGCATGTTAGGTCTAGGTTAGCCCTGGGATTTTCACTGATCAGACTCATTCTTTCGCATTCTTCACATACCTGTTGAACGGATCCTGGGTTTTTTCTGGTTTGGATCACGTAGTAATGTGGGACCACACTGAAGCAATCAAATAAACCTGGTCTTGATAAATATTTTAGATGATAACGCATGTTAGGTCTGGGTTAGGTCTAGGATTTGCTCTCGTCAGGCTCATACTTTCGCATATTTCTCATACTTGATGGCTAGATCCTGGGCTTTTTCTGGATTGCATCACGTAGTAATGAAGTACAACACTGAAACAGTCAATTAAACCTGGTTTCCATCAATATCTTAGAGGACAACGCAAGTTAGGTCTGGGATAGGTCTGGGACTTGCCCTCATCAGACTCATACGTTCGCGTTTTTCACATACTTGTTGAACGGATCCTGGGTTTTTTCTGCTTTGGATCACGTAGTAAAGTGGTACCACACTAAAACAGTCCACTAAACCTGGTTTCCATCAATATCTTAGAGAACAATTCATGTTAGGTCTAGGTTAGGCCTGGGATTTGCCCTCATCAGGGTCATACTTTCGCAGTTCTAACATACATGTTGACCTGATCGAGGGATTTTTCTGCATTGGATCACGTAGTAAAGTGGTACCACACTGAAACAGTCCACTAAACCTGGTTTGGATCAATATTTTAGAGGATAATGCATGTTAGGTCTAGGTTAGCCCTGAGATTTTCACTCATCAGACACATTCTTTCGCATTCTTCACATACCTGTTGAACGGATCCTGGGTTTTTTCTGGTTTTCATCACGTAGTAATGTGGGACCACACTGAAGCGATCAATTAAACCTGGTCTTGATAAATATTTTAGAGGATAACGCATGTTAGGTCTGGGTTAGGTCTAGGATTTGCTCTCGTCAGGCTCATACTTTCGCATATTTCTCACACTTGTTGAACAGATCCTGGGTTTTTTCTGGATTGGATCACGTAGTAATGTGGTACCACACTGAAACAGTCAATTAAACCTGGTTTCCATCAATATTTTAGAGGACAATGCAAGTTAGGTCTGGGATAGGTCTGGGATTTGCCCACATCAGGGTCATACGTTCGCATTTTTCACATACTTGTTGAACAGATCCTGGGTTTTTTCTGGTATGGATCACGCAGTAATGTGGTACCATACTGAAACATTCAGTTAAACCTGGTCTTGATAAATATTTTTGAGGATAACGCATGTTAGGTCTGGGTTAGGTCTAGGATTTGCCCTCATCACGCTCACAGTTTCGCGTTTTTCGCATACTTGTTGAACAGATCCTGGGTTTTCTCTGGTTTGGATCACGAAGTAGTGAGGTACCACACTGAAACAGTCCATTAACCCTGGTTTCGCTCAATATCTTAGAAGATAACGCATGTTAGGTCTAGGTTAGGCCTGGGATTTGCCCTCATCAGGGTCATACTTTCGCAGTTTTAACATGCATGTTGACCTGATCAAGGGTTTTTTCTGCTTTGGATCACGTAGTAAAGTGGTACCACACTAAAACAGTCAATTAAACCTGGTTTCGATCAATATTTTAGAGGATAACGCAAGTTAGGCCTGGGATAGGTCTAGGATTTGCCCTCATCAGGCTCATTCTTTCGCATATTTCTCCTACTTGATGGCTAGATCCTGGGCATTTTCTGGATTGCATCACGTAGTATTGTGGTACCACACTGAAACAGTCGATTAAACCAGGTTTCGATCAATATTTTTGAGGATAACGCATGTTAGGTCTAGGTTAGGCCTGGGATTTTCACTCATCAGACTCATACTTTCGCATTCTTCACATACTTGTTCAACGGATCTTGGGTTTTTTCTGGTGTGGATCGCGTAGTAATGTGGTACCACACTGATACATTCAGTTAAACCTGGTCTTGATAAATATTTTTGAGGATAACGCATGTTAGGTCTGGGTTAGGTCTAGGATTTGCTCTCGTCAGGCTCATACTTTCGCATATTTCTCATACTTGATGGCTAGATCCTGGGCTTTTTCTGGATTGCATCACGTAGTAATGAAGTACAACACTGAAACAATCAATTAAACCTGGTTTCCATCAATATCTTAGAGGACAACGCAAGTTAGATCTGCGATAGGTCTGGGATTTGCCGTCATCAGACTCATACGTTCGCGTTTTTCACATACTTGTTGAACGGATCCTGGGTTTTGTCTGGTTTGGATCACGTAGTAATGTGGTACCACACTGAAGCATTCAAATAAACCTGGTCTTGATAAATATTTTTGAGGATAACGCATGTTAGGTCTGGGTTAGGTCTAGGATTTGCCCTCATCAGGCTCACACTTTCGCATATTTCTTATACTTCATGGATAGATCCTGGGCTATTTTCTGGTTTGGATCACATAGTAATGTGGTACCACACTGAAACAGTCCACTAAACCTGGTTTGGATCAATATTTTAGAGGATAATGCATGTTAGGTCTAGGTTAGCCCTGAGATTTTCACTCATCAGACTCATACTTTCGCATTCTTCAGATACTTGTTGAATGGATCCTGGGTTTTTTCTGGTATGGTTCACGTAGTAATGTGGTACCACACTGAAACAGTCGATTAAACCAGGTTTCGATCAATATTCTTGAGGATAACGCATGTTAGGTCTAGGTAAGGCCTGGGATTTTCACTCATCACACTCATTCTTTCGCATTCTTCACATACCTGTTGAACGGATCCTGGGTTTTTTCTGGTTTGGATCACGCAGTAATGTGGGACCACACTGAAACAATCAATTAAACCTGGTCTTGATAAATATTTTAGAGGATAACGCATGTTAGGTCTGGGATAGGTCTAGGATTTGCTCTCGTCAGGCTCATACTTTCGCATATTTCTCTTACTTGATGGCTAGATCCTGGGCTTTTTCTGGATTGCATCACGTAGTAATGAAGTACAACACTGAAACAGTCAATTAAACCTGGTTTCCATCATTATCTTAGAGGACAACGCAAGTTAGGTCTGGGATAGGTCTGGGATTTGCCCTCATCAGACTCATACGTTCGCGTTTTTCACATACTTGTTGAACGGATCCTGGGTTTTGTCTGGTTTGGATCACGTAGTAATGTGGTACCACACTGAAACATTCAAATAAACCTGGTCTTGATAAATATTTTAGAGGATAACGCATGTTAGGTTTGGGTTAGGTCTAGGATTTGCCCACATCAGGCTCATACTTTCGCATTCTTCACATACTTGTTGAACGGATCCTGGGTTTTTTCTGGTTTGGATCACGTAGTAATGTGGGACCACACTGAAACAGTCAATTAAACCTGGTTTCGATCAATATTTTTGAGGATAACGCATGTTAGGTCTGGGTTAGGTCTAGGATTTGCCCTCATCAGGCTCATACTTTCGCATATTTCTTATACTTCATGGATAGATCCTGGGCTATTTTCTGGTTTGGATCACGTAGTAATGTGGTACCACACTGAAACAGTCAATTAAACCTGGTTTCGATCAATATTTTAGAGGACAATGCAAGTTAGGTCTGGGATAGGTCTGGGATTTGCCACATCAGGGTCATACTTTCGCATTTTTCACATACTTGTTGAACAGATCCTGGGTTTTTTCTGGTTTGGATCGCGCAGTAATGTGGTACCACACTGAAACAGCCCACTAAACCTGGTTTCGATCAATATTTTAGAGGATAACGAAAGTTATGTCTAGGTTAGGCCTGGGATTTGCTCTCATCAGACTCATGCTTTCGCATTTTTCACATACTTGTTGAACAGATCCTGGGTTTTTTCTGGTATGGATCACGCAGTAATGTGGTACCACACTGAAGCATTCAGTTAAACCTGGTCTTGATAAATATTTTTGAGGATAACGCATGTTAGGTCTGGGTTAGGTCTAGGATTTGCCCTCATCAGGCTCATACTTTCGCATATTTCTTATACTTCATGGATAGATCCTGGGCTATTTTCTGGTTTGGATCACATAGTAATGTGGTACCACACTGAAACAGTCGATTAAACCAGGTTTCGATCAATATTCTTGAGGATAACGCATGTTAGGTCTAGGTAAGGCCTGGGATTTTCACTCATCAGACTCATTCTTTCGCATTCTTCACATACCTGTTGAACGGATCCTGGGTTTTTTCTGGTTTGGATCACGTAGTAATGTGGGACCACACTGAAGCAATCAATTAAACCTGGTCTTGATAAATATTTTAGAGGATAACGCATGTTAGGTCTGGGTTAGGTCTAGGATTTGCTCTCGTCAGGCTCATACTTTCGCAAATTTCTCATACTTGATGGCTAGATCCTGGGCTTTTTCTGGATTGCATCACGTAGTAATGAAGTACAACACTGAAACAGTCAATTAAACCTGGTTTCCATCAATATCTTATAGGACAACGCAAGTTAAGTCTGCGATAGGTCTGGGATTTGCCCTCATCAGACTCATACGTTCGCGTTTTTCACATACTTGTTGAACGGATCCTGGGTTTTTTCTGGTTTGGATCACGTAGTAATGTGGTACCACACTGAAACATTCAAATAAACCAGGTCTTGATAAATATTTTAGATGATAACACATGTTAGGTCTGGGTTAGGTCTAGGATTTGCCCTCATCAGGCTCATACTTTCGCATATTTCTCATACTTCATGGCTAGATCCTGGGCTATTTCTGGATTGGATCACGTAGTAATGTGGTACCACACTGAAACAGTCAATTAAACCTGGTTTCGATCAATATTTTAGAGGACAATGCAAGTTAGGTCTGGGATAGGTCTGGGATTTGCCACATCAGGGTCATACTTTCGCATTTTTCACATACTTGTTGAACAGATCCTGGGTTTTTTCTGGTTTGGATCGCGCAGTAATGTGGTACCACACTGAAACAGCCCACTAAACCTGGTTTCGATCAATATTTTAGAGGATAACGAAAGTTATGTCTAGGTTAGGCCTGGGATTTGCTCTCATCAGACTCATGCTTTCGCATTTTTCACATACTTGTTGAACAGATCCTGGGTTTTTTCTGGTATGGATCACGCAGTAATGTGGTACCACACTGAAACATTCAGTTAAACCTGGTCTTGATAAATATTTTTGAGGATAACGCATGTTTGGTCTGGGTTAGGTCTAGGATTTGCCCTCATCAGGCTCATACTTTCGCATATTTCTTATACTTCATGGATAGATCCTGGGCTATTTTCTGGTTTGGATCACATAGTAATGTGGTACCACACTGAAACAGTCCACTAAACCTGGTTTGGATCAATATTTTAGAGGATAATGCATGTTAGGTCTAGGTTAGCCCTGAGATTTTCACTCATCAGACTCATACTTTCGCATTCTTCAGATACTTGTTGAATGGATCCTGGGTTTTTTCTGGTATGGCTCACGTAGTAATGTGGTACCACACTGAAACAGTCGATTAAACCAGGTTTCGATCAATATTCTTGAGGATAACGCAAGTTAGGTCTGCGATAGGTCTGGGATTTGCCGTCATCAGACTCATACGTTCGCGTTTTTCACATACTTGTTGAACGGATCCTGGGTTTTTTCTGGTTTGGATCACGTAGTAATGTGGGACCACACTGAAACAATCAATTAAACCTGGTTTCCATCAATATCTTATAGGACAATGCAAGTTAGGTCTGGGTTAGGTCTAGGATTTGCCCACATCAGGCTCATACTTTCGCATATTTCTCATACTTCCTGGGCTGTTTCTGGATTGTATCACGTAGTAATGTGGTACCACGCTGAAACAGTCAATTAAACCTTGTTTCGATCAATATTTTAGAGGATAACGCAAGTTAGGTCTGGGTTAGGTCTGGGATTCGCCCTCATCAGGCTCATACTTTCGCACACTTCACAGACTCGTTTAACAGATCCTGGGTTTTTTCTGGTTTGGTTCACGTAGTAATGTGGTACCAAACTGAAACATTCAATTAAACCTGGTCTTGATCAATATTTTAGAGGATAACGCATGTTAGGTTTGGGTTAGGTCTAGGATTTGCCCACATCAGGCTCATACTTTCGCATTTTTCACAGGCTTGTTGAACAGATCCTGGGATTTTTCTGGTATGGATCACGTAGGAATCTGGTACCATACTGAAACATTCAGTTAAACCTGGTCTTGATAAATATTTTTGACGATAACGCATGTTAGGTCTGGGTTAGGTCTAGGATTTGCCCTCATCAGGCTCATACTTTCGCATATTTCTTATACTTCATGGATAGATCCTGGGCTATTTTCTGGTTTGGATCACATAGTAATGTGGTACCACACAGAAACAGTCGATTAAACCAGGTTTGGATCAATATTTTAGAGGATAATGCATGTTAGGTCTAGGTTAGCCCTGAGATTTTCACTCATCAGACTCATACATTCGCATTCTTCAGATAGTTGTTGAACGGATCCTGGGTTTTTTCTGGTATGGTTCACGTAGTAATGTGGTACCACACTGAAACAATCAATTAAACCAGGTCTTGATAAATATTTTAGATGATAACGGATGTTAGGTTTGGGTTAGGTCTAGGATTTGCCCACATCAGGCTCATACTTTCGCATATTTCTCATACTTCCTGGGCTGTTTCTGGATTGTATCACGTAGTAATGTGGTACCACGCTGAAACAGTCAATTAAACCTTGTTTCGATCAATATTTTAGAGGATAACGCAAGTTAGGTCTGGGTTAGGTCTGGGATTCGCCCTCATCAGGCTCATACTTTCGCACACTTCACAGACTCGTTTAACAGATCCTGGGTTTTTTCTGGTTTGGTTCACGTAGTAATGTGGTACCAAACTGAAACATTCAATTAAACCTGGTCTTGATCAATATTTTAGAGGATAACGCATGTTAGGTTTGGGTTAGGTCTAGGATTTGCCCACATCAGGCTCATACTTTCGCATTTTTCACAGGCTTGTTGAACAGATCCTGGGATTTTTCTGGTATGGATCACGTAGGAATCTGGTACCATACTGAAACATTCAGTTAAACCTGGTCTTGATAAATATTTTTGACGATAACGCATGTTAGGTCTGGGTTAGGTCTAGGATTTGCCCTCATCAGGCTCATACTTTCGCATATTTCTTATACTTCATGGATAGATCCTGGGCTATTTTCTGGTTTGGATCACATAGTAATGTGGTACCACACAGAAACAGTCGATTAAACCAGGTTTGGATCAATATTTTAGAGGATAATGCATGTTAGGTCTAGGTTAGCCCTGAGATTTTCACTCATCAGACTCATACATTCGCATTCTTCAGATAGTTGTTAAACGGATCCTGGGTTTTTTCTGGTATGGTTCACGTAGTAATGTGGTACCACACTGAAACAATCAATTAAACCAGGTCTTGATAAATATTTTAGATGATAACGGATGTTAGGTCTGGGTTAGGTCTAGGATTTGCCCTCATCAGGCTCATACTTTCGCATATTTCTCATACTTCATGGCTAGATCCTGGGCTATTTCTGGATTGGATCACGTAGTAATGTGGTACCACACTGAAACAGTCGATTAAACCAGGTTTCGATCAATATTTTTGAGGATAACGCATGTTAGGTCTAGGTTAGGCCTGGGATTTTCACTCATCAGACTCATTCTTTCGCATTCTTCACATACTTGTTGAACGGATCCTGGGTTTTTTCTGGTTTGGATCACGTAGTAATGTGGGACCACACTGAAACAGTCAATTAAACCTGGTCTTGATAAATATTTTAGAGGATAACGCATGTTAGGTCTGGGTTAGGCCTGTGATTTGCCCTCATCCGGGTCATACTTTCGCAGTTCTAACATACATGTTGACCTGATCGAGGGTTTTTTCTGCTTTGGATCACGTAGTAAAGTGGTACCACACTGAAACAGTCCACTAAACCTGGTTTGGATCAATATTTTAGAGGATAATGCATGTTAGGTCTAGGTTAGCCCTGAGATTTTCACTCATCAGACTCATACTTTCGCATTCTTCAGATACCTGTTGGATGGATCCTGGGTTTTTTCTGGTCTGGTTCACGTAGTAATGTGGTACCATACTGAAACATTCAGTTAAACCTGGTCTTGATAAATATTTTTGAGGGTAACGCATGTTAGGTCTGGGTTAGGCGTCGGATTTGCCCTCATCAGGCTCATACTTTCGCATATTTCTTATACTTCATGGATAGATCCTGGGCTATTTTCTGGTTTGGATCACATAGTAATGTGGTACCACACAGAAACAGTCGATTAAACCAGGTTTGGATCAATATTCTTGAGGATAACGCATGTTAGGTCTAGGTAAGGCCTGGGATTTTCACTCATCAGACTCATTCTTTCGCATTCTTCACATACCTGTTGAACGGATCCTGGGTTTTTTCTGGTTTGGATCACGTAGTAATGTGGGACCACACTGAAGCAATCAATTAAACCTTGTCTTGATAAATATTTTAGATGATAACGGATGTTAGGTCTGGGTTAGGTCTAGGATTTGCCCTCATCAGGCTCATACTTTCGCATATTTCTCATACTTCATGGCTAGATCCTGGGCTTTTTCTGGATTGCATCACGTAGTAATGAAGTACAACACTGAAACAGTCGATTAAACCAGGTTTCGATCAATATTTTAGAGGATAATGCATGTTAGGTCTAGGTTAGCCCTGAGATTTTCACTCATCAGACTCATACATTCGCATTCTTCACATAGTTGTTGAACGGATCCTGGGTTTTTTCTGGTATGGTTCACGTAGTAATGTGGTACCACACTGAAACAATCAATTAAACCAGGTCTTGATAAATATTTTAGATGATAACGGATGTTAGGTCTGGGTTAGGTCTAGGATTTGCCCACATCAGGCTCATACTTTCGCATATTTCTCATACTTCATGGCTAGATCCTGGGCTATTTCTGGATTGGATCACGTAGTAATGTGGTACCACACTGAAACAGTCGATTAAACCAGGTTTCGATCAATATTTTTGAGGATAACGCATGTTAGGTCTAGGTTAGGCCTGTGATTTTCACTCATCAGACTCATTCTTTCGCATTCTTCACATACTTGTTGAACGGATCCTGGGTTTTTTCTGGTTTGGATCACGTAGTAATGTGGGACCACACTGAAACAGTCAATTAAACCTGGTCTTGATAAATATTTTAGAGGATAACGCATGTTAGGTCTGGGTTAGGCCTGTGATTTGCCCTCATCCGGGTCATACTTTCGCAGTTCTAACATACATGTTGACCTGATCGAGGGTTTTTTCTGCTTTGGATCACGTAGTAAAGTGGTACCACACTGAAACAGTCCACTAAACCTGGTTTGGATCAATATTTTAGAGGATAATGCATGTTAGGTCTAGGTTAGCCCTGAGATTTTCACTCATCAGACTCATACTTTCGCATTCTTCAGATACCTGTTGAACGGATCCTGGGTTTTTTCTGGTCTGGTTCACGTAGTAATGTGGTACCATACTGAAACATTCAGTTAAACCTGGTCTTGATAAATATTTTTGAGGATAACGCATGTTAGGTCTGGGTTAGGCGTCGGATTTGCCCTCATCAGGCTCATACTTTCGCATATTTCTTATACTTCATGGATAGATCCTGGGCTATTTCTGGATTGGATCACGTAGTAATGTGGTACCACACTGAAACAGTCAATTAAACCTGGTTTCCATCAATATCTTATAGGACAACGCAAGTTAAGTCTGCGATAGGTCTGGGATTTGCCCTCATCAGACTCATACGTTCGCGTTTTTCACATACTTGTTGAACGGATCCTGGGCTTTTCTGGTTTGGATCACGTAGTAATGTGGTACCACACTGAAACATTCAAGTAAACCTGGTCTTGATAAATATTTTAGAGGATAACGCATGTTAGGTTTGGGTTAGGTCTAGGATTTGCCCACATCAGGCTCATACTTTCGCATATTTCTCATACTTCATGGCTAGATCCTGGGCTGTTTCTGGATTGTATCACGTAGTAATGTGGTACCACGCTGAAACAGTCAATTAAACCTTGTTTCGATCGATATTTTAGAGGATAACGCAAGTTAGGTCTGGGATAGGTCTGGGATTTGCCCTCATCAGGCTCATACGTTTCGTTTTTCACAGACTTGTTGAACAGATCCTGGGATTTTTCTGGTATGGATCAAGTAGGAATGTGGTACCATACTGAAACATTCAGTTAAACCTGGTCTTGATAAATATTTTTGAGGATAACGCATGTTAGGTCTGGGTTAGGTCTAGGATTTGCCCTCATCAGGCTCATACTTTCGCATATTTCTTATACTTCATGGATAGATCCTGGGCTATTTTCTGGTTTGGATCACACAGTAATGTGGTACCACACAGAAACAGTCGATTAAACCAGGTTTGGATCAATATTTTAGAGGATAATGAATGTTAGGTCTAGGTTAGCCCTGAGATTTTCACTCATCAGACTCATACATTCGCATTCTTCAGATAGTTGTTGAACGGATCCTGGGTTTTTTCTGGTATGGTTCACGTAGTAATGTGGTACCACACTGAAACAATCAATTAAACCAGGTCTTGATAAATATTTTAGATGATAACGGATGTTAGGTCTGGGTTAGGTCTAGGATTTGCCCTCATCAGGCTCATACTTTCGCATATTTCTCATACTTCATGGCTAGATCCTGGGCTATTTCTGGATTGGATCACGTAGTAATGTGGTACCACACTGAAACAGTCGATTAAACCAGGTTTCGATCAATATTTTAGAGGATAACGCAAGTTAGGTCTGGGATAGGTCTGGGATTTGCCCTCATCAGGCTCATACGTTTCGTTTTTCACAGACTTGTTGAACAGATCCTGGGATTTTTCTGGTATGGATCAAGTAGGAATGTGGTACCACACTGAAACAATCAATTAAACCAGGTCTTGATAAATATTTTAGATGATAACGGATGTTAGGTCTGGGATAGGTCTGGGATTTGCCCACATCAGGGTCATACTTTCGCATTTTTCACATACTTGTTGAACAGATCCTGGGGGTTTTCTGGTTTGCATCGCGCAGTTATGTGGTACCACACTGAAACAGCCCACTAAACCTGGTTTCGATCAATATTTTAGAGGATAACGAAAGTTATGTCTAGGTTAGGCCTGGGATTTGCCCTCATCAGACTCATGCTTTCGCATTTTTCACATACTTGTTGAACAGATCCTGGGTTTTTTTCTGGTTTGGATCACGTAGTAGTGTGGTACCACACTGAAACATTCAGTTAAACCTGGTCTTGATAAATATTTTTGAGGATAACGCATGTTAGGTCTAGGTTAGGTCTGGGATTTGCCCTCATCAGGCTCCTCCATTCGCATATTTCTCATACTTCATGGCTGGATCCTGGGCTATTTCTGGATTGGATCACATAGTAATGTGGCACCACACTGAAACAGTCAATTAAACCTGGTTTTGATCAATATTTTAGAGAATAATTCATGTTAGGTCTGGGTTAGGTCTAGGATTTGCCCTCATCAGGCTCCTCCTTTCGCATATTTCTCATACTTCATGGCTGGATCCTGGGCTATTTCTGGATTGGATCACATAGTAATGTGGCACCACACTGAAACAGTCAATTAAACCTGGTTTTGATCAATATTTTAGAGAATAATTCATGTTAGGTCTAGGTTCGGTCAGGGATATGCTCTCATCAGGCACATTCTTTCGCATATTTCTCATACTTGATGGCTAGATCCTGGGCATTTTCTGGATTGCTTCACGTAGTAATGAAGCACAACACTGAAACAGTCAACTAAACCTGGTTTCCATCAATATTTTAGAGGACAACGCATGTCAGGTCTAGGTTAGGTCTGGGATTTGCTCTCATAAGGGTCATACTATCGCAGTTTTAACTTACTTGTTGAACGGATCCTGGGTTTTTTCTGGTTTGGTTCACGTAGTAATGTGGTACCACACTGAAACATTCAATTAAACCGGGTCTTGATAAATATTTTAGAGGATAACGCATGTTAGGTTTGGGTTAGGTCTAGGATTTGCCCTCATCAGGCTCATACTTTCGCATATCTCTCATACTTCATGGCTAGATCCTGGGCTGTTTCTGGATTGTATCACATAGTAATGTGGTACCACGCTGAAACAGTCGATTAAACCTGGTTTCGATCAATATTTTAGAGGATAACGCAAGTTAAGTCTGGGATAGGTCTGGGATTTGACCTCATCAGACTCATACTTTCGCATTTTTCACATACTTGTTGAACAGATCCTGGGTTTTTTCTGGTTTGGATCACGTAGTAGTGTGGTACCACACTGAAACAGTCCATTAAACCTGGTTTTGATCAATATTTTAGAGAATAATTCATGTTAGGTCTAGGTTCGGTCAGGGATATGCTCTCATCAGGCACATTCTTTCGCATATTTCTCATACTTGATGGCTAGATCCTGGGCTTTTTCTGGATTGCATCACGTAGTAATGAAGTACAACACTGAAACAGTCAATTAAACCTAGTTTCCATCAATATCTTAGAGGACAACGCAAGTTGGGTCTGGGATAGGTCTGGGATTTGCCCACATCAGGCTCATACTTTCGCGTTTTTCACATACTTGTTGAACAGATCCTGGGTTTTTTCTGGTTTGGATCACGTAGAAGAGGGTACCACACTGAAACAGTCCATTAAACCTGGTATCGAACACTATTTTAGAAGACAATGCAAGTTAGGTCTGGGATAGGTCTGGGATTTGCCCTCATCAGGGTCATACTTTCGCGTTTTTCACATACTTGTTGAACAGATCCTGGGTTTTTTCTGGTTTGGATCACGTAGTGGAGGGTACCACACTGATACAGTCCATTAAACCTGGTTTGGATCTATATTTTAGAGGAAAACGCATGTTAGGTCTAGGCTAGGTCTCGGATTTGCCCTCATCAGGCTCATACTTTCGCGTTTTTCACACACTTGTTGAACAGATCCTGGCTTTTTTCTGGATTGGGTCACGTAGTAGTGTGGTACCACACTGAAACAGTCCATTAAACCTGGTTTTGATCAATATTTTAGAGAATAATTCATGTTAGGTCTAGGTTTGGTCTGCGATTTGCTCTCATCAGGCTCATTCTTTCGCATATTTCTCATACTTGATGGCTAGATCCTGGGCTTTTTCTGGATTGCATCACGTAGCAATGAAGTACAACACTGAAACAGTCAATTAAACCAGGTTTCGATTAATATTTTTGAGAATAATTCATGTTAGGTCTAGGTTAGGTCTGCGATTTGCTCCCATCAGGCTCATTCTTTCGCATATTTGTCATACTTGATGGCTAGATCCTGGGCTTTTTCTGGATTGCATCACGTAGTAATGAAGTACAACACTGAAACAGTCAATTAAACCTAGTTTCCATCAATATCTTAGAGGACTTCGCAAGTTGGGTCTGGGATAGGTCTGGGATTTGCCCGCATCAGGCTCATACTTTCGCGTTTTTCACATACTTGTTGAACAGATCCTGGGTTTTCTCTGGTTTGGATCACGTAGTGGAGGGTACCACACTGATACAGTCCATTAAACCTGGTTTGGATCTATATGTTAGAGGATAACGCATGTTAGGTCTAGGTTAGGTCTCGGATTTGCCCTCATCAGACTCATACTTTCGCGTTTTTCACACACTTGTTGAACAGATCCTGGCTTTTTTCTGGATTGGGTCACGTAGTAGTGTGGTACCACACTGAAACAGTCGATTAAACCTGGTTTCGATCAATATTTTTGAGGATAACGCATGTTAGGTCTAGGTTAGGCCGGGGATTTTCTCTCATCAGACTCATACTTTCGCATTCTTCACATACTTGTTGAGCGGATCCTGGGTTTTTACCGGTTTGGATCACGTAGTAATGTGGTACCACACTGAAACATTCAATTAAACCTGGTCTAGATAAATATTTTAGAGGATAACGCATGTTAGGTCTGGGTTAGGTCTAGGATTTGCCCTCATCAGGCTCATACTTTCGCATATTTCTCATACTTCATGGCTGGATCCTGGGCTATTTCTGGATTGGATCACGTAGTAATGTGGTACCACACTGAAACAGTCAATTAAACCTGGTTTTGATGAACATTTTAGAGAATAATTCATGTTAGGTCTAGGTTAGGTCAGGGATTTGCTCTCATCAGGCTCATTCTTTCGCATATTTCTCATACTAGATGGCTAGATCCTGGGCTTTTTCTGGATTGCATCACGTAGTAATGAAGTACAACACTGAAACACTCAATTAAACCTGGTTTCGATCAATATTATTGAGGGTAACGCACGTTAGGTCTAGGGTGGCCTGGGATTTTCACTCATCAGACTCATACTTTCGCATTCTTGACATATTTGTTGAAAGGATCTTGGGTTTTTTCTGGTGTGGATCACGTGGTAATGTGGTACCACACTGAAACAATCAATTAAACCTGATCTTAATAAATATTTTACAGGATAACGCATGTTAGGTCTGGGTTAGGTCTAGGATTTGCCCTCATCAGGCTCATACTTTCGCATATTTCTCATACTTGACGGCTAGATCCTGGGCTTTTTCTGGATTGCATCAGGTAGTAATGAAGTACAACACTGAAACAGTCAATTAAACCTGGTTTCGATCAATATTTTAGAGAATAATTCATGTTAGGTCTAGGTTAGGTCTGGGATGTGCTCTCATCAGGCTCATTCTTTCGCATATTTCTCATACTTGACGGCTAGATCCTGGGCTTTCTCTGGATTGCATCACGTAGTGATGAAGTACAACACTGAAACAGTCAATTAAACCTGGTTTCCATCAATATTTTAGAGGACAGCGCATGTTAGGTCTATGTTAGGCCTGGGATTTGCTCTCATCAGGGTCATACTTTCGCAGTTTTAACATACATGTTGACCTGATCGAGAGTTTTTTCTGCTTTGGATCACGTAGTAAAGTGGTACCACACTGAAACAGTCCATTAAACCTGGTTTGGATCAATATTTTTGAGGATAACGCATGTTAGGTCTAGGTTAGGCCGGGGAATTTCACTCATCAGGCTCATACTTTCGCATATTTCTCATACTTCATGGCTAGATCCTGGGCTGTTTCTGGATTGTATCACGTAGTAATTTGGTACCACGCTGAAACAGTCAATTAAACCTGGTTTCGATCAATATTTTGCAGGATAACGCATGTTAGGTCTGGCATAGGTCTGGGATTCGCCCTCATCAGACTCATACTTTCGCGTTTTTCACATACTTGTTGAACTGATCCTGGGCTTTTTCTGGTTTGGATCACGTAGTAATGTGGTACCACACTGAAACAGTCAATTAAGCCTGGTTTCGATCAATATTTTAGAGAATAATTCATGTTAGGTTTAGGTTAGGTCTGGGATTTGCTCTCATCAGGCTCATACTTTCGCACACTTCACATACTCGTTTGACAGATCCTGGTTTATTTTCTGGTTTGGATCACGTAGTAATGTGGGACCACATTGAAACAGTCAATTAAACCTGGTTTCGATCAATATTTTAGAGAATAATTCATGTTAGGTCTAGGTTAGGTCTGGGATTTGCTCTCATGAGGCTCATTCTTTCGCATATTTCTGATACTCGATGGCTAGATGCTGGGCTTTTTCTGGATTGCATCACGTAGTAATGAAGTACAACACTGAAACAGTCAATTAAACCTGGTTTCCATCAATATCTTAGAGGACAACGCAAGTTAGGTCTGGGATAGGTCTGGGATTTGCCCTCATCAGGCTCATACTTTCCGCGTTTTTCACATGCTTGTTGAACAGATCCTGGGTTTTTTCTGGTTTGGATCACGTAGTAGTGTGGGATCACACTGAAACAATCAATTAAACCTGGTCTTGATAAATATTTTTGAGGATAACGCATGTTAGGTCTGGGATAGGTCTGGGATTTGCCCTCATCAGACTCATACTTTCGCACACTTCACATACTCGTTGAACAGATCCTGGGTTATTTTCTGGTTTGGATCACGTAGTAGCGTGGTACCACACTGAAACAGTCCATTAAACCTGGTTTGGATCAATATTTTAGAGCATAACGCATATTAGGTCTAGGTTAGGTCTGGGATTTTCACTTATCAGGCTCATACTTTCGCATTCTTCACAGACTTGTTGAACGGATCCTGGGTTTTTTCTGGTTTGGATCACGTAGTAATGTGGGACCACACTGAAACAGCCAATTAAACCTGGTTTCGATCAATATTTTAGAGAATAATTCATGTTAGGTCTAGGTTAGGTCTGGGATTTGCTCTCATCAGGCTCATTCATTCGCATATTTCTCATACTTGATATCTAGATCCTGGGCTTTTTCTGGATTGCATCACGTAGTAATGATGTACAACACTGAAACAGTCAATTAAACCTGGTTTCCATCAATATCTTAGAGGACAACGCAAGTTAGGTCTGGGATAGGTCGGGGATTTGCCCTCATCAGACTCATACTTTCGCACACTTCACATACTTTTGGAACAGATCCTGGGTTATTTTCTGGTTTGGATCACATAGTAATGTGGTACCACACTGAAACAGTCGATTAAACCAGGTTTCGATCAATATTTTTGAGGATAACGCATGTTAGGTCTTGGTTAGGCCTGGGATTTTCACTCATCAGACTCATACTTTCGCATTCTTCACATACTTATTGAACGGATCATGGGTTTTTTCTGGTTTGGATCACGTAGTAATGTGGGACCACACTGAAACAATCAATTAAACCTGGTCTTGATAAATATTTTAGATGATAACGCATGTTAGGTCTAGGTTAGGTCTGGGATTTTCACTCATCAGACTCATACTTTCGCATTCTTCACATACTTGTTGATCGGATCCTGGGTTTTTTCTGGTTTGGATCACGTAGTAATGTGGTACCACACTGAAACAGTCGATTAAACCTGGTTTCGATCAATATTTTAGAGGATAACGCAAGTTAAGTCTGGGATTGGTCTGGGATTTGACCTCATCAGACTCACACTTTCGCACACTTCACATACTCGTTGAACAGATCCTGGGTTATTTTCTGGTTTGGATCACATAGTAATGTGATACCACACTGAAACGGTCGATTAAACCAGGTTTCGATCAATATTTTTGAGGATAACGCATGTTAGGTCTAGGTTAGGCCTGGGAATTTCACTCGTCAGGCTCATACTTTCGCATATTTCTCATACTTCATGGCTAGATCCTGGGCTATTTCTGGATTAGATCACATGGTAATGTGGTACCACACTGAAACAATCAATTAAACCTGGTCTTGATAAATATTTTAGAGGATAACGCATGTTAGGTCTCGGTTAGGTCCGGGATTTTCACTCATCAGACTCATACTTTCACATTCTTCACATACTTGTAGAACGGATCATGGGTTTTTTCAGGTTTGGATCACGTAGTAATGTGGGACCACACTGAAACAATCAATTAAACCCGGTCTTGATAAATATTTCAGAGGATAACGCATGTTAGGTATGGGATAGGTCGGGGATTTGCCCTCATCAGCGTCATACTTTCGCACACTTCACATACTCGTTGAACAGATCCTGGGTTTTTTCTGGTTTGGATCACGTAGTAATGTGGAACCACACTGAAACAATCAATTAAACCTGGTCTTGATAAATATTTTAGAGGATAACGCATGTTAGGTCTGGGTAAGGTCTAGGATTTGCCCTCGTCAGGCTCATACTTTCGCATATTTCTCATACTTCATGGCTAGATCCTGGGCTATTTCTGGATTAGATCACGTAGTAATGTGGTACCACACTGAAATAGTCAATTAAACTTGGTTTCCATCAATATCTTAAAGGACAACGCAAGTTAGGTCTGGGATAGGTCTTGGATTTGCCCTCATCAGGCTCATACTTTCGCGTTTTTCACATACTTTTTGAACAGATCCTGGGTTTTTTCTGGTTTGGATCACGTAGTAGTATGGTACCACACTGAAACAGTCCATTGAATCTGGTTTGGATCAATATTTTAGAGGACAACGCAAGTTAGGTCTAGGTAAGGCCTGAGATTTTCACTGATCAGACTCATACTTTCGCATTCTTCACATACTTGTTGAACGGATCCTGGGTTTTTTCTGGTTTGGATCACGTAGTAATGTGGTACCACACTGAAACAGTCGATTAAACCTGGTTTCGATCAATATTTTAGAGGATAACGCTAGTTAAGTCTGGGATTGGTTTGGGATTTGACCTCATCAGACTCATACTTTCGCACACTTCACATACTCGTTGAACAGATCCTGGGTTATTTTCTGGTTTGGATCACATAGTAATGTGGTACCACACTGAAACAGTCGATTAAACCAGGTTTCGATCAATATTTTTGAGGATAACGCATGTTAGGTCTAGGTTAGGCCTGGGATTTTCACTCATCAGACTCATACTTTCGCATTCTTCACATACTTGTTGAACGTATCCTGGGTTTTTTCTGGTTTGGATCACGTAGTAATGTGGGACCACACTGAAACAGTCAATTAAACCTAGTTTCGATCAATATTTTAGAGAATAATTCATGTTAGGTCTAGGTTAGGTCTGGGATTTGCTCTCATCAGGCTCATACTTTCGCACACTTCACATACTCGTTTGACAGATCCTGGGTTATTTTCTGGTTTGGATCACGTAGTAATGTGGCACCACACTGAAACAGTCAATTAAACTTGGTTTCCATCAATATCTTAAAGGACAACGCAAGTTAGGTCTGGGATAGGTCTTGGATTTGCCCTCATCAGGCTCATACTTTCGCGTTTTTCACATACTTTTTGAACAGATCCTGGGTTTTTTCTGGTTTGGATCACGTAGTAGTATGGTACCACACTGAAACAGTCCATTGAACCTGGTTTGGATCAATATTTTAGAGGACAACGCAAGTTAGGTCTAGGTAAGGCCTGAGATTTTCACTGATCAGACTCATACTTTCGCATTCTTCACATACTTGTTGAACGGATCCTGAGTTTTTTCTGGTTTGGATCACGTAGTAATGTGATACCACACTGAAACAGTCGATTAAACCAGGTTTCGATCAATATTTTTGAGGATAACGCATGTTAGGTCTAGGTTAGGCCTGGGAATTTCACTCGTCAGGCTCATACTTTCGCATATTTCTCATACTTCATGGCTAGATCCTGGGCTATTTCTGGATTAGATCACGTAGTAATGTGGTACCACACTGAAACAGTCGATTAAACCTGGTTTCGATCAATATTTTAGAGGATAACGCAAGTTAAGTCTGGGATTGTTCTGGGATTTGACCTCATCAGACTCACACTTTCGCACACTTCACATACTCGTTGAACAGATCCTGGGTTTTTTCTGGTTTGGATCACGTAGTAATGTGGAACCACACTGAAACAATCAATTAAACCTGGTCTTGATAAATATTTTAGAGGATAACGCATGTTAGGTCTGGGTAAGGTCTAGGATTTGCCCTCGTCAGGCTCATACTTTCGCATATTTCTCATACTTCATGGCTAGATCCTGGGCTATTTCTGGATTAGATCACGTAGTAATGTGGTACCACACTGAAACAGTCGATTAAACCAGGTTTCGATCAATATTTTAGAGGATAACGCAAGTTAAGTCTGGGATTGGTTTGGGATTTGACCTCATCAGACTCATACTTTCGCACACTTCACATACTCGTTGAACAGATCCTGGGTTATTTTCTGGTTTGGATCACATAGTAATGTGGTACCACACTGAAACAGTCGATTAAACCAGGTTTCGATCAATATTTTTGAGGATAACGCATGTTAGGTCTAGGTTAGGCCTGGGATTTTCACTCATCAGACTCATACTTTCGCATTCTTCACATACTTGTTGAACGTATCCTGGGTTTTTTCTGGTTTGGATCACGTAGTAGTATGGTACCACACTGAAACAGTCCATTGAACCTGGTTTGGATCAATATTTTAGAGGACAACGCAAGTTAGGTCTAGGTAAGGCCTGAGATTTTCACTGATCAGACTCATACTTTCGCATTCTTCACATACTTGTTGAACGGATCCTGGGTTTTTTCTGGTTTGGATCACGTAGTAATGTGGGACCACACTGAAACAGTCAATTAAACCTAGTTTCGATCAATATTTTAGAGAATAATTCATGTTAGGTCTAGGTTAGGTCTGGGATTTGCTCTCATCAGGCTCATACTTTCGCACACTTCACATACTCGTTTGACAGATCCTGGGTTATTTTCTGGTTTGGATCACGTAGTAATGTGGGACCACACTGAAACAGTCAATTAAACCTGGTTTCGATCAATATTTTAGAGAATAATTCATGTTATGTCTAGGTTAGGTCTGGGATTTGCTCTCATCAGGCTCATTCTTTCGCATATTTCTCATACTTGATGGCTAGATGCTGGGCTTTTTCTGGATTGCATCACGTAGTAATGAAGTACAACACTGAAACAGTCAATTAAACCTGGTTTCCATCATTATCTTAGAGGACAACGCAAGTTAGGTCTGGGATAGGTCTGGGATTTGCCCTCATCAGGCTCATACTTTCCGCGTTTTTCACATACTTGTTGAACAGATCCTGGGTTTTTTCTGGTTTGGATCACGTAGTAGTGTGGGACCACACTGAAACAATCAATTAAACCTGATCTTGATAAATATTTTAGAGGATAACGCATGTTAGGTCTGGGATAGGTCTGGGATTTGCCCTCATCAGACTCATACTTTCGCACAGTTCACATACTCGTTGAACAGATCCTGGGTATTTTCTGGGTTGGATCACGTAGTGATGTGGTACCTCACTGAAACAGTCGATTAAACCAGGTTTCGATCAATATTTTTGAGGATTACGCATGTTAGGTCTTGGTTAGGTCTGGGATTTTCACTCATCAGACTCATACTTTCGCATATTTCTCATACTAGATGGCTAGATCCTGTGCTTTTTCTGGATTGCATCACGATGTAATGAAGTACAACACTGAAACACTCAATTAAACCTGGTTTCGATCAATATTATTGAGGATAACGCATGTTAGGTCTAGGTTAGGCCTGGGATTTTCACTCATCAGTCTCATACTTTCGCAGTCTTCACATATTTGTTGAACGGATCTTGGGTTTTTTCTGGTGTGGATCACGTAGTAATGTGGTACCACACTGAAACAATCAATTAAACCTGATCTTGATAAATATTTTAGAGGATAACGCATGTTAGGTCTGGGATTGGTCTGGGATTTGACCTCATCAGACTCACACTTTCGCACACTTCACATACTCGTTGAACAGATCCTGGGTATTTTCTGGGTTGGATCACGTAGTGATGTGGTACCACACTGAAACAGTCGATTAAACCTGGTTGCGATCAATATTTTAGAGGATAACGCATGTTAGGTCTAGGTTAGCCCTGGGATTTTCACTCATCAGACTCATACTTTCGCATTCTTCACATATTTGTTGAACTTATCTTGGGTTTTTTCTGGTGTGGATCACGTAGTAATGTGGTGCCACACTGAACCAGTCGATTAAACCTGGTTTCGATCAATATTTTAGAGGATAACGCAAGTTAAGTCTGGGATTGGTCTGGGATTTGACCTCATCAGACTCACACTTTCGCACACTTCACATACTCGTTGAACAGATCCTGGGTTATTTTCTGGTTTGGATCACGTAGTAATGTGGGACCACACTGAAACAATCAATTAAACCTGGTCTTGATAAATATTTTAGAGGATAACGCATGTTAGGTCTGGGATAGGTCGGGGATTTGCCCTCATCAGCCTCATACTTTCGCACACTTCACATACTCGTTGAACAGATCCTGGGTTTTTTCTGGTTTGGATCACGTAGTAATGTGGGACCACACTGAAACAATCAATTAAACCTGGTCTTGATAAATATTTTAGAGGATAACGCATGTTAGGTCTGGGTAAGGCTAGGATTTGCCCCCGTCAGGCTCATACTTTCGCATATTTCTCATACTTCATGGCTAGATCCTGGGCTATTTCTGGATTAGATCACGTAGTAATGTGGTACCACACTGAAACAGTCAATTAAACTTGGTTTCCATCAATATCTTAAAGGACATCGCAAGTTAGGTCTGGGATAGGTCTTGGATTTGCCCTCATCAGGCTCATACTTTCGCGTTTTTCACATACTTTTTGAACAGATCCTGGGTTTTTTCTGGTTTGGATCACGTAGTAATGTGGGACCACACTGAAACAATCAATTAAACCTGGTCTTGATAAATATTTTAGAGGATAAAGCATGTTAGGTCTAGGTTAGGTCTGGGATTTTCACTCATCAGACTCATACTTTCGCATTCTTCACATACTTGTTGAACGGATCCTGGGTTTTTTCTGGTTTGGATCACGTAGTAATGTGGTACCACACTGAAACAGTCGATTAAACCTGGTTTCGATCAATATTTTAGAGGATAACGCAAGTTAAGTCTGGGATTGGTCTGGGATTTGACCTCATCAGACTCACACTTTCGCACACTTCACATACTCGTTGAACAGATCCTGGGTTATTTTCTGGTTTGGATCACATAGTAATGTAATACCACACTGAAACGGTCGATTAAACCAGGTTTCGATCTATATTTTTGAGGATAACGCATGTTAGGTCTAGGTTAGGCCTGGGATTTTCACTCATCAGACTCATACTTTCGCATTCTTCACATACTTGTTGTACGGATCCTGGGTTTTTTCTGGTTTGGATCACGTAGTAATGTGGACCCACACTGAAACAGTCAATTAAACCTGGTTTCGATCAATATTTTTGAGAATAATTCATGTTAGGTCTTGGTTAGGTCTGGGATTTTCACTCATCAGACTCATACTTTCGCATTTTTCACATACTTGTTGAACAGATCCTGGGTTTTTTTCTGGTTTGGATCACGTAGTAGTGTGGTACCACACTGAAACATTCAGTTAAACCTGGTCTTGATAAATATTTTTGAGGATAACGCATGTTAGGTCTAGGTTAGGTCTGGGATTTGCCCTCATCAGGCTCCTCCATTCGCATATTTCTCATACTTCATGGCTGGATCCTGGGCTATTTCTGGATTGGATCACATAGTAATGTGGCACCACACTGAAACAGTCAATTAAACCTGGTTTTGATCAATATTTTAGAGAATAATTCATGTTAGGTCTGGGTTAGGTCTAGGATTTGCCCTCATCAGGCTCCTCCTTTCGCATATTTCTCATACTTCATGGCTGGATCCTGGGCTATTTCTGGATTGGATCACATAGTAATGTGGCACCACACTGAAACAGTCAATTAAACCTGGTTTTGATCAATATTTTAGAGAATAATTCATGTTAGGTCTAGGTTCGGTCAGGGATATGCTCTCATCAGGCACATTCTTTCGCATATTTCTCATACTTGATGGCTAGATCCTGGGCATTTTCTGGATTGCTTCACGTAGTAATGAAGCACAACACTGAAACAGTCAACTAAACCTGGTTTCCATCAATATTTTAGAGGACAACGCATGTCAGGTCTAGGTTAGGTCTGGGATTTGCTCTCATAAGGGTCATACTATCGCAGTTTTAACTTACTTGTTGAACGGATCCTGGGTTTTTTCTGGTTTGGTTCACGTAGTAATGTGGTACCACACTGAAACATTCAATTAAACCGGGTCTTGATAAATATTTTAGAGGATAACGCATGTTAGGTTTGGGTTAGGTCTAGGATTTGCCCTCATCAGGCTCATACTTTCGCATATCTCTCATACTTCATGGCTAGATCCTGGGCTGTTTCTGGATTGTATCACATAGTAATGTGGTACCACGCTGAAACAGTCGATTAAACCTGGTTTCGATCAATATTTTAGAGGATAACGCAAGTTAAGTCTGGGATAGGTCTGGGATTTGACCTCATCAGACTCATACTTTCGCATTTTTCACATACTTGTTGAACAGATCCTGGGTTTTTTCTGGTTTGGATCACGTAGTAGTGTGGTACCACACTGAAACAGTCCATTAAACCTGGTTTTGATCAATATTTTAGAGAATAATTCATGTTAGGTCTAGGTTAGGTCTGCGATTTGCTCTCATCAGGCTCATTCTTTCGCATATTTCTCATACTTGATGGCTAGATCCTGGGCTTTTTCTGGATTGCATCACGTAGCAATGAAGTACAACACTGAAACAGTCAATTAAACCAGGTTTCGATCAATATTTTAGAGATTAACTCATGTTAGGTCTAGGTTAGGTCTGGGATTTGCTCCCATCAGACTCATTCTTTCGCATATTTGTCATACTTGATGGCTAGATCCTGCGCTTTTTCTGGATTGCATCACGTAGTAATGAAGTACAACACTGAAACAGTCAATTAAACCTAGTTTCCATCAATATCTTAGAGGACTTCGCAAGTTGGGTCTGGGATAGGTCTGGGATTTGCCCGCATCAGGCTCATACTTTCGCGTTTTTCACATACTTGTTGAACAGATCCTGGGTTTTCTCTGGTTTGGATCACGTAGTGGAGGGTACCACACTGATACAGTCCATTAAACCTGGTTTGGATCTATATGTTAGAGGATAACGCATGTTAGGTCTAGGTTAGGTCTCGGATTTGCCCTCATCAGACTCATACTTTCGCGTTTTTCACACACTTGTTGAACAGATCCTGGCTTTTTTCTGGATTGGGTCACGTAGTAGTGTGGTACCACACTGAAACAGTCGATTAAACCTGGTTTCGATCAATATTTTTGAGGATAACGCATGTTAGGTCTAGGTTAGGCCGGGGATTTTCTCTCATCAGACTCATACTTTCGCATTCTTCACATACTTGTTGAGCGGATCCAGGGTTTTTACCGGTTTGGATCACGTAGTAATGTGGTACCACACTGAAACATTCAATTAAACCTGGTCTAGATAAATATTTTAGAGGATAACGCATGTTAGGTCTGGGTTAGGTCTAGGATTTGCCCTCATCAGGCTCATACTTTCGCATATTTCTCATACTTCATGGCTGGATCCTGGGCTATTTCTGGATTGGATCACGTAGTAATGTGGTACCACACTGAAACAGTCAATTAAACCTGGTTTTGATGAACATTTTAGAGAATAATTCATGTTAGGTCTAGGTTAGGTCAGGGATTTGCTCTCATCAGGCTCATTCTTTCGCATATTTCTCATACTAGATGGCTAGATCCTGGGCTTTTTCTGGATTGCATCACGTAGTAATGAAGTACAACACTGAAACACTCAATTAAACCTGGTTTCGATCAATATTATTGAGGGTAACGCACGTTAGGTCTAGGGTGGCCTGGGATTTTCACTCATCAGACTCATACTTTCGCATTCTTGACATATTTGTTGAAAGGATCTTGGGTTTTTTCTGGTGTGGATCACGTGGTAATGTGGTACCACACTGAAACAATCAATTAAACCTGATCTTAATAAATATTTTACAGGATAACGCATGTTAGGTCTGGGTTAGGTCTAGGATTTGCCCTCATCAGGCTCATACTTTCGCATATTTCTCATACTTGACGGCTAGATCCTGGGCTTTTTCTGGATTGCATCAGGTAGTAATGAAGTACAACACTGAAACAGTCAATTAAACCTGGTTTCGATCAATATTTTAGAGAATAATTCATGTTAGGTCTAGGTTAGGTCTGGGATGTGCTCTCATCAGGCTCATTCTTTCGCATATTTCTCATACTTGACGGCTAGATCCTGGGCTTTCTCTGGATTGCATCACGTAGTGATGAAGTACAACACTGAAACAGTCAATTAAACCTGGTTTCCATCAATATTTTAGAGGACAGCGCATGTTAGGTCTATGTTAGGCCTGGGATTTGCTCTCATCAGGGTCATACTTTCGCAGTTTTAACATACATGTTGACCTGATCGAGAGTTTTTTCTGCTTTGGATCACGTAGTAAAGTGGTACCACACTGAAACAGTCCATTAAACCTGGTTTGGATCAATATTTTTGAGGATAACGCATGTTAGGTCTAGGTTAGGTCTAGGATTTGCCCTCATCAGGCTCATACTTTCGCATATTTCTCATACTTCATGGCTAGATCCTGGGCTATTTCTGGATTGGATCACGTAGTAATGTGGTACCACGCTGAAACAGTCAATTAAACCTGGTTTCGATCAATATTTTGCAGGATAACGCATGTTAGGTCTGGCATAGGTCTGGGATTCGCCCTCATCAGACTCATACTTTCGCGTTTTTCACATACTTGTTGAACTGATCCTGGGCTTTTTCTGGTTTGGATCACGTAGTAATGTGGTACCACACTGAAACAGTCAATTAAGCCTGGTTTCGATCAATATTTTAGAGAATAATTCATGTTAGGTTTAGGTTAGGTCTGGGATTTGCTCTCATCAGGCTCATACTTTCGCACACTTCACATACTCGTTTGACAGATCCTGGTTTATTTTCTGGTTTGGATCACGTAGTAATGTGGGACCACATTGAAACAGTCAATTAAACCTGGGGTCGATCAATATTTTAGAGAATAATTCATGTTAGGTCTAGGTTAGGTCTGGGATTTGCTCTCATGAGGCTCATTCTTTCGCATATTTCTCATACTCGATGGCTAGATGCTGGGCTTTTTCTGGATTGCATCACGTAGTAATGAAGTACAACACTGAAACAGTCAATTAAACCTGGTTTCCATCAATATCTTAGAGGACAACGCAAGTTAGGTCTGGGATAGGTCTGGGATTTGCCCTCATCAGGCTCATACTTTCCGCGTTTTTCACATGCTTGTTGAACAGATCCTGGGTTTTTTCTGGTTTGGATCACGTAGTAGTGTGGGATCACACTGAAACAATCAATTAAACCTGGTCTTGATAAATATTTTTGAGGATAACGCATGTTAGGTCTGGGATAGGTCTGGGATTTGCCCTCATCAGACTCATACTTTCGCACACTTCACATACTCGTTGAACAGATCCTGGGTTATTTTCTGGTTTGGATCACGTAGTAGCGTGGTACCACACTGAAACAGTCCATTAAACCTGGTTTGGATCAATATTTTAGAGCATAACGCATATTAGGTCTAGGTTAGGTCTGGGATTTTCACTTATCAGGCTCATACTTTCGCATTCTTCACAGACTTGTTGAACGGATCCTGGGTTTTTTCTGGTTTGGATCACGTAGTAATGTGGGACCACACTGAAACAGCCAATTAAACCTGGTTTCGATCAATATTTTAGAGAATAATTCATGTTAGGTCTAGGTTAGGTCTGGGATTTGCTCTCATCAGGCTCATTCATTCGCATATTTCTCATACTTGATATCTAGATCCTGGGCTTTTTCTGGATTGCATCACGTAGTAATGATGTACAACACTGAAACAGTCAATTAAACCTGGTTTCCATCAATATCTTAGAGGACAACGCAAGTTAGGTCTGGGATAGGTCGGGGATTTGCCCTCATCAGACTCATACTTTCGCACACTTCACATACTTTTGGAACAGATCCTGGGTTATTTTCTGGTTTGGATCACATAGTAATGTGGTACCACACTGAAACAGTCGATTAAACCAGGTTTCGATCAATATTTTTGAGGATAACGCATGTTAGGTCTTGGTTAGGCCTGGGATTTTCACTCATCAGACTCATACTTTCGCATTCTTCACATACTTATTGAACGGATCATGGGTTTTTTCTGGTTTGGATCACGTAGTAATGTGGGACCACACTGAAACAATCAATTAAACCTGGTCTTGATAAATATTTTAGATGATAACGCATGTTAGGTCTAGGTTAGGTCTGGGATTTTCACTCATCAGACACATACTTTCGCATTCTTCACATACTTGTTGATCGGATCCTGGGTTTTTTCTGGTTTGGATCACGTAGTAATGTGGTACCACACTGAAACAGTCGATTAAACCTGGTTTCGATCAATATTTTAGAGGATAACGCAAGTTAAGTCTGGGAATGGTCTGGGATTTGACCTCATCAGACTCACACTTTCGCACACTTCACATACTCGTTGAACAGATCCTGGGTTATTTTCTGGTTTGGATCACATAGTAATGTGATACCACACTGAAACGGTCGATTAAACCAGGTTTCGATCAATATTTTTGAGGATAACGCATGTTAGGTCTAGGTTAGGCCTGGGAATTTCACTCGTCAGGCTCATACTTTCGCATATTTCTCATACTTCATGGCTAGATCCTGGGCTATTTCTGGATTAGATCACATGGTAATGTGGTACCACACTGAAACAATCAATTAAACCTGGTCTTGATAAATATTTTAGGGGATAACGCATGTTAGGTCTCGGTTAGGTCCGGGATTTTCACTCATCAGACTCATACTTTCACATTCTTCACATACTTGTAGAACGGATCATGGGTTTTTTCAGGTTTGGATCACGTAGTAATGTGGGACCACACTGAAACAATCAATTAAACCCGGTCTTGATAAATATTTCAGAGGATAACGCATGTTAGGTATGGGATAGGTCGGGGATTTGCCCTCATCAGCGTCATACTTTCGCACACTTCACATACTCGTTGAACAGATCCTGGGTTTTTTCTGGTTTGGATCACGTAGTAATGTGGAACCACACTGAAACAATCAATTAAACCTGGTCTTGATAAATATTTCAGAGGATAACGCATGTTAGGTATGGGATAGGTCGGGGATTTGCCCTCATCAGCGTCATACTTTCGCACACTTCACATACTCGTTGAACAGATCCTGGGTTATTTTCTGGTTTGGATCACATAGTAATGTGGTACCACACTGAAACAGTCGATTAAACCAGGTTTCGATCAATATTTTTGAGGATAACGCATGTTAGGTCTAGGTTAGGCCTGGGATTTTCACTCATCAGACTCATACTTTCGCATTCTTCACATACTTGTTGAACGTATCCTGGGTTTTTTCTGGTTTGGATCACGTAGTAATGTGGGACCACACTGAAACAGTCAATTAAACCTAGTTTCGATCAATATTTTAGAGAATAATTCATGTTAGGTCTAGGTTAGGTCTGGGATTTGCTCTCATCAGGCTCATACTTTCGCACACTTCACATACTCGTTTGACAGATCCTGGGTTATTTTCTGGTTTGGATCACGTAGTAATGTGGCACCACACTGAAACAGTCAATTAAACTTGGTTTCCATCAATATCTTAAAGGACAACGCAAGTTAGGTCTGGGATAGGTCTTGGATTTGCCCTCATCAGGCTCATACTTTCGCGTTTTTCACATACTTTTTGAACAGATCCTGGGTTTTTTCTGGTTTGGATCACGTAGTAGTACGGTACCACACTGAAACAGTCCATTGAACCTGGTTTGGATCAATATTTTAGAGGACAACGCAAGTTAGGTCTAGGTAAGGCCTGAGATTTTCACTGATCAGACTCATACTTTCGCATTCTTCACATACTTGTTGAACGGATCCTGAGTTTTTTCTGGTTTGGATCACGTAGTAATGTGATACCACACTGAAACGGTCGATTAAACCAGGTTTCGATCAATATTTTTGAGGATAACGCATGTTAGGTCTAGGTTAGGCCTGGGAATTTCACTCGTCAGGCTCATACTTTCGCATATTTCTCATACTTCATGGCTAGATCCTGGGCTATTTCTGGATTAGATCACGTAGTAATGTGGTACCACACTGAAACAGTCGATTAAACCTGGTTTCGATCAATATTTTAGAGGATAACGCAAGTTAAGTCTGGGATTGTTCTGGGATTTGACCTCATCAGACTCACACTTTCGCACACTTCACATACTCGTTGAACAGATCCTGGGTTTTTTCTGGTTTGGATCACGTAGTAATGTGGAACCACACTGAAACAATCAATTAAACCTGGTCTTGATAAATATTTTAGAGGATAACGCATGTTAGGTCTGGGTAAGGTCTAGGATTTGCCCTCGTCAGGCTCATACTTTCGCATATTTCTCATACTTCATGGCTAGATCCTGGGCTATTTCTGGATTAGATCACGTAGTAATGTGGTACCACACTGAAACAGTCGATTAAACCAGGTTTCGATCAATATTTTAGAGGATAACGCAAGTTAAGTCTGGGATTGGTTTGGGATTTGACCTCATCAGACTCATACTTTCGCACACTTCACATACTCGTTGAACAGATCCTGGGTTATTTTCTGGTTTGGATCACATAGTAATGTGGTACCACACTGAAACAGTCGATTAAACCAGGTTTCGATCAATATTTTTGAGGATAACGCATGTTAGGTCTAGGTTAGGCCTGGGATTTTCACTCATCAGACTCATACTTTCGCATTCTTCACATACTTGTTGAACGTATCCTGGGTTTTTTCTGGTTTGGATCACGTAGTAGTATGGTACCACACTGAAACAGTCCATTGAACCTGGTTTGGATCAATATTTTAGAGGACAACGCAAGTTAGGTCTAGGTAAGGCCTGAGATTTTCACTGATCAGACTCATACTTTCGCATTCTTCACATACTTGTTGAACGGATCCTGGGTTTTTTCTGGTTTGGATCACGTAGTAATGTGGGACCACACTGAAACAGTCAATTAAACCTAGTTTCGATCAATATTTTAGAGAATAATTCATGTTAGGTCTAGGTTAGGTCTGGGATTTGCTCTCATCAGGCTCATACTTTCGCACACTTCACATACTCGTTTGACAGATCCTGGGTTATTTTCTGGTTTGGATCACGTAGTAATGTGGGACCACACTGAAACAGTCAATTAAACCTGGTTTCGATCAATATTTTAGAGAATAATTCATGTTATGTCTAGGTTAGGTCTGGGATTTGCTCTCATCAGGCTCATTCTTTCGCATATTTCTCATACTTGATGGCTAGATGCTGGGCTTTTTCTGGATTGCATCACGTAGTAATGAAGTACAACACTGAAACAGTCAATTAAACCTGGTTTCCATCATTATCTTAGAGGACAACGCAAGTTAGGTCTGGGATAGGTCTGGGATTTGCCCTCATCAGGCTCATACTTTCCGCGTTTTTCACATACTTGTTGAACAGATCCTGGGTTTTTTCTGGTTTGGATCACGTAGTAGTGTGGGACCACACTGAAACAATCAATTAAACCTGATCTTGATAAATATTTTAGAGGATAACGCATGTTAGGTCTGGGATAGGTCTGGGATTTGCCCTCATCAGACTCATACTTTCGCACAGTTCACATACTCGTTGAACAGATCCTGGGTATTTTCTGGGTTGGATCACGTAGTGATGTGGTACCTCACTGAAACAGTCGATTAAACCAGGTTTCGATCAATATTTTTGAGGATTACGCATGTTAGGTCTTGCTTAGGTCTGGGATTTTCACTCATCAGACTCATACTTTCGCATATTTCTCATACTAGATGGCTAGATCCTGTGCTTTTTCTGGATTGCATCACGATGTAATGAAGTACAACACTGAAACACTCAATTAAACCTGGTTTCGATCAATATTATTGAGGATAACGCATGTTAGGTCTAGGTTAGGCCTGGGATTTTCACTCATCAGTCTCATACTTTCGCAGTCTTCACATATTTGTTGAACGGATCTTGGGTTTTTTCTGGTGTGGATCACGTAGTAATGTGGTACCACACTGAAACAATCAATTAAACCTGATCTTGATAAATATTTTAGAGGATAACGCATGTTAGGTCTGGGATTGGTCTGGGATTTGACCTCATCAGACTCACACTTTCGCACACTTCACATACTCGTTGAACAGATCCTGGGTATTTTCTGGGTTGGATCACGTAGTGATGTGGTACCACACTGAAACAGTCGATTAAACCTGGTTGCGATCAATATTTTAGAGGATAACGCATGTTAGGTCTAGGTTAGCCCTGGGATTTTCACTCATCAGACTCATACTTTCGCATTCTTCACATATTTGTTGAACTTATCTTGGGTTTTTTCTGGTGTGGATCACGTAGTAATGTGGTGCCACACTGAAACAATCAATTAAACCTGATCTTGATAAATATTTTAGAGGATAACGCATGTTAGGTCTGGGATAGGTCGGGGATTTGCCCTCATCAGCCTCATACTTTCGCACACTTCACATACTCGTTGAACAGATCCTGGGTTTTTTCTGGTTTGGATCACGTAGTAATGTGGGACCACACTGAAACAATCAATTAAACCTGGTCTTGATAAATATTTTAGAGGATAACGCATGTTAGGTCTGGGTAAGGTCTAGGATTTGCCCCCGTCAGGCTCATACTTTCGCATATTTCTCATACTTCATGGCTAGATCCTGGGCTATTTCTGGATTAGATCACGTAGTAATGTGGTACCACACTGAAACAGTCAATTAAACTTGGTTTCCATCAATATCTTAAAGGACATCGCAAGTTAGGTCTGGGATAGGTCTTGGATTTGCCCTCATCAGGCTCATACTTTCGCGTTTTTCACATACTTTTTGAACAGATCCTGGGTTTTTTCTGGTTTGGATCACGTAGTAATGTGGGACCACACTGAAACAATCAATTAAACCTGGTCTTGATAAATATTTTAGAGGATAACGCATGTTAGGTCTAGGTTAGGTCTGGGATTTTCACTCATCAGACTCATACTTTCGCATTCTTCACATACTTGTTGAACGGATCCTGGGTTTTTTCTGGTTTGGATCACGTAGTAATGTGGTACCACACTGAACCAGTCGATTAAACCTGGTTTCGATCAATATTTTAGAGGATAACGCAAGTTAAGTCTGGGATTGGTCTGGGATTTGACCTCATCAGACTCACACTTTCGCACACTTCACATACTCGTTGAACAGATCCTGGGTTATTTTCTGGTTTGGATCACATAGTAATGTGATACCACACTGAAACGGTCGATTAAACCAGGTTTCGATCAATATTTTTGAGGATAACGCATGTTAGGTCTAGGTTAGGCCTGGGAATTTCACTCGTCAGGCTCATACTTTCGCATATTTCTCATACTTCATGGCTAGATCCTGGGCTATTTCTGGATTAGATCACATGGTAATGTGGTACCACACTGAAACAATCAATTAAACCTGGTCTTGATAAATATTTTAGAGGATAACGCATGTTAGGTCTCGGTTAGGTCCGGGATTTTCACTCATCAGACTCATACTTTCACATTCTTCACATACTTGTAGAACGGATCATGGGTTTTTTCAGGTTTGGATCACGTAGTAATGTGGGACCACACTGAAACAATCAATTAAACCCGGTCTTGATAAATATTTCAGAGGATAACGCATGTTAGGTATGGGATAGGTCGGGGATTTGCCCTCATCAGCGTCATACTTTCGCACACTTCACATACTCGTTGAACAGATCCTGGGTTTTTTCTGGTTTGGATCACGTAGTAATGTGGAACCACACTGAAACAATCAATTAAACCTGGTCTTGATAAATATTTTAGAGGATAACGCATGTTAGGTCTGGGTAAGGTCTAGGATTTGCCCTCGTCAGGCTCATACTTTCGCATATTTCTCATACTTCATGGCTAGATCCTGGGCTATTTCTGGATTAGATCACGTAGTAATGTGGTACCACACTGAAATAGTCAATTAAACTTGGTTTCCATCAATATCTTAAAGGACAACGCAAGTTAGGTCTGGGATAGGTCTTGGATTTGCCCTCATCAGGCTCATACTTTCGCGTTTTTCACATACTTTTTGAACAGATCCTGGGTTTTTTCTGGTTTGGATCACGTAGTAGTATGGTACCACACTGAAACAGCCCATTGAATCTGGTTTGGATCAATATTTTAGAGGACAACGCAAGTTAGGTCTAGGTAAGGCCTGAGATTTTCACTGATCAGACTCATACTTTCGCATTCTTCACATACTTGTTGAACGGATCCTGGGTTTTTTCTGGTTTGGATCACGTAGTAATGTGGTACCACACTGAAACAGTCGATTAAACCTGGTTTCGATCAATATTTTAGAGGATAACGCTAGTTAAGTCTGGGATTGGTTTGGGATTTGACCTCATCAGACTCATACTTTCGCACACTTCACATACTCGTTGAACAGATCCTGGGTTATTTTCTGGTTTGGATCACATAGTAATGTGGTACCACACTGAAACAGTCGATTAAACCAGGTTTCGATCAATATTTTTGAGGATAACGCATGTTAGGTCTAGGTTAGGCCTGGGATTTTCACTCATCAGACTCATACTTTCGCATTCTTCACATACTTGTTGAACGTATCCTGGGTTTTTTCTGGTTTGGATCACGTAGTAATGTGGGACCACACTGAAACAGTCAATTAAACCTAGTTTCGATCAATATTTTAGAGAATAATTCATGTTAGGTCTAGGTTAGGTCTGGGATTTGCTCTCATCAGGCTCATACTTTCGCACACTTCACATACTCGTTTGACAGATCCTGGGTTATTTTCTGGTTTGGATCACGTAGTAATGTGGCACCACACTGAAACAGTCAATTAAACTTGGTTTCCATCAATATCTTAAAGGACAACGCAAGTTAGGTCTGGGATAGGTCTCGGATTTGCCCTCATCAGGCTCATACTTTCGCGTTTTTCACATACTTTTTGAACAGATCCTGGGTTTTTTCTGGTTTGGATCACGTAGTAGTATGGTACCACACTGAAACAGTCCATTGAACCTGGTTTGGATCAATATTTTAGAGGACAACGCAAGTTAGGTCTAGGTAAGGCCTGAGATTTTCACTGATCAGACTCATACTTTCGCATTCTTCACATACTTGTTGAACGGATCCTGAGTTTTTTCTGGTTTGGATCACGTAGTAATGTGATACCACACTGAAACGGTCGATTAAACCAGGTTTCGATCAATATTTTTGAGGATAACGCATGTTAGGTCTAGGTTAGGCCTGGGAATTTCACTCGTCAGGCTCATACTTTCGCATATTTCTCATACTTCATGGCTAGATCCTGGGCTATTTCTGGATTAGATCACGTAGTAATGTGGTACCACACTGAAACAGTCGATTAAACCTGGTTTCGATCAATATTTTAGAGGATAACGCAAGTTAAGTCTGGGATTGTTCTGGGATTTGACCTCATCAGACTCACACTTTCGCACACTTCACATACTCGTTGAACAGATCCTGGGTTTTTTCTGGTTTGGATCACGTAGTAATGTGGAACCACACTGAAACAATCAATTAAACCTGGTCTTGATAAATATTTTAGAGGATAACGCATGTTAGGTCTGGGTAAGGTCTAGGATTTGCCCTCGTCAGGCTCATACTTTCGCATATTTCTCATACTTCATGGCTAGATCCTGGGCTATTTCTGGATTAGATCACGTAGTAATGTGGTACCACACTGAAACAGTCGATTAAACCAGGTTTCGATCAATATTTTAGAGGATAACGCAAGTTAAGTCTGGGATTGGTTTGGGATTTGACCTCATCAGACTCATACTTTCGCACACTTCACATACTCGTTGAACAGATCCTGGGTTATTTTCTGGTTTGGATCACATAGTAATGTGGTACCACACTGAAACAGTCGATTAAACCAGGTTTCGATCAATATTTTTGAGGATAACGCATGTTAGGTCTAGGTTAGGCCTGGGATTTTCACTCATCAGACTCATACTTTCGCATTCTTCACATACTTGTTGAACGTATCCTGGGTTTTTTCTGGTTTGGATCACGTAGTAGTATGGTACCACACTGAAACAGTCCATTGAACCTGGTTTGGATCAATATTTTAGAGGACAACGCAAGTTAGGTCTAGGTAAGGCCTGAGATTTTCACTGATCAGACTCATACTTTCGCATTCTTCACATACTTGTTGAACGGATCCTGGGTTTTTTCTGGTTTGGATCACGTAGTAATGTGGGACCACACTGAAACAGTCAATTAAACCTAGTTTCGATCAATATTTTAGAGAATAATTCATGTTAGGTCTAGGTTAGGTCTGGGATTTGCTCTCATCAGGCTCATACTTTCGCACACTTCACATACTCGTTTGACAGATCCTGGGTTATTTTCTGGTTTGGATCACGTAGTAATGTGGGACCACACTGAAACAGTCAATTAAACCTGGTTTCGATCAATATTTTAGAGAATAATTCATGTTATGTCTAGGTTAGGTCTGGGATTTGCTCTCATCAGGCTCATTCTTTCGCATATTTCTCATACTTGATGGCTAGATGCTGGGCTTTTTCTGGATTGCATCACGTAGTAATGAAGTACAACACTGAAACAGTCAATTAAACCTGGTTTCCATCATTATCTTAGAGGACAACGCAAGTTAGGTCTGGGATAGGTCTGGGATTTGCCCTCATCAGGCTCATACTTTCCGCGTTTTTCACATACTTGTTGAACAGATCCTGGGTTTTTTCTGGTTTGGATCACGTAGTAGTGTGGGACCACACTGAAACAATCAATTAAACCTGATCTTGATAAATATTTTAGAGGATAACGCATGTTAGGTCTGGGATAGGTCTGGGATTTGCCCTCATCAGACTCATACTTTCGCACAGTTCACATACTCGTTGAACAGATCCTGGGTATTTTCTGGGTTGGATCACGTAGTGATGTGGTACCTCACTGAAACAGTCGATTAAACCAGGTTTCGATCAATATTTTTGAGGATTACGCATGTTAGGTCTTGGTTAGGTCTGGGATTTTCACTCATCAGACTCATACTTTCGCATATTTCTCATACTAGATGGCTAGATCCTGTGCTTTTTCTGGATTGCATCACGATGTAATGAAGTACAACACTGAAACACTCAATTAAACCTGGTTTCGATCAATATTATTGAGGATAACGCATGTTAGGTCTAGGTTAGGCCTGGGATTTTCACTCATCAGTCTCATACTTTCGCAGTCTTCACATATTTGTTGAACGGATCTTGGGTTTTTTCTGGTGTGGATCACGTAGTAATGTGGTACCACACTGAAACAATCAATTAAACCTGATCTTGATAAATATTTTAGAGGATAACGCATGTTAGGTCTGGGATTGGTCTGGGATTTGACCTCATCAGACTCACACTTTCGCACACTTCACATACTCGTTGAACAGATCCTGGGTATTTTCTGGGTTGGATCACGTAGTGATGTGGTACCACACTGAAACAGTCGATTAAACCTGGTTGCGATCAATATTTTAGAGGATAACGCATGTTAGGTCTAGGTTAGCCCTGGGATTTTCACTCATCAGACTCATACTTTCGCATTCTTCACATATTTGTTGAACTTATCTTGGGTTTTTTCTGGTGTGGATCACGTAGTAATGTGGTGCCACACTGAAACAATCAATTAAACCTGATCTTGATAAATATTTTAGAGGATAACGCATGTTAGGTCTGGGATAGGTCGGGGATTTGCCCTCATCAGCCTCATACTTTCGCACACTTCACATACTCGTTGAACAGATCCTGGGTTTTTTCTGGTTTGGATCACGTAGTAATGTGGGACCACACTGAAACAATCAATTAAACCTGGTCTTGATAAATATTTTAGAGGATAACGCATGTTAGGTCTGGGTAAGGTCTAGGATTTGCCCCCGTCAGGCTCATACTTTCGCATATTTCTCATACTTCATGGCTAGATCCTGGGCTATTTCTGGATTAGATCACGTAGTAATGTGGTACCACACTGAAACAGTCAATTAAACTTGGTTTCCATCAATATCTTAAAGGACATCGCAAGTTAGGTCTGGGATAGGTCTTGGATTTGCCCTCATCAGGCTCATACTTTCGCGTTTTTCACATACTTTTTGAACAGATCCTGGGTTTTTTCTGGTTTGGATCACGTAGTAATGTGGGACCACACTGAAACAATCAATTAAACCTGGTCTTGATAAATATTTTAGAGGATAACGCATGTTAGGTCTAGGTTAGGTCTGGGATTTTCACTCATCAGACTCATACTTTCGCATTCTTCACATACTTGTTGAACGGATCCTGGGTTTTTTCTGGTTTGGATCACGTAGTAATGTGGCACCACACTGAACCAGTCGATTAAACCTGGTTTCGATCAATATTTTAGAGGATAACGCAAGTTAAGTCTGGGATTGGTCTGGGATTTGACCTCATCAGACTCACACTTTCGCACACTTCACATACTCGTTGAACAGATCCTGGGTTATTTTCTGGTTTGGATCACATAGTAATGTAATACCACACTGAAACGGTCGATTAAACCAGGTTTCGATCTATATTTTTGAGGATAACGCATGTTAGGTCTAGGTTAGGCCTGGGATTTTCACTCATCAGACTCATACTTTCGCATTCTTCACATACTTGTTGTACGGATCCTGGGTTTTTTCTGGTTTGGATCACGTAGTAATGTGGAACCACACTGAAACAGTCAATTAAACCTGGTTTCGATCAATATTTTTGAGAATAATTCATGTTAGGTCTTGGTTAGGTCTGGGATTTTCACTCATCAGACTCATACTTTCGCATTCTTCACATACTTGTAGAACGGATCATGGGTTTTTTCTGGTTTGGATCACGTAGTAATGTGGGACCACACTGAAACAATCAATTAAACCTGGTCTTGATAAATATTTTAGAGGATAACGCATGTTAGGTCTGGGATAGGTCGGGGATTTGCCCTCATCAGCCTCATACTTTCGCACACTTCACATACTCGTTGAACAGATCCTGGGTTTTTTCTGGTTTGGATCACGTAGTAATGTGGGACCACACTGAAACAATCAATTAAACCTGGTCTTGATAAATATTTTAGAGGATAACGCATGTTAGGTCTGGGTAAGGCTAGGATTTGCCCCCGTCAGGCTCATACTTTCGCATATTTCTCATACTTCATGGCTAGATCCTGGGCTATTTCTGGATTAGATCACGTAGTAATGTGGTACCACACTGAAACAGTCAATTAAACTTGGTTTCCATCAATATCTTAAAGGACATCGCAAGTTAGGTCTGGGATAGGTCTTGGATTTGCCCTCATCAGGCTCATACTTTCGCGTTTTTCACATACTTTTTGAACAGATCCTGGGTTTTTTCTGGTTTGGATCACGTAGTAATGTGGGACCACACTGAAACAATCAATTAAACCTGGTCTTGATAAATATTTTAGAGGATAAAGCATGTTAGGTCTAGGTTAGGTCTGGGATTTTCACTCATCAGACTCATACTTTCGCATTCTTCACATACTTGTTGAACGGATCCTGGGTTTTTTCTGGTTTGGATCACGTAGTAATGTGGTACCACACTGAAACAGTCGATTAAACCTGGTTTCGATCAATATTTTAGAGGATAACGCAAGTTAAGTCTGGGATTGGTCTGGGATTTGACCTCATCAGACTCACACTTTCGCACACTTCACATACTCGTTGAACAGATCCTGGGTTATTTTCTGGTTTGGATCACATAGTAATGTAATACCACACTGAAACGGTCGATTAAACCAGGTTTCGATCTATATTTTTGAGGATAACGCATGTTAGGTCTAGGTTAGGCCTGGGATTTTCACTCATCAGACTCATACTTTCGCATTCTTCACATACTTGTTGTACGGATCCTGGGTTTTTTCTGGTTTGGATCACGTAGTAATGTGGACCCACACTGAAACAGTCAATTAAACCTGGTTTCGATCAATATTTTTGAGAATAATTCATGTTAGGTCTTGGTTAGGTCTGGGATTTTCACTCATCAGACTCATACTTTCGCATTCTTCACATACTTGTAGAACGGATCATGGGTTTTTTCTGGTTTGGATCACGTAGTAATGTGGGACCACACTGAAACAATCAATTAAACCTGGTCTTGATAAATATTTTAGAGGATAACGCATGTTAGGTCTGGGATAGGTCGGGGATTTGCCCTCATCAGCCTCATACTTTCGCACACTTCACATACTCGTTGAACAGATCCTGGGTTTTTTCTGGTTTGGATCACGTAGTAATGTGGGACCACACTGAAACAATCAATTAAACCTGGTCTTGATAAATATTTTAGAGGATAACGCATGTTAGGTCTGGGTAAGGTCTAGGATTTGCCCCCGTCAGGCTCATACTTTCTCATATTTCTCATACTTCATGGCTAGATCCTGGGCTATTTCTGGATTAGATCACGTAGTAATGTGGTACCACACTGAAACAGTCAATTAAACTTGGTTTCCATCGATATCTTAAAGGACATCGCAAGTTAGGTCTGGGATAGGTCTTGGATTTGCCCTCATCAGGCTCATACTTTCGCGTTTTTCACATACTTTTTGAACAGATCCTGGGTTTTTTCTGGTTTGGATCACGTAGTAATGTGGGACCACACTGAAACAATCAATTAAACCTGGTCTTGATAAATATTTTAGAGGATAACGCATGTTAGGTCTAGGTTAGGTCTGGGATTTTCACTCATCAGACTCATACTTTCGCATTCTTCACATACTTGTTGAACGGATCCTGGGTTTTTTCTGGTTTGGATCACGTAGTAATGTGGGACCACACTGAAACAGTTCATTAAACCTGGTTTCGCTCAATATTTTAGAGGATAACGCATGTTAGGTCTAGGTTAGGTCTGGGATTTGCTCTCATCAGGCTCATTCTTTCGCATATTTCTCATACTTGATGGCTAGATCCTGGGCTTTTTCTGGATTGCATCACGTAGTAATGTAGTACCACACTGAAACAGTCAATGAAACCTGGTTTTCATCAATATTTTAGAGGACAACGCAAGTTAGGTCTAGGTAAGGCCTGAGATTTTCACTGATCAGGCTCATACTTTCGCATTCTTCACATACTTGTTGAACGGATCCTGGGTTTTTTCTGGTTTGGATCACGTAGTAATGTGGTACCACACTGAAACAGTCGATTTAACCTGGTTTCGATCAATATTTTAGAGGATAACGCAAGTTAAGTCTGGGATTGGTTTGGGATTTGACCTCATCAGACTCATACTTTCGCACACTTCACATACTCGTTGAACAGATCCTGGGTTATTTTCTGGTTTGGATCACATAGTAATGTGGTACCACACTGAAATAGTCGATTAAACCAGGTTTCGATCAATATTTTTGAGGATAACGCATGGTAGGTCTAGGTTAGGCCTGGGATTTACACTCATCAGACTCATACTTTCGCAGTATTAACATACATGTTGACCTGATCGAGGGTTTTTTCTGCTTTGGATCACGTAGTAAAGTGGTACCACACTGAAACAGTCCATTAAACCTGGTTTGGTTCAATATTTTAGAGGATAACGCATTTTAGGTCTAGGTTAGCCCTGGGATTTTCACTCATCAGACACATACTTTCGCACACTTCACATACTCGTTGATCAGATCCTGGGTTTTTTCTGGTTTGGATCACGTAGTAATGTGGAACTACACTGAAACAATCAATTAAACCTGGTCTTGATAAATATTTTAGAGGATAACGCATGTTAGGTCTAGGTTAGGTCTGGGAATTTCACTCATCAGACTCATACTTTCGCATTCTTCACATACTTGTTGTACGGATCCTCGGGTTTTTCTGGTTTGGATCACGTAGTAATGTGGGACCACACTGAAACAGTCAATTAAACCAGGTTTCGATCAATATTTTTGAGAATAATACATGTTAGGTCTAGGTTAGGTCTGGGATTTGCTCTCATCTGGCTCATTCTTTCGAATATTTCTCATACTTGATGGCTAGATGCTGGGCTTTTTCTGGATTGCATCACGTAGTAATGAAGTACAACACAGAAACAGTCAATTAAACCTGGTTTCCATCAATAACTTAGAGGACAACGCAAGTTAGGTCTGGGATAGGTCTTGGATTTGCCCTCATCAGGCTCATACTTTCGCGTTTTTCACATACTTTTTGAACAGATCCTGAGTTTTTTCTGGTTTGGATCACGTAGTAGTGTGGTACCACACTGAAACAGTCCATTAAACCTGGTTTGGATCAATATTTTAGAGGATAACGCATGTTAGGTCTAGGTTAGGTCTGGGAATTTCACTCATCAGACTCATACTTTCGCATTCTTCACATACTTGTTGTACGGTTCCTGGGTTTTTTCTGGTTTGGATCACGTAGTAATGTGGGACCATACAGAAACAGTCAATTAAACCTGGTTTCGATCAATATTTTTGAGAATAATACATGTTAGGTCTAGGTTAGGTCTGGGATTTGCTCTCATCAGGCTCATTCTTTCGCATATTTCTCATACTTGATGGCTAGATGCTGGGCTTTTTCTGGATTGCATCACGTAGTAATGAAGTACAACACAGAAACAGTCAATTAAACCTGGTTTCCATCAATATCTTAGAGGACAACGCAAGTTAGGTCTGGGATAGGTCTGGGATTTGCCCTCATCAGGCTCATACTTTCGCGTTTTTCACATACTTGTTGCACAGATCCTGTGTTTTTTCTGGTTTGGATCACGTAGTAGTGTGGTACCACACTGAAACAGTCCATTAAACCTGGTTTGGATCAATATTTTAGAGGATAACGCATGTTAGGTCTAGGTTAGGTCGGGGATTTTCACTCATCAGACTCATACTTTCGCATTCTTCACATACTTGTTGAACGGTTCCTGGGTTTTTTCTGGTTTGGATCACTTAGTAATGTGGTACCACACTGAAACAGTCGATTAAACCTGGTTTCGATCAATATTTTAGAGGATAACGCATGTTAGGTCTAGGTTAGCCCTGGGATTTTCACTCATCAGACTCATACTTTCGCGTTTTTCACATACTTGTTGAACAGATCCTGGGTTTTTTCTGGTTTGGATCACGTAGTAGTGTGGTACCACACTGAAACAGTCCATTAAACCTGGTTTGGATCAATATTTTAGAGGATAACGCATGTTAGGTCTGGGATAGGTCTGGGATTTGCCCTCATCAGACTCATACTTTCGCACACTTCACATACTCGTTGAACAGATCCTGGGTTTTTTCTGGTTTGGATCACGTAGTAATGTGGTACCACACTGAAACAGTCGACTAAACCTGGTTTCGATCAATATTTTAGAGGATAACGCAAGTTAAGTCTGTGATTGGTCTGGGATTTGACCTCATCAGACTCATACTTTCGCACACTTCACATACTCGTTGAACAGATCCTGGGTTATTTTCTGGTTTGGATCACATAGTAATGTGGTACCACACTGAAACAGTCGATTATACCAGGTTTCGATCAATATTTTTGAGGATAACGCATGTTAGGTCTAGGTTAGGCCTGGGATTTTTACTCATCAGACTCATACTTTCGCATTCTTCACATACTTGTTGTACGGATCCTGGGTTTTTGCTGGTTTGGATCACGTAGTAATGTGGGACCACACTGAAACAGTCAATTAAACCAGGTTTCGATCAATATTTTTGAGAATAATACATGTTAGATCTAGGTTAGGTCTGGGATTTGCTCTCATCAGGCTCATTCTTTCGCATATTTCTCATACTTGATGGCTAGATCCTGGGCTTTTTCTGGATTGCATCACGTAGTAATGAAGTACAACACTGAAACAGTCAATTAAACCTGGTTTCCATCAATATCTTAGAGGACAACGCAAGTTAGGTCTGGGATAGCTCTGGGATTTGCCCTCATCAGGCTCATACTTTCCGCGTTTTTCACATACTTGTTGAACAGACCCTGGGTTTTTTTCTGGTTTGGATCACGTAGTAATGTGGGACCACACTGAAACAATCAATTAAACCTGGTCTTGATAAATATTTTAGAGGTTAACGCATGTTAGGTCTGGGATAGGTCGGGGATTAGCCCTCATCAGACTCATACTTTCGCACACTTCACATACTCGTTGAACAGATCCTGGGTTTTTTCTGGTTTGGATCACGTAGTAATGTGGAACCACACTGAAACAATCAATTAAACCTGGTCTTGATAAATATTTTGGAGGATAACGCATGTTAGGTCTGGGTTAGGTCTAGGATTAGCCCTTGTCAGGCTCATTCTTTCGCATATTTCTCATACTTCATGGCTAGATCCTGGGCTATTTCTGGTTTGGATCACGTAGTAATGTGGTACCACACTGAAACAGTCGATTAAACCTGGTTTCGATCAATATTTTAGAGGTTAACGCAATTTAGGTCTGGGATAGGTCTGGGATTTGACCTCATCAGACTCATACTTTCGCACACTTCACATACTCGTTGAACAGATCCTGGGTTATTTTCTGGTTTGGATCACATAGTAATGTGGTACCACACTGAAACAGTCGATTAAACCAGGTTTCGATCAATATTTTAGAGAATAATTCATGTTAGGTCTAGGTTAGGTCTGGGGTTTGCTCTCATCAGGCTCATTCTTTCGCATATTTCTCATACATGTTGAACAGATCCTGGGTTTTTTCTGGTTTGGATCACGTAGTAATGTGGGACCACACTGAAAGAATCAATTAAACCTGGTCTTGATAAATATTTTAGAGGATAACGCATGTTAGGTCTGGGTTAGGTCTAGGATTTGCCCTCATCAGGCTCATACTTTCGCATATTTCTCATACTTCATGGCTAGATCCTGGGCTGTTTCTGGATTGTATCACGTAGTAATGTGGTACCACGCTGAAACAGTCAATTAAACCTGGTTTCAATCAATATTTTAGAGGATAACGCATGTTAGGCCTAGGTTAGGTCTGGGATTTTCACTCATCAGACTCATACTTCCGCATTCTTCACATACTTGTTGAACAGATCCTGGGTTTTTTCTGGTTTGGATCACATAGTAATGTGGTACCACACTGAAACAGTCGATTAAACCAGGTTTCGATCAATATTTTAGAGAATAATTCATGTTAGGTCTAGGTTAGGTCTGGGATTTGCTCTCATCAGGCTCATTCTTTCGCATATTTCTCATACATGTTGAACAGATCCTGGGTTTTTTCTGGTTTGGATCACGTAGTAATGTGGGACCACACTGAAACAGTTCATTAAACCTGGTTTCGCTCAATATTTTAGAGGATAACGCATGTTAGGTCTAGGTTAGGTCTGGGATTTGCTCTCATCAGGCTCATTCTTTCGCATATTTCTCATACTTGGTGGCTAGATCCTGGGCTTTTTCTGGATTGCATCACGTAGTAATGTAGCACCACACTGAAACGGTCAATTAAACCGGGTTTCGATCAATATTTTAGAGGATAACGCATGTTAGGTCTGGGATAGGTCTGGGATTTGCCTTCATCAGGCTCATACTTTCGCGTTTTTCACATACTTGTTGAACACATCATGGGTTTTTTCTGGTTTGGGTCACGTAGTAGTGTGATACCACACTGAAACAGTCGATTAAACCTGGTTTCGATCAATATTTTAGAGGATAACGCATGTTAGGTCTAGGTTAGCCCTGGGATTTTCACTCATCAGACTCATACTTTCGCATTCTTCACATACTTGTTGAACTGATCCTGGGTTTTTTCTGGTTTGGATCACGTAGTAGTGTGGTACCACACTGAAACAGTCCATTAAACCTGGTTGCGATCAATGTTTTAGAGGATAACGCATGTTAAGTCTTGGTTAGGTCTAGTATTTGCCCTCATCAGGCTCATTCTTTCGCATATTTCTCAAACTTAATGGCTAGATCCTGGGGTTTTTCTGGATTGCATCACGTAGTAATGTAGTACCACACTGAAACATTCAATTAAACTTGGTCTTGATAAATATTTCAGAGGATAACGCATGTTAGGTCTGGGTTAGGTCTAGGATTTGCACTCATCAGGCTCATACTTTCGCATATTTCTCATACTTCATGGCTAGATCCTGGGCTTTTTCTGGATTGCATCACGTAGTAATGAAGTACAACACTGAAACATTCAATTAAACCTGGTCTTGATAAATATTTCAGAGGATAACGCATGTTAGGTCTGGGTTAGGTCTAGGATTTGCACTCGTCAGGCTCATACTTTCGCATATTTCTCATACTTCATGGCTAGATCCTGGGCTTTTTCTGGATTGCATCACGTAGTAATGAAGTACAACACTGAAACAGTCAATTGAACCTGGTCTCCATCAATATCTTAGAGGACAACGCAAGTTAGGTCTGGGATAGGTCTTGGATTTGCCCTCATCAGGCTCATACTTTCGCATATTTCTCATACTTCATGGCTAGATCCTGGGCTATTTCTGGATTGGATCACGTAGTAAAGTGGTACCACACTGAAACATTCAATGAAACCTGGTCTGGATAAATATTTTAGAGGATAACGCATGTTAGGTCTGGGTTAGGTCTAGGATTTGCCGTCATCAGGCTCATTCTTTCGCATATTTCTCATACTTGATGGCTAGATACTGGGCTTTTTCTGGATTGCATCACGTCGTAATGTAGTACCACACTGAAACAGTCAATGAAACCTAGTTCCCATCAATATTTTAGAGGACAACGCAAGTTAGGTCTAGGTAAGGCCTGAGATTTTCACTGATCAGACTCATACTTTCGCATTCTTCACATACTTGTTGAACGGATCCTGGGTTTTTTCTGGTTTTGATCACGTAGTAATGTGGTACCACACTGAAACATTCAATTAAACCTTGTTTTGATAAATATTTTAGAGAATAACGCATGTTAGGTCTGGGTTAGGTCTAGGATTTGCCCTCATCAGGCTCATACTTTCGCATATCTCTCATACTTCATGGCTAGATCCTGGGCTATTTCTGGATTGGATCATGTAGTATTGTGGCACCACACTGAAACAGTCAATTAAACCTGGTTTTGATCAATATTTTAGAGAATAATTCATGTTAGGTCTAGGTTAGGTCAGGGATTTGCTCTCATCAGGCTCATTCTTTCGCATATTTCTCATACTCGATGGCTAGATCCTGGGCTTTTTCTGGATTGCATCACGTAGTAATGAAGTACAACACTGAAACAGTCAATTAAACTTGGTTTCCATCAATATTTTAGAGGACAACGCATGTTAGGTCTAGGTTAGGCCTGGGATTTGCCCTCATCAGGGTCATACTGTCGCAGTTTTACTTGTTGAACGGATCCTGGGTTTTTTCTGGTTTGGTTCACGTAGTAATGTGGTACCACACTGAAACATTCAATTAAACCTGGTCTTGATAAATATTTTAGAGGATAGCGCATGTTAGGTTTGGGTTAGGTCTAGGATTTGCCCTCATCAGGCTCATTCTTTCGCATATTTCTCAAACTTGATGGCTAGATCCTGGGCTTTTTCTGGATTGCATCACGTAGTAATGTAGTACCACACTGAAACATTCAATTAAACCTGGTCTTGATAAATATTTCAGAGGATAACGCATGTTAGGTCTGGGTTAGGTCTAGGATTTGCACTCATCAGGCTCATACTTTCGCATATTTTTCATACTTCATGGCTAGATCCTGGGCTTTTTCTGGATTGCATCACGTAGTAATGAAGTACAACACTGAAACAGTGAATTGAACCTGGTCTCCATCAATATCTTAGAGGACAACGCAAGTTAGGTCTGGGATAGGTCTTGGATTTGCCCTCATCAGGCTCATACTTTCGCATATTTCTCATACTTCATGGCTAGATCCTGGGCTATTTCTGGATTGGATCACGTAGTAAAGTGGTACCACACTGAAACATTCAATGAAACCTGGTCTGGATAAATATTTCAGAGGACAACGCAAGTTAAGTCTGGGATAGGTCTCGGATTTGTCCTCATCAGACTCATACTTTCGCGTTTTTCACATACTTGTTGAACAGATCCTGGGTTTTTTCTGGTTTGGATCACGTAGTAGTGTGGTACCACACTGAAACAGTCCATTAAACCTGGTTGCGATCAATATTATAGAGGATAACGCATGTTAGGTTTGGGTTAGGTCTAGTACTTGCCCTCATCAGGCTCATTCTTTCGCATATTTCTCAAACTTGATGGCTAGATCCTGGGCTTTTTCTGGATTGGATCACGTAGTAATGTGGTACCACACTGAAACATTCAATTAAACCTGGTCTTGATAAATATTTTAGAAGATAACGCATGTTAGGTCTGGGTTAGGTCTAGGATTTGCCCTCATCAGGCTCATACTTTCGCATATTTCTCATACTTGATGGCTAGATCCTGGGATATTTCTGGATTGGATCTCGTAGTAAAGTGGTACCACACTGAAACATTCAATGGAACCTGGTCTGGATAAATATTTTAGAGGATAACGCATGTTAGGTCTGGGTTAGGTCTCGGAATTGCCCTCATCAGGCTTATTCTTTCGCATATGTCTCATACATGATGGCTAGATCCTGGGCTTTTTCTTGATCGCATCACGTAGTAATGATGTACAACACTGAAACAGTCACTTAAACCTGGTTTCCATCAATATCTTAGAGGACAACGCAAGTTAGGTCTGGGATAGGTCTGAAATTTGCCCTCATCAGGCTCATACTTTCGCGTTTTTCACATACTTGTTGAACAGATCCTGGGTTTTTTCTGGTTTGGATCACGTAGTAATGTGGTACCACGCTGAAACAGTTGATTAGACCCGGTTTCGATCAATATTTTAGAGGATAACGCAAGTTAAGTCTGGGATAGGTCTGGAATTTGACCTCATCAAACTCATACTTTCGCGTTTTTCACATACTTGTTGAACAGATCCTGGGTTTTTTCTGGTTTGGATCACGTAGTAATGTGGGACCACACTGAAACAGTCAATTAAACCTGGTTTCGATCAATATTTTAAGGAATAATTCATGTTAGGTCTAGGTTAGGCCTGGGATTTTCACTCATCAGACTCATACTCTCGCATTCTTCAGATACTTGTTGAACGGATCCTGGGTTTTTTCTGGTTTGGATCACGTAGTAATGTGGGACCACACTGAAACAATCAATTAAACCTGGTCTTGATAATTATTTTGGAGGATAACGCATGTTAGGCCTGGGTTAGGTCTAGGATTTGCCCTCATCAGGCTCATACTTTCGCATATATCTCATACTTCATGGCTAGATCCTGGGCTGTCTCTGGATTGTATCACGTAGTAATGTGGTACCACGCTGAAACAGTCAATTAAACCTGGTTTCGATCAATATTTTGGAGGATAACGCAAGTTAGGTCTGGGATAGGTCTAGGATTTGCCCTCATCAGGCTCTTACTTTCGCATATTTCTCATACTTTATGGCTAGATCGTGGGCTATTTCTGGATTGGATCACGTAGTACAGTGGTACCACACTGATACATTCAATGAATCCTGGTCTGGATCAATATTTTAGAGGATAACGCATGTTAGGGCTAGGTTAGCCCTGGGATTTTCACTCATCAGACTCATTCTTTCGCATATTTCTCATACATGTTGAACAGATCCTGGGTTTTTTCTGGTTTGGATCACGTAGTAATGTGGTACCACACTGAAACAACCAATTAAACCTGGTCTTGATAAATATTTTAGAGGATAACGCATGTTAGGTCTGGGTTAGGTCTAGGATTTGCCCTCATCAGGCTCATACTTTCGCATATTTCACATACTTCATGGCTAGATCCTGGGCTGTTTCTGGATTGTATCACGTAGTAATGTGGTACCACGCTGAAACAGTCAACTAAACCTGGTTTCGATCAATATTTTGGAGGATAACGCAAGTTAGGTCTGGGATAGGTCTAGTATTTGCCCTCATCAGGCTCTTACTTTCGCATATTTCTCATACTTCATGGCTAGATCCTGGGCTATTTCTGGATTGGATCACGTAGTAAAGTGGTACCTCACTAAAACATTCAATGAAACCTGGTCTGGATAAATATTTTAGAGGATAACGCATCTTAGGTCTGGGTTAGGTCTAAGATTTGCCCTCATCAGGCTCACAGTTTCGCGTTTTTCACGTACTTGTTGAACAGATCCTGGGCTTTTTCTGGTTTGGATTACGTAGTAATGTGGTACCACACTGAAACATTCGATTAAACCTGGTTTCGATCAATATTTTGGACGTTATCGCACGTCAGGGCTAGGTTTGGTCTGGGATTTGCCCTCATCAGGTTCATACTTTCGCAGTTTTAACATACATGTTGACCTGATCGAGGGTTTTTTCTGCTTTGGATCACGTAGTAAAGTGGAACCACACTAAAACAGTCAGTTAAACCTGGACACGACCAATATTTTAGAGGATAACGCATGTTAGGTCTAGGTTAGGCCTGGGATTTGCCCTCATCAGGCTCAAACTTTCGCATATTTTTCATACCTGTTGGGCAGATCCTTGGATTTTACTGGATTGGATCACGTAGTAATGTGGTACCACTCTGAAACAGCCGATTAAACCTGGTTTTGATCAATATTTTTGATGATAACGCATGTTAGGTCTGGGTTAGGTCCAGGATTTGCCTTCATCAGACCCATACTTTCGCATTCTTCACATACTTGTTGAACAGATCCTGGGTTATTTCTGGTTTGGATCACGTAGTAAAGTGGTACCACACTGAAACAGTCGATTAATCCTGGTCTCCAACAATATTTTAGAGGATAACGCATGTTAGGTCTAGGTTAGGCCTGGGATTTGCCCTCATCAGACTCATACTTTCGCATTTTTCACATAGTTGTTGTACAGATCCTGGGTTTTCTCTGGCTTGAATCACGTGGTAATGTGGTACCACACTGATAGAGTCCATGAAACCTGGTTTCGATCAATATTTTAGAGGATAACGGATGTTAGGTCTATGTTAGGCCTGGGATATGCCCTGATCAGACTCAAACTTTCGCATATTTCTCATACTTGTTGTACAGATCCTGGGTTTTCTCAGGCTTGAATCACGTGGTAATGTGGTACCACACTGGTAGAGTCCATGAAACCTGGTTTCGATCAATATTTTAGAGGATAACGGATGTTAGGTCTATGTTAGGCCTGGGATATGCCCTGATCAGACTCAAACTTTCGCATATTTCTCATACATGTTGGCCAAATCCTGGGCTATTTCTGGTTTGGATCAGGTAGTAATGTGGTACCACTCTGAAACAGTCGATTAAAACTGGCTTCGATCAATATTTTTGAGGGTAACGCATGTTAGGTCTGGGTTAGGTCTAGGATTTGCTCTCATCTGGCTCATTCTTTCGCATTTTTCGCATACTCGTTGGCCAGATCCTGGGCTTTTTCTGGTTTGGATCACGTGGTAATGTGGTACCACACTGAAACAGTCGACTAAACCTTGTTTCGATCAATATTTTAGACGATATCGCATGTTAGGTCTGGGATAGGTCTGGGATTTGCCCTCATCAGGGTCATACTTTCGCATTTTTCGCATTCTAGTTGGCCAGATCCTGGGCTTTTTCTGGTTTGGATCACGTAGTAAAGTGGTACCACACTGAAACAGTCGATTAATCCTGGTCTCGAACAGTATTTTAGAGGGTAACGCATGTTAGGTCAAGCTTAGGCCTGGGATTTGCCCTCATCAGGCTCATACTTTCGCATTTTTCACATACTTGTTGTACAGATCCTGGATTTTTTCTGGCTTGAATCACGTGGTAATGTGGTACCACACTGATACAGTCGATTAATCCTGGTCTCGAACAATATTTTAAAGGATAACGCATGTTAGGTCTAGGTTAGGCCTGGGATTTGCCCTCATCAGACTAATAGTTTCGCGTTCCTCACATACTTGTTGAACGGATCCTGGGTTTTTCCCTGGTTTGGATCACGTAGTAATGTGGTACCACACTGAGACAGTCGATTAATCCCGGTCTCGATCAATATTTTATAGGATAACGCAAGTTAGGTCTGGGATAGGTGTGGGATCTGCCACTCATCAGGCTCATACCTTCGCATTTCCCACATCCTTTTGGCCAGATCCTGGGCTTTCACTGGTCTGGATCACGTAGTAATGTGGTACCACACTGAAACAGTCGATTAATCCCGGTCTCGATCAATATTTGATAGGATAACGCAAGTTAGGTCTGGGATAGGTCTGGAATTTGCCCTCAACAGACACATAGTTTCGCGTTTTTCACATACTTGTTGAACAGATCCTGAGCTTTTTCTGGTTTGGATCACGTAGTAATGTGGTACCACACTGAAACCGTCCATTAAACCTGGTTTCGAACAATATTCTAGAGAATAACGCGTGTTAGGTCTTGGTTAGATCTCGGATATGCTCTCATCACGCTCGTACTTTCGCATATTTCTCATACTTGATGGCCAGATTCTGGGCTTTTTCTGGTTTGAATCACGTAGCAATGTGGTACCACACTGAAACAGTCGATTAATCCCGGTCTCGATCAATATTTTATAGGATAACGCAAGTTAGGTCTGGGATAGGTGTGGGATCTGCCCCTCATCAGGCTCATACCTTCGCATTTCTCACATCCTTTTGGACAGATCCTGGGCTTTCACTGGTCTGGATCACGTAGTAATGTGGTACCACACTGAAACAGTCCATTAAGCCTGGTTTCGATCAATATTTTAGAGGATAACTCATGCTAGGTCTGGGATAGGTCTGGGATTTGCCCTCATCAGGCTAATGGTTTCGCGTTTTTCACACACTTGTTGAACAGATCCTGGGCTTTTTTTGGTTTGGATCACGTAGTAATGTGGTACCACACTGAAACAGTCGATTAGACCTGGTCTCGATCAATATTTGATAGGATAACGCAAGTTAGGTCTGGGATAGGTCTGGGATTTGCCCTCAACAGACACATAGTTTCGCGTTTTTCACATACTTGTTGAACAGATCCTGAGCTTTTTCTGGTTTGGATCACGTAGTAATGTGGTACCACACTGAAACCGTCCATTAAACCTGGTTTCGAACAATATTCTAGAGAATAACGCGTGTTAGGTCTTGGTTAGATCTCGGATATGCTCTCATCACGCTCGTACTTTCGCATATTTCTCATACTTGATGGCCAGATTCTGGGCTTTTTCTGGTTTGAATCACGTAGCAATGTGGTACCACACTGAAACAGTCGATTAATCCCGGTCTCGATCAATATTTTATAGGATAACGCAAGTTAGGTCTGGGATAGGTGTGGGATCTGCCCCTCATCAGGCTCATACCTTCGCATTTCTCACATCCTTTTGGACAGATCCTGGGCTTTCACTGGTCTGGATCACGTAGTAATGTGGTACCACACTGAAACAGTCCATTAAGCCTGGTTTCGATCAATATTTTAGAGGATAACTCATGCTAGGTCTGGGATAGGTCTGGGATTTGCCCTCATCAGGCTAATGGTTTCGCGTTTTTCACACACTTGTTGAACAGATCCTGGGCTTTTTTTGGTTTGGATCACGTAGTAATGTGGTACCACACTGAAACAGTCGATTAGACCTGGTTTCGATCAATATTTTAGACGATATCGCATGTTAGGTCTGGAATAGGTCTGGGATTTGCCCTCATCAGGGTCATACATTCGCTTTTTTCGCATACTCGTTGGCCAGATCCTGGGCTTTTTCTGGTTTGGATCAGGTAGTAATGTGGTACCACACTGAAACAGTCGATTAAACCTGGTTTCGATCAATATTTTAGACGATATCGCATGTTAGGTCTGGGATAGGTCTGGGATTTGCCCTCATCAGGGTCATACTTTCGCATTTTTCGCATACTCGATGGCCAGATCCTGGGCTTTTTCTGGTTTGGATCACGTAGTAAAGTGGTACCACACTGAAACAGTCGATTAATCCTGGTCTCGAACAATATTTTAGAGGATAACGCATGTTAGGTCTGGGATAGGTCTGGGATTTGCCCTCATCAGGCTAATAGTTTCGCGTTTTTCACATACTTGTTGAACAGATCCCGGGCTTTTTTTGGTTTGGATCACGTAGTAAAGTGGTACCACACTGAAACAGTCGATTAATCCTGGTCTCGAACAATATTATAGACGATATCGCATGTTAGGTCTGGGATAGGTCTGGGATTTGCCCTTATCAGGGTCATACTTTCGCATTTTTCGCATACTCGTTGGCCAGATCCTGGGCTTTTTCTGGTTTGGATCACGTAGTAAAGTGGTACCACACTGAAACAGTCGATTAATCCTGGTCTCGAACAATATCTTAGACGATATCGCATGTTAGGTCAGGTATAGGTCTGGGATTTGCCCTCATCAGGGTCATACTTTCGCATTTTTCACATACTTGTTGAACAGAACCCTGGCTTTTTCTGGTTTGGATCACGTAGTAATGTGGTACCACACTGAAACAGTCGATTAATCCCGGTCTCGATCAATATTTTATACGATAACGAAAGTTAGGTTTGGGATAGGTGTGGGTTCTGCCCTCACCAGGCTCATACCTTCGCATTTCTCACATACTTGTTGGCCAGATCCTGAGCTTTCACTTGTCTGGATCTCGTAGTAATGTGGTACCACACTGAAACAGTCCATTAAACCTGGTTTCGATCAATATTTTAGAGGAGAACTCATGCTAGGTCTAGGTTAGGCCTAGGATTTGCCCTCATCAGACCCATGCATTCGTATTCCTCACATACTAGTTGAACAGTTCCTGGGTTATTTCTGGTTTGGATCAGGTAGTAATGTGGTACCACTCTGAAACAGTCGATTAAGACTGGTTTCGATCAATATTTTAGATGATAACGCATGTTAGGTCTGGGTTAGGTCTAGGATTTGCCCACATCTGGCTCATTCTTTCGCATTTTTCGCATACTCGTTGGCCAGATCCTGGGGTTTTTCTGGTTTGGATCACGTAGTAATGTGGCACCACACTAAAACAGTCGATTAAACCTGGTTTCGATCAATATTTTAGACGATATCGCATGTTAGGTCTGGGATAGGTCTGGGATTTGCCCTCATCAGGGTCATACTTTCGCATACTTCACATACTAGTTGTACAGTTCCTGGGTTATTTCTGGTTTGGATCAGCTAGTAATGTGGTACCGCACTGAAACAGTCGATTAAACCTGGTTTCCATCAATATTTTTGAGGGTAACGCATGTTAGGTCTAGGTTAGGCCTGGGATTTTCACTCATCAGACTCATACTTTCGCATACTTCACATACTTGTTGAATAGATCCTGGGTTTTTTCTGGTTTGGATCACGTAGTAATGTGGTACCACACTGAAACAGTCGATTAAACCTGGTTTCGATCAATATTTTTGAGGGTAACGCATGTTAGGTCTAGGTTAGGCCTGGGATTTTCACTCATCAGACTCATACTTTCGCATTCTTCACATACTTGTTGAATAGATCCTGGGTTTTTTCTGGTCTGGATCACGTAGTAATGTGGTACCACACTGAAACAGTCGATTAAACCTGGTTTCGATCAATATTTTTGAGGGTAACGCATGTTAGGTCTAGGTTAGGCCTGGGATTTTCACTCATCAGACTCATACTTTCGCATTCTTCACATACTTGTTGAACAGATCCTGGGTTTTTCCCTGGTCTGGATCACGTAGTAATGTGGTACCACACTGTAACATTCAATTAAACCTGGTCTTGATAGATATTTTAGAGGATAACGCATGTTAGGTCTGGCATAGGTCTGGAATTTGCCCTCATCAGGCTCATACCTTCGCATTTCTCACATCCTTTTGGCCAGATCCTGGGCTTTCACTGGTCTGGATCACGTAGTAATGTGGTACCACACTGAAAGAGTCCATTAAACCTGGTTTCGATCAATATTTTAGAGGATAACGCATGTTAGGTCTAGGTTAGGCCTGGGATTTGCCCTCATCAGACACAAACTTTCGCATATTTCTCATACTTGTTGGGCAGAACCTTGGATTTTTCTGGATTGGATCACGTAGTAATGTGGTACCACAGTGAAACAGTTAATTAAACCTGGATACGACCAATATTTTAGAGGATACACCATGTTAGGTATGGGATTGGTCTGGGATTTGCCCTCATCAGGGTCATACTTTCGCATACTTCACATACTAGTTGAATAGTTCCTGGCTTATTTCTGGTTTGGATCAGCAAGTAATGTGGTACCACACTGAAACAGTTGATTAAACTAGGTTTCGATCAATATTTTACATGATAACGCATGTTAGGTCTGGGATAGGTCTGGGATTTGCCCTCATCTGGCTAATATTTTCGCGTTTTTCATATACTTGTTTATCAGATCCTAGGTTTTTTCTGGTTTGGATCACGTAGTGATGTGGTACCACAATGAAACAGTCGATTAAACCTGGTTTCGATCAATATTTTTGAGGATAACACATGTTAGGACTAGGTTTGGTCTGGGATTTGCCCTCATCAGGTTCATACTTTCGCAGTTTTAACATACATGTTGACCTGATCGAGGGTTTTTTCTGCTTTGGAACACGTAGTAAAGTGGAACCACACTAAAACAGTCAGTTAAACCTGGACACGACCAATATTTTCGAGGATAACGCATGTTAGGTCTAGGTTAGGCCTGGGATTTGCCCTCATCAGACTCAAACTTTCGCATATTTCTCATACATGTTGGCCAGATCCTAGGCTATTTCTGGTTTGGATCACGTAGTAATGTGGTACCACACTGAAACAGTCGATTAAACCTGGTTTCGTTCAATATTTTAGACGATATCGCATGTTAGGTCTGGGATAGGTCTGGGATTTGCCCTCATCTGGCTCATTCTTTCGCATCTTTCGCATACTCGTTGGCCAGATCCTGGGGTTTTTCTGGTTTGGATCACGTAGTAATGTGGCACCACACTGAAACAGTCGATTAAACCTGGTTTCGATCAATATTTTAGACGATATCGCATGCTAGGTCTGGGATAGGTCTGGGATTTGCCCTCATCAGGCTCATTCTTTCGCATTTTTCGCATACTCGTTGGCCAGATCCTGGGGTTTTTCTGGTTTGGATCACGTAGTAATGTGGCACCACACTGAAACAGTCGATTAAACCTGGTTTCGATCAATATTTTAGACGATATCGCATGCTAGGTCTGGGATAGGTCTGGGATTTGCCCTCATCAGGCTAATAGTTTCGCGTTTTTCACATACTTGTTGAACAGATCCTGGGCTTTTCTTGGTTTGGATCACGTAGTAAACTGGTACCACACTGAAACAGTCGATTAATCCTGGTCTCGAACGTTATTATAGACGATATCGCATGTTAGGTCTGGGATAGGTCTGGGATTTGCCCTCATCAGGGTCATACTTTCGCATTTTTCGCATACTCGATGGCCAGATCCTGGGCTTTTTCTGGTTTGGATCACGTAGTAAAGTGGTACCACACTGAAACAGTCGATTAATCCTGGTCTCGAACAATATTTTAGAGGATAACGCATGTTAGGTCTGGGATAGGTCTGGGATTTGCCCTCATCAGGCTAATAGTTTCGCGTTTTTCACATACTTGTTGAACAGATCCCGGGCTTTTTTTGGTTTGGATCACGTAGTAAAGTGGTACCACACTGAAACAGTCGATTAATCCTGGTCTCGAACAATATTATAGACGATATCGCATGTTAGGTCTGGGATAGGTCTGGGATTTGCCCTTATCAGGGTCATACTTTCGCATTTTTCGCATACTCGTTGGCCAGATCCTGGGCTTTTTCTGGTTTGGATCACGTAGTAAAGTGGTACCACACTGAAACAGTCGATTAATCCTGGTCTCGAACAATATCTTAGACGATATCGCATGTTAGGTCAGGTATAGGTCTGGGATTTGCCCTCATCAGGGTCATACTTTCGCATTTTTCACATACTTGTTGAACAGAACCCTGGCTTTTTCTGGTTTGGATCACGTAGTAATGTGGTACCACACTGAAACAGTCGATTAATCCCGGTCTCGATCAATATTTTATACGATAACGAAAGTTAGGTTTGGGATAGGTGTGGGTTCTGCCCTCACCAGGCTCATACCTTCGCATTTCTCACATACTTGTTGGCCAGATCCTGAGCTTTCACTTGTCTGGATCTCGTAGTAATGTGGTACCACACTGAAACAGTCCATTAAACCTGGTTTCGATCAATATTTTAGAGGAGAACTCATGCTAGGTCTAGGTTAGGCCTAGGATTTGCCCTCATCAGACCCATGCATTCGTATTCCTCACATACTAGTTGAACAGTTCCTGGGTTATTTCTGGTTTGGATCAGGTAGTAATGTGGTACCACTCTGAAACAGTCGATTAAGACTGGTTTCGATCAATATTTTAGATGATAACGCATGTTAGGTCTGGGTTAGGTCTAGGATTTGCCCACATCTGGCTCATTCTTTCGCATTTTTCGCATACTCGTTGGCCAGATCCTGGGGTTTTTCTGGTTTGGATCACGTAGTAATGTGGCACCACACTAAAACAGTCGATTAAACCTGGTTTCGATCAATATTTTAGACGATATCGCATGTTAGGTCTGGGATAGGTCTGGGATTTGCCCTCATCAGGGTCATACTTTCGCATACTTCACATACTAGTTGTACAGTTCCTGGGTTATTTCTGGTTTGGATCAGCTAGTAATGTGGTACCACACTGAAACAGTCGATTAAACCTGGTTTCCATCAATATTTTTGAGGGTAACGCATGTTAGGTCTAGGTTAGGCCTGGGATTTTCACTCATCAGACTCATACTTTCGCATACTTCACATACTTGTTGAATAGATCCTGGGTTTTTTCTGGTTTGGATCACGTAGTAATGTGGTACCACACTGAAACAGTCGATTAAACCTGGTTTCGATCAATATTTTTGAGGGTAACGCATGTTAGGTCTAGGTTAGGCCTGGGATTTTCACTCATCAGACTCATACTTTCGCATTCTTCACATACTTGTTGAACAGATCCTGGGTTTTTCCCTGGTCTGGATCACGTTGTAATGTGGTACCACACTGTAACATTCAATTAAACCTGGTCTTGATAGATATTTTAGAGGATAACGCATGTTAGGTCTGGCATAGGTCTGGAATTTGCCCTCATCAGGCTCATACCTTCGCATTTCTCACATCCTTTTGGCCAGATCCTGGGCTTTCACTGGTCTGGATCACGTAGTAATGTGGTACCACACTGAAAGAGTCCATTAAACCTGGTTTCGATCAATATTTTAGAGGATAACGCATGTTAGGTCTAGGTTAGGCCTGGGATTTGCCCTCATCAGACACAAACTTTCGCATATTTCTCATACTTGTTGGGCAGAACCTTGGATTTTTCTGGATTGGATCACGTAGTAATGTGGTACCACAGTGAAACAGTTAATTAAACCTGGATACGACCAATATTTTAGAGGATACACCATGTTAGGTATGGGATTGGTCTGGGATTTGCCCTCATCAGGGTCATACTTTCGCATACTTCACATACTAGTTGAATAGTTCCTGGCTTATTTCTGGTTTGGATCAGCAAGTAATGTGGTACCACACTGAAACAGTTGATTAAACTAGGTTTCGATCAATATTTTACATGATAACGCATGTTAGGTCTGGGATAGGTCTGGGATTTGCCCTCATCTGGCTAATATTTTCGCGTTTTTCACATACTTGTTTATCAGATCCTAGGTTTTTTCTGGTTTGGATCACGTAGTGATGTGGTACCACAATGAAACAGTCGATTAAACCTGGTTTCGATCAATATTTTTGAGGATAACACATGTTAGGACTAGGTTTGGTCTGGGATTTGCCCTCATCAGGTTCATACTTTCGCAGTTTTAACATACATGTTGACCTGATCGAGGGTTTTTTCTGCTTTGGAACACGTAGTAAAGTGGAACCACACTAAAACAGTCAGTTAAACCTGGACACGACCAATATTTTCGAGGATAACGCATGTTAGGTCTAGGTTAGGCCTGGGATTTGCCCTCATCAGACTCAAACTTTCGCATATTTCTCATACATGTTGGCCAGATCCTAGGCTATTTCTGGTTTGGATCACGTAGTAACGTGGTACCACACTGAAACAGTCGATTAAACCTGGTTTCGTTCAATATTTTAGACGATATCGCATGTTAGGTCTGGGATAGGTCTGGGATTTGCCCTCATCTGGCTCATTCTTTCGCATCTTTCGCATACTCGTTGGCCAGATCCTGGGGTTTTTCTGGTTTGGATCACGTAGTAATGTGGCACCACACTGAAACAGTCGATTAAACCTGGTTTCGATCAATATTTTAGACGATATCGCATGCTAGGTCTGGGCTAGGTCTGGGATTTGCCCTCATCAGGCTCATTCTTTCGCATTTTTCGCATACTCGTTGGCCAGATCCTGGGGTTTTTCTGGTTTGGATCACGTAGTAATGTGGCACCACACTGAAACAGTCGATTAAACCTGGTTTCGATCAATATTTTAGACGATATCGCATGCTAGGTCTGGGATAGGTCTGGGATTTGCCCTCATCAGGCTAATAGTTTCGCGTTTTTCACATACTTGTTGAACAGATCCTGGGCTTTTCTTGGTTTGGATCACGTAGTAAACTGGTACCACACTGAAACAGTCGATTAATCCTGGTCTCGAACAATATTATAGACGATATCGCATGTTAGGTCTGGGATAGGTCTGGGATTTGCCCTCATCAGGGTCATACTTTCGCAATTTTCGCTTACTCGATGGCCAGATCCTGGGCTTTTTCTGGTTTGGATCACGTAGTAAAGTGGTACCACACTGAAACAGTCGATTAATCCTGGTCTCGAACAATATTTTAGAGGATAACGCATGTTAGGTCTAGGTTAGGGCTGGGATTTGCCCACATCGGGCTCATACTTTCGCATTTTTCACATACTTGTTGAACAGAACCCTGGCTTTTTCTGGTTTGGATCACGTAGTAAAGTGGTACCACACTGAAACAGTCGATTAATCCCGGTCTCGATCAATATTTTATAGGATAACGCAAGTTAGGTCTGGGATAGGTCTGGGATTTGCCCTCAACAGGCACATAGTTTCGCGTTTTTCACATACTTGTTGAACAGATCCTGAGCTTTTTCTGGTTTGGATTACGTAGTAATGTGGTACCACACTGAAACATTCGATTAAACCTGGTTTCGATCAATATTTTGGACGTTATCGCATGTTAGGTCTGGGATAGGTGTGGGATTTGCCCTCATCAGGCTCATTCTTTCGCATTTTTCGCATACTCGTTGGCCAGATCCTGGGCTTTTTCTGGATTGCATCACGTAGTAATGTGGTACCACACTGAAACAGTCAATTAAACCTGGTCTTGATAAATATTTGAGAGGATAACGCATGTTAGGTCTGGTTTAGGTCTAGGATTTGCCCCCATCAGGCTCATACTTTCGCATATTTCTCATACTTCATGGATAGATCCTGGGCTATTTCTGGATTGGATCACGTAGTAATGTGGTACCACACTGAAGCAGACCATCAAACCTAGTTCCAATTATTATTTTAGCGGATAACACATGTTAGGTCTAGGTTAGATATGGGATTTGCCCTCATCAGGGTCATGCTTTCGCAGTTTTAACATACATGCTGACCTGATCGATGGTTTTTTCTGCTTTGCATAACGTAGCAAAATGGTGCCACACTGAAACAGTCTATTAAACCTGGTTTCGATCAATATTTTAGAGGATAACGCATGTTAGGTCTGGGTTAGGTCTAGGATTTGCCCTCGTCAGGCTCATACTTTCGCATATTTCTCATACTTGATGGCTAGATCCTGGACTTTTTCTGGACTGGATCACGTAGTAATGTGGTACCACACTGAAACAGTCGATTAAACCCGGTTTCGATCAATATTTTAGAGGATAACGCAAGTTAAGTCTGGGATAGGTCTGGGATTTGCTCTCATAAGGCTCGTACTTTCGCATATTTCTCATACTTGATGGCTAGATCCTGGGCTTTTTCTGGATTGGATCGCGTAGTAATGTGGTACCACACTGAAACAGCCCACTAAACCTGGTTTTGGTCATTATTTTTGAGGATAACTTATTTTATGTCCTGGTTGGGCCGGGGATTTTCCCTCATCAGACTCATACTTTCGCATACTTCACATACTTGTTGAACATATCCTGGGTTTTTTTTACATTGGATCACGTAGTAAAGAGGTACCACACTAAAACATTCAATTAAACCTGTGTTCGATCAATATTTTGGAAGATAACGCATGTTATGTCTGGGTTAGGTCTGGGATTTGCGCTCATCAGTGTAATACTTTCGCATATTTCTCATACTTGATGGCGAGATCCAGGGCTTTTTCTGGATTGCATCACGTAGTAATGTGGTACCCCACTGAAACAGTCCATTAAACCTGGTTTCGATCAATATTTTAGAGAATAATTCATGTTAGGTCTGGGTTAGGTCTGGGATTTGCTCTCATCTGGCTCGTACTTTCGAATATTTCTCATACTTGATGGCCAGATTCTGAGCTTTCTCTGGATTGGATCGCGTAGTAATGTGGTACCACACTGAAACAGTCCACTAAACCTGGTTTCGGTCATTATTTTAGAGGACAACGCAAGTTAGGTCTAGGTTAGGCCTGGGATTTGCCCTCATCAGACTCATCCTTTCGCATACTTCACATACTTGTTGAATAGATCCTGGGTTTTTTTCTGGTTTGGATCACGTAGTAATGTGCTACCACACTGAAACAGTGGATTAAACCTTGTTTCGATTATTATTTTAGAGGATAACACATGTTGGGTCTAGGTTAGGACTGGGATTTGCCTTCATCAGGCTCATACTTTCGCGTTTTTCACATACTTGTTGATCAGATCCCTGGCTTTTTCTGGTTTCGATAACGTTGTAAAGTGTTATCACACTGCCACAGTCGATTAAACTTGGTTTCGATCAATATTTTAGAGGATAACGCATGTTATGTCTAGGTTAGGCCTGGGATTTGCCCTCATCAGACTCATCCTTTCGCATACTTCACATACTTGTTGAACAGATCCTGGGTTTTTTTCTGGTTTGGATCACGTAGTAATGTGCTACCACACTGAAACAGTGGATTAAACCTTGTTTCGATTATTATTTTAGAGGATAACACATGTTGGGTCTAGGTTAGGACTGGGATTTGCCTTCATCAGGCTCATACTTTCGCGTTTTTCACATACTTGTTGAACGGATCCTGGGTTTTTTCTGGTTTGGATCACGTAGTAATGTGGTACCACACTGAAACATGCAATTAAACCTGGTCTTGATAAATATTTTAGAGGATTAAGCTTGTTAGGTCTGGGTTTGGTCTAGGATTTGCCCTCGTCAGGCTCATACTTCCGCATTTTTCTCTTACTACATGGCTAGATCCTGGGTTTTTTCTGGTTTGGATCACGTAGTAATGTGGTACCACACAGAAACAGTCCATCGAACCCGGTTTCGATCAATATTTTCGAGGATAACGCAAGTTAGGTCTGGGATAGGTCTGGGATTTGCCCTCATCAGGGTCACATTTTCGCATTTTTTATATACTTGTTCAACAGATCCCTGGCTTTTTCTGGTTTGGATCACATAGTAATGTGGTACCACACTGAAGCAGACCATTAAACCTGGTTTCGATTATTATTTTAGAGGATGACACATGTTAGGTCTTGGTTAGGTCTGGGATTTGCCCTCATCAGGGTCATACTATCGCGTTTTTCACATACTTGTTGGCCAGATCCTGGGCTTCCACTGGTTTGGATCACGTAGGAATGTGGTACCACACTGAGACAGTCCATTAAACCTGGTTACGATCAATATTTTAGAGGATAACGCATGTTATGTCTAGGTTGGCTTGGGATTTGCCCTCATCAGACAGATACTTTCGCATTCTTCACGTACTTGTTGAACAGATTCTGGGTTTTTTCTGGTTTTGATCGCGTAGTAATGTGGTACCACACTGAAACAGTCCATTAATTCCCGTTTTGATCAATATTTTAGAGGATAACGCATGTCAGGTCTAGGTTAGGCCTGGGATTTTCACTCACCAGACTCATACTTTCGCATACTTCACATACGTGTTGAACGGATCCTGAGTTTTTTCTGGTTTGGATCACGCTGTAATGTGGTACTACACTGAAACAGTCAATTAAACCTGGTTTCGATAAATATTTTAGAGGATAACGCAAGTTATGTCTGGGATACGTCTGAGATTTGCCCTCATCAGGCTCATACTTTCGCGTTTATCACATACTTGTTGAACAGATTCTGGGTTTTTTCTGGTTTGGATCACGTAGTAATGTGGTACCACACTGAAACAGTCCATTAAACCTGTTTTCGATCAATATTTTAGAGGATAACGCATGTTATGTCTAGGTTAGGCTTGGGATTTGCCCTCATCAGACACATACTTTCGTATATTTCACATACTTCATAGCTAGATCCTGGGCTTTTTCTGGATTGGATCACGCGGTAATGTGGTACCACACTGAAACATTCAAGTAAACCTGGTCTTGATAAATATTTTAGAGGATAACGCATGTTAGGTTTGGGTTAGGTCTAGGATTTGCCCACATCAGGCTCATACTTTCGCATATTTCTCATACTTCATGGCTAGATCCTGGGCTGTTTCTGGATTGTATCACGTAGTAATGTGGTACCACGCTGAAACAGTCAATTAAACCTTGTTTCGATCGATATTTTAGAGGATAACGCAAGTTAGGTCTGGGATAGGTCTGGGATTTGCCCTCATCAGGCTCATACGTTTCGTTTTTCACATAATTGTTGAACGGATCCTGGGTTTTTTCTGGTTTGGATCACGTAGTAATGTGGGACCACACTGAAACAATCAATTCAACCTGGTCTTGATAAATATTTTAGAGGATAACGCATGTTAGGTCTGGGTTAGGCCTGGGATTTGCCCTCATCAGGGTCATACTTTCGCAGTTCTAACATACATGTTGACCTGATCGAGGGTTTTTTCTGCTTTGGATCACGTAGTAAAGTGGTACCACACTGAAACAGTCCACTAAACCTGGTTTGGATCAATATTTTAGAGGATAATGCATGTTAGGTCTAGGTTAGCCCTGACATTTTCACTCATCAGACTCATACTTTCGCATTCTTCAGATACCTGTTGAACGGATCCTGGGTTTTTTCTGGTATGGTTCACGTAGTAATGTGGTACCACACTGAAACAATCAATTAAACCAGGTCTTGATAAATATTTTAGATGATAACGCATGTTAGGTCTGGGTTAGGTCTAGAATTTGCCCTCATCAGGCTCATACTTTCGCATATTTCTCATATTTCATGGCTAGATCCTGGGCTATTTCTGGATTGGATCACATAGTAATGAGGTACCACACTGAAACAGTCAATTAAACCTGGTTTCGATCAATATTTTAGAGGACAATGCAAGTTAGGTCTGGGATAGGTCTGGGATTTGCCCACATCAGGGTCATACTTTCAAATTTTTCACATACTTGTTGAACAGATCCTGGGGGTTTTCTGGTTTGCATCGCGCAGTAATGTGGTATCACACTGAAACAGCCCACTAAACCTGGTTTCGATCAATATTTTAGAGGATAACGAAAGTTATGTCTAGGTTAGGCCTGGGATTTGCCCTCATCAGACTCATGCTTTCGCATTTTTCACATACTTGTTGAACAGATCCTGGGTTTTTTTCTGGTTTGGATCACGTTGTAGTGTGGTACCACACTGAAACATTCAGTTAAACCTGGTCTTGATAAATATTTTTGAGGATAACGCATGTTAGGTCTAGGTTAGGTCTAGGATTTGCCCTCATCAGGCTCCTCCATTCGCATATTTCTCATACTTCATGGCTGGATCCTGGGCTATTTCTGGATTGGATCACATAGTAATGTGGCACCACACTGAAACAGTCAATTAAACCTGGTTTTCATCAATATTTTAGAGAATAATTCATGTTAGGTCTAGGTTCGGTCAGGGATATGCTCTCATCAGGCACATTCTTTCGCATATTTCTCATACTTGATGGCTAGATCCTGGGCATTTTCTGGATTGCTTCACGTAGTAATGAAGCACAACACTGAAACAGTCAATTAAACCTGGTTTCCAACAATATTTTAGAGGACAACGCATGTCAGGTCTAGGTTAGGTCTGGGATTTGCTCTCATAAGGGTCATACTGTCGCAGTTTTAACTTACTTGTTGAACGGATCCTGGGTTTTTTCTGGTTTGGTTCACGTAGTAATGTGGTACCACACTGAAACATTCAATTAAACCTGGTCTTGATAAATATTTTAGAGGATAACGCATGTTAGGTTTGGGTTAGGTCTAGGATTTGCCCTCATCAGGCTCATACTTTCGCATATCTCTCATACTTCATGGCTAGATCCTGGGCTGTTTCTGGATTGTATCACATAGTAATGTGGTACCACGCTGAAACAGTCGATTAAACCTGGTTTCGATCAATATTTTAGAGGATAACGCAAGTTAAGTCTGGGATAGGTCTGGGATTTGACCTCATCAGACTCATACTTTCGCATTTTTCACATACTTGTTGAACAGATCCTGGGTTTTTTCTGGTTTGGATCACGTAGTAGTGTGGTACCACACTGAAACAGTCCATTAAACCTGGTTTTGATCAATATTTTAGAGAATAATTCATGTTAGGTCTAGGTTAGGTCTGCGATTTGCTCTCATCAGGCTCATTCTTTCGCATATTTCTCATACTTGATGGCTAGATCCTGGGCTTTTTCTGGATTGCATCACGTAGCAATGAAGTACAACACTGAAACAGTCAATTAAACCTAGTTTCCATCAATATCTTAGAGGACAACGCAAGTTGGGTCTGGGATAGGTCTGGGATTTGCCCACATCAGGCTCATACTTTCGCGTTTTTCACATACTTGTTGAACAGATCCTGGGTTTTTTCTGGTTTGGATCACGTAGTGGAGGGTACCACACTGATACAGTCCATTAAACCTGGTTTGGATCTATATTTTAGAGGAAAACGCATGTTAGGTCTAGGTTAGGTCTCGGATTTGCCCTCATCAGGCTCATACTTTCGCGTTTTTCACACACTTGTTGAACAGATCCTGGCTTTTTTCTGGATTGGGTCACGTAGTAGTGTGGTACCACACTGAAACAGTCCATTAAACCTGGTTTTGATCAATATTTTAGAGAATAATTCATGTTAGGTCTAGGTTTGGTCTGCGATTTGCTCTCATCAGGCTCATTCTTTCGCATATTTCTCATACTTGATGGCTAGATCCTGGGCTTTTTCTGGATTGCATCACGTAGCAATGAAGTACAACACTGAAACAGTCAATTAAACCAGGTTTCGATTAATATTTTTGAGAATAATTCATGTTAGGTCTAGGTTAGGTCTGCGATTTGCTCCCATCAGGCTCATTCTTTCGCATATTTGTCATACTTGATGGCTAGATCCTGGGCTTTTTCTGGATTGCATCACGTAGTAATGAAGTACAACACTGAAACAGTCAATTAAACCTAGTTTCCATCAATATCTTAGAGGACTTCGCAAGTTGGGTCTGGGATAGGTCTGGGATTTGCCCGCATCAGGCTCATACTTTCGCGTTTTTCACATACTTGTTGAACAGATCCTGGGTTTTCTCTGGTTTGGATCACGTAGTGGAGGGTACCACACTGATACAGTCCATTAAACCTGGTTTGGATCTATATGTTAGAGGATAACGCATGTTAGGTCTAGGTTAGGTCTCGGATTTGCCCTCATCAGACTCATACTTTCGCGTTTTTCACACACTTGTTGAACAGATCCTGGCTTTTTTCTGGATTGGGTCACGTAGTAGTGTGGTACCACACTGAAACAGTCGATTAAACCTGGTTTCGATCAATATTTTTGAGGATAACGCATGTTAGGTCTAGGTTAGGCCGGGGATTTTCTCTCATCAGACTCATACTTTCGCATTCTTCACATACTTGTTGAGCGGATCCTGGGTTTTTACCGGTTTGGATCACGTAGTAATGTGGTACCACACTGAAACATTCAATTAAACCTGGTCTAGATAAATATTTTAGAGGATAACGCGTGTTAGGTCTGGGTTAGGTCTAGGATTTGCCCTCATCAGGCTCATACTTTCGCATATTTCTCATACTTCATGGCTGGATCCTGGGCTATTTCTGGATTGGATCACGTGGTAATGTGGTACCACACTGAAACAGTCAATTAAACCTGGTTTTGATGAACATTTTAGAGAATAATTCATGTTAGGTCTAGGTTAGGTCAGGGATTTGCTCTCATCAGGCTCATTCTTTCGCATATTTCTCATACTAGATGGCTAGATCCTGGGCTTTTTCTGGATTGCATCACGTAGTAATGAAGTACAACACTGAAACACTCAATTAAACCTGGTTTCGATCAATATTATTGAGGGTAACGCACGTTAGGTCTAGGGTGGCCTGGGATTTTCACTCATCAGACTCATACTTTCGCATTCTTCACATATTTGTTGAACGGATCTTGGGTTTTTTCTGGTGTGGATCACGTAGTAATGTGGTACCACACTGAAACAATCAATTAAACCTGATCTTAATAAATATTTTACAGGATAACGCATGTTAGGTCTGGGTTAGGTCTAGGATTTGCCCTCATCAGGCTCATACTTTCGCATATTTCTCATACTTCATGGCTGGATCCTGGGCTATTTCTGGATTGGATCACGTAGTAATGTGGTACCACACTGAAACAGTCAATTAAACCTGGTTTTGATGAACATTTTAGAGAATAATTCATGTTAGGTCTAGGTTAGGTCAGGGATGTGCTCTCATCAGGCTCATTCTTTCGCATATTTCTCATACTTGACGGCTAGATCCTGGGCTTTCTCTGGATTGCATCACGTAGTGATGAAGTACAACACTGAAACAGTCAATTAAACCTGGTTTCCATCAATATTTTAGAGGACAGCGCATGTTAGGTCTAGGTTAGGCCTGGGATTTGCTCTCATCAGGGTCATACTTTCGCAGTTTTAACATACATGTTGACCTGATCGAGAGTTTTTTCTGCTTTGGATCACGTAGTAAAGTGGTACCACACTGAAACAGTCCATTAAACCTGGTTTGGATCAATATTTTTGAGGATAACGCATGTTAGGTCTAGGTTAGGCCGGGGAATTTCACTCATCAGGCTCATACTTTCGCATATTTCTCATACTTCATGGCTAGATCCTGGGCTGTTTCTGGATTGTATCACGTAGTAATTTGGTACCACGCTGAAACAGTCAATTAAACCTGGTTTCGATCAATATTTTGCAGGATAACGCATGTTAGGTCTGGCATAGGTCTGGGATTCGCCCTCATCAGACTCATACTTTCGCGTTTTTCACATACTTGTTGAACTGATCCTGGGCTTTTTCTGGTTTGGATCACGTAGTAATGTGGTACCACACTGAAACAGTCAATTAAGCCTGGTTTCGATCAATATTTTAGAGAATAATTCATGTTAGGTTTAGGTTAGGTCTGGGATTTGCTCTCATCAGGCTCATACTTTCGCACACTTCACATACTCGTTTGACAGATCCTGGTTTATTTTCTGGTTTGGATCACGTAGTAATGTGGGACCACATTGAAACAGTCAATTAAACCTGGTTTCGATCAATATTTTAGAGAATAATTCATGTTAGGTCTAGGTTAGGTCTGGGATTTGCTCTCATGAGGTTCATTCTTTCGCATATTTCTCATACTCGATGGCTAGATGCTGGGCTTTTTCTGGATTGCATCACGTAGTAATGAAGTACAACACTGAAACAGTCAATTAAACCTGGTTTCCATCAATATCTTAGAGGACAACGCAAGTTAGGTCTGGGATAGGTCTGGGATTTGCCCTCATCAGGCTCATACTTTCCGCGTTTTTCACATGCTTGTTGAACAGATCCTGGGTTTTTTCTGGTTTGGATCACGTAGTAGTGTGGGATCACACTGAAACAATCAATTAAACCTGGTCTTGATAAATATTTTAGAGGATAACGCATGTTAGGTCTGGGATAGGTCTGGGATTTGCCCTCATCAGACTCATACTTTCGCACACTTCACATACTCGTTGAACAGATCCTGGGTTATTTTCTGGTTTGGATCACGTAGTAGCGTGGTACCACACTGAAACAGTCCATTAAACCTGGTTTGGATCAATATTTTAGAGCATAACGCATATTAGGTCTAGGTTAGGTCTGGGATTTTCACTTATCAGGCTCATACTTTCGCATTCTTCACAGACTTGTTGAACGGATCCTGGGTTTTTTCTGGTTTGGATCACGTAGTAATGTGGGACCACACAGAAACAGCCAATTAAACCTGGTTTCGATCAATATTTTAGAGAATAATTCATGTTAGGTCTAGGTTAGGTCTGGGATTTGCTCTCATCAGGCTCATTCATTCGCATATTTCTCATACTTGATATCTAGATCCTGGGCTTTTTCTGGATTGCATCACGTAGTAATGATGTACAACACTGAAACAGTCAATTAAACCTGGTTTCCATCAATATCTAAGAGGACAACGCAAGTTAGGTCTGGGATAGGTCGGGGATTTGCCCTCATCAGACTCATACTTTCGCACACTTCACATACTTTTGGAACAGATCCTGGGTTATTTTCTGGTTTGGATCACATAGTAATGTGGTACCACACTGAAACAGTCGATTAAACCAGGTTTCAATCAATATTTTTGAGGATAACGCATGTTAGGTCTTGGTTAGGCCTGGGATTTTCACTCATCAGACTCATACTTTCGCATTCTTCACATACTTATTGAACGGATCATGGGTTTTTTCTGGTTTGGATCACGTAGTAATGTGGGACCACACTGAAACAATCAATTAAACCTGGTCTTGATAAATATTTTAGATGATAACGCATGTTAGGTCTAGGTTAGGTCTGGGATTTTCACTCATCAGACTCATACTTTCGCATTCTTCACATACTTGTTGATCGGATCCTGGGTTTTTTCTGGTTTGGATCACGTAGTAATGTGGTACCACACTGAAACAGTCGATTAAACCTGGTTTCGATCAATATTTTAGAGGATAACGCAAAGTTAAGTCTGGGATTGGTCTGGGATTTGACCTCATCAGACTCACACTTTCGCACACTTCACATACTCGTTGAACAGATCCTGGGTTATTTTCTGGTTTGGATCACATAGTAATGTGATACCACACTGAAACGGTCGATTAAACCAGGTTTCGATCAATATTTTTGAGGATAACGCATGTTAGGTCTAGGTTAGGCCTGGGAATTTCACTCGTCAGGCTCATACTTTCGCATATTTCTCATACTTCATGGCTAGATCCTGGGCTATTTCTGGATTAGATCACATGGTAATGTGGTACCACACTGAAACAATCAATTAAACCTGGTCTTGATAAATATTTTAGAGGATAACGCATGTTAGGTCTCGGTTAGGTCCGGGATTTTCACTCATCAGACTCATACTTTCGCATTCTTCACATACTTGTAGAACGGATCATGGGTTTTTTCAGGTTTGGATCACGTAGTAATGTGGGACCACACTGAAACAATCAATTAAACCCGGTCTTGATAAATATTTCAGAGGATAACGCATGTTAGGTATGGGATAGGTCGGGGATTTGCCCTCATCAGCGTCATACTTTCGCACACTTCACATACTCGTTGAACAGATCCTGGGTTTTTTCTGGTTTGGATCACGTAGTAATGTGGAACCACACTGAAACAATCAATTAAACCTGGTCTTGATAAATATTTTAGAGGATAACGCATGTTAGGTCTGGGTAAGGTCTAGGATTTGCCCTCGTCAGGCTCATACTTTCGCATATTTCTCATACTTCATGGCTAGATCCTGGGCTATTTCTGGATTAGATCACGTAGTAATGTGGTACCACACTGAAATAGTCAATTAAACTTGGTTTCCATCAATATCTTAAAGGACAACGCAAGTTAGGTCTGGGATAGGTCTTGGATTTGCCCTCATCAGGCTCATACTTTCGCGTTTTTCACATACTTTTTGAACAGATCCTGGGTTTTTTCTGGTTTGGATCACGTAGTAGTATGGTACCACACTGAAACAGTCCATTGAATCTGGTTTGGATCAATATTTTAGAGGACAACGCAAGTTAGGTCTAGGTAAGGCCTGAGATTTTCACTGATCAGACTCATACTTTCGCATTCTTCACATACTTGTTGAACGGATCCTGGGTTTTTTCTGGTTTGGATCACGTAGTAATGTGGTACCACACTGAAACAGTCGATTAAACCTGGTTTCGATCAATATTTTTGAGGATAACGCATGTTAGGTCTAGGTTAGGCCTGGGATTTTCACTCATCAGCCTCATACTTTCGCACACTTCACATACTCGTTGAACAGATCCTGGGTTTTTTCTGGTTTGGACCACGTAGTAGTCTGGGACCACACTGAAACAATCAATTAAACCTGATCTTGATAAATATTTTAGAGGATAACGCATGTTAGGTCTGGGATAGGTCTGGGATTTGCCCTCATCAGACTCATACTTTCGCACAGTTCACATACTCGTTGAACAGATCCTGGGTTATTTTCTGGTTTGGATAACATAGTAATGTGGTACCACACTGAAACAGTCGATTAAACCAGGTTTCGATCAATATTTTTGAGGATAACGCATTTTAGGTCTTGGTTAGGTCTGGGATTTGCTCTCATCAGGCTCATTCTTTCGCATATTTCTCATACTTGACGGCTAGATCCTGGGCTTCCTCTGGATTGCATCACGTAGTAATGAAGTACAACACTGAAACAGTCAATTAAACCTGGTTTCCATCAATATTTTAGAGGACAACGCATGTCAGGTCTAGGTTAGGCCTGGGATTGGCTCTCATCAGGGTCATACTTTCGCAGTTTTAACATACATGTTGACCTGATCGAGGGTTTTTTCTGCTTTGGATCACGTAGTAAGGTGGTACCACACTGAAACAGTCCATTAAACCTTGTTTAGATCAATATTTTTGAGGATAACGCATGTTAGGTCTAGGTTAGGCCGGGGACTTTCACTCATCAGACTCATACTTTCGCATATTTCTCAAACTTCATGGCTAGATCCTGGGCTGTGTCTGGATTGTATCACATAGTAATGTGGTACCACGCTGAAACAGTCAATGAAACCTGGTTTTCATCAATATTTTAGAGGACAACGCAAGTTAGGTCTAGGTAAGGCCTGAGATTTTCACTGATCAGGCTCATACTTTCGCATTCTTCACATACTTGTTGAACGGATCCTGGGTTTTTTCTGGTTTGGATCACATAGTAATGTAGTACCACACTGAAACAGTCGATTAAACCAGGTTTCGATCAATATTTTTGAGGATAACGCATGGTAGGTCTAGGTTAGGCCTGGGATTTTCACTCATCAGACTCATACTTTCGCATTCTTCACATACTTGTTGAACGGATCCTGGGTTTTTTCTGGTGTGGATCACGTAGTAATGTGGTACCACACTGAAACAATCAATTAAACCTGATCTTGATAAATATTTTAGAGGATAACGCATGTTAGGTCTAGGTTAGGTCTGGGATTTTCACTCATCAGACTCATACTTTCGCATTCTTCACATACTTGTTGAACGGATCCTGGGTTTTTTCTGGTTTGGATCACGTAGTAATGTGGGACCACACTGAAACAGTTCATTAAACCTGGTTTCGCTCAATATTTTAGAGGATAACGCATGTTAGGTCTAGGTTAGGTCTGGGATTTGCTCTCATCAGGCTCATTCTTTCGCATATTTCTCATACTTGATGGCTAGATCCTGGGCTTTTTCTGGATTGCATCACGTAGTAATGTAGTACCACACTGAAACAGTCAATGAAACCTGGTTTTCATCAATATTTTAGAGGACAACGCAAGTTAGGTCTAGGTAAGGCCTGAGATTTTCACTGATCAGGCTCATACTTTCGCATTCTTCACATACTTGTTGAACGGATCCTGGGTTTTTTCTGGTTTGGATCACGTAGTAATGTGGTACCACACTGAAACAGTCGATTTAACCTGGTTTCGATCAATATTTTAGAGGATAACGCAAGTTAAGTCTGGGATTGGTTTGGGATTTGACCTCATCAGACTCATACTTTCGCACACTTCACATACTCGTTGAACAGATCCTGGGTTATTTTCTGGTTTGGATCACATAGTAATGTGGTACCACACTGAAATAGTCGATTAAACCAGGTTTCGATCAATATTTTTGAGGATAACGCATGGTAGGTCTAGGTTAGGCCTGGGATTTACACTCATCAGACTCATACTTTCGCAGTATTAACATACATGTTGACCTGATCGAGGGTTTTTTCTGCTTTGGATCACGTAGTAAAGTGGTACCACACTGAAACAGTCCATTAAACCTGGTTTGGATCAATATTTTAGAGGATAACGCATTTTAGGTCTAGGTTAGCCCTGGGATTTTCACTCATCAGACACATACTTTCGCACACTTCACATACTCGTTGATCAGATCCTGGGTTTTTTCTGGTTTGGATCACGTAGTAATGTGGAACTACACTGAAACAATCAATTAAACCTGGTCTTGATAAATATTTTAGAGGATAACGCATGTTAGGTCTAGGTTAGGTCTGGGAATTTCACTCATCAGACTCATACTTTCGCATTCTTCACATACTTGTTGTACGGATCCTCGGGTTTTTCTGGTTTGGATCACGTAGTAATGTGGGACCACACTGAAACAGTCAATTAAACCAGGTTTCGATCAATATTTTTGAGAATAATACATGTTAGGTCTAGGTTAGGTCTGGGATTTGCTCTCATCTGGCTCATTCTTTCGAATATTTCTCATACTTGATGGCTAGATGCTGGGCTTTTTCTGGATTGCATCACGTAGTAATGAAGTACAACACAGAAACAGTCAATTAAACCTGGTTTCCATCAATAACTTAGAGGACAACGCAAGTTAGGTCTGGGATAGGTCATGGATTTGCCCTCATCAGGCTCATACTTTCGCGTTTTTCACATACTTTTTGAACAGATCCTGGGTTTTTTCTGGTTTGGATCACGTAGTAGTGTGGTACCACACTGAAACAGTCCATTAAACCTGGTTTGGATCAATATTTTAGAGGATAACGCATGTTAGGTCTAGGTTAGGTCTGGGAATTTCACTCATCAGACTCATACTTTCGCATTCTTCACATACTTGTTGTACGGATCCTGGGTTTTTTCTGGTTTGGATCACGTAGTAATGTGGGACCACACAGAAACAGTCAATTAAACCTGGTTTCGATCAATATTTTTGAGAATAATACATGTTAGGTCTAGGTTAGGTCTGGGATTTGCTCTCATCAGGCTCATTCTTTCGCATATTTCTCATACTTGATGGCTAGATGCTGGGCTTTTTCTGGATTGCATCACGTAGTAATGAAGTACAACACAGAAACAGTCAATTAAACCTGGTTTCCATCAATATCTTAGAGGACAACGCAAGTTAGGTCTGGGATAGGTCTGGGATTTGCCCTCATCAGGCTTATACTTTCGCATTCTTCACATACTTGTTGAACGGATCCTGTGTTTTTTCTGGTTTGGATCACGTAGTAGTGTGGTACCACACTGAAACAGTCCATTAAACCTGGTTTGGATCAATATTTTAGAGGATAACGCATGTTAGGTCTAGGTTAGGTCGGGGATTTTCACTCATCAGACTCATACTTTCGCATTCTTCACATACTTGTTGAACGGATCCTGGGTTTTTTCTGGTTTGGATCACTTAGTAATGTGGTACCACACTGAAACAGTCGATTAAACCTGGTTTCGATCAATATTTTAGAGGATAACGCATGTTAGGTCTAGGTTAGCCCTGCGATTTTCACTCATCAGACTCATACTTTCGCGTTTTTCACATACTTGTTGAACAGATCCTGGGTTTTTTCTGGTTTGGATCACGTAGTAGTGTGGTACCACACTGAAACAGTCCATTAAACCTGGTTTGGATCAATATTTTAGAGGATAACGCATGTTAGGTCTGGGATAGGTCTGGGATTTGCCCTCATCAGACTCATACTTTCGCACACTTCACATACTCGTTGAACAGATCCTGGGTTTTTTCTGGTTTGGATCACGTAGTAATGTGGTACCACACTGAAACAGTCGACTAAACCTGGTTTCGATCAATATTTTAGAGGATAACGCAAGTTAAGTCTGTGATTGGTCTGGGATTTGACCTCATCAGACTCATACTTTCGCACACATCACATACTCGTTGAACAGATCCTGGGTTATTTTCTGGTTTGGATCACATAGTAATGTGGTACCACACTGAAACAGTCGATTATACCAGGTTTCGATCAATATTTTTGAGGATAACGCATGTTAGGTCTAGGTTAGGCCTGGGATTTTTACTCATCAGACTCATACTTTCGCATTCTTCACATACTTGTTGTACGGATCCTGGGTTTTTTCTGGTTTGGATCACGTAGTAATGTGGGACCACACTGAAACAGTCAATTAAACCAGGTTTCGATCAATATTTTTGAGAATAATACATGTTAGATCTAGGTTAGGTCTGGGATTTGCTCTCATCAGGCTCATTCTTTCGCATATTTCTCATACTTGATGGCTAGATCCTGGGCTTTTTCTGGATTGCATCACGTAGTAATGAAGTACAACACTGAAACAGTCAATTAAACCTGGTTTCCATCAATATCTTAGAGGACAACGCAAGTTAGGTCTGGGATAGCTCTGGGATTTGCCCTCATCAGGCTCATACTTTCGCATATTTCTCATACTTCATGGCTAGATCCTGGGCTATTTCTGGTTTGGATCACGTAGTAATGTGGTACCACACTGAAACAGTCGATTAAACCTGGTTTCGATCAATATTTTAGACGATAACGCATGTTAGGCCTAGGTTAGGTCTGGGATTTTCACTCATCAGACTCATACTTCCGCATTCTTCACATACTTGTTGAACGGATCCTGGGTTTTTTCTGGTTTGGATCACGTAGTAATGTGGGACCACACTGAAACAGTTCATTAAACCTGGTTTCGCTCAATATTTTAGAGGAAAACGCATGTTAGGTCTAGGATAGGTCTGGGATTTGCTCTCATCAGGCTCATTCTTTCGCATATTTCTCATACTTGGTGGCTAGATCCTGGGCTTTTTCTAGATTGCATCACGTAGTAATGTAGCACCACACTGAAACGGTCAATTAAACCGGGTTTCGATCAATATTTTAGAGGATAACGCATGTTAGGTCTGGGATAGGTCTGGGATTTGCCTTCATCAGGCTCATACTTTCGCGTTTTTCACATACTTGTTGAACACATCATGGGTTTTTTCTGGTTTGGGTCACGTAGTAGTGTGATACCACACTGAAACAGTCGATTAAACCTGGTTTCGATCAATATTTTAGAGGATAACGCATGTTAGGTCTAGGTTAGCCCTGGGATTTTCACTCATCAGACTCATACTTTCGCATTCTTCACATACTTGTTGAACGGATCCTGGGTTTTTTCTGGTTTGGATCACGTAGTAATGTGGTATCACACTGAAACAGTCGATTAAACCTGGTATCGATCAATATTTTAGAGGATAACGCATGTTAGGTCTAGGTTAGCCCTGGGATTTGCCCTCATCAGGGTCATACTGCCGCAGTTTTAACATACTTGTTGAACGGATCCTGGGTTTTTTCTGGTTTGGTTCACGTAGTAATGTGGTACCTCACTGAAACATTCAATTAAACCTGGTCTTGATAAATATTTTAGAGGATAACGCATGTTAGGTTTGGGTTAGGTCTAGGATTTGCCCTCATTAGGCTCATACTTTCGCATATTTCTCATACATCATGGCTAGATCCTGGGCTGTTTCTGGATTGTATCACGTAGTAATGTGGTACCACGCTGAAACAGTGGATTAAACCTGGTTTCGATCACTATTTTAGAGGATAACGCAAGTTAAGTCTGGGATAGGTCTGGGATTTGACCTCATCAGACTCATACTTTCGCGTTTTTCACATACTTGTTGAACAGATCCTGGGTTTTTTCTGGTTTGGATCACGTAGTAGTGTGGTACCACACTGAAACAGTCCATTAAACCTGGTTGCGATCAATGTTTTAGAGGATAACGCATGTTAGGTCTGGGTTAGGTCTAGTACTTGCCCTCATCAGGCTCATTCTTTCGCATATTTCTCAAACTTAATGGCTAGATCCTGGGGTTTTTCTGGATTGCATCAGGTAGTAATGTAGTACCACACTGAAACATTCAATTAAACCTGGTCTTGATAAATATTTCAGAGGATAACGCATGTTAGGTCTGGGTTAGGTCTAGGATTTGCACTCATCAGGCTCATACTTTCGCATATTTCTCATACTTCATGGCTAGATCCTGGGCTTTTTCTGGATTGCATCACGTAGTAATGAAGTACAACACTGAAACAGTCAATTGAACCTGGTCTCCATCAATATCTTAGAGGACAACGCAAGTTAGGTCTGGGATAGGTCTTGGATTTGCCCTCATCAGGCTCATACTTTCGCATATTTCTCATACTTCATGGCTAGATCCTGGGCTATTTCTGGATTGGATCACGTAGTAAAGTGGTACCACACTGAAACATTCAATGAAACCTGGTCTGGATAAATATTTTAGAGGATAACGCATGTTAGGTCTGGGTTAGGTCTAGGATTTGCCGTCATCAGGCTCATTCTTTCGCATATTTCTCATACTTGATGGCTAGATACTGGGCTTTTTCTGGATTGCATCACGTAGTAATGTAGTACCACACTGAAACAGTCAATGAAACCTAGTTCCCATCAATATTTTAGAGGACAACGCAAGTTAGGTCTAGGTAAGGCCTGAGATTTTCACTGATCAGACTCATACTTCCGCATTCTTCACATACTTGTTGAACGGATCCTGGGTTTTTTCTGGTTTTGATCACGTAGTAATGTGGTACCACACTGAAACATTCAATTAAACCTTGTCTTGATAAATATTTTAGAGAATATCGCATGTTAGGTCTGGGTTAGGTCTAGGATTTGCCCTCATCAGGCTCATACTTTCGCATATCTCTCATACTTCATGGCTAGATCCTGGGCTATTTCTGGATTGGATCATGTAGTAATGTGGCACCACACTGAAACAGTCAATTAAACCTGGTTTTCATCAATATTTTAGAGAATAATTCATGTTAGGTCTAGGTTAGGTCAGGGATTTGCTCTCATCAGGCTCATTCTTTCGCATATTTCTCATACTTGATGGCTAGATCCTGGGCTTTTTCTGGATTGCATCACGTAGTAATGAAGTACAACACTGAAACAGTCAATTAAACTTGGTTTCCATCAATATTTTAGAGGACAACGCATGTTAGGTCTAGGTTAGGCCTGGGATTTGCCCTCATCAGGGTCATACTGTCGCAGTTTTAACATACTTGTTGAACGGATCCTGGGCTTTTTCTGGATTGCATCACGTAGTAATGTAGTACCACACTGAAACATTCAATTAAACCTGGTCTTGATAAATATTTCAGAGGATAACGCATGTTAGGTCTGGGTTAGGTCTAGGATTTGCACTCATCAGGCTCATACTTTCGCATATTTCTCATACTTCATGGCTAGATCCTGGGCTTTTTCTGGATTGCATCACGTAGTAATGAAGTACAACACTGAAACAGTGAATTGAACCTGGTCTCCATCAATATCTTAGAGGACAACGCAAGTTAGGTCTGGGATAGGTCTTGGATTTGCCCTCATCAGGCTCATACTTTCGCATATTTCTCATACTTCATGGCTAGATCCTGGGCTATTTCTGGATTGGATCACGTAGTAAAGTGGTACCACACTGAAACATTCAATGAAACCTGGTCTGGATAAATATTTCAGAGGACAACGCAAGTTAAGTCTGGGATAGGTCTCGGATTTGACCTCATCAGACTCATACTTTCGCGTTTTTCACATACTTGTTGAACAGATCCTGGGTTTTTTCTGGTTTGGATCACGTAGTAGTGTGGTACCACACTGAAACAGTCCATTAAACCTGGTTGCGATCAATATTATAGAGGATAACGCATGTTAGGTTTGGGTTAGGTCTAGTACTTGCCCTCATCAGGCTCATTCTTTCGCATATTTCTCAAACTTGATGGCTAGATCCTGGGCTTTTTCTGGATTGGATCACGTAGTAATGTGGTACCACACTGAAACATTCAATTAAACCTGGTCTTGATAAATATTTTAGAAGATAACGCATGTTAGGTCTGGGTTAGGTCTAGGATTTGCCCTCATCAGGCTCATACTTTCGCATATTTCTCATACTTCATGGCTAGATCCTGGGATATTTCTGGATTGGATCTCGTAGTAAAGTGGTACCACACTGAAACATTCAATGGAACCTGGTCTGGATAAATATTTTAGAGGATAACGCATGTTAGGTCTGGGTTAGGTCTCGGAATTGCCCTCATCAGGCTTATTCTTTCGCATATGTCTCATACATGATGGCTAGATCCTGGGCTTTTTCTTGATCGCATCACGTAGTAATGAAGTACAACACTGAAACAGTCACTTAAACCTGGTTTCCATCAATATCTTAGAGGACAACGCAAGTTAGGTCTGGGATAGGTCTGAAATTTGCCCTCATCAGGCTCATACTTTCGCGTTTTTCACATACTTGTTGAACAGATCCTGGGTTTTTTCTGGTTTGGATCACGTAGTAATGTGGTACCACGCTGAAACAGTTGATTAGACCCGGTTTCGATCAATATTTTAGAGGATAACGCAAGTTAAGTCTGGGATAGGTCTGGAATTTGACCTCATCAAACTCATACTTTCGCGTTTTTCACATACTTGTTGAACAGATCCTGGGTTTTTTCTGGTTTGGATCACGTAGTAATGTGGGACCACACTGAAACAGTCAATTAAACCTGGTTTCGATCAATATTTTAAAGAATAATTCATGTTAAGTCTAGGTTAGGCCTGGGATTTTCACTCATCAGACTCATACTCTCGCATTCTTCAGATACTTGTTGAACGGATCCTGGGTTTTTTCTGGTTTGGATCACGTAGTAATGTGGGACCACACTGAAACAATCAATTAAACCTGGTCTTGATAATTATTTTGGAGGATAACGCATGTTAGGCCTGGGTTAGGTCTAGGATTTGCCCTCATCAGGCTCATACTTTCGCATATATCTCATACTTCATGGCTAGATCCTGGGCTGTTTCTGGATTGTATCACGTAGTAATGTGGTACCACGCTGAAACAGTCAATTAAACCTGGTTTCGATCAATATTTTGGTGGATAACGCAAGTTAGGTCTGGGATAGGTCTAGGATTTGCGCTCATCAGGCTCTTACTTTCGCATATTTCTCATACTTCATGGCTAGATCGTGGGCTATTTCTGGATTGGATCACGTAGTACAGTGGTACCACACTGATACATTCAATGAATCCTGGTCTGGATCAATATTTTAGAGGATAACGCATGTTAGGGCTAGGTTAGCCCTGGGATTTTCACTCATCAGACTCATACTTTCGCACACTTCACATTCTCGTTGAACAGATCCTGGGATATTTTCTGGTTTGGATCACATAGTAATGTGGTACCACTCTGAGACAGACGATTAAACCAGGTTTCGATCAATATTTTAGAGGATAACGCATGTTAGGCCTGGGTTAGGTCTACGATTTGCCCTCATCAGGCTCATACTTTCGCATATTTCTCATACTTCATGGCTAGATCCTGGGCTGTTTCTGGATTGTATCACGTAGTAATGTGGTATCACGCTGAGACAGTCAATTAAACCTGGTTTCGATCAATACTTTAGAGGATAACGCAAGTTAGGTCTGGGATAGGTCTAGGATTTGCTCTCATCAGACTCATTCTTTCGCATATTTCTCATACATGTTGAACAGATCCTGGGTTTTTTCTGGTTTGGGTCACGTAGTAAAGTGGTACCACACTGAAACATTCAATGAAACCTGGTCTGGATAAATATTTTAGAGGATAACGCATCTTAGGTCTGGGTTAGGTCTAAGTTTTGCCCTCATCAGGCTCACAGTTTCGCGTTTTTCACCTACTTGTTGAACAGATCCTGGGTTTTTTCTGGTTTGGATCACGAAGTAGTGTGGTACCACACTGAAACAGTTAATTAAACCTGGTTTCGATCAATATTTTAGAGGATACCGCAAGTTAGGTCTGGGATAGGGCTGGGATTCGCCCTAATCAGGCTCATACTTTCGCGTTTTTCACATACTTGTTGAACTGATCCTGGGTTTTTTCTGGTTTGGATCACGTAGTAATGTGGTACCACACTGAAACAATCAACTAAACCTGGTCTTGATAAATATTTTAGAGGATAACGCATGTTAGGTCTGGGTTAGGTCTGGGATTTGCCCTCATCAGGCTCATACTTTCGCGTTTTTCACATACTTTTTGAACAGATCCTGGGTTTTTTCTGGTTTGGATCACGTAGTAGTGTGGTACCACACTGAAACAGTCCATTAAACCTGGTTTGGGTCAATATTTTAGAGGATAACGCATGTTAGGTCTAGGTTAGGTCTGGGAATTTCACTCATCAGACTCATACTTTCGCATTCTTCACATACTTGTTGTACGGATCCTGGGTTTTTTCTGGTTTGGATCACGTAGTAATGTGGGACCACACAGAAACAGTCAATTAAACCTGGTTTCGATCAATATTTTTGAGAATAATACATGTTAGGTCTAGGTTAGGTCTGGGATTTGCTCTCATCAGGCTCATTCTTTCGCATATTTCTCATACTTGATGGCTAGATGCTGGGCTTTTTCTGGATTGCATCACGTAGTAATGAAGTACAACACAGAAACAGTCAATTAAACCTGGTTTCCATCAATATCTTAGAGGACAACGCAAGTTAGGTCTGGGATAGGTCTGGGATTTGCCCTCATCAGGCTCATACTTTCGCGTTTTTCACATACTTGTTGAACAGATCCTGTGTTTTTTCTGGTTTGGATCACGTAGTAGTGTGGTACCACACTGAAACAGTCCATTAAACCTGGTTTGGATCAATATTTTAGAGGATAACGCATGTTAGGTCTAGGTTAGGTCGGGGATTTTCACTCATCAGACTCATACTTTCGCATTCTTCACATACTTGTTGAACGGATCCTGGGTTTTTTCTGGTTTGGATCACTTAGTAATGTGGTACCACACTGAAACAGTCGATTAAACCTGGTTTCGATCAATATTTTAGAGGATAACGCATGTTAGGTCTAGGTTAGCCCTGGGATTTTCACTCATCAGACTCATACTTTCGCGTTTTTCACATACTTGTTGAACAGATCCTGGGTTTTTTCTGGTTTGGATCACGTAGTAGTGTGGTACCACACTGAAACAGTCCATTAAACCTGGTTTGGATCAATATTTTAGAGGATAACGCAAGTTAAGTCTGTGATAGGTCTGGGATTTGACCTCATCAGACTCATACTTTCGCACACTTCACATACTCGTTGAACAGATCCTGGGTTATTTTCTGGTTTGGATCACATAGTAATGTGGTACCACACTGAAACAGTCGATTCTACCAGGTTTCGATCAATATTTTTGAGGATAACGCATGTTAGGTCTAGGTTAGGCCTGGGATTTTTACTCATCAGACTCATACTTTCGCATTCTTCACATACTTGTTGTACGGATCCTGGGTTTTTTCTGGTTTGGATCACGTAGTAATGTGGGACCACACTGAAACAGTCAATTAAACCAGGTTTCGATCAATATTTTTGAGAATAATACATGTTAGATCTAGGTTAGGTCTGGGACTTGCTCTCATCAGGCTCATTCTTTCGCATATTTCTCATACTTGATGGCTAGATCCTGGGCTTTTTCTGGATTGCATCACGTAGTAATGAAGTACAACACTGAAACAGTCAATTAAACCTGGTTTCCATCAATATCTTAGAGGACAACGCAAGTTAGGTCTGGGATAGCTCTGGGATTTGCCCTCATCAGGCTCATACTTTCCGCGTTTTTCACATACTTGTTGAACAGATCCTGGGTTTTTTCTGGTTCGGATCACGTAGTAATGTGGGACCACACTGAAACAATCAATTAAACCTGGTCTTGATAAATATTTTAGAGGATAACGCATGTTAGGTCTGGGATAGGTCGGGGATTAGCCCTCATCAGACTCATACTTTCGCACACTTCACATACTCGTTGAACTGATCCTGGGTTTTTTCTGGTTTGGATCACGTAGTAATGTGGTACCACACTGAAACAATCAACTAAACCTGGTCTTGATAAATATTTTAGAGGATAACGCATGTTAGGTCTGGGTTAGGTCTGGGATTTGCCCTCATCAGGCTCATACTTTCGCGTTTTTCACATACTTTTTGAACAGATCCTGGGTTTTTTCTGGTTTGGATCACGTAGTAGTGTGGTACCACACTGAAACAGTCCATTAAACCTGGTTTGGGTCAATATTTTAGAGGATAACGCATGTTAGGTCTAGGTTAGGTCTGGGAATTTCACTCATCAGACTCATACTTTCGCATTCTTCACATACTTGTTGTACGGATCCTGGGTTTTTTCTGGTTTGGATCACGTAGTAATGTGGGACCACACAGAAACAGTCAATTAAACCTGGTTTCGATCAATATTTTTGAGAATAATACATGTTAGGTCTAGGTTAGGTCTGGGATTTGCTCTCATCAGGCTCATTCTTTCGCATATTTCTCATACTTGATGGCTAGATGCTGGGCTTTTTCTGGATTGCATCACGTAGTAATGAAGTACAACACAGAAACAGTCAATTAAACCTGGTTTCCATCAATATCTTAGAGGACAACGCAAGTTAGGTCTGGGATAGGTCTGGGATTTGCCCTCATCAGGCTCATACTTTCGCGTTTTTCACATACTTGTTGAACAGATCCTGTGTTTTTTCTGGTTTGGATCACGTAGTAGTGTGGTACCACACTGAAACAGTCCATTAAACCTGGTTTGGATCAATATTTTAGAGGATAACGCATGTTAGGTCTAGGTTAGGTCGGGGATTTTCACTCATCAGACTCATACTTTCGCATTCTTCACATACTTGTTGAACGGATCCTGGGTTTTTTCTGGTTTGGATAACTTAGTAATGTGGTACCACACTGAAACAGTCGATTAAACCTGGTTTCGATCAATATTTTAGATAACGCATGTTAGGTCTAGGTTAGCCCTGGGATTTTCACTCATCAGACTCATACTTTCGCGTTTTTCACATACTTGTTGAACAGATCCTGGGTTTTTTCTGGTTTGGATCACGTAGTAGTGTGGTACCACACTGAAACAGTCCATTAAACCTGGTTTGGATCAATATTTTAGAGGATAACGCATGTTAGGTCTGGGATAGGTCTGGGATTTGCCCTCATCAGACTCATACTTTCGCACACTTCACATACTCGTTGAACAGATCCAGGGTTTTTTCTGGTTTGGATCACGTAGTAATGTGGTACCACACTGAAACAGTCGACTAAACCTGGTTTCGATCAATATTTTAGAGGATAACGCAAGTTAAGTCTGTGATAGGTCTGGGATTTGACCTCATCAGACTCATACTTTCGCACACTTCACATACTCGTTGAACAGATCCTGGGTTATTTTCTGGCTTGGATCACATAGTAATGTGGTACCACACTGAAACAGTCGATTATACCAGGTTTCGATCAATATTTTTGAGGATAACGCATGTTAGGTCTAGGTTAGGCCTGGGATTTTTACTCATCAGACTCATACTTTCGCATTCTTCACATACTTGTTGTACGGATCCTGGGTTTTTTCTGGTTTGGATCACGTAGTAATGTGGGACCACACTGAAACAGTCAATTAAACCAGGTTTCGATCAATATTTTTGAGAATAATACATGTTAGATCTAGGTTAGGTCTGGGATTTGCTCTCATCAGGCTCATTCTTTCGCATATTTCTCATACTTGATGGCTAGATCCTGGGCTTTTTCTGGATTGCATCACGTAGTAATGAAGTACAACACTGAAACAGTCAATTAAACCTGGTTTCCATCAATATCTTAGAGGACAACGCAAGTTAGGTCTGGGATAGCTCTGGGATTTGCCCTCATCAGGCTCATACTTTCCGCGTTTTTCACATACTTGTTGAACAGATCCTGGGTTTTTTCTGGTTTGGATCACGTAGTAATGTGGGACCACACTGAAACAATCAATTAAACCTGGTCTTGATAAATATTTTAGAGGATAACGCATGTTAGGTCTGGGATAGGTCGGGGATTAGCCCTCATCAGACTCATACTTTCGCACACTTCGCATACTCGTTGAACAGATCCTGGGTTTTTTCTGGTTTGGATCACGTAGTAATGTGGAACCACACTGAAACAATCAATTAAACCTGGTCTTGATAAATATTTTGGAGGATAACGCATGTTAGGTCTGGGTTAGGTCTAGGATTAGCCCTTGTCAGGCTCATACTTTCGCATATTTCTCATACTTCATGGCTAGATCCTGGGCTATTTCTGGTTTGGATCACGTAGTAATGTGGTACCACACTGAAACAGTCGATTAAACCTGGTTTCGATCAATATTTTAGAGGATAACGCATGTTAGGCCTAGGTTAGGTCTGGGATTTTCACTCATCAGACTCATACTTCCGCATTCTTCACATACTTGTTGAACGGATCCTGGGTTTTTTCTGGTTTGGATCACGTAGTAATGTGGGACCACACTGAAACAGTTCATTAAACCTGGTTTCGCTCAATATTTTAGAGGATAACGCATGTTAGGTCTAGGTTAGGTCTGGGATTTGCTCTCATCAGGCTCATTCTTTCGCATATTTCTCATACTTGGTGGCTAGATCCTGGGCTTTTTCTAGATTGCATCACGTAGTAATGTAGCACCACACTGAAACGGTCAATTAAACCGGGTTTCGATCAATATTTTAGAGGATAACGCATGTTAGGTCTGGGATAGGTCTGGGATTTGCCTTCATCAGGCTCATACTTTCGCGTTTTTCACATACTTGTTGAACACATCATGGGTTTTTTCTGGTTTGGGTCACGTAGTAGTGTGATACCACACTGAAACAGTCGATTAAACCTGGTTTCGATCAATATTTTAGAGGATAACGCATGTTAGGTCTAGGTTAGCCCTGGGATTTTCACTCATCAGACTCATACTTTCGCATTCTTCACATACTTGTTGAACTGATCCTGGGTTTTTTCTGGTTTGGATCACGTAGTAATGTGGTATCACACTGAAACAGTCGATTAAACCTGGTATCGATCAATATTTTAGAGGATAACGCATGTTAGGTCTAGGTTAGCCCTGGGATTTGCCCTCATCAGGGTCATACTGCCGCAGTTTTAACATACTTGTTGAACGGATCCTGGGTTTTTTCTGGTTTGGTTCACGTAGTAATGTGGTACCACACTGAAACATTCAATTAAACCTGGTCTTGATAAATATTTTAGAGGATAACGCATGTTAGGTTTGGGTTAGGTCTAGGATTTGCCCTCATTAGGCTCATACTTTCGCATATTTCTCATACTTCATGGCTAGATCCTGGGCTGTTTCTGGATTGTATCACGTAGTAATGTGGTACCACGCTGAAACAGTCGATTAAACCTGGTTTCGATCACTATTTTAGAGGATAACGCAAGTTAAGTCTGGGATAGGTCTGGGATTTGACCTCATCAGACTCATACTTTCGCGTTTTTCACATACTTGTTGAACAGATCCTGGGTTTTTTCTGGTTTGGATCACGTAGTAGTGTGGTACCACACTGAAACAGTCCATTAAACCTGGTTGCGATCAATGTTTTAGAGGATAACGCATGTTAGGTCTGGGTTAGGCCTGAGATTTTCACTGATCAGACTCATACTTTCGCATTCTTCACATACTTGTTGAACGGATCCTGGGTTTTTTCTGGTTTTGATCACGTAGTAATGTGGTACCACACTGAAGCATTCAATTAAACCTTGTCTTGATAAATATTTTAGAGAATATCGCATGTTAGGTCTGGGTTAGGTCTAGGATTTGCCCTCATCAGGCTCATTCTTTCGCATATTTCTCATACTTGATGGCTAGATCCTGGGCTTTTTCTGGATTGCATCACGTAGTAATGAAGTACAACACTGAAACAGTCAATTAAACTTGGTTTCCATCAATATTTTAGAGGACAACGCATGTTAGGTCTAGGTTAGGCCTGGGATTTGCCCTCATCAGGGTCATACTGTCGCAGTTTTAACATACTTGTTGAACGGATCCTGGGTTTTTTCTGGTTTGGTTCACGTAGTAATGTGGTACCACACTGAAACATTCAATTAAACCTGGTCTTGATAAATATTTTAGAGGATAGCGCATGTTAGGTTTGGGTTAGATCTAGGATTTGCCCTCATCAGGCTCATTCTTTCGCATATTTCTCAAACTTGATGGCTAGATCCTGGGCTTTTTCTGGATTGCATCACGTAGTAATGTGGTACCACACTGAAACAGTCACTTAAACCTGGTTTCCATCAATATCTTAGAGGACAACGCAAGTTAGGTCTGGGATAGGTCTGAAATTTGCCCTCATCAGGCTCATACTTTCGCGTTTTTCACATACTCGTTGAACAGATCCTGGGATATTTTCTGGTTTGGATCACATAGTAATGTGGTACCACTCTGAGACAGACGATTAAACCAGGTTTCGATCAATATTTTAGAGGATAACGCATGTTAGGTCTGGGTTAGGTCTACGATTTGCCCTCATCAGGCTCATACTTTCGCATATTTCTCATACTTCATGGCTAGATCCTGGGCTGTTTCTGGATTGTATCACGTAGTAATGTGGTATCACGCTGAAACAGTCAATTAAACCTGGTTTCGATCAATACTTTAGAGGATAACGCAAGTTAGGTCTGGGATAGGTCTAGGATTTGCTCTCATCAGACTCATTCTTTCGCATATTTCTCATACATGTTGAACAGATCCTGGGTTTTTTCTGGTTTGGGTCACGTAGTAAAGTGGTACCACACTGAAACATTCAATGAAACCTGGTCTGGATAAATATTTTAGAGGATAACGCATCTTAGGTCTGGGTTAGGTCTAAGTTTTGCCCTCATCAGGCTCACAGTTTCGCGTTTTTCACCTACTTGTTGAACAGATCCTGGGTTTTTTCTGGTTTGGATCACGAAGTAGTGTGGTACCACACTGAAACAGTTAATTAAACCTGGTTTCGATCAATATTTTAGAGGATACCGCAAGTTAGGTCTGGGATAGGGCTGGGATTCGCCCTAATCAGGCTCATACTTTCGCGTTTTTCACATACTTGTTGAACTGATCCTGGGTTTTTTCTGGTTTGGATCACGTAGTAATGTGGTACCACACTGAAACAATCAATTAAACCTGGTCTTGATAAATATTTTAGAGGATAACGCATGTTAGGTCTGGGTTAGGTCTGGGATTTGCCCTCATCAGGCTCATACTTTCGCATATTTCTCATACTTTATGGCTAGATCCTGGGCTGTTTCTGGATTGTATCACGTAGTAATGTGGTACCACGCTGAAACAGTCAACTAAACCTGGTTTCGATCAATATTTTGGAGGATAACGCAAGTTAGGTCTGGGATAGGTCTAGGATTTGCCCTCATCAGGCTCTTACTTTCGCATATTTCTCATACTTCATGGCTAGATCCTGGGCTATTTCTGGATTGGATCACGTAGTAAAGTGGTACCACACTGAAACATTCAATGAAACCTGGTCTGGATAAATATTTTAGAGGATAACGCATCTTAGGTCTGGGTTAGGTCTAAGATTTGACCTCATCAGGCTCACAGTTTCGCGTTTTTCACATACTTGTTGAACAGATCCTGGGTTTTTTCTGGATTGGATCACGAATTAGTGTGGTACCACACTGAAACTGTCCATTAAACCTGGTTTCGCTCAATATTTTAGAGGATAACGCGTGTTAGGTCTAGGCAAGGTCTGGGATTTGCTCTCATCAGGATCATTCTTTCGCATATTTCTCATACTTGATGGCTAGATCCTGGGCTTTTTCTGGATTGCATTACGTAGTAATGTAGTACCACACTGAAACAGTCAATGAAACCTGGTTTCCATCAATATTTTAGAGGACAACGCAAGTTAGGTTTAGGTAAGGCCTGAGATTTTCACTGATCAGACTCATTCTTTCGCATATTTCTCATACATGTTGAACAGATCCTGGGTTTTTTCTGGTTTGGATCACGTAGTAATGTGGTACCACACTGAAACAACCAATTAAACCTGGTCTTGATAAATATTTTAGAGGATAACGCATGTTAGGTCTGGGTTAGGTCTAGGATTTGCCCTCATCAGGCTCATACTTTCGCATATTTCACATACTTCATGGCTAGATCCTGGGCTGTTTCTGGATTGTATCACGTAGTAATGTGGTACCACGCTGAAACAGTCAACTAAACCTGGTTTCGATCAATATTTTGGAAGATAACGCAAGTTAGGTCTGGGATAGGTCTAGTATTTGCCCTCATCAGGCTCTTACTTTCGCATATTTCTCATACTTCATGGCTAGATCCTGGGCTATTTCTGGATTGGATCACGTAGTAAAGTGGTACCTCACTGAAACATTCAATGAAACCTGGTCTGGATAAATATTTTAGAGGATAACGCATCTTAGGTCTGGGTTAGGTCTAAGATTTGCCCTCATCAGGCTCACAGTTTCGCGTTTTTCACATACTTGTTGAACAGATCCTGGGCTTTTTCTGGTTTGGATTACGTAGTAATGTGGTACCACACTGAAACAGTCGATTAATCCTGGTCTCGAACAGTATTTTAGAGGGTAACGCATGTTAGGTCAAGCTTAGGCCTGGGATTTGCCCTCATCAGGCTCATACTTTCGCATTTTTCACATACTTGTTGTACAGATCCTGGGTTTTCTCAGGCTTGAATCACGTGGTAATGTGGTACCACACTGGTAGAGTCCATGAAACCTGGTTTCGATCAATATTTTAGAGGATAACGGATGTTAGGTCTATGTTAGGCCTGGGATATGCCCTGATCAGACTCAAACTTTCGCATATTTCTCATACATGTTGGCCAAATCCTGGGCTATTTCTGGTTTGGATCAGGTAGTAATGTGGTACCACTCTGAAACAGTCGATTAAAACTGGCTTCGATCAATATTTTTGAGGGTAACGCATGTTAGGTCTGGGTTAGGTCTAGGATTTGCTCTCATCTGGCTCATTCTTTCGCATTTTTCGCATACTCGTTGGCCAGATCCTGGGCTTTTTCTGGTTTGGATCACGTGATAATGTGGTACCACACTGAAACAGTCGACTAAACCTTGTTTCGATCAATATTTTAGACGATATCGCATGTTAGGTCTGGGATAGGTCTGGGATTTGCCCTCATCAGGGTCATACTTTCGCATTTTTCGCATACTAGTTGGCCAGATCCTGGGCTTTTTCTGGTTTGGATCACGTAGTAAAGTGGAACCACACTGAAACAGTCGATTAATCCTGGTCTCGAACAGTATTTTAGAGGGTAACGCATGTTAGGTCAAGCTTAGGCCTGGGATTTGCCCTCATCAGGCTCATACTTTCGCATTTTTCACATACTTGTTGTACAGATCCTGGATTTTTTCTGGCTTGAATCACGTGGTAATGTGGTACCACACTGATACGGTCGATTAATCCTGGTCTCGAACAATATTTTAAAGGATAACGCATGTTAGGTCTAGGTTAGGCCTGGGATTTGCCCTCATCAGACTAATAGTTTCGCGTTCCTCACATACTTGTTGAACGGATCCTGGGTTTTTCCCTGGTTTGGATCACGTAGTAATGTGGTACCACACTGAAACAGTCGATTAATCCCGGTCTCGATCAATATTTTATAGGATAACGCAAGTTAGGTCTGGGATAGGTGTGGGATCTGCCACTCATCAGGCTCATACCTTCGCATTTCCCACATCCTTTTGGCCAGATCCTGGGCTTTCACTGGTCTGGATCACGTAGTAATGTGGTACCACACTGAAACAGTCGATTAATCCCGGTCTCGATCAATATTTTATAGGATAACGCAAGTTAGGTCTGGGATAGGTCTGGGATTTGCCCTCAACAGACACATAGTTTCGCGTTTTTCACATACTTGTTGAACAGATCCTGAGCTTTTTCTGGTTTGGATCACGTAGTAATGTGGTACCACACTGAAACCGTCCATTAAACCTGGTTTCGAACAATATTCTAGAGAATAACGCGTGTTAGGTCTTGGTTAGATCTCGGATATGCTCTCATCACGCTCGTACTTTCGCATATTTCTCATACTTGATGGCCAGATTCTGGGCTTTTTCTGGTTTGAATCACGTAGCAATGTGGTACCACACTGAAACAGTCGATTAATCCCGGTCTCGATCAATATTTTATAGGATAACGCAAGTTAGGTCTGGGATAGGTGTGGGATCTGCCCCTCATCAGGCTCATACCTTCGCATTTCTCACATCCTTTTGGACATATCCTGGGCTTTCACTGGTCTGGATCACGTAGTAATGTGGTACCACACTGAAACAGTCCATTAAGCCTGGTTTCGATCAATATTTTAGAGGATAACTCATGCTAGGTCTGGGATAGGTCTGGGATTTGCCCTCATCAGGCTAATGGTTTCGCGTTTTTCACACACTTGTTGAACAGATCCTGGGCTTTTTTTGGTTTGGATCTCGTAGTAATGTGGTACCACACTGAAACAGTCGATTAGACCTGGTTTCGATCAATATTTTAGACGATATCGCATGTTAGGTCTGGAATAGGTCTGGGATTTGCCCTCATCAGGGTCATACATTCGCTTTTTTCGCATACTCGTTGGCCAGATCCTGGGCTTTTTCTGGTTTGGATCAGGTAGTAATGTGGTACCACACTGAAACAGTCGATTAAACCTGGTTTCGATCAATATTTTAGACGATATCGCATGTTAGGTCTGGGATAGGTCTGGGATTTGCCCTCATCAGGGTCATACTTTCGCATTTTTCGCATACTCGATGGCCAGATCCTGGGCTTTTTCTGGTTTGGATCACGTAGTAAAGTGGTACCACACTGAAACAGTCGATTAATCCTGGTCTCGAACAATATTTTAGAGGATAACGCATGTTAGGTCTGGGATAGGTCTGGGATTTGCCCTCATCAGGCTAATAGTTTCGCGTTTTTCACATACTTGTTGAACAGATCCCGGGCTTTTTTGGTTTGGATCACGTAGTAAAGTGGTACCACACTGAAACAGTCGATTAATCCTGGTCTCGAACAATATTATAGACGATATCGCATGTTAGGTCTGGGATAGGTCTGGGATTTGCCCTTATCAGGGTCATACTTTCGCATTTTTCGCATACTCGTTGGCCAGATCCTGGGCTTTTTCTGGTTTGGATCACGTAGTAAAGTGGTACCACACTGAAACAGTCGATTAATCCTGGTCTCGAACAATATCTTAGACGATATCGCATGTTAGGTCAGGTATAGGTCTGGGATTTGCCCTCATCAGGGTCATACTTTCGCATTTTTCACATACTTGTTGAACAGAACCCTGGCTTTTTCTGGTTTGGATCACGTAGTAATGTGGTACCACACTGAAACAGTCGATTAATCCCGGTCTCGATCAATATTTTATACGATAACGAAAGTTAGGTTTGGGATAGGTGTGGGTTCTGCCCTCACCAGGCTCATACCTTCGCATTTCTCACATACTTGTTGGCCAGATCCTGAGCTTTCACTTGTCTGGATCTCGTAGTAATGTGGTACCACACTGAAACAGTCCATTAAACCTGGTTTCGATCAATATTTTAGAGGAGAACTCATGCTAGGTCTAGGTTAGGCCTAGGATTTGCCCTCATCAGACCCATGCATTCGTATTCCTCACATACTAGTTGAACAGTTCCTGGGTTATTTCTGGTTTGGATCAGGTAGTAATGTGGTACCACTCTGAAACAGTCGATTAAGACTGGTTTCGATCAATATTTTAGATGATAACGCATGTTAGGTCTGGGTTAGGTCTAGGATTTGCCCACATCTGGCTCATTCTTTCGCATTTTTCGCATACTCGTTGGCCAGATCCTGGGGTTTTTCTGGTTTGGATCACGTAGTAATGTGGCACCACACTAAAACAGTCGATTAAACCTGGTTTCGATCAATATTTTAGACGATATCGCATGTTAGGTCTGGGATAGGTCTGGGATTTGCCCTCATCAGGGTCATACTTTCGCATTTTTCACATACTTGTTGAACAGAACCCTGACTTTTTCTGGTTTGGATCACGTAGTAAAGGGGTACCACACTGAAACAGTCGATTAATCCCGGTCTCGATCAATATTTTATGGGATAACGAAAGTTAGGTCTGGGACAGGTGTGGGTTCTGCCCTCACCAGGTTCATGCCTTCGCATTTCTCACATACTTGTTCGCCAGATCCTGAGCTTTCACTTGTCTGGATCTCGTAGTAGTGTGGTACCACACTGAAACAGTCCATTAAACCTGGTTTCGATCAATATTTTAGAGGATAACTCATGCTAGATCTAGGTTAGGCCTAGGATTTGCCCTCATCAGGGTCATACTTTCGCATACTTCACATACTAGTTGTACAGTTCCTGGGTTATTTCTGGTTTGGATCAGCTAGTAATGTGGTACCACACTGAAACAGTCGATTAAACCTGGTTTCCATCAATATTTTTGAGGGTAACGCATGTTAGGTCTAGGTTAGGCCTGGGATTTTCACTCATCAGACTCATACTTTCGCATACTTCACATACTTGTTGAATAGATCCTGGGTTTTTTCTGGTTTGGATCACGTAGTAATGTGGTACCACACTGAAACAGTCGATTAAACCTGGTTTCGATCAATATTTTTGAGGGTAACGCATGTTAGGTCTAGGTTAGGCCTGGGATTTTCACTCATCAGACTCATACTTTCGCATTCTTCACATACTTGTTGAACAGATCCTGGGTTTTTCCCTGTTCTGGATCACGTAGTAATGTGGTACCACAGTGAAACAGTTAATTAAACCTGGATACGACCAATATTTTAGAGGATACACCATGTTAGGTATGGGATTGGTCTGGGATTTGCCCTCATCAGGGTCATACTTTCGCATACTTCACATACTAGTTGAATAGTTCCTGGCTTATTTCTGGTTTGGATCAGCAAGTAATGTGGTACCACACTGAAACAGTTGATTAAACTAGGTTTCGATCAATATTTTACATGATAACGCATGTTAGGTCTGGGATAGGTCTGGGATTTGCCCTCATCTGGCTAATATTTTCGCGTTTTTCACATACTTGTTTATCAGATCCTAGGTTTTTTCTGGTTTGGATCACGTAGTGATGTGGTACCACAATGAAACAGTCGATTAAACCTGGTTTCGATCAATATTTTTGAGGATAACACATGTTAGGACTAGGTTTGGTCTGGGATTTGCCCTCATCAGGTTCATACTTTCGCAGTTTTAACATACATGTTGACCTGATCGAGGGTTTTTTCTGCTTTGGAACACGTAGTAAAGTGGAACCACACTAAAACAGTCAGTTAAACCTGGACACGACCAATATTTTCGAGGATAACGCATGTTAGGTCTAGGTTAGGCCTGGGATTTGCCCTCATCAGACTCAAACTTTCGCATATTTCTCATACATGTTGGCCAGATCCTAGGCTATTTCTGGTTTGGATCACGTAGTAATGTGGTACCACACTGAAACAGTCGATTAAACCTGGTTTCGTTCAATATTTTAGACGATATCGCATGTTAGGTCTGGGATAGGTCTGGGATTTGCCCTCATCTGGCTCATTCTTTCGCATCTTTCGCATACTCGTTGGCCAGATCCTGGGGTTTTTCTGGTTTGGATCACGTAGTAATGTGGCACCACACTGAAACAGTCGATTAAACCTGGTTTCGATCAATATTTTAGACGATATCGCATGCTAGGTCTGGGATAGGTCTGGGATTTGCCCTCATCAGGCTCATTCTTTCGCATTTTTCGCATACTCGTTGGCCAGATCCTGGGGTTTTTCTGGTTTGGATCACGTAGTAATGTGGCACCACACTGAAACAGTCGATTAAACCTGGTTTCGATCAATATTTTAGACGATATCGCATGCTAGGTCTGGGATAGGTCTGGGATTTGCCCTCATCAGGCTAATAGTTTCGCGTTTTTCACATACTTGTTGAACAGATCCTGGGCTTTTCTTGGTTTGGATCACGTAGTAAACTGGTACCACACTGAAACAGTCGATTAATCCTGGTCTCGAACAATATTATAGACGATATCGCATGTTAGGTCTGGGATAGGTCTGGGATTTGCCCTCATCAGGGTCATACTTTCGCATTTTTCGCTTACTCGATGGCCAGATCCTGGGCCTTTTCTGGTTTGGATCACGTAGTAAAGTGGTACCACACTGAAACAGTCGATTAATCCTGGTCTCGAACAATATTTTAGAGGATAACGCATGTTAGGTCTAGGTTAGGCCTGGGATTTGCCCACATCGGGCTCATACTTTCGCATTTTTCACATACTTGTTGAACAGAACCCTGGCTTTTTCTGGTTTGGATCACGTAGTAAAGTGGTACCACACTGAAGCAGTCGATTAATCCCGGTCTCGATCAATATTTTATAGGATAACGCAAGTTAGGTCAAGGTTAGGCGTGGGATTTGCCCTCATCGGGCACATACCTTCGCATTTTTCACATACTTGTTGAACAGAACCCTGGCTTTTTCTGGTTTGGATCACGTAGTAAAGTGGTACCACACTGAAACAGTCGATTAATCCCGGTCTCGATCAATATTTTATAGGATAACGCAAGTTAGGTCTGGGATAGGTCTGGGATTTGCCCTCAACAGGCACATAGTTTCGCGTTTTTCACATACTTGTTGAACAGATCCTGAGCTTTTTCTGGTTTGGATTACGTAGTAATGTGGTACCACACTGAAACATTCGATTAAACCTGGTTTCGATCAATATTTTGGACGTTATCGCATGTTAGGTCTGGGATAGGTGTGGGATTTGCCCTCATCAAGGTCATACTTTCGCATACTTCACATACTAGTTAACAGTTCCTGGGTTATTTCTGGTTTGGATCAGCGAGTAATGTGGTACCACACTGAAACTGTCGATTAAACCAGGTTTCGATCAATATTTTGGACGTTATCGCATGTTAGGTCTGGGATAGGTCTGGGATTTGCCCTCATCAAGGTCATACTTTCGCATACTTCACATACTAGTTGAACAGTTCCTGGGTTATTTCTGGTTTGGATCAGCGAGTAATGTGGTACCACACTGAAACAGTCGATTAAACCTGGTTTCGTTCAATATTTTAGACGATATCGCATGTTAGGTCTGGGATAGGTCTGGGATTTGCCCTCATCTGGCTCATTCTTTCGCATCTTTCGCATACTCGTTGGCCAGATCCTGGGGTTTTTCTGGTTTGGATCACGTAGTAATGAGGCACCACACTGAAACAGTCGATTAAACCTGGTTTCGATCAATATTTTCGACGATATCGCATGCTAGGTCTGGGATAGGTCTGGGATTTGCCCTCATCAGGCTAATAGTTTCGCGTTTTTCACATACTTGTTGAACAGATCCTGGGCTTTTTTTGGTTTGGATCACGTAGTAAAGTGGTACCACACTGAAACAGTCGATTAATCCTGGTCTCGAACAATATTATAGACGATATCGCATGTTAGGTCTGGGATAGGTCTGGGATTTGCCCTTATCAGGGTCATACTTTCGCATTTTTCGCATACTCGTTGGCCAGATCCTGGGCTTTTTCTGGTTTGGATCACGTAGTAAAGTGGTACCACACTGAAACAGTCGATTAATCCTGGTCTCGAACAATATTATAGACGATATCGCATGTTAGGTCTGGTATAGGTCTGGGATTTGCCCTTATCAGGGTCATACTTTCGCATTTTTCGCATACTCGTTGGCCAGATCCTGGGCTTTTTCTGGTTTGGATCACGTAGTAAAGTGGTACCACACTGAAACAGTCGATTAATCCTGGTCTCGAACAATATTATAGACGATATCGCATGTTAGGTCTGGGATAGGTGTGGGATCTGCCCCTCATCAGGCTCATACCTTCGCATTTCTCACATCCTTTTGGCCAGATCCTGGGCTTTCACTGGTCTGGATCACGTAGTAATGTGGTACCACACTGGAACATTCAACTAAACCTGGTCTTGATAAATATTTTAGAGGATAACGCATGTTAGGTCTGGCATAGGTCTGGAATTTGCCCTCATCAGGCTCATAGTTTCGCGTTTTTCACATACTTGTTGAACAGATCCTGGGCTTTTTCTGGTTTGGATCACGTAGTAATGTGGTACCACACTGAAACAGTCCATTAAACCTGGTTTCGATCAATATTCTTGAGAATAACGCATGTTAGGTCTTGGTTAGGTCTCGGATATGCTCTCATCACGCTCGTACTTTCGCATATTTCTCATACTTGATGGCCAGATTCTGGGCTTTTTCCGGTTTGAATCACGTAGTAATGTGGTACCACACTGAAACAGTCGATTAATCCCGGTCTCGATCAATATTTTATAGGATAACGAAAGTTAGGTCTGGGACAGGTGTGGGTTCTGCCCTCACCAGGCTCATGCCTTCGCATTTCTCACATACTTGTTCGCCAGATCCTGAGCTTTCACTTGTCTGGATCTCGTAGTAGTGTGGTACCACACTGAAACAGTCCATTAAACCTGGTTTCGATCAATATTTTAGAGGATAACTCATGCTAGGTCTAGGTTAGGCCTAGGATTTGCCCTCATCAGACCCATACTTTCGTATTCCTCACATACTAGTTGAACAGTTCCTTGGTTATTTCTGGTTTGGATCAGGTAGTAATGTGGTACCACTCTGAAATAGTCCATTAAGCCTGGTTTCGATCAATATTTTAGAGTACACTCATGCTAGGTCTGGGATAGGTCTGGGATTTGCCCTCATCAGGCTAATTGGTTCGCGTTTTTCACATACTTGTTGAACAGATCCTGGGCTTTTTTTGGTTAGGATCACGTAGTAATGTGGTACGACACTGAAACAGTCGATTAAACCTGGTTTCGATCAATATTTTTGACGATATCGCATGTTAGGTCTGGGATAGGTCTGGGATTTGCCCTCATCAGGGTCATACTTTCGCATACTTCACAAACAAGTTGTACAGTTCCTGGGTTATTCCTGGTTTGGATCAGCTAGTAATGTGGTACCACACTGAAACAGTCGACTAAACCAGGTTTCGATCAATATTTTTGAGGGTAACGCATGTTAGGTCTAGGTTAGGCCTGGGATTTTCACTCATCAGACTCATACTTTCGCATACTTCACATACTTGTTGAATAGATCCTGGGTTTTTTCTGGTTTGGATCACGTAGTAATGTGGTACCACACTGAAGCAGTCGATTAAACCTGGTTTCGATCAATATTTTTTAGGGTTACGCATGTTAGGTCTTGGTTAGGCCTGGGATTTTCACTCATCAGACTCATACTTTCGCATTCTTCACATACTTGTTGAACAGATCCTGGGTTTTTCCCTGGTTTGGATCACGTAGTAATGTGGTACCACACTGAAACATTCATTTAAACCTGGTCTTGATAAATATTTTAGAGGATAACGCATGTTAGGTCTGGCATAGGTCTGGAATTTGCCCTCATCAGGCTCATAGTTTCGCGTTTTTCTCATACTTGTTGGGCAGATCCTTGGATTTTTCTGGATTGGATCACGTAGTAATGTGGTACCACAGTGAAACAGTTAATTAAACCTGGATACGACCAATATTTTAGTGGATACACCATGTTAGGTATGGGATAGGTCTGGGATTTGCCCTCATCAGGGTCATACTTTCGCATACTTCACATACTAGATGTACAGTTCCTGGGTTATTTCTGGTTTGGATCAGCTAGTAATGTGGTACCACACTGAAACAGTCGATTAAACCAGGTTTCGATCAATATTTTAGATGAAAACGCATGTTAAGTCTAGGTTAGGCCTGGCATTTGCCCTCATCAGACTCATACTATCGCATTCTTCACATACTTGTTGAGCAGATCCCTGGCTTTTTCTGGTTTGGATCACGTAGTAATGTGGTACCACACTGAAGCAGTCCATTAAACCTGGTTTCGATCAATATTTTAGAGGATAACGCATGTTAGGTCTGGGATAGGTCTGCGATTTGCCCTCATCAGACTCATACTTTCGCATACTTCACATACTTGTTGAATGGATCCTGGGTTTTTTCTGGTTTGGATCACGTAGTAATGTGGTACCACACTGAAACAGTCGATTAAACCTGGTTTCGATCAATATTTTTGAGGGTAACGCATGTTAGGTCTAGGTTAGGCCTGGGATTTTCACTCATCAGATTCATACTTTCGCATACTTCACATACTTGTTGAATAGATCCTGGGTTTTTTCTGGTTTGGATCACGTAGTAATGTGGTACCACACTGAAACAGTCGATTAAACCTGGTTTCGATCAATATTTTCGAGGGTAACGCATGTTAGGTCTAGGTTAGGCCTGGGATTTTCACTCATCAGACTCATACCTTCGCATTTCTCACATCCTTTTGGCCAGATCCTGAGCTTTCACTAATCTGGATCACGTAGTAATGTGGTACCACACTGAAGGAGTCCATTAAACCTGGTTTCGATCAATATTTTAGAGGATAACGCATGTTAGGTCTAGGTTAGGCCTGGGATTTGCCCTCATCAGACACAAACTTTCGCATATTTCTCATACTTGTTGGGCAGATCCTTGGATTTTTCTGGATTGGATCACGTAGTAATGTGGTACCACAGTGAAACAGTTAATTAAACCTGGAGACGACCAATATTTTAGAGAATACACCATGTTAGGTATGGGATAGGTCTGGGATTTGCCCTCATCAGGGTCATACTTTCGCATACTTCACATACTAGTTGAACAGTTCCTGGGTTATTTCTGGTCTGGATCACGTAGTAATGTGGTACCACACTGAAAGAGTCCATTAAACCTCGTTTCGATCAATATTTTAGAGGATAACGCATGTTAGGTCTAGGTTAGGCCTGGGATTTGCCCTCATCGGACTCAAACTTTCGCATATTTCTCATACTTGTTGGGCAGATCCTTGGATTTTTCTGGATTGGATCACGTAGTAATGTGGTACCACAGTGAAACAGTTAATTAAACCTGGATACGACCAATATTTTAGAGGATACACCATGTTAGGTCTGGGATAGGTCTGGGATTTGCCCTCATCAGGGTCATACTTTCGCATTTTTCACATACTTGTTGAACAGAACCCCGGCTTTTTCAGGTTTGGATGACGTAGTAAAGTGGTACCACACTGAAACAGTCGATTAATCGCGGTCTCGATCAATATTTTATAGGATAACGCAAGTTAGGTCTGGGATAGGTGTGGGATCTGCCCCTCATCAGGGTCATACCTTCGCATTTCTCACATCCTTTTGGCCAGATCCTGGGCTTTCACTGGTCTGGATCACGTAGTAATGTGGTACCACACTGAAAGAGTCCATTAAACCTGGTTTCGATCAATATTTTAGAGGATAACGCATGTTAGGTCTAGGTTAGGCCTGGGATTTGCCCTCATCAGACTCATACTTTCGCATATTTCTCATACTTGTTGGGCAGATCCTTGGATTTTTCTGGATTGGATCACGTAGTAATGTGGTACCACAGTGAAACAGTTAATTAAACCTGGATACGACCAATATTTTGGACGTCATCGCATGTTAGGTCTGGGATAGGTCTGGGATTTGCCCTCATCAGGGTCATACTTTCTCATACTTCACATACTTGTAGAACAGTTCCTGGGTTATTTCTGGTTTGGATCAGCGAGTAATGTGGTACCACACTGAAACTGTCGATTAAACCAGGTCTCGATCAATATTTTACATGATAACGCATGTTAAGTCTAGGTTAGGCCTGGGATTTGCCCTCATCAGACTCATACTATCGCATTCTTCACATACTTGTTGAAAAGATCCCTGGCTTTTTCTGGTTTGGATCACGTAGTAATGTGGTACCACACTGAAACAGTCCATTAAACCTGGTTTCGATCAATATTTTAGAGGATAACGCATGTTAGGTCTGGGATAGGTCTGGGATTTGCCCTCATCAGACTCATACTTTCGCATACTTCACATACTTGTTCAATAGATCCTGGGTTTTTTCTGGTTTGGATCACGTAGTAATGTGGTACCACACTGAAACAGTCGATTAAACCTGGTTTCGATCAATATTTTTGGGGGTAACGCATGTTAGGTCTAGGTTAGGCCTGGGATTTTCACTCATCAGACTCATACTTTCGCATACTTCACATACTTGTTGAATAGATCCTGGGTTTTTTCTGGTTTGGATCACGTAGTAATGTGGTACCACACTGAAACAGTCGATTAAACCTGGTTTCGATCAATATTTTCGAGGGAAACGCATGTTAGGTCTAGGTTAGGCCTGGGATTATCACTCATCAGACTCATACCTTCGCATTTCTCACATCCTTTTGGCCAGATCCTGGGCTTTCACTGGTCTGGATCACGTAGTAATGTGGTACCACAGTGAAACAGTTAATTAAACCTGGATACGACCAATATTTTAGAGGATACACCATGTTAGGTCTGGGATAGGTCTGGGATTTGCCCTCATCAGGGTCATACTTTCGCATTTTTCACATACTTGTTGAACAGAACCCCGGCTTTTTCAGGTTTGGATGACGTAGTAAAGTGGTACCACACTGAAACAGTCGATTAATCCCGGTCTCGATCAATATTTTATAGGATAACGCAAGTTAGGTCTGGGATAGGTGTGGGATCTGCCCTCATCAGGCTCATACCTTCGCATTTCTCACATACTTGTTGGCCAGATCCTGGGTTTTCTCTGGTCTGGATCACGTAGTAATGTGGTACCATACTGAAACAGTCCATTAAACCTGGTTTCGATCAATATTTTAGAGGATAACTCATGCTAGGTCTGGGATAGGTCTGGGATTTGCCCCCAACAAGCTCATAGTTTCGCGTTTTTCACATACTTGTTGAACAGATCCTGGGCTTTTTCTGGATTGGATTACGTAGTAATGTGGTACCACACTGAAACATTTGATTAAACCTGGTTTCGATCAATATTTTGGACGTTATCGCATGTTAGGTCTGGGATAGGTCTGGGATTTGCCCTCATCAGGGTCATACTTTCGCATACTTCACATACTAGTTGAACAGTTCCTGGGTTATTTCTGGTCTGGATCAGCGAGTAATGTGGTATCACACTGAAACAGTCGATTAAACTAGGTTTCGATCAATATTTTACATGATAACGCATGTTAAGTCAAGGTTAGGCCTGCGATTTGCCCTCATCAGACTCATACTTTCGCATTCTTCACATACTTGTTGAACAGATCCTGGGTTTTTCCCTGGTTTGGATCACGTAGTAATGTGGTACCACACTGAAACATTCAATTAAACCTGGTCTTGATAAATATTTTATAGGATAACGCAAGTTAGGTCTGGGATAGGTGTGGGATCTGCCCTCATCAGGCTCATACCTTCGCATTTCTCACATACTTGTTGGCCAGATCCTGGGTTTTCTCTGGTCTGGATCACGTAGTAATGTGGTACCATACTGAAACAGTCCATTAAACCTGGTTTCGATCAATATTTTAGAGGATAACTCATGCTAGGTCTGGGATAGGTCTGGGATTTGCCCTCAACAAGCTCATAGTTTCGCGTTTTTCACATACTTGTTGAACAGATCCTGGGCTTTTTCTGGATTGGATTACGTAGTAATGTGGTACCACACTGAAACATTTGATTAAACCTGGTTTCGATCAATATTTTGGACGTTATCGCATGTTAGGTCTGGGATAGGTCTGGGATTTGCCCTCATCAGACTCATACTTTCGCATACTTCACGTACTTGTTCAATAGATCCTGGGTTTTTTCTGGTTTGGATCACGTAGTAATGTGGTACCACACTGAAACAGTCGATTAATCCCGGTCTCGATCAATATTTTATAGGATAACGCAAGTCAGGTCTGGGATAGGTGTGGGATCTGCCCCTCATCAGTATCATACCTTCGCATTTCTCACATCCTTTTGGCCAGATCCTGGGCTTTCACTGGTCTGGATCACGTAGTAATGTGGTACCACACTGAAAGAGTCCATTAAACCTCGTTTCGATCAATATTTTAGAGGATAACGCATGTTAGGTCTAGGTTAGGCCTGGGATTTGCCCTCATCGGACTCAAACTTTCGCATATTTCTCATACTTGTTGGGCAGATCCTTGGATTTTTCTGGATTGGATCACGTAGTAATGTGGTACCACAGTGAAACAGTTAATTAAACCTGGATACGACCAATATTTTAGAGGATACACCATGTTAGGTCTGGGATAGGTCTGGGATTTGCCCTCATCAGGGTCATACTTTCGCATTTTTCACATACTTGTTGAACAGAACCCCGGCTTTTTCAGGTTTGGATGACGTAGTAAAGTGGTACCACACTGAAACAGTCGATTAATCCCGGTCTCGATCAATATTTTATAGGATAACGCAAGTTAGGTCTGGGATAGGTGTGGGATCTGCCCCTCATCATGCTCATACCTTCGCATTTCTCACATCCTTTTGGCCAGATCCTGGGCTTTCACTGGTCTGGATCACGTAGTAATGTGGTACCACACTGAAACAGTCCATTAAGCCTGGTTTCGATCAATATTTTAGAGGATAACTCATGCTAGGTCTGGGATAGGTCTGGGATTTGCCCTCATCAGGCTAATAGTTTCGCGTATTTCACATACTTGTTGAACAGATCCTGGGCTTTTTTTGCTTTGGATCACGTAGTAATGTGGTACCACACTGAAACAGTCGATTAAACCAGGTTTCGATCAATATTTTAGATGATAACGCATGTTAAGTCTAGGTTAGGCCTGGGCTTTGCCCTCATCAGACTCATACTATCGCATTCTTCACATACTTGTTGAACAGATCCCTGGCTTTATCTGGTTTGGATCACGTAGTAATGTGGTACCACACTGAAACAGTCGATTAAACCTGGTTTCGGTCAATATTTTTGAGGGTAACGCATGTTAGGTCTAGGTTAGACCGGGGATTTTCACTCATCAGACTCATACTTTCGCATTCTTCACATACTTGTTGGACAGATCCTGGTTTTTTTCTGGTTCCGATCACGTAGTAATGTGGTACCACACTGAAACAGTCGATTAAACCTGGTTTCGATCAATATTTTAGAGAATAATTCATGTTAGGTCTGGGTTAGGTCTGGGATTTGCTCCCATGAGGCTCGTACTTTCGCATATTTCTCATACTTGATGGCCAGATTCTGGGCTTTTTCTGGTTTGGATCACGTAGTAATGTGATGCCACACTGAAACAGTCAATTAATACTGGTCTTGATAAATATTCTAGAGGACACCACATGTTAGGTCTGGGTTAGGTCTAGGATTTGCCCTCATCAGGCTCATACTTACGCATTTTTCACATACTTGTTGAACAGATCCCTGGCTTTTTCTGGTTTCGAACACGTTGTAAAGTGTTACCACACTGAAACGGTCAATTAAACCTGGTTTTGATGAATATTTTAGGGGATAACGCAAGTTATGTCTGGGATAGGTCAGGGATTTGCCTTCATCTGGCTCATACTTTCGCGTTTTTCACATACTTGTTGAACTGATCCTCGGTTTTTTCTGGTTTGGATCACGTAGTAATGTGGTACCACACTGAAACAGTCCATTAAACCTGGTTTCGATAAATATTTTAGAGGACAACGCATGTTAGGTCTGGGTTAGGTCTAGGATTTGCCATCATCGGGCTCATACATTCGCACACTTCTCATTCTTCTTGGCCAGATCCTGGGCTTCCACTGGTTTGGATCACGTAGTAATGTGATGCCACACTGAAACAGTCAATTAATCCTTGTCTTGATAAATATTTTAGAGGATAACGCAAGTTATGTCTGGGTTAGTTCTGGGATTTGCCCTCATCAGGATCAGACTTTCGCGTTTTTCACATACTTGTTGAACAGATCCTGGTTTGGATCACGTAGAAATGTGTTACCACACTGAAACTGTCGATTAAACCTGGTTTCGATCAATATTTTAGAGAATAATTCATGTTAGGTCTGGGTTAGGTCTGGGATTTGACCTCATCAGGCTCAGACTTTCGCGTTTTTCACATACTTGTTGAACAGATCCTGGGTTTTTTCTGGTTCGGATCACGTAGTAATGTGGTACCACACTGAAACAGTCGATTAAACCTGGTTTCGATCAATATTTTATAGGATAACGCAAATTAGGTCTAGGTTAGGCCTGGGATTTGCCCTCATCAGGGTCATACCTTCGCATTCTTCACATACTTGTTGAACAGATCCTGGGTTTTTTCTGGTTCGGATCACGTAGTAATGTGGTGCCACACTGAAACAGTCGATTAAACCTGGTTTCGATCAATATTTTAGAGAATAATTCATGTTAGGTCTGGGATTTGCTCTCATGACGCTCGTACTTTCGCATATTTCTCATTCTTGATGGCCAGATTCTGGGCTTTTTCTGGTTTGGATCACGTAGTAATGTGATGCCACACTGAAACAGTCAATTAATCCTGGTCTTGATAAATATTCTAGAGGACACCGCATGTTAGGTCTGGGTTAGGTCTAGGATTTGCCCTCATCAGGCTCATTCTTTCGCGTTTTTCACATACTTGTTGAACAGATCCTGGGTTTTTTCTGGTTCGGATCACGTAGTAATGTGGTACCACACTGAAACAGTCGATTAAACCTGGTTTCGATCAATATTTTTGAGGATAACGCATGTTAGGTCTGGGTTAGGCCTGGGATTTCCACTCACCAGACTCATACTTTCGCATTCTTCACATACTTGTTGAACGGATCCTGGGTTTTTTCTGGTTTGGACCACGTAGTAATGTGGTACCACTCTGAAACATTCAATTAAACCTAGTCTTGATAAATATTTTAGAGGATAACGCATGTTAGGTCTGGGTTAGGTCGGGGATTTGCCCTCGTCAGGCTCATACTTTCGCATATTTCTCATACTTCATGACTAGATCCTGGGCTTTTTCTGGATTGGATCACGTAGTAATGCGGTACCACACTGAAGCAGTCAATTAAACCTGGTTTCGATCAATATTTTATAGGATAACGCAAATTAGGTCTATGTTAGGCCTGGGATTTGCCCTCATCAGGGTCATACTTTCGCATTCTTCACATACTTGTTGAACATATCATGGGTTTTTTCTGGTTCGGATCACGTAGTAATGTGGTACCACACTGAAACATTCAATTAAACCTTGTCTTGATAAATATTTTGGAGGATAACGTATGTTAGGTCTGGGTTAGGTCTAGGATTTGCCCCCATCAGGGTCATACTTTCGCATTCTTCACATACTTTTTGAACAGATCCTAGGTTTTTTCTGGTTTGGATAACGTAGTAATGTGGTACCACACTGAAAGAGTCGATTAAGCCTGGTTTCGATCAATATTTTTGAGGATAACGCATGTCAGGTCTAGGTTAGGTCTGGGATTTGCTCTCGTCAGGCTCATACTTACGCATTTTTCACATACTTGTTGAACAGATCCCTGGCTTTTTCCGGTTTCGATCACGTTGTAAAGTGTTACCACACTGAAACGGTCAATTAAACCTGGTTTTGATGATTATTTCAGGGGATAACGCAAGTTATGTCTGGGATAGGTCTGGGATTTGCCCTCATCAGGCTCATACTTTCGCGTTTTTCACATACTTGTTGAACTGATCCTCGGTTTTTTCTGGTTTGGATAACGTAGTAATGTGGTACCACACTGAAACAGTCCATTAAACCTGGTTTCGATCAATATTTTAGAGGATAACGCATGTTAGGGCTGGGTTAGGTCTAGGATTTGCCATCATCAGGCTCATACTTTCGCATACTTCTCATTCTTGTTGGCCAGATCCTGGGCTTCCACTGGTCTGGATCACGTAGTAACGTGATGCCACACTGAAACAGTCAATTAATCCTGGTCTTGATAAATATTCTAGAGGACACCACATGTTAGGTCTGGGTTAGGTCTAGGATTTGCCCTCATCAGGCTCATTCTTTCGCGTTTTTCACATACTTGTTGAACAGATCCTGGGTTTTTTCTGGTTCGGATCACGTAGTAATGTGGTACCACACTGTAACTGTCGATTAATCCTGGTTTCGATCAATATTTTAGAGAATAATTCATGTTAGGTCTGGGTTAGGTCTGGGATTTGACCTCATCAGGCTCAGACTTTCGCGTTTTTCACATACTTGTTGAACAGATCCTGGGTTTTTTCTGGTTCGGATCACGTAGTAATGTGGTACCACACTGAAACATCCAATTAAACCTGGTCCTGATAAATATTTTAGAGGATAACGCATGTTAGGTCTGGGTTAGTTCTGGGATTTGCCCTCATCAGGCTCAGACTTTCGCGTTTTTCACATACTTGTTGAACAGATCCTGGGTTTTTCTGGTTTGGATCACGTAGTAACGTGGTACCACACTGAAACAGTCGATTAAACCTGGTTTCGATCAGTATTTTTGAGGATAACGCATGTTAGGTCTAGGTTAGGTCTGGGATTTGCTCTCGTCAGGCTCTTACTTTCGCATATTTCTCATTCTTGATGGCTAGATCCTGGACTTTTTCTGGATTGGATCACGTAGTAATGTGGTACCACACTGAGACAGTCATTTAAACCTGGTTTCCATGAATATTTTAGACGACAACGCAAGGTAGGTCTGGGATAGGTCTGGGATTTGCCCTCATCAGGTTCATACTTTCGCATTTTTCACATACTTGTTGAACAGATCCTGGGTTTTTTCTGGGTTGGATCACGCATTAATATGGTACCACACTGGAACAGTCCACTAAACCTGATTTCGGTCAATATTATTGTGGGATAAAGCATGTTAGGTCTAGGTTAGGTCTGGGATTAGCTCTCGCCAGGCTCATACTTTCGCATATTTCTCATTCTTGTCGGCCAGATCCTGGGCTTCCACTGGTTTGGATGACGTAGTAATGTGATGCCACACTGAAACAGTCAATTAATCCTGGTCTTGATAAATATTCTAGAGGACACCACATGTTAGGTCTGGGTTAGGTCTAGGATTTGCCCTCATCAGGGTCATACTTTCGCATTCTTCACATACTTTTTGAACAGATCCTAGGTTTTTTCTGGTTTGGATAACGTAGTAATGTGGTACCACACTGATTGAGTCGATTAAGCCTGGTTTCGATCAATATTTTTGAGGATAACGCATGTTAGGTCTAGGTTAGGTCTGGGATTTGCTCTCGTCAGGCTCATACTTACGCATTTTTCACATACTTGTTGAACAGATCCCTGGCTTTTTCTGGTTTCGATCACGTTGTAAAGTGTTACCACACTGAAACGGTCAATTAAACCTGGTTTTGATGGATATTTTAGGGGATAACGGAAGTTATGTCTGGGATAGGTCTGGGATTTGCCCTCATCAGGCTCATACTTTCGCGTTTTTCACATACTTGTTGAACTGATCCTCAGTTTTTTCTGGTTTGGATCACGTAGTAATGTGGTACCACACTGAAACAGTCGATTAAACCTGGTCTTGTTAAATATTTTAGAGGATAACGTATGTTAGGTCTGGGTTAGGTCTAGGATTTGCCCTCATCAGGGTAATTCTTTCGCATTCTTCACATACTTTTTGAACAGATCCTAGGTTTTTTCTGGTTTGGATAACGTAGTAATGTGGTACCACACTGAAACAGTCGATTAAGCCTGGTTTCGATCAATATTTTTGAGGATAACGCATGTTAGGTCTAGGTTAGGTCTGGGATTTGCTCTCGTCAGGCTCATACTTTCGCATATTTCTCATTCTTGTTGGCCACATCCTGGGCTTCCACTGGTTTGGATCACCGAGTAATGTGATGCCACACTGAAACAGTCAATTAATCCTGGTCTTGATAAATATTCTAGAGGACAACGCATGTTAGGTCTGGGTTAGGTCGGGGATTGCCCTCGTCAGGCTCATACTTTCGCATATTTCTCATACTTCATGGCTAGATCCAGGGCTTTTTCTGGATTGGACCACGTAGTAATGTGGTACCACACTGAAACAGTTTATTAAATCTGGTTTCGATCAATATTTTAAAGAATAATTCATGTTAGGTCTGGGTTAGGTCGGGGATTTGCCCTTGTCAGGCTCATACTTTCGCATATTTCTCATACTTCATGGCTAGATCCTGGGCTTTTTCTGGATTGGATCACGTAGTAATGTGGTACCACACTGAAACAGTCAATTAAACCTGGTTTCGATCAATATTTTATAGGATAACGCAAATTAGGTCTAGGTTAGGCCTGGGATTTGCCCTCATCAGGGTCATACTTTCGCATTCTTCACATACTTGTTGAACAGATCCTGGGTTTTTTCTGGTTCGGATCACGTAGTAATGTGGTACCACACTGAAACAGTCGATTAAACCTGGTTTCGATCAATATTTTAGAGAATAATTCATGTTAGGTCTGGGATTTGCTCTCATGACGCTCGTACTATCGCATATTTCTCATACTTGATGGCCAGATTCTGGGCTTTTTCTGGTTTGGATCACGTAGTAATGTGGTACCACACTGCAACAGTCCATTAATCCGGGTTTCGATCAATATTTTAGAGAATAATTCATGTTAGGTCTGGGTTAGGTCTGGGATTTGACCTCATCAGGCTCAGACTTTCGCGTTTTTCACATACTTGTTGAACAGATCCTGGGTTTTTTCTGGTTCGGATCACGTAGTAATGTGGTACCACACTGAAACATCCAATTAAACCTGGTCCTGATAAATATTTTAGAGCATAACGCATGTTAGGTCTGGGTTAGGTCTGGGATTTGACCTCATCAGGCTCAGACTTTCGCGTTTTTCACATACTTGTTGAACAGATCCTGGGTTTTTCTGGTTTGGATCACGTAGTAACGTGGTACCACACTGAAACAGTCGATTAAACCTGGTTTCGATCAGTATTTTTGAGGATAACGCATGTTAGGTCTAGGTTAGGTCTGGGATTTGCTCTCGTCAGGCTCTCACTTTCGCATATTTCTCATTCTTGATGGCTAGATCCTGGAGTTTTTCTGGATTGGATCACGTAGTAATGTGGTACCACACTGAAACAGTCATTTAAACCTGGTTTCCATGAATACTTTAGACGACAACGCAAGTTAGGTCTGGGATAGTTCTGGGATTTGCCCTCATTAGGGTCATACTTTCGCATTTTTCTCATACTTGTTGAACAGATCCTGGGTTTTTTCTGGGTTGGATCACGCAGTAATGTGGTACCACACTGGAACAGTCCACTAAACCTGGTTTCGGTCAATATTTGAGAGGATAACGCATGTTAGGTCTATATTAGGTCTGGGATTTGCTCTCGTCAGGCTCATACTTTCGCATATTTCTCATTCTTGTTGGCCACATCCTGGGCCTCCACTGGCTTGGATCACGTAGTAATGTGATGCCACACTGAAACAGTCAATTAATCCAGGTCTTGATAAATATTCTAGAGGACAACGCATGTTTGGTCTGGGTTAGGTCTAGGATCTGCCCTCATCAGGCTCATTCTTTCGCGTTTTTCACATACTTGCTGAACAGATCCTGGATTTTTTCTGGTTCGGATCACGTAGTAATGTGCTACCACACTGAAACAGTCGATTAATCCTGGTTTCGATCAATATTTTAGAGGATAACGCAATTTAGGTCTGGGTTAGGTCGGGGATTTGCCCTCGTCAGGCTCATACTTTCGCATATTTCTCATACTTCATGGCTAGATCCTGGGCTTTCTCTGGATTGGATCATGTAGTAATGCGGTACCACACTGAAACAGTCAATTAAACCTGGTTTCGATGAATATTTTATAGGATAACGCAAATTAGGTCTAGGTTAGGCCTGGGATTTGCCCTCATCAGCGTCATACTTTCGCATTCTTCACATACTTGTTGAACAGATCCTGGGTTTTTTCTGGTTCGGATCACGTTGTAATGTGGTACCACACTGAAACAGTCGATTATACCTGGTTTCGATCAATATTTTAGAGAATAATTCATGTTAGGTCTGGGTTAGGTCTGGGATTTGACCTCATCAGGCTCAGAGTTTCGCGTTTTTCACATACTTGTTGAACAGATCCTGGGTTTTTTCTGGTTCGGATCACGTAGTAATGTGGTACCACACTGAAACAGTCGATTATACCTGGTTTCGATCAATATTTTAGAGAATAATTCATGTTAGGTCTGGGTTAGGTCTGGGATTTGCTCTCATGAGGCTCGTACTTTCGCATATTTCTCATACTTGATGGCCAGATTCTGGGCTTTTTCTGGTTTGGACCACGTAGTAAGGTGGTACCACTCAGAAACAGTCAATTAAACCTGGTTTCGGTCAATATTTTAGAGGATAACGCATGTTAAGTCTGGGTTAGGTCGGGCATTTGCCCTCGTCAAGCTCATACTTTCGCATATTTCTCATACTTCATGGCTAGATCCTGGGCTTTTTCTGGATTGGATCACGTAGTAATGTGGTACCACACTGAAACAGTCAATTAAACCTGGTTTCGATCAATATTTTATAGGATAACGCAAATTAGGTCTAGGTTAGGCCTGGGATTTGCCCTCATCAGGGTCATACTTTCGCATTCTTCACATACTTGTTGAACAGATCCTGGGTTTTTTCTGGTTCGGATCACGTTGTAATGTGGTACCACACTGAAACATTCAATTAAACCTGGTCTTGATAAATATTTTAGAGGATAACGCATGTGAGGTCTAGGTCTAGGGATTTGCTCTTGTCAGGCTCATACTTACGCATTTTTCACATACTTGTTGAACAGATCCCTGGCTTTTTCTGGTTTCGATCACGTTGTGAAGTGTTACCACACTGAAACGGTCAATTAAACCTGGTTTTGATGAATATTTTAGGGGACACCACATGTTAGGTCTGGGTTAGGTCTAGGATTTGCCCTCATCAGGGTCATACTTTCGCATTCTTCACATACTTTTTGAACAGATCCTAGGTTTTTTCTGGTTTGGATAACGTAGTAATGTGGTACCACACTGATTGAGTCGATTAAGCCTGGTTTCGATCAATATTTTTGAGGATAACGCATGTTAGGTCTAGGTTAGGTCTGGGATTTGCTCTCGTCAGGCTCATACTTACGCATTTTTCACATACTTGTTGAACAGATCCCTGGCTTTTTCTGGTTTCGATCACGTTGTAAAGTGTTACCACACTGAAACGGTCAATTAAACCTGGTTTTGATGGATATTTTAGGGGATAACGCAAGTTATGTCTGGGATAGGTCTGGGATTTGCCCTCATCAGGCTCATACTTTCGCGTTTTTCACATACTTGTTGAACTGATCCTCAGTTTTTTCTGGTTTGGATCACGTAGTAATGTGGTACCACACTGAAACAGTCGATTAAACCTGGTCTTGTTAAATATTTTAGAGGATAACGTATGTTAGGTCTGGGTTAGGTCTAGGATTTGCCCTCATCAGGGTAATTCTTTCGCATTCTTCACATACTTTTTGAACAGATCCTAGGTTTTTTCTGGTTTGGATAACGTAGTAATGTGGTACCACACTGAAACAGTCGATTAAGCCTGGTTTCAATCAATATTTTTGAGGATAACGCATGTTAGGTCTAGGTTAGGTCTGGGATTTGCTCTCGTCAGGCTCATACTTTCGCATATTTCTCATTCTTGTTGGCCACATCCTGGGCTTCCACTGGTTTGGATCACCTAGTAATGTGGTACCACACTGCAACAGTCCATTAATCCGGGTTTCGATCAATATTTTAGAGAATAATTCATGTTAGGTCTGGGTTAGGTCTGGGATTTGACCTCATCAGGCTCAGACTTTCGCGTTTTTCACATACTTGTTGAACAGATCCTGGGTTTTTTCTGGTTCGGATCACGTAGTAATGTGGTACCACACTGAAACATCCAATTAAACCTGGTCCTGATAAATATTTTAGAGCATAACGCATGTTAGGTCTGGGTTAGGTCTGGGATTTGACCTCATCAGGCTCAGACTTTCGCGTTTTTCACATACTTGTTGAACAGATCCTGGGTTTTTCTGGTTTGGATCACGTAGTAACGTGGTACCACACTGAAACAGTCGATTAAACCTGGTTTCGATCAGTATTTTTGAGGATAACGCATGTTAGGTCTAGGTTAGGTCTGGGATTTGCTCTCGTCAGGCTCTCACTTTCGCATATTTCTCATTCTTGATGGCTAGATCCTGGAGTTTTTCTGGATTGGATCACGTAGTAATGTGGTACCACACTGAAACAGTCATTTAAACCTGGTTTCCATGAATACTTTAGACGACAACGCAAGTTAGGTCTGGGATAGTTCTGGGATTTGCCCTCATTAGGGTCATACTTTCGCATTTTTCTCATACTTGTTGAACAGATCCTGGGTTTTTTCTGGGTTGGATCACGCAGTAATGTGGTACCACACTGGAACAGTCCACTAAACCTGGTTTCGGTCAATATTTGAGAGGATAACGCATGTTAGGTCTATATTAGGTCTGGGATTTGCTCTCGTCAGGCTCATACTTTCGCATATTTCTCATTCTTGTTGGCCACATCCTGGGCCTCCACTGGCTTGGATCACGTAGTAATGTGATGCCACACTGAAACAGTCAATTAATCCAGGTCTTGATAAATATTCTAGAGGACAACGCATGTTTGGTCTGGGTTAGGTCTAGGATCTGCCCTCATCAGGCTCATTCTTTCGCGTTTTTCACATACTTGCTGAACAGATCCTGGATTTTTTCTGGTTCGGATCACGTAGTAATGTGCTACCACACTGAAACAGTCGATTAATCCTGGTTTCGATCAATATTTTAGAGGATAACGCAATTTAGGTCTGGGTTAGGTCGGGGATTTGCCCTCGTCAGGCTCATACTTTCGCATATTTCTCATACTTCATGGCTAGATCCTGGGCTTTCTCTGGATTGGATCATGTAGTAATGCGGTACCACACTGAAACAGTCAATTAAACCTGGTTTCGATGAATATTTTATAGGATAACGCAAATTAGGTCTAGGTTAGGCCTGGGATTTGCCCTCATCAGGGTCATACTTTCGCATTCTTCACATACTTGTTGAACAGATCCTGGGTTTTTTCTGGTTCGGATCACGTTGTAATGTGGTACCACACTGAAACAGTCGATTATACCTGGTTTCGATCAATATTTTAGAGAATAATTCATGTTAGGTCTGGGTTAGGTCTGGGATTTGACCTCATCAGGCTCAGAGTTTCGCGTTTTTCACATACTTGTTGAACAGATCCTGGGTTTTTTCTGGTTCGGATCACGTAGTAATGTGGTACCACACTGAAACAGTCGATTATACCTGGTTTCGATCAATATTTTAGAGAATAATTCATGTTAGGTCTGGGTTAGGTCTGGGATTTGCTCTCATGAGGCTCGTACTTTCGCATATTTCTCATACTTGATGGCCAGATTCTGGGCTTTTTCTGGTTTGGACCACGTAGTAAGGTGGTACCACTCAGAAACAGTCAATTAAACCTGGTTTCGGTCAATATTTTAGAGGATAACGCATGTTAAGTCTGGGTTAGGTCGGGCATTTGCCCTCGTCAAGCTCATACTTTCGCATATTTCTCATACTTCATGGCTAGATCCTGGGCTTTTTCTGGATTGGATCACGTAGTAATGTGGTACCACACTGAAACAGTCAATTAAACCTGGTTTCGATCAATATTTTATAGGATAACGCAAATTAGGTCTAGGTTAGGCCTGAGATTTGCCCTCATCAGGGTCATACTTTCGCATTCTTCACATACTTGTTGAACAGATCCTGGGTTTTTTCTGGTTCGGATCACGTTGTAATGTGGTACCACACTGAAACATTCAATTAAACCTGGTCTTGATAAATATTTTAGAGGATAACGCATGTGAGGTCTAGGTCTAGGGATTTGCTCTTGTCAGGCTCATACTTACGCATTTTTCACATACTTGTTGAACAGATCCCTGGCTTTTTCTGGTTTCGATCACGTTGTGAAGTGTTACCACACTGAAACGGTCAATTAAACCTGGTTTTGATGAATATTTTAGGGGATAACGCAAGTTATGTCTGGGATAGGTCTGGGATTTGCCCTCATCAGGCTCATACTTTCGCGTTTTTCACATACTTGTTGAACTGATCCTCGGTTTTTTCTGGTTTGGATCACGTAGTAATGTGGTACCACACTGAAACAGTTCATTAAACCTGGTTTCGATCAATATTTTAGAGGATAACACATGTTAGGTCCAGGTTAGGCCTGGGATTTGCCCTCATCAGGCTCAGACTTTCGCGTTTTTCACATACTTGTTGAACAGATCCTGGGTTTTTCTGGTTTGGATCACGTAGTAACGTGATGCCACACTGAAAGAGTCGATGAAGCCTGGTTCCGATGAATATTTTAGAGAATAATTCATGTTAGGTCTGGGTAAGGTCTGGGATTTGCTCTCATGAGGCTCGTACTTTCGCATATTTCTCACTCTTGATGGCTAGATCCTGGACTTTTTCTGGATTGGATCACGTGGTAATGTGGTACCACACTGAAACAGTCAATTAAACCTGGTTTCGATCAATATTTTATAGGATAACGCAAATTAGGTCTAGGTTTGGCCTGGGATTTGCCCTGATCAGGGTCATACTTTCGCATTCTTCCCATACTTGTTGAACAGATCCTGGGTTTTTTCTGGTTCGGATCACGTAGTAATGTGGTACCACACTGAAGCATTCAATTAAACCTGGTCTTGATAAATATTTTAGAGGATAACGTATGTTAGGTCTGGGTTAGGTCTAGGATTTGCCCTCATCAGGGTCATACTTTCGCATTCTTCACATACTTTTTGAACAGATCCTGGGTTTTTTCTGGTTTGGATAACGTAGTAATGTGGTACCACACTGAAAGAGTCGATTAAGCCTGGTTTCGATCAATATTTTTGAGGATAACGCATGTTATGTCTAGGTTAGGTCTGCGATTTGGTCTCGCCAGGCTCATACTTACGCATTTTTCACATACTTGTTGAACAGATCCCTGGCTTTTTCTGGTTTCGAACACGTTGTAAAGTGTTACCACACAGAAACATTCAATTAAACCTGGTCTTGATAAATATTTTAGATGATAACGCATGTTAGGTCTGGGTTAGGTCTAGGATTTGCCATCATCAGGCTCATACTTTCGCATACTTCTCATTCTTGTTGGCCAGATCCTGGGCTTCCACTGGTTTGGATCACGTAGTAATGTGATGCCACACTGAAACAGTCAATTAATCCTGGTCTTGATAAATATTTTAGAGGATAACGCAATTTATGTCTGGGTTAGTTCTGGGATTTGCCATCATCAGGCTCATACATTCGCATACTTCTCATTCTTGTTGGCCAGATCCTTTTCTTCCACTGGTTTGGATCACGTAGTAATGTGATGCCACACTGAAACAGTCAATTAATCCTGATCTTGATAAATATTCTACAGGACAACGCATGTTAGGTCTGGGTTAGGTCGGGGATTGCCCTCGTCAGGCTCATACTTTCGCATATCTCTCATACTTCATGGCTAGATCCTGGGTTTTTTCTGGTTCGGATCACGTAGTAATGTGGTACCACACTGAAACAGTCGATTAAACCTGGTTTCGATCAATATTTTAGAGAATAATTCATGTTAGGTCTGGGATTTGCTCTCATGACGCTCGTACTTTCGCATATTTCTCATACTTGATGGCCAGATTCTGGGCTTTTTCTGGTTTGGATCACGTAGTAATGTGATGCCACACTGATACAGTCAATTAATCCTGGCCTTGATAAATATTCTAGAGGACACCACATGTTAGGTCTGGGTTAGGTCTAGGATTTGCCCTCATCAGGCTCATTCTTTCGCGTTTTTCACATACTTGTTGAACAGATCCTGGGTTTTTTCTGGTTCGGATCACGAAGTAATGTGGTACCACTCAGAAACAGTCAATTAAACCTGGTTTCGGTCAATATTTTAGAGGATAACGCATGTTAGGTCTGGGTTAGGTCGGGGATTTGCCCTCGTCAGGCTCATACTTTCGCATATTTCTCATACTTCATGGCTAGATCCTGGGCTTTTTCTGGATTGGATCACGTAGTAATGTGGTACCACACTGAAACAGTCAATTAAACCTGGTTTCGATCAATATTTTATAGGATAACGCAAATTAGGTCTAGGTTAGGCCTGGGATTTGCCCTCATCAGGGTCATACTTTCGCATTCTTCACATACTTGTTGAACAGATCCTGGGTTTTTTCTGGTTCGGATCACGTAGTAATGTGGTACCACACTGAAACAGTCGATTAAACCTGGTTTCGATCAATATTTTAGAGAATAATTCATGTTAGGTCTGGGATTTGCTCTCATGACGCTCGTACTATCGCATATTTCTCATACTTGATGGCCAGATTCTGGGCTTTTTCTGGTTTGGATCACGTAGTAATGTGGTACCACACTGCAACAGTCCATTAATCCGGGTTTCGATCAATATTTTAGAGAATAATTCATGTTAGGTCTGGGTTAGGTCTGGGATTTGACCCCATCAGGCTCAGACTTTCGCGTTTTTCACATACTTGTTGAACAGATCCTGGGTTTTTTCTGGTTCGGATCACGTAGTAATGTGGTACCACACTGAAACATCCAATTAAACCTGGTCCTGATAAATATTTTAGAGCATAACGCATGTTAGGTCTGGGTTAGGTCTGGGATTTGACCTCATCAGGCTCAGACTTTCGCGTTTTTCACATACTTGTTGAACAGATCCTGGGTTTTTCTGGTTTGGATCACGTAGTAACGTGGTACCACACTGAAACAGTCGATTAAACCTGGTTTCGATCAGTATTTTTGAGGATAACGCATGTTAGGTCTAGGTTAGGTCTGGGATTTGCTCTCGTCAGGCTCTCACTTTCGCATATTTCTCATTCTTGATGGCTAGATCCTGGAGTTTTTCTGGATTGGATCACGTAGTAATGTGGTACCACACTGAAACAGTCATTTAAACCTGGTTTCCATGAATACTTTAGACGACAACGCAAGTTAGGTCTGGGATAGTTCTGGGATTTGCCCTCATTAGGGTCATACTTTCGCATTTTTCTCATACTTGTTGAACAGATCCTGGGTTTTTTCTGGGTTGGATCACGCAGTAATGTGGTACCACACTGGAACAGTCCACTAAACCTGGTTTCGGTCAATATTTGAGAGGATAACGCATGTTAGGTCTATATTAGGTCTGGGATTTGCTCTCGTCAGGCTCATACTTTCGCATATTTCTCATTCTTGTTGGCCACATCCTGGGCCTCCACTGGCTTGGATCACGTAGTAATGTGATGCCACACTGAAACAGTCAATTAATCCAGGTCTTGATAAATATTCTAGAGGACAACGCATGTTTGGTCTGGGTTAGGTCTAGGATCTGCCCTCATCAGGCTCATTCTTTCGCGTTTTTCACATACTTGCTGAACAGATCCTGGATTTTTTCTGGTTCGGATCACGTAGTAATGTGCTACCACACTGAAACAGTCGATTAATCCTGGTTTCGATCAATATTTTAGAGGATAACGCAATTTAGGTCTGGGTTAGGTCGGGGATTTGCCCTCGTCAGGCTCATACTTTCGCATATTTCTCATACTTCATGGCTAGATCCTGGGCTTTCTCTGGATTGGATCATGTAGTAATGCGGTACCACACTGAAACAGTCAATTAAACCTGGTTTCGATGAATATTTTATAGGATAACGCAAATTAGGTCTAGGTTAGGCCTGGGATTTGCCCTCATCAGGGTCATACTTTCGCATTCTTCACATACTTGTTGAACAGATCCTGGGTTTTTTCTGGTTCGGATCACGTTGTAATGTGGTACCACACTGAAACAGTCGATTATACCTGGTTTCGATCAATATTTTAGAGAATAATTCATGTTAGGTCTGGGTTAGGTCTGGGATTTGACCTCATCAGGCTCAGAGTTTCGCGTTTTTCACATACTTGTTGAACAGATCCTGGGTTTTTTCTGGTTCGGATCACGTAGTAATGTGGTACCACACTGAAACAGTCGATTATACCTGGTTTCGATCAATATTTTAGAGAATAATTCATGTTAGGTCTGGGTTAGGTCTGGGATTTGCTCTCATGAGGCTCGTACTTTCGCATATTTCTCATACTTGATGGCCAGATTCTGGGCTTTTTCTGGTTTGGACCACGTAGTAAGGTGGTACCACTCAGAAACAGTCAATTAAACCTGGTTTCGGTCAATATTTTAGAGGATAACGCATGTTAAGTCTGGGTTAGGTCGGGCATTTGCCCTCGTCAAGCTCATACTTTCGCATATTTCTCATACTTCATGGCTAGATCCTGGGCTTTTTCTGGATTGGACCACGTAGTAATGTGGTACCACACTGAAACAGTCAATTAAACCTGGTTTCGATCAATATTTTATAGGATAACGCAAATTAGGTCTAGGTTAGGCCTGGGATTTGCCCTCATCAGGGTCATACTTTCGCATTCTTCACATACTTGTTGAACAGATCCTGGGTTTTTTCTGGTTCGGATCACGTTGTAATGTGGTACCACACTGAAACATTCAATTAAACCTGGTCTTGATAAATATTTTAGAGGATAACGCATGTGAGGTCTAGGTCTAGGGATTTGCTCTTGTCAGGCTCATACTTACGCATTTTTCACATACTTGTTGAACAGATCCCTGGCTTTTTCTGGTTTCGATCACGTTGTGAAGTGTTACCACACTGAAACGGTCAATTAAACCTGGTTTTGATGAATATTTTAGGGGATAACGCAAGTTATGTCTGGGATAGGTCTGGGATTTGCCCTCATCAGGCTCATACTTTCGCATTCTTCACATACTTTTTGAACAGATCCTGGGTTTTTTCTGGTTTGGATAACGTAGTAATGTGGTACCACACTGAAAGAGTCGATTAAGCCTGGTTTCGATCAATATTTTTGAGGATAACGCATGTTATGTCTAGGTTAGGTCTGGGATTTGGTCTCGCCAGGCTCATACTTACGCATTTTTCACATACTTGTTGAACAGATCCCTGGCTTTTTCTGGTTTCGAACACGTTGTAAAGTGTTACCACACAGAAACATTCAATTAAACCTGGTCTTGATAAATATTTTAGATGATAACGCATGTTAGGTCTGGGTTAGGTCTAGGATTTGCCATCATCAGGCTCATACTTTCGCATACTTCTCATTCTTGTTGGCCAGATCCTGGGCTTCCACTGGTTTGGATCACGTAGTAATGTGATGCCACACTGAAACAGTCAATTAATCCTGGTCTTGATAAATATTTTAGAGGATAACGCAATTTATGTCTGGGTTAGTTCTGGGATTTGCCATCATCAGGCTCATACATTCGCATACTTCTCATTCTTGTTGGCCAGATCCTTTTCTTCCACTGGTTTGGATCACGTAGTAATGTGATGCCACACTGAAACAGTCAATTAATCCTGATCTTGATAAATATTCTACAGGACAACGCATGTTAGGTCTGGGTTAGGTCGGGGATTGCCCTCGTCAGGCTCATACTTTCGCATATCTCTCATACTTCATGGCTAGATCCTGGGTTTTTTCTGGTTCGGATCACGTAGTAATGTGGTACCACACTGAAACAGTCGATTAAACCTGGTTTCGATCAATATTTTAGAGAATAATTCATGTTAGGTCTGGGATTTGCTCTCATGACGCTCGTACTTTCGCATATTTCTCATACTTGATGGCCAGATTCTGGGCTTTTTCTGGTTTGGATCACGTAGTAATGTGATGCCACACTGATACAGTCAATTAATCCTGGCCTTGATAAATATTCTAGAGGACACCACATGTTAGGTCTGGGTTAGGTCTAGGATTTGCCCTCATCAGGCTCATTCTTTCGCGTTTTTCACATACTTGTTGAACAGATCCTGGGTTTTTTCTGGTTCGGATCACGAAGTAATGTGGTACCACTCAGAAACAGTCAATTAAACCTGGTTTCGGTCAATATTTTAGAGGATAACGCATGTTAGGTCTGGGTTAGGTCGGGGATTTGCCCTCGTCAGGCTCATACTTTCGCATATTTCTCATACTTCATGGCTAGATCCTGGGCTTTTTCTGGATTGGATCACGTAGTAATGTGGTACCACACTGAAACAGTCAATTAAACCTGGTTTCGATCAATATTTTATAGGATAACGCAAATTAGGTCTAGGTTAGGCCTGGGATTTGCCCTCATCAGGGTCATACTTTCGCATTCTTCACATACTTGTTGAACAGATCCTGGGTTTTTTCTGGTTCGGATCACGTAGTAATGTGGTACCACACTGAAACAGTCGATTAAACCTGGTTTCGATCAATATTTTAGAGAATAATTCATGTTAGGTCTGGGATTTGCTCTCATGACGCTCGTACTATCGCATATTTCTCATACTTGATGGCCAGATTCTGGGCTTTTTCTGGTTTGGATCACGTAGTAATGTGGTACCACACTGCAACAGTCCATTAATCCGGGTTTCGATCAATATTTTAGAGAATAATTCATGTTAGGTCTGGGTTAGGTCTGGGATTTGACCTCATCAGGCTCAGACTTTCGCGTTTTTCACATACTTGTTGAACAGATCCTGGGTTTTTTCTGGTTCGGATCACGTAGTAATGTGGTACCACACTGAAACATCCAATTAAACCTGGTCCTGATAAATATTTTAGAGCATAACGCATGTTAGGTCTGGGTTAGGTCTGGGATTTGACCTCATCAGGCTCAGACTTTCGCGTTTTTCACATACTTGTTGAACAGATCCTGGGTTTTTCTGGTTTGGATCACGTAGTAACGTGGTACCACACTGAAACAGTCGATTAAACCTGGTTTCGATCAGTATTTTTGAGGATAACGCATGTTAGGTCTAGGTTAGGTCTGGGATTTGCTCTCGTCAGGCTCTCACTTTCGCATATTTCTCATTCTTGATGGCTAGATCCTGGACTTTTTCTGGATTGGATCACGTAGTAATGTGGTACCACACTGAAACAGTCATTTAAACCTGGTTTCCATGAATACTTTAGACGACAACGCAAGTTAGGTCTGGGATAGTTCTGGGATTTGCCCTCATTAGGGTCATACTTTCGCATTTTTCTCATACTTGTTGAACAGATCCTGGGTTTTTTCTGGGTTGGATCACGCAGTAATGTGGTACCACACTGAAACAGTCCACTAAACCTGGTTTCGGTCAATATTTGAGAGGATAACGCATGTTAGGTCTATATTAGGTCTGGGATTTGCTCTCGTCAGGCTCATACTTTCGCATATTTCTCATTCTTGTTGGCCACATCCTGGGCCTCCACTGGCTTGGATCACGTAGTAATGTGATGCCACACTGAAACAGTCAATTAATCCTGGTCTTGATAAATATTCTAGAGGACAACGCATGTTTGGTCTGGGTTAGGTCTAGGATCTGCCCTCATCAGGCTCATTCTTTCGCGTTTTTCACATACTTGCTGAACAGATCCTGGATTTTTTCTGGTTCGGATCACGTAGTAATGTGCTACCACACTGAAACAGTCGATTAATCCTGGTTTCGATCAATATTTTAGAGGATAACGCAATTTAGGTCTGGGTTAGGTCGGGGATTTGCCCTCGTCAGGCTCATACTTTCGCATATTTCTCATACTTCATGGCTAGATCCTGGGCTTTTTCTGGATTGGATCATGTAGTAATGCGGTACCACACTGAAACAGTCAATTAAACCTGGTTTCGATGAATATTTTATAGGATAACGCAAATTAGGTCTAGGTTAGGCCTGGGATGCCCTCATCAGGGTCATACTTTCGCATTCTTCACATACTTGTTGAACAGATCCTGGGTTTTTTCTGGTTCGGATCACGTTGTAATGTGGTACCACACTGAAACAGTCGATTATACCTGGTTTCGATCAATATTTTAGAGAATAATTCATGTTAGGTCTATGTTAGGCCTGGGATTTGCCCTCATCAGGGTCATACTTTCGCATTCTTCACATACTTGTTGAACAGATCCTGGGTTTTTTCTGGTTCGGATCACGTAGTAATGTGGTACCACACTGAAACATTCAATTAAACCTTGTCTTGATAAATATTTTGGAGGATAACGTATGTTAGGTCTGGGTTAGGTCTAGGATTTGCCCTCATCAGGGTCATTCTTTCGCATTCTTCACATACTTTTTGAACAGATCCTAGGTTTTTTCTGGTTTGGATAACGTAGTAATGTGGTACCACACTGAAAGAGTCGATTAAGCCTGGTTTCGATCAATATTTTTGAGGATAACGCATGTTAGGTCTAGGTTAGGTCTGGGATTTGCTCTCGTCAGGCTCATACTTACGCATTTTTCACATACTTGTTGAACAGATCCCTGGCTTTTTCTGGTTTCGATCACGTTGTAAAGTGTTACCACACTGAAACGGTCAATTAAACCTGGTTTTGATGAATATTTCAGGGGATAACGCAAGTTATGTATGGGATAGGTTTGGGATTTGCCCTCATCAGGCTCATACTTTCGCGATTTTCACATACTTGTTGAACTGATCCTCGGTTTTTTCTGGTTTGGATCACGTAGTAATGTGGTACCACACTGAGACAGTCCATTAAACCTGGTTTCGATCAATATTTTAGAGGATAACGCATGTGAGGTCTAGGTTAGGTCCGGGATTTGCTCTTGTCAGGCTCATACTTACGCATTTTTCACATACTTGTTGAACAGATCCCTGGCTTTTTCTGGTTTCGATCACGTTGTGAAGTGTTACCACACTGAAACGGTCAATTAAACCTGGTTTTGATGAATATTTTAGGGGATAACGCAAGTTATGTCTGGGATAGGTCTGGGATTTGCCCTCATCAGGGTCATACTTTCGCGTTTTTCACATACTTGTTGAACTGATCCTCGGTTTTTTCTGGTTTGGATCACGTAGTAATGTGGTACCACACTGAAACAGTTCATTAAACCTGGTTTCGATCAATATTTTAGAGGATAACACATGTTAGGTCCAGGTTAGGCCTGGGATTTGCCCTCATCAGGCTCAGACTTTGGCGTTTTTCACATACTTGTTGAACAGATCCTGGGTTTTTCTGGTTTGGATCACGTAGTAACGTGATGCCACACTGAAAGAGTCGATGAAGCCTGGTTCCGATGAATATTTTAGAGAATAATTCATGTTAGGTCTGGGTAAGGTCTGGGATTTGCTCTCATGAGGCTCGTACTTTCGCATATTTTTCACTCTTGATGGCTAGATCCTGGACTTTTTCTGGATTGGATCACGTGGTAATGTGGTACCACACTGAAACAGTCAATTAAACCTGGTTTCGATCAATATTTTATAGGATAACGCAAATTAGGTCTAGGTTTGGCCTGGGATTTGCCCTGATCAGGGTCATACTTTCGCATTCTTCCCATACTTGTTGAACAGATCCTGGGTTTTTTCTGGTTCGGATCACGTAGTAATGTGGTACCACACTGAAGCATTCAATTAAACCTGGTCTTGATAAATATTTTAGAGGATAACGTATGTTAGGTCTGGGTTAGGTCTAGGATTTGCCCTCATCAGGGTCATACTTTCGCATTCTTCACATACTTTTTGAACAGATCCTGGGTTTTTTCTGGTTTGGATAACGTAGTAATGTGGTACCACACTGAAAGAGTCGATTAAGCCTGGTTTCGATCAATATTTTTGAGGATAACGCATGTTATGTCTAGGTTAGGTCTGGGATTTGGTCTCGCCAGGCTCATACTTACGCATTTTTCACATACTTGTTGAACAGATCCCTGGCTTTTTCTGGTTTCGAACACGTTGTAAAGTGTTACCACACTGAAACATTCAATTAAACCTGGTCTTGATAAATATTTTAGATGATAACGCATGTTAGGTCTGGGTTAGGTCTAGGATTTGCCATCATCAGGCTCATACTTTCGCATACTTCTCATTCTTGTTGGCCAGATCCTGGGCTTCCACTGGTTTGGATCACGTAGTAATGTGATGCCACACTGAAACAGTCAACTAATCCTGGTCTTGATAAATATTTTAGAGGATAACGCAATTTATGTCTGGGTTAGTTCTGGGATTTGCCATCATCAGGCTCATACATTCGCATACTTCTCATTCTTGTTGGCCAGATCCTTTTCTTCCACTGGTTTGGATCACGTAGTAATGTGATGCCACACTGAAACAGTCAATTAATCCTGATCTTGATAAATATTCTACAGGACAACGCATGTTAGGTCTGGGTTAGGTCGGGGATTGCCCTCGTCAGGCTCATACTTTCGCATATTTCTCATACTTCATGGCTAGATCCTGGGTTTTTTCTGGTTCGGATCACGTAGTAATGTGGTACCACACTGAAACAGTCGATTAAACCTGGTTTCGATCAATATTTTAGAGAATAATTCATGTTAGGTCTGGGATTTGCTCTCATGACGCTCGTACTTTCGCATATTTCTCATACTTGATGGCCAGATTCTGGGCTTTTTCTGGTTTGGATCACGTAGTAATGTGATGCCACACTGAAACAGTCAATTAATCCTGGCCTTGATAAATATTCTAGAGGACACCACATGTTAGGTCTGGGTTAGGTCTAGGATTTGCCCTCATCAGGCTCATTCTTTCGCGTTTTTCACATACTTGTTGAACAGATCCTGGGTTTTTTCTGGTTCGGATCACGAAGTAATGTGGTACCACTCAGAAACAGTCAATTAAACCTGGTTTCGGTCAATATTTTAGAGGATAACGCATGTTAGGTCTGGGTTAGGTCGGGGATTTGCCCTCGTCAGGCTCATACTTTCGCATATTTCTCATACTTCATGGCTAGATCCTGGGCTTTTTCTGGATTGGATCACGTAGTAATGTGGTACCACACTGAAACAGTCAATTAAACCTGGTTTCGATCAATATTTTATAGGATAACGCAAATTAGGTCTATGTTAGGCCTGGGATTTGCCCTCATCAGGGTCATACTTTCGCATTCTTCACATACTTGTTGAACAGATCCTGGGTTTTTTCTGGTTCGGATCACGTAGTAATGTGGTACCACACTGAAACATTCAATTAAACCTTGTCTTGATAAATATTTTGGAGGATAACGTATGTTAGGTCTGGGTTAGGTCTAGGATTTGCCCTCATCAGGGTCATACTTTCGCATTCTTCACATACTTTTTGAACAGATCCTAGGTTTTTTCTGGTTTGGATAACGTAGTAATGTGGTACCACACTGAAAGAGTCGATTAAGCCTGGTTTCGATCAATATTTTTGAGGATAACGCATGTTAGGTCTAGGTTAGGTCTGGGATTTGCTCTCGTCAGGCTCATACTTACGCATTTTTCACATACTTGTTGAACAGATCCCTGGCTTTTTCTGGTTTCGATCACGTTGTAAAGTGTTACCACACTGAAACGGTCAATTAAACCTGGTTTTGATGAATATTTCAGGGGATAACGCAAGTTATGTATGGGATAGGTTTGGGATTTGCCCTCATCAGGCTCATACTTTCGCGTTTTTCACATACTTGTTGAACTGATCCTCGGTTTTTTCTGGTTTGGATCACGTAGTAATGTGGTACCACACTGAGACAGTCCATTAAACCTGGTTTCGATCAATATTTTAGAGGATAACGCATGTTAGGGCTGGGTTAGGTCTAGGATTTGCCATCATCAGGCTCATACTTTCGCATACTTCTTATTCTCGTTGGCCAGATCCTGGGCTTCCACTGGTTTGGATCACGTAGTAATGTGATGCCACACTGAAACAGTCAATTAATCCTGGTCTTGATAAATATTCTAGAGGACACCACATGTTAGGTCTGGGTTAGGTCTAGGATTTGCCCTCATCAGGCTCATTCTTTCACGTTTTTCACATACTTGTTGAACAGATCCTGGGTTTTTCTGGTTTGGATCACGTAGTAACGTGGTACCACACTGAAACAGTCGATTAAACCTAGTTTCGATCAGTATTTTTGAGGATAACGCATGTTAGGTCTAGGTTAGGTCTGGGATTTGCTCTCGTCAGGCTCTTACTTTCGCATATTTCTCATTCTTGATGGCTAGATCCTGGACTTTTTCTGGATTGGATCACGTAGTAATGTGGTACCACACTGAAACAGTCATTTAAACCTTGTTTCCATGAATATTTTAGACGACAACGCAAGTTAGGTCTGGGATAGTTCTGGGATTTGCCCTCATCAGGGTCATACTCTCGCATTTTTCTCATACTTGTTGAACAGATCCTGGGTTTTTTCTGGGTTGGATCACGCAGTAATGTGGTACCACACTGGAACAGTCCACTAAACCTGGTTTCGATCAATATGTTAGAGGATAACGCAATTTAGGTCTGGGTTAGGTCGGGGATTTGCCCTCGTCAGGCTCATACTTTCGCATATTTCTCATACTTCATGGCCAGATTCTGGGCTTTTTCTGGTTTGGATCAGGTAGTAATGTGATGCCACACTGAAACAGTCAATTAATCCTGGTCTTGATAAATATTCTAGAGGACACCACATGTTAGGTCTGAGTTAGGTCTAGGATTTGCCCTCATCAGGCTCATTCTTTCGCGTTTTTCACATACTTGTTGAACAGATCCTAGGTTTTTTCTGGTTTGGATAACGTAGTAATGTGGTACCACACTGAAAGAGTCGATTAAGCCTGGTTTCGATCAATATTTTTGAGGATAACGCATGTTAGGTCTAGGTTAGGTCTGGGATTTGCTCTCGTCAGGCTCATACTTACGCATTTTTCACATACTTGTTGAACAGATCCCTGGCTTTTTCTGGTTTCGATCACGTTGTAAAGTGGTACCACTCAGAAAAAGTCAATTAAACCTGGTTTCGGTCAATATTTTAGAGGATAACGCATGTTAGGTCTGGGTTAGGTCGGGGATTTGCCCTCGTCAGGCTCATACTTTCGCATATTTCTCATACTTCATGGCTAGATCCTGGGCTTTTTCTGGATTGGATCACGTAGTAATGTGGTACCACACTGAAACAGTCGATTATACCTGGTTTCGATCAATATTTTTGAGGATAACGCATTTTAGGCCTGGGTTAGGCCTGGGATTTTCACTCACCAGACTCATACTTTCACATTCTTCACATACTTGTTGAACGGATCCTGGGTTTTTTCTGGTTTGGACCACGTAGTAAAGTGGTACCACTCAGAAAAAGTCAATTAAACCTGGTTTCGGTCAATATTTTAGAGGATAACGCATGTTAGGTCTGGGTTAGGTCGGGGATTTGCCCTCGTCAGGCTCATACTTTCGCATATTTCTCATACTTCATGGCTAGATCCTGGGCTTTTTCTGGATTGGATCACGTAGTAATGTGGTACCACACTGAAACATTCAATTAAACCTGGTTTCGATCAATATTTTATAGGATAACGCAAATTAGGTCTAGGTTAGGTCTGGGATTTGCCCTCATCAGGGTCATACTTTCGCATTCTTCACATACTTGTTGAACAGATCCTGGGTTTTTTCTGGTTCGGAACGCGTAGTAATGTGGTACCACACTGAGACATTCAATTAAACCTGGTCTTGATAAATATTTTAGAGGATAACGTATGTTAGGTCTGGGTTAGGTCTAGGATTTGCCCTCATCAGGGTCATACTTTCGCATTCTTCACATACTTTTTGAACAGATCCTAGGTTTTTTCTGGTTTGGATAACGTAGTAATGTGGTACCACACTGAAAGAGTCGATTAAGCCTGGCTTCGATCAATATTTAGAGGATAACGCATGTTAGGTCTGGGTTAGGTCTAGGATTTGCCAACATCAGGCTCATACTTTCGCATATTTCTCATTCTTGTTGTCCAGATCCTGGGCTTCCACTGGTTTGGATCACGTAGTAATGTGATGCCACACTGAAACTGTCAATTAATCCTGGTCTTGATAAATATTTTAGAGGATAACGCAAGTTATGTCTGGGTTAGTTCTGGGATTTGCCCTCATCAGGCTCAGACTTTCCCGTTTTTCAAATACTTGTTGAACAGATCCTGGTTTTTTTGTGGTTTGGATCACGTAGTAATGTGTTACCACACTGAAACTGTCGATTAAACCTGGTTTCGATCAATATTTTACAGAATAATTCATGTTAGGTCTGGGTTAGGTCTGGGATTTGCTCACATGAGGCTCGTACTTTCGCATATTTCTCATACTTGATGGCCAGATTCTGGGCTTTTTCTGGTTTGGATCTCGTAGTAAAGTGGTACCACACTGAAACAGTCGATTAAACCAGGTTTCGATCAATATTTTTGAGGATAACGCATGTTAGGTCTCGGTTAGGTCTGGGATTTGCTCTCGTCAGGCTCTTACTTTCGCATATTTCTCATTCTTGATGGCTAGATCCTGGACTTTTTCTGGATTGGATCACGTAGTAATGTGGTACCACACTGAGACAGTCATTTAAACCTGGTTTCCATGAATATTTTAGACGACAACGCAAGTTAGGTCTGGGATAGGTCTGGGATTTGCCCTCATCAGGTTCATACTTTCGCATTTTTCACATACTCTTTGAACAGATCCTCGGTTTTTTCTGGTTTGGATAACGTAGTAATGTGGTACCACACTGAAGGAGTCGATTAAGCCTGGTTTCGATCAATATTTTAGAGAATAATTCATGTTAGGTCTGGGTTAGGTCTGGGATTTGCTCTCATGAGGCTCGTTCTTTCGCATATTTCTCATTCTTGATGGCTAGATCCTGGGTTTTTTCTGGTTCGGATCACGTAGTAATGTGGTACCACACTGAAACATTCAATTAAACCTTGTCTTGATAAATATTTTGGAGGATAACGTATGTTAGGTCTGGGTTAGGTCTAGGATTTGCCCTCATCAGGGTCATACTTTCGCATTCTTCACATACTTTTTGAAGAGATCCTAGGTTTTTTCTGGTTTGGATAACGTAGTAATGTGGTACCACACTGAAAGAGTCGATTAAGCCTGGTTTCGATCAATATTTTTGAGGATAACGCATGTTAGGTCTAGGTTAGGTCTGGGATTTGCTCTCGTCAGGCTCATACTTACGCATTTTTCACATACTTGTTGAACAGATTCCTGGCTTTTTCTGGTTTCGATCACGTGGTAAAGTGTTACCACACTGAAACGGTCAATTAAACCTGGTTTTGATGAATATTTTAGGGGATAACGCAAGTTATGTTTGGGATAGGTCTGGGATTTGCCCTCATCAGGCTCATACTTTCGCGTTTTTCACATACTTGTTGAACTGATCCTCGGTTTTTTCTGGTTTGGATCACGTAGTAATGTGGTACCACACTGAAACAGTCCATTAAACCTGGTTTCGATCAATATTTTAGAGGATAGCACATGTTAGGTCCAGGTTAGGCCTGGGATTTGCCCTCATCAGGCTCAGACTTTCGCGTTTTTCACATACTTGTTGAACAGATCCTGGGTTTTTCTGGTTTGGATCACGTAGTAACGTGGTACCACACTGAAACAGTCGATTAAACCTGGTTTCGATCAATATTTTAGAGAATAATTCATGTTAGGTCTGGGTTAGGTCTGGGATTTGCTCTCATGAGGCTCGTACTTTCGCATATTTCTCATTCTTGTTGGCCACATCCTGGGCTTCCACTGGTTTGGATCACGTAGTAATGTGATGCCACACTGAAACAGTCAATTAATCCTGATCTTGATAAATATTCTAGAGGACAACGCATGTTAGGTCTGGGTTTGGTCGGGGATTGCCCTCGTCAGGCTCATACTTTCGCATATTTCTCATACTTCATGGCTAGATCCAGGGCTTTTTCTGGATTGGATCACGTAGTAATGTGGTACCACACTGAAACAGTTCATTAAATCTGGTTTCGATCAATATTTTAGAGAATAATTCATGTTAGGTCTGGGTTAGGTCGGGGATTTGCCCTCGTCAGGCTCATACTTTCGCATATTTCTCATACTTCATGGCTAGATCCTGGGCTTTTTCTGGATTGGATCACGTAGTAATGTGGTACCACACTGAAACAGTCAATTAAACCTGGTTTCGATCAATATTTTATAGGATAACGCAAATTAGGTCTAGGTTAGGCCTGGGATTTGCCCTCATCAGGGTCATACTTTCGCATTCTTCACATACTTGTTGAACAGATCCTGGGTTTTTTCTGGTTCGGATCACGTAGTAATGTGGTACCACACTGAAACAGTCGATTAAACCTGGTTTCGATCAATATTTTAGAGAATAATTCATGTTAGGTCTGGGATTTGCTCTCATGACGCTCGTACTTTCGCATATTTCTCATACTTGATGGCCAGATTCTGGGCTTTGTCTGGTTTGGATCACGTAGTAATGTGATGCCACACTGAAACAGTCAATTAATCCTGGTCTTGATAAATATTCTAGAGGACACCACATGTTAGGTCTGGGTTAGGTCTAGGATTTGCCCTCATCAGGCTCATTCTTTCGCGTTTTTCACATACTTGTTGAACAGATCCTGGGTTTTTTCTGGTTCGGATCACGTAGTAATGTGGTACCACACTGAAACAGTCGATTAAACCTGGTTTCGATCAATATTTTTGAGGATAACGCATTTTAGGCCTGGGTTAGGCCTGGGATTTTCACTCACCAGACTCATACTTTCGCATTCTTCACATACTTGTTGAACGGATCCTGGGTTTTTTCTGGTTTGGACCACGTAGTAAAGTGGTACCACTCAGAAAAAGTCAATTAAACCTGGTTTCGGTCAATATTTTAGAGGATAACGCATGTTAGGTCTGGGTTAGGACGGGGATTTGCCCTCGTCAGGCTCATACTTTCGCATATTTCTCATACTTCATGGCTAGATCCTGGGCTTTTTCTGGATTGGATCACGTAGTAATGTGGTACCACACTGAAACATTCAATTAAACCTGGTTTCGATCAATATTTTATAGGATAACGCAAATTAGGTCTAGGTTAGGTCTGGGATTTGCCCTCATCAGGGTCATACTTTCGCATTCTTCACATACTTGTTGAACAGATCCTGGGTTTTTTCTGGTTCGGAACACGTAGTAATGTGGTACCACACTGAGACATTCAATTAAACCTGGTCTTGATAAATATTTTAGAGGATAACGTATGTTAGGTCTGGGTTAGGTCTAGGATTTGCCCTCATCAGGGTCATACTTTCGCATACTTCTCATTCTTGTTGGCCAGATCCTGGGCTTCCACTGGTTTGGATCACGTAGTAATGTGATGCCACACTGAAACAGTCAATTAATCCTGGTCTTGATAAATATTTTAGAGGATAACGCAAGTTATGTCTGGGTGACCCCCAAGGGGGGTGGTGTACCCGTGGTCGCGGTGGTCGCGTCCTCCACAGCACCCTCCCAAGGGGGGGTGGCGTGGAGTGAGGTGGTGGGGCGGAAGGCGAAGCGGGCGGCGAGGAAGGCCTCGCAACCGCAGCCTCCGCCTCCGCCGCCGGCGGCCAAGGTAAAGGCCGCGAAGGTCGGGAAGGCACGACCAGGTCGTCCCCCAAAGACGGCAGCGGTGACGCTGACCGTTGCGCAGGGGGGCGACCTGACCCTCGCGGAGGCGATGCGGCTCGCCAGGGAGAATATCTCCCTGGAAGAGCTGGGCATCGCCTCCGTGAGGGCGAAGAGGGCCGTGACCGGGGGTCTCTTGCTGGAGATCCCCGGTGCAGAAGGCGGCGCGAAGGCGGATCGTCTCGCCCAGAGGCTCCGGGAGCAGCTGGGCGAGCGAGGTGTCTGGGTCGCTCGGCCCACGAAGCGCACGGAGATGCGCGTTTGTGGGCTGGACGACTCGGTCAGCGCACAGGATGTGTCCCGTGCCCTTGCGAGGGCGGGGGACTGTCCTGTGGAGGACCTGCGGATCGGAGAGATCCGCAGGTCGCCCTCCGGCCTCGGGTCGGTGTGGGCCCGGTGCCCCCTCTCCGCCGCCCGTAAGGTGGCGGAATCCGGGAGGGTGTTGGTGGGGTGGGTTTCGGCGCGAGTGGAAATCCTCGCGCCGCGCCCGCTCCAGTGTCACCGCTGCCTCGAATTGGGGCACGTGAGGCAGTGGTGCACCTCGCCGGTGGACCGCAGCGGTCAGTGTTACCGCTGCGGTGCCAAAGAGCACCGTGCGAGCCAGTGCTCGGTGGCCCCCCACTGCCCGCTGTGTGCGGACATGGGGAGGCCAGCCGATCACAGGGTGGGGAGCAAGAAGTGCTCCCCCCCCTCCCGGAAGGAGAGGAAGAGGCGGGCTGCACCGGCTCCGGTGCCGAGGGCGGTGGCATCGTCCTCCATGGAGGTGGACGGTGCTACGGGGACGGACGGCCGGGAGGAGGCTGGCGCGGCCATTAATTAATGCCGCCCCGCCTCCTCCTCCAGGCCAACCTCAACCACTGCCGCGCGGCACAGGACTTGATGTCCCAAGTCCTCGCGGAGTGGGGGGTTGGCCTGGCGGTCGCCGCCGATCCGTACCGCGTCCCTGATCACCCTCATTGGGTGGGCGACGCGGACGGCTTGGTGGCGACGGTATGGGGAGGGCGCGACGGGTCCCCACCGTTCTCCTTGTTGGAGCGCGGTCGGGGATTCGTCGCCGTGGAATGGGGGGGAGTCGCTGTGGTGGGGTGCTACATTTCGCCCCGTAGCGGTCACGCTGCGTTCGAGCTGTACTTGGCCGAGGTCGCGGCATGCGTGCAGCGCTACGCGACCCGGCCGGTGCTGGTCCTGGGGGATTTTAATGCTATGTCGGTGGCTTGGGGATCCCCCAGGACCTCCGTTCGCGGCGGGATCCTGGGCGATTGGGCGGCGGGGCTCGACCTCCGGGTATTGAACCGGGGGTCGGAGCACACATGCGTGCGGCGATATGGGGGGTCCATCGTGGATGTTGGATTCGCGACCCCCAACGCCGTGCGCATGGTGTCGGGTTGGCACGTGGTCGCGGGGGCAGAGACACTCTCCGATCACCGGTACATCCGGATGAAGGTCTCTGCCGCCGCGAGTGCATCCCGACACGGCCGCCTGCGTGGCACCCCACCACGCCGCTGGGCGCTTCGGCGCCTGGACAAGGACGCCCTGATGGCAGCTACCCTCGCTGCAACTTGGCCGCAGGGAGCGGCCGAGTTGCCGAGCATAGAGGAGGAGGTCGCCCGGCTCGGAGCATTGGTCGCGGGTATTTGCGACGCGGCGATGCCTCGGGTCGGGCGGGCTTCTCCTCGCCGGGCGGTGTACTGGTGGTCGGACGCGATCGCGGAGTTGCGAGTCGCGACTGTCCGCGCCCGACGCCAGTACACCCGCGCGCGCCGTCGTCAACGTACAGGCGACGGCGTGGCGCGAGCGAGGGCAGCTGATGACCTGTATGGAGCATACCGCGTGGCGCGGGTTGCTCTGCAGGTCGCCATCAAACGGGCCAAGACCCGGGCATGGAAGGAGCTCCTCCAGACCCTTGATGACGATCCATGGGGGCGCCCATATAAGGTGGTGCTGAATAAGCTCCGCCCGTGGGCGCCCCCCGTCACCGAGGGTCTTGACCCCCGGCTGCTGGAGGACGTGGTCAATACACTCTTCCCAATTGGGGAGAGGGGACCGCGTCCTCCGGCGGCGGCGGCTGTTCCAGTGGAGTGGACGGCCGAGCTGGGGGTCACGCAGGAGGAGCTGGCAGCGGCCATCAGACGGCTCGGGGTTCGTAACACGGCCCCGGGTCCGGATGGTGTACCCGGCCGGGTTTGGGTCTTGACCCAGGGCGTCCTTGGGGCCGACCTCAGGCGGTTGTTCGACCGCTGCCTGAGGGACGGGCGATTCCCCCCCAGTTGGAAGGTGGCGAGGATGGTCCTCCTCCGGAAGGAGGGTCGGCCCGCGGAGTCTCCCTCCGCATACCGGCCCATTTGTCTCCTCGACGAGGTGGGCAAGCTCTTCGAGCGTGTGATTGCTGCCCGCCTCGTCGAGCACCTGTCGCGGGGTGATCCCGGTCTGGCAGACTGCCAGTTCGGTTTCCGGGGGGGCCGATCGACTATCGACGCGATAGGTCGTGTGAGGGCCCTCTCGGGGGCGGCCGTCTCCCGGGGAGGGGTGGCATTGGCAATATCCAAGGATATTGCCAATGCCTTTAACACCCTCCCCTGGGAAGAGATAAGGAGGGGACTCGAATATCATCGAGTCCCCCCTTGTCTCAGGGCGGTCGTCGGGGATTATCTCCGCGGCAGGTGGATCGAGTATCCGGGCCGGGATGGTGATATGCGGAGGGAGGTGTACTGCGGTGTTCCGCAGGGGTCGGTCCTCGGGCCACTCCTGTGGAACATCGCGTACGACTCGGTGTTGCGGGCCGGCCTCCCCGACGGCGTCAGCACGGTGTGTTATGCGGATGACACACTGGTGCTGGCCGTCGGGGCGCACTGGGGGAGGGCCATGCGTCGCGCGGAGGAGGGGTCGCAACGCGTCGTCGACCGGATCAGGGGGATGGGGATGACGGTGGCGGTCCATAAGACCGAGGTGATTGCGTTTCATTCACCTCGGCAGGATCCGCCACCCCCTCTGATCCGGGTGGGTGGGGCTGACATCGAGGTGAAGCCCCAGATCAGGTATCTAGGGCTGATCCTCGATAGCCACTGGCGTTTCGAGGAGCATTTCCGCTGCCTGGTCCCCCGGTTGGAAAGGATGGTTGCGGCTCTGGGCCGGATCCTGCCCAACCTGGGGGGCCCGGCGGGCCGAGTTCGTCGCCTCTATGTGGCAATGGTCCAGTCGGTGGCCCTATACGGGGCCCCCGTCTGGGCGGACGACCTGGCTGCCTCCCGGCGCAGCATGACTATGCTGCGTCGGGTGCAGAGGCGCATGGCGCTCAGGGTCGTCCGCGGGTATCGGACCATGTCACATGTTGCGGCGACGGTTCTAGCGGGGATGCCGCCCATGGACCTGCTCGCGCGGTCGCACGCGGTGATGTACCGGCACCGCGTCGACCGTCGCGCGGGGGTGGGGGCGGTCCCGGGCGGGCAGGAACCTGCTTGGGGCGATTTGAAGCGCCAGGCCCGGCAGTCCGTGTTGCTCGCGTGGCAGGAGCGGCTGGCTCTGCCAACCGCGGGGCACCGGACTGTCGGGGCGGTTGGGCCACTCCTGAAGGAGTGGCTGGACAGAGGCCATGGCAGCCTCACCTACCGGATGGCACAGGTATTTTCCGGGCATGGCAGCTTCGGAAGATACCTATGCCGGATAGGGAAGGAGCCGACGGCGCGTTGCTGCCACTGCGACGCTGAGCAGGACACGGCGGATCATACCCTGGAGGTATGCCCCGCGTGGGAGGGGGAGCGCCGTGTCCTGGTCGGCGTCGTCGGGCGGGATGTCTCGCTGCCGGGCGTGGTGCGCGTCATGCTCGGCAGCGAGGAGAAGTGGAGGGCCGTGGCCTCCTTCTGCGAGAACGTAATGTTGCAGAAGGAGGCTGCGGGGAGGGTGCGCGAGCTTCAGCGGCGCGCTGAAGCTCGCGCTCGTGCGGTGGCCCGAGGTCGTCGCCCGGTCGCGAGGCGTCGCGGGCGGCCGCCTCGGCGTGGCGGATGACCTAGGCTGGGAGGGGGGTCCTGAGGGGACCCTCCTCCCGCCAGGCGGCGCCGGGTCGGACCGGTTGGTGGTAGGAGTGCCTCCCCCTACCGGTCCGACGCAAGGGGAGGCACCCTCGGCGGTCTGGTGCGGCCATGAACGCCCGGCCGCCGAGGGGTGGAAACGGGGTCGCGGGCGGTTGCGAGTTGGGGCTCGCAGCCGCCACTAAACACGGCCCCGGGACGGATAGCGGCGGGATGGAGTGGCCCCGTCCCGCCGCTATGAGGCAGTGTGTCTACTGGGGGGACCGATTGTCCCCCCGGGGGATGGGCGCGAAAGCGCGGGCACGGGGAGGATACCGGAAGAATGCTTCGAGCGATTCCCGGTAACCTCTCAAAGCGTGCCGAAGGGTCACCGTGGGGTTTTTAGTGGGTAGGTCCCGCGCCTGTCGTTGTACGGGCGCGGGGAATCCCACACACCCCTCCCACCTCTCCCCTAGGAGGTGGGAGGGAGTCTTTCGAAGATTTTCCCCACGACAAAAAAAAAAAAAAAAAAAAAAAAAAAAAAGTTATGTCTGGGTTATTTCTGGGATTTGCCCTCATCAGGCTCAGACTTTCGCGTTTTTCACATACTTGTTGAACACATCCTGGGTTTTTTCTGGTTTGGATCACGTAGCATTGTGTTACCACACTGAAACTGTCGATTAAACCTGGTTTCGATCAATATTTTAGAGAATAATTCATGTTAGGTCTGGGTTAGGTCTAGGATTTGCCCTCATCAGGGTCATACTTTCGCATTCTTCACATACTTTTTGAACAGATCCTAGGTTTTTTCTGGTTTGGATAACGTAGTAATGTGGTACCACACTGATTGAGTCGATTAAGCCTGGTTTCGATCAATATTTTTGAGGATAACGCATGTTAGGTCTAGGTTAGTTCTGGGATTTGCTCTCGTCAGGCTCATACTTACGCATTTTTCACATACTTGTTGAACAGATCCCTGGCTTTTTCTGGTTTCGATCACGTTGTAAAGTGTTACCACACTGAAACGGTCAATTAAACCTGGTTTTGATGAATATTTTAGGGGATAACGCAAGTTATTTCTGGGATAGGTCTGGGATTTGCCCTCATCAGGCTCATACTTTCGCGTTTTTCACATACTTGTTGAACTGATCCTCGGTTTTTTCTGGTTTGGATCACGTAGTAATGTGGTACCACACTGAAACAGTCGATTAAACCTGGTCTTCTTAAATATTTTAGAGGATAACGCATGTTAGGTCTGGGTTAGGTCTGGGATTTGCCCTCGTCAGGCTCATACTTTCGCATATTTCTCATACTTCATGGCTAGATCCTGGGCTTTTTCTGGATTGGATCACGTAGTAATGTGGTACCACACTGAAACAGTCAATTAAACCTGGTTTCGATCAATATTTTTGAGGATAACGCATGTTAGGTCTAGGTTAGGTCTGGGATTTGCTCTCGTCAGGCTCATACTTACGCATTTTTCACATACTTGTTGAACAGATCCCTGGCTTTTTCTGGTTTCGATCACGTTGTAAAGTGTTACCACACTGAAACGGTCAATTAAACCTGGCTTTGATGAATATTTTAGGGGATAACGCAAGTTATGTCTGGAATAGGTCTGGAATTTGCCCTCATCAGGCTCATACTTTCGCGTTTTTCACATACTTGTTGAACTGATCCTCGGTTTTTTCTGGTTTGGATCACGTAGTAAAGTGGTACCACTCAGAAACAGTCAATTAATCCTGGTCTTGATAAATATTTTAGAGGATAGCGCAAGTTATGTCTGGGTAAGTTCTGGGATTTGCCCTCATCAGGCTCAGACTTTCGCGTTTTTCACATACTTGTTGAACAGATCCTGGGTTTTTTCTGGTTCGGATCACGTAGTAATGTGGTACCACACTGAAACAGTCGATTAAACCTGGTTTCGATCAATATTTTAGAGAATAATTCATGTTAGGTCTGGGTTAGGCCTAGGATTTGCTCTCATGAGGCTCGTACTTTCGCATATTTCTCATACTTGATGGCCAGATTCTGGGCTTTTTCTGGTTTGGATCACGTAGTAACGTGGTACCACACTGAAACAGTCGATTAAAGCTGGTTTCGATCAATATTTTTGAGGATAACGCAAGTTATGTCTGGGTTAGTTCTTGGATTTGCCATCATCAGGGTCATACTTTCGCATACTTCTCATTCTTGTTGGCCAGATCCTTTTCTTCCACTGGTTTGGATCAGGTAGTAATGTGATGCCACACTGAAACAGTCAATTAATCCTGGTCTTGATAAATATTTTAGAGGATAACGTATGTTAGGTCTGGGTTAGGTCTAGGATTTGCCCTCATCAGGGTCATACTTTCGCATTCTTCACATACTTTTTGAACAGATCCTAGGTTTTTTCTGGTTTGGATAACGTAGTAATGTGGTACCACACTGAAAGAGTCGATTAAGCCTGGTTTCGATCAATATTTTTGAGGATAACGCATGTTAGGTCTAGGTTAGGTCTGGGATTTGCTCCCGTCAGGGTCATACTTACGCATTTTTCACATACTTGTTGAACAGATCCCTGGCTTTTTCTGGTTTCGATCACGTTGTAAAGTGTTACCACACTGAAACGGTCAATTAAACCTGGTTTTGATGAATATTTTAGGGGATAACGCATGTTAGGTCTGGGTTAGGTCGGGGATTTGCCCTCGTCAGGCTCTTACTTTTGCATATTTCTCATTCTTGATGACTAGATCCTGGACTTTTTCTGGATTGGAACACGTAGTAATGTGGTACCACACTGAGACAGTCATTTAAACCTGGTTTCCATGAATATTTTAGACGACAACGCAAGTTAGGTCTGGGTTAGGTCTGGGATTTGCTCTCATGAGGCTCGTACTTTCGCATATTTCTCATACTTGATGGCCAGATTCTGGGCTTTTTCTGGTTTGGATCACGTAGTAACGTGGTACCACACTGAAACAGTCGATTAAACCAGGTTTCGGTCAATATTTTTGAGGATAACGCATGTTAGGTCTCGGTTAGATCTGGGATTTGCTCTCGTCAGGCACTTACTTTCGTATATTTCTCATTCTTGATGGCTAGATCCTGGACTTTTTCTGCACTGGATCACGTAGTAATGTGGTACCACACTGAAACATTCAATTAAACCTGGTCTTGATAAATATTTTAGAGGATAACGTATGTTAGGTCTGGGTTAGGTCTAGGATTCGCCCTCATCGGGGTCATACTTTCGCATTCTTCACATACTTTTTGAACAGATCCTGGGTTTTTTCTGGTTTGGATAACGTAGTAATGTGGTACCACACTGAAAGAGTCGATTATGCCTGGTTTCGATCAATATTTTTGAGGATAACGCATGTTAGGTCTCGGTTAGATCTGGGATTTGCTCTCGTCAGGCTCTTACTTTCGCATATTTCTCATTCTTGATGGCTAGATCCTGGACTTTTTCTGGATTGGATCACGTAGTAATGTGGTACCACACTGAGACAATCATTTAAACCTGGTTTCCATGAATATTTTAGACGACAACGCAAGTTCGGTCTGGGATAGGTCTGGGATTTGCCCTCATCAGGGTCATACTGTCGCATTTTCCACATACTTGTTGAACAGATCCTGGGTTTTTTCTGGGTTGGATCACGCAGTAATGTGGTACCACACTGGAGCAGTCCACTAAACCTGGTTTCGGTCAATATTTCTGTGGGATAACGCATGTTAGGTCTGGGATTTGCTCTCGTCAGGCTCATACTTTCGCATATTTCTCATTCTTGTTGGCCAGATCCTGGACTTCCACTGGTTTGGATCACGTAGTAATGTGATGCCACACTGAAACAGTCAATTAATCCTGGTCTTGATAAATATTTTAGTGGACAACGCAAATTAGTTCTGGGATAAGTCTGGGATTTGCTCTCATCAGGCTCGTACTTTCGCATATTTCTCATACTTGGTGGCCAGATTCTGGGCTTTTTCTGAGTTGGATAACGTAGTAATGTGGTACCACACTGAAACAGTCGATGAAACCTGGTTTCGATCAATATTTTTGAGCATAACGCGTGTTAGGCCCAGGATAGGTCTGGGATTTGCTCTCGTCAGGCTCATATTTTCGCATTTTTCTCATTCTTGTTGGCCAGATCCTGGGCTTCCACTGGTTTGGATCACGTAGTAATGTGCTACCACACTGAAACAGTCTATTAAACCTGGGTTCGATCAATATTTCTGAGGATAACGCATGTTAGGTCTAGGTTAGGCCTGGGATTTTCACTCACCAGACTCATACTTTCGCATTCTTCACATATTTGTTGAACGGATCCTGGGTTTCTTCTGGTTTGGATCACGTAGTAATGTGGTACCACACTGAAACATTCAATTAAACCTGGTCTTGATAAATATCTTAGAGGATAACGCATGTTAGGTCTGGGTTTGGTCTAGGATTTGCCCTCATCAGGCGCATACTTTCGCATATATCTCATACTTCATGGCTAGATCCTGGGCTTTCTCTGGATTGGATCTCGTAGTATTGTGGTACCACACTGAAACAGTCAATTAAACCTGGATTCGCGCAATATCTTACAGGATAATGCAAGTTAGGTCTAGCTTAGGCCTGGGATTTGCCCTCATCAGGGTCATACTTTCGCAATCTTCACATACTTTTTGAACAGATCCTGGGTTTTTTCTGGTTCGAATCACGTAGTAATGTGCTACCACACTGAAACAGTCGATTAAACCTGGGTTCGATCAATATTTTTGAGGATAACGCATGTTAGGTCTAGGTTAGGCCTGGGATTTTCACTCACCAGACTCATACTTTCGCATTCTTCACATATTTGTTGAACGGATCCTGGGTTTCTTCTGGTTTGGATCACGTAGTAATGTGGTACCACACTGAAACATTCAATTAAACCTGGTCTTGACAAATATTTTGGAGGATAACGCATGTTAGGTCTGGGTTTGGTCTAGGATTTGCCCTCATCAGGCGCATACTTTCGCATATATCTCATTCTTGTTGGCCAGATCCTGGGCTTCCACTGGTTTGGATCACGTAGTAATGTGATGCCACACTGAAACAGTCATTAATCCTGGTCTTGATAAATCTTTTAGAGGATAACGCAAGTTATGTCTGGGATACGTCTGGGATTTGCCCTCATCAGGCTCATACTTTCGCATTTTTCACATACTTGTTGAACAGATCCTGGGTTTTTTCTGGTTCGAATCACGTAGTAATGAGGTACCACACTGAAACATTCAATTAAACCCGGTCTTGACAAATATTTTGGAGGATAACGCATGTTAGGTCTGGGTTTGGTCTAGGATTTGCCCTCATCAGGCGCATACTTTCGCATATATCTCATTCTTGTTGGCCAGATCCTGGGCTTCCACTGGTTTGGATCACGTAGTAATGTGATGCCACACTGAAACAGTCATTAATCCTGGTCTTGATAAATCTTTTAGAGGATAACGCAAGTTATGTCTGGGATACGTCTGGGATTTGCCCTCATCAGGCTCATACTTTCGCATTTTTCACATACTTGTTGAACAGATCCTGGGTTTTTTCTGGTTTGGATCACGTAGTAATGTGGTACCACACTGAAACAGTCGAATAAACCTGGTTTCGATCAATATTTTTGAGGATAACGCATGTTAGGTCTAGGGTAGTTCTGGGATTTGCTCTCGTCAGGCTCATACATTCGCAGTTTTAACATACATGTTGACCTGATCCAGGGTTTTTTCTGCTTTGGATCACGTAGTATAGTGGTAACACACTAAAACATTCCATTAAACCTGGTTACGATCAATACTTTAGAGGTTAACGCAAGTTAGGTCTGGGATAGGTCGGGGGCTTGCCCTCATCCGGCTCATGCTTTCGCATTTTTCACATACTTGTTGAACAGATCCTGGTTTTTTTTTCTGGTTTGGATCACGCAGTAATGTGGTACCACACTGAAGCAGACCATTAAACCTGGTTTCGATTATTATTTTAGAGGATGACACATGTTAGGTCTTGGTTAGGTCTGGGATTTGCCCTCATCAGGGTCATACTTTCGCGTTTTTCACATACTTGTTGGCCAGATCGTGAGCTTCCACTGGTTTGGATCACGTAGTAATGTGATGCCACACTGAAACAGTCAATTAATCCTGGTCTTGATAAATATTTTAGAGGATAACGCAAGTTATGTCTGGGATAGGTCTGGGATTTGCCCTCATCAGGCTCATACTTTCGCGTTTTTCACATACTTGTTGAACGGATCCTGGGTTTTTTCTGGTTTGGACCACGTAGTAAAGTGGTACCACACTGAAACAGACGATTAAACCTGGTTTCGATCAACATTTTTGAGGATAACGCAAGTTACGTCTGGGTTAGTTCTGGGATGTGCCATCATCAGGCTCATACTTTCGCATACTTCTCATTCTTGTTGGCCAGATCCTTTTCTTCCACTGGTTCGAATCACGTAGTAATGTGCTACCACGCTGAAACAGTCGATTAAACCTGGGTTCGATCAATATTTTTGAGGATAACGCATGTTAGGTCTAGGTTAGGCCTGGGATTTTCACTCACCAGACTCATACTTTCGCATTCTTCACATATTTGTTGAACGGATCCTGGGTTTCTTCTGGTTTGGATCACGTAGTAATGTGGTACCACACTGAAACATTCAATTAAACCTGGTCTTGATAAATATCTTAGAGGTTAACGCATGTTAGGTCTGGGTTAGGTCGGGGATTTGCCCTCGTCAGGCTCATACTTTCGCATATATCTCATACTTCATGGCTAGATCCTGGGCTTTCTCTGGATTGGATCTCGTAGTAATGTGTTACCACACTGAAACAGTCAATTAAACCTGGTTTTGCACAATATCTTACAGGATAACGCAAGTTAGGTCTAGCTTAGGCCTGGGATTTGCCCTCATCAGGGTCATACTTTCGCAATCTTCACATTCTTTTTGAACAGATCCTGGGTTTTTTCTGGTTCGAATCACGTAGTAATGTGGTACCACACTGAAACATTCAATTAAACCCGGTCTTGACAAATATTTTGGAGGATAACGCATGTTAGGTCTGGGTTTGGTCTAGGATTTGCCCTCATCAGGCGCATACTTTCGCATATATCTCATTCTTGTTGGCCAGATCCTGGGCTTCCACTGGTTTGGATCACGTAGTAATGTGATGCCACACTGAAACAGTCATTAATCCTGGTCTTGATAAATCTTTTAGAGGATAACGCAAGTTATGTCTGGGATACGTCTGGGATTTGCCCTCATCAGGCTCATACTTTCGCATTTTTCACATACTTGTTGAACAGATCCTGGGTTTTTTCTGGTTCGAATCACGTAGTAATGAGGTACCACACTGAAACATTCAATTAAACCTGGTCTTGACAAATATTTTGGAGGATAACGCATGTTAGGTCTGGGTTTGGTCTAGGATTTGCCCTCATCAGGCGCATACTTTCGCATATATCTCATTCTTGTTGGCCAGATCCTGGGCTTCCACTGGTTTGGATCACGTAGTAATGTGATGCCACACTGAAACAGTCATTAATCCTGGTCTTGATAAATCTTTTAGAGGATAACGCAAGTTATGTCTGGGATACGTCTGGGATTTGCCCTCATCAGGCTCATACTTTCGCATTTTTCACATACTTGTTGAACAGATCCTGGGTTTTTTCTGGTTTGGATCACGTAGTAATGTGGTACCACACTGAGACAGTCGAATAAACCTGGTTTCGATCAATATTTTTGAGGATAACGCATGTTAGGTCTAGGGTAGTTCTGGGATTTGCTCTCGTCAGGCTCATACATTCGCAGTTTTAACATACATGTTGACCTGATCCAGGGTTTTTTCTGCTTTGGATCACGTAGTATAGTGGTAACACACTAAAACATTCCATTAAACCTGGTTACGATCAATACTTTAGAGGTTAACGCAAGTTAGGTCTGGGATAGGTCGGGGGCTTGCCCTCATCCGGCTCATGCTTTCGCATTTTTCACATACTTGTTGAACAGATCCTGGTTTTTTTTTCTGGTTTGGATCACGCAGTAATGTGGTACCACACTGAAGCAGACCATTAAACCTGGTTTCGATTATTATTTTAGAGGATGACACATGTTAGGTCTTGGTTAGGTCTGGGATTTGCCCTCATCAGGGTCATACTTTCGCGTTTTTCACATACTTGTTGGCCAGATCGTGAGCTTCCACTGGTTTGGATCACGTAGTAATGTGATGCCACACTGAAACAGTCAATTAATCCTGGTCTTGATAAATATTTTAGAGGATAACGCAAGTTATGTCTGGGATAGGTCTGGGATTTGCCCTCATCAGGCTCATACTTTCGCGTTTTTCACATACTTGTTGAACGGATCCTGGGTTTTTTCTGGTTTGGACCACGTAGTAAAGTGGTACCACACTGAAACAGACGATTAAACCTGGTTTCGATCAACATTTTTGAGGATAACGCAAGTTACGTCTGGGTTAGTTCTGGGATGTGCCATCATCAGGCTCATACTTTCGCATACTTCTCATTCTTGTTGGCCAGATCCTTTTCTTCCACTGGTTCGAAACACGTAGTAATGTGCTACCACGCTGAAACAGTCGATTAAACCTGGGTTCGATCAATATTTTTGAGGATAACGCATGTTAGGTCTAGGTTAGGCCTGGGATTTTCACTCACCAGACTCATACTTTCGCATTCTTCACATATTTGTTGAACGGATCCTGGGTTTCTTCTGGTTTGGATCACGTAGTAATGTGGTACCACACTGAAACATTCAATTAAACCTGGTCTTGATAAATATCTTAGAGGTTAACGCATGTTAGGTCTGGGTTAGGTCGGGGATTTGCCCTCGTCAGGCTCATACTTTCGCATATATCTCATACTTCATGGCTAGATCCTGGGCTTTCTCTGGATTGGATCTCGTAGTAATGTGTTACCACACTGAAACAGTCAATTAAACCTGGTGTTGCACAATATCTTACAGGATAACGCAAGTTAGGTCTAGCTTAGGCCTGGGATTTGCCCTCATCAGGGTCATACTTTCGCAATCTTCACATTCTTTTTGAACAGATCCTGGGTTTTTTCTGGTTCGAATCACGTAGTAATGTGGTACCACACTGAAACATTCAATTAAACCTGGTCTTGACAAATACTTTGGAGGATAACGCATGTTAGGTCTGGGTTTGGTCTAGGATTTGCCCTCATCAGGCGCATACTTTCGCATATATCTCATTCTTGTTGGCCAGATCCTGGGCTTCCACTGGTTTGGATCACGTAGTAATGTGATGCCACACTGAAACAGTCATTAATCCTGGTCTTGATAAATCTTTTAGAGGATAACGCAAGTTATGTCTGGGATACGTCTGGGATTTGCCCTCATCAGGCTCATACTTTCGCATTTTTCACATACTTGTTGAACAGATCCTGGGTTTTTTCTGGTTTGGATCACGTAGTAATGTGGTACCACACTGAAACAGTCGAATAAACCTGGTTTCGATCAATATTTTTGAGGATAACGCATGTTAGGTCTAGGGTAGTTCTGGGATTTGCTCTCGTCAGGCTCATACATTCGCAGTTTTAACATACATGTTGACCTGATCCAGGGTTTTTTCTGCTTTGGATCACGTAGTATAGTGGTAACACACTAAAACATTCCATTAAACCTGGTTACGATCAATATTTTAGAGGTTAACGCAAGTTAGGTCTGGGATAGGTCGGGGGCTTGCCCTCATCCGGCTCATGCTTTCGTATTTTTCACATACTTGTTGAACAGATCCTGGTTTTTTTCTGGTTTGGATCACGCAGTAATGTGGTACCACACTGAAGCAGACCATTAAACCTGGTTTCGATTATTATTTTAGAGGATGACACATGTTAGGTCTTGGTTAGGTCTGGAATTTGCCCTCATCAGGGTCATACTTTCGCGTTTTTCACATACTTGTTGGCCAGATCGTGGGCCTCCACTGGTTTGGATCACGTAGTAATGTGATGCCACACTGAAACAGTCAATTAATCCTGGTCTTGATAAATATTTTAGGGGATAACGCAAGTTATGTCTGGAATAGGTCTGGGATTTGCCCTCATCAGGCTCATACTTTCGCGTTTTTCACATACTTGTTGAACTGATCCTCGGTTTTTTCTGGTTTGGATCACGTAGTAAAGTGGTACCACTCAGAAACAGTCAATTAAACCTGGTTTCGGTCAATATTTTAGAGGATAACGCATGTTAGGTCTGGGTTAGGTCGGGGATTTGCCCTCGTCAGGCTCATACTTTCGCATATTTCTCATACTTCATGGCTAGATCCTGGGCTTTTTCTGGATTGGATCACGTAGTAATGTGGTATCACACAGAAACAGTCAATTAAACCTGGTTTCGATCAATATTTTATAGGATAACGCAAATTAGGTCTAGGTTAGGCCTGGGATTTGCCCTCATCAGGGTCATACTTTAGCGTTTTTCACATACTTGTTGAACAGATCCTGGGTTTTTTCTGGTTCGGATCACGTAGTAATGTGGTACCACACTGAAACATTCAATTAAACCTGGTCTTGATAAATATTTTAGAGGATAACGCATGTTAGGTCTGGGTTAGGTCTAGGATTTGCCATCATCAGGCTCATACTTTCGCTTACTTCTCATTCTTGTTGGCTAGATCCTGGGCTTCCACTGGTTTGGATCACGTAGTAATGTGATGCCACACTGAAACGGTGAATTAAACCTGGTTTCGATCAATATTTTAGAGGATAACACATGTTAGGTCCAGGATAGGCCTGGGATTTGCCCTTATCAGGCTCAGACTTTCGCGTTTTTCACATACTTGTTGAACAGATCCTGGGTTTTTTCTGGTTCGGATCATGTAGTAATGTGCTACCACACTGAAACAGTCGATTAAACCTGGTTTCGATCAATATTTTAGAGAATAATTCATGTTAGGTCTGGGTTAGGCCTGGGATTTGCTCTCATGAGGCTCGTACTTTCGCATATTTCTCATACTTGATGGCCAGATTCTGGGCTTCCACTGGTTTGAATCACGTAGTAATGTGATGCCACACTGCAACAGTCAATTAATCCTGGTCTTGATAAATATTTTAGTGGACAACGCAAGTTAGATCTGGGATAAGTCTGGGATTTGCTCTCATCAGGCTCGTACTTTCGCATTTTTCACATACTTGTTGAACAGATCCTGGGTTTTTTCTGGTTCGGATCATGTAGTAATGTGCTACCACACTGAAACAGTCGATTAAACCTGGTTTCGATCAATATTTTAGAGAATAATTCATGTTGGGTCTGGGTTAGGCCTGGGATTTGCTCTCAAGAGGCTCGTACTTTCGCATATTTCTCATACTTGATGGCCAGATTCTGGGCTTTTTCTGGTTTGGATCACGTAGTAACGTGGTACCACACTGAAACAGTCGATTAAAGCTGGTTTCGATCAATATTTTTGAGGATAATTCATGTTAGGTCTGGGTTAGGTCTGGGATTTGCTCTCATGAGGCTCGTACTTTCGCATATTTCTCATACTTGATGGCCAGATTCTGGGCTTTTTCTGGTTTGGATCACGTAGTAACGTGGTACCACACTGAAACAGACGATTAAACCTGGTTTCGATCAATATTTTTGAGGATAACGCATGTTAGGTCTCGGTTAGATCTGGGATTTGCTCTCGTCAGGCTCTTACTTTCGCATATTTCTCATTCTTGATGGCTAGATCCTGGACTTTTTCTGGATTGGATCACGTAGTAATGTGGTACCACACTGAGACAGTCATTTAAACCTGGTTTCCATGAATATTTTAGACGACAACGCAAGTTAGGTCTGGGATAGGTCTGGGATTTGCCCTCATCAGGGTCATACTTTCGCATTCTTCACATACTTTTTAACAGATCCTGGGTTTTTTCTGGTTTGGGTAACGTAGTAATGTGGTACAACACTGAAAGAGTCGATTATTCCTGGTTGCGATCAATATTTTTGAGGATAACGCATGTTAGGTCACGGTTAGATCTGGGATTTACTCTCGTCAGGCTCATACTTTCGCATATTTCCCATTCTTGTTGGCCAGATCCTGGGCTTCCACTGGTTTGGATCACGTAGTAATGTGATGCCACACTGAAACAGTCAATTAATCCTGGTCTTGATAAATATTTTAGAGGATAACGCATGTTAGGTCTGGGTTAGGTCTAGGATTTGCCCTCACCAGGCTCATTCTTTCGCATATTTCTCATACTTGATGGCTAGATCCTGGACTTTTTCTGGTTTGGATAACGTAGTAATGTGGTACCACACTGAAACAGTCGATTAAACCTGGTTTCGATCAATATTTTTTAGGATAACGCATGTTAGGTCTAGGTTAGGTCTGGGATTGGCTCTCATCTGGCTCGTACTTTCGAATATTTCTCATACTTGATGGCCAGATTCTGAGCTTTCTCTGGTTTGGATCACGTAGTAATGTGGTACCACACTGAAACAGTCATTTAAACCTGGTTTCCATCAATATTTTAGAGGACAACGCAAGTTAGGTCTGGGATAGGTCTGGGATTTGCGCTTATCAGGCTCGTACTTTCGCGTTTTTCATATACTTGTTGAACAGATTCTGGGTTTTTTCTGGTTTGGATCACGTAGTAATGTGGTACCACACTGAAACAGTCCATTAAACCTGGTTTCGATGAATATTTTAGAGAATAATTCATGTTAGGTCTGGGTTAGGTCTGGGATTTGCTCTCATCAGACACATACTTTCGTATATTTCTCATACTTGATGGCCAGATTCTGAGCTTTCTCTGGTTTGGATCACGTAGTAATGTGGTACCACACTGAACCAGTCCATTAAACCTGTTTTCGATCAATATTATAGAGGATAACGCATGTTACGTCTAGGTTAGGCTCGGGATTTGCCCTCATCAGACACATACTTTCGTATATTTCTCATACTTCATAGCTAGATCCTGGGATTTTTCTGGATTGGATCACGTAGTAATGTGGTACCACACTGAAACAGTCAATTAAACCTGGTTTCGATCAATATTTTTGAGGATAACGCATGCTAGGTCTAGGTTAGGTCTGGGATTTGCTCTCGTTAGGCTCATACTTTCGCATATTTCTCATTCTTGTTGGCCAGATCCTGGGCTACCTCTAGTCTGGATCACGTAGTAATGTGATGCCACACTGAAACAGTCAATTAATCCTGGTCTTAATAAATATTTTAGAGGATAACGCAAGTTATGTCTGGGATACGTCTGAGATTTGCCCTCATCAGGCTCATACTTTCGCGTTTTTCATATACTTGTTGAACAGATTCTGGGTTTTTTCTGGATTGGATCACGTAGTAATGTGGTACCACACTGAAACAGTCAATTAAACCTGGTTTCGATCAATATTTTTGAGGATAACGCATGTTAGGTGTAGGTTAGGTCTGGGATTTGCTCCCATCTGGCTCGTACTTTCGAATATTTCTCATACTTGATGGCCAGATTCTGAGCTTTCTCTGGTTTGGATCACGTAGTAATGTGGTACCACACTGAAACAGTCCATTAAACCTGTTTTCGATCAATATTTTAGAGGATAACGCATGTTATGTCTAGGTTAGGCTTGGGATTTGCCCTCATCAGACACATATTTTCGTATATTTCTCATACTTGATGGCTAGATCCTGGATTTTTTCTGGTTTGGATAACGTAGTGATGTGGTACCACACTGAAACAGTCGATTAAACCTGGTTTCGATCAATATTTTGTAGGATAACGCATGTTAGGTCTAGGTTAGGTCTGGGATTGGCTCTCGTCAGGCTCATACTTTCGCATATTTCTCATTCTTGTTGGGCAGATCCTGCGCTTCCACTGGATTGGATCACGTAGTAATGTGGTGCCACACTGAAACAGTCAATTAAACCGGGTTTCGATCAATATTTTTGAGGATAACGCATGTTAGGTCTAGGTTAGGTCTGGGATTTGCTCTCGTTAGGCTCATACTTTCGCATATTTCTCATTCTTGTTGGCCAGATCCTGGGCTACCACTGGTCTGGATCACGTAGTAATGTGATACCACACTGAAACAGTCAATTACTCCTGGTCTTGATAAATATTTTAGAGGATAACGCAAGTTACGTCTAGGTTAGGCCTGGGATTTGCCCTCATGAGACTCATCCTTTCGCATACTTCACATACTTGTTGAATAGATCCTGGATTTTTTCTGGTTTGGATCACGTAGTAATGTGCTACCACACTGAAACGGTGGATTAAACCTGGTTTCGATTATTATTTTAGAGGATAACACATGTTGGGTCTAGGTTAGGACTGGGATTTGCCTTCATCAGGCTCATACTTTCGCGTTTTTCACATACTTGTTGAACGGATCCTGGGTTTTTTCTGGTTTGGATCACGTAGTAATGTGGTACCACACTGAAACATGCAATTCAACCTGGTCTTGATAAATATTTTAGAGGATAACGCAAGTTATGTCTGGGATAGGTCTGGGATTTGCCATCATCAGGCTCATACTTTCGCGTTTTTCACATACTTGTTGAACAGATCCTGGGTTTTTTTCTGGTTTGGATCACGTAGTAATGTGCTACCACACTGAAACAGTCGATTAAGCCCGGTTTCGATCAATATTTTAGAGGATAACGCAAGTTAGGTCTGGGATAGGTCTGGGATTTGCCCTCATCAGGGTCATACTTTCGTAGTTTTAACATATATGTTGACCTGATCGAGGGTTTTTCCTGCTCTGGATCACGTAGTAAAGTGGTACCACACTAAAACAGTCGATTAAACCTGGTTTCGGTCAATATTTTAGAGGATAACGCAAGTTATGTCTGAGATAGGTCTGGGATTTGTCCTCATCAGGGTCACATTTTCGCATTTTTTACATACTTGTTCAACAGATCCCTTGCTTTTTCTGGTTTGGATCACATAGTAATGTGGTACCACACTGAAGCAGTCCATTAAACCTGGTTACGATCAATATTTTAGAGGTTAACGCAAGTTAGGTCTGGGATAGTTCGGGGGTTTGCCCTCATCCGGCTCATGCTTTCGCATTTTTCACATACTTGTTGAACAGATCCTGGTTTTTTTCTGGTTTGGATCACGCAGTAATGTGGTACCACACTGAAAGAGTCGATTAAACCCGGTTTCGATCAATATTTTAGAGGATAACGCAAGTTAAGTCTGGGATAGGTCTGGGATTTGCTCTCATCAGGCTCGTACTTTCGTATACTTTACATACTTGTTGAACATATCCTGGGTTTTTTCTACTTTGGATCACGTAGTAAAGTGGTACCACACTGAAACATTCAATTAAACCTGTGTTCGATCAATATTTTGGAAGATAACGCATGTCAGGTCTAGGTTAGGCCAAAGATTTTCACTGATCGGAGTCATACTTTCGCATTCTTCACATACTTGTTGAACGGATCCTGGGTTTTTTCTGGTTTGGTTCACGTAGTAATGTGGTACCACACTGAAACATTCAATTAAACCTGGTCTTGATAAATATTTTTGAGGTTAACGCATGTTAGGTCTGGGTTAGGTCTAGGATTTGCCCTCATCAGGCTCATACTTTCGCATATTTCTCATACTTCATGGATAGATCCTGGGCTATTTCTGGATTGGATCACGTAGTAATGTGGTACCACACTGAAACAGTCAATTAAACCTGGTTTCGATCAATATTTTAGAGGATAACGCATGTTATGTCTAGGTTAGGCTTGGGATTTGCCCTCATCAGACACATACTTTCGTATATTTCTCATACTTCATAGCTAGATCCTGGGCTTTTTCTGGATTGGATCACGTAGTAATGTGGTACCACACTGAAGCAGACCATCAAACCTAGTTCCAATTATTATTTTACCGGATAACACATGTTAGGTCTAGGTTAGATATGGGATTTGCCCTCATCAGGGTCATTCTTTCGCATATTTCTCATACTTGATGGCTAGATCCTGGACTTTTTCTGGATTGGATCACGTACTAGTGTGGTACCACACTGAAACAGTCATTTAAACCTGGTTTCCATCAATATTTTAGAGGACAACGCAAGTTAGGTCTGGGATAGGTCTGGGATTTGCCCTCATCACGGTCATACTTTCGCATTTCTCACATATTTGTTGAACAGATCCCTGGCTTTTTCTGGTATCGATAACGTTGTAAAGTGTTACCACACTGCCACAGTCGATTAAACCTGGTTTCGATCAATATTTTAGAGGATAACGCATGTTATGTCTAGGTTAGGCCTGGGATTTGCCCTCATCAGACTCATCCTTTCGCATACTTCACATACTTGTTGAATAGATCCTGGGTTTTTTTCTGGTTTGGATCACGTAGTAATGTGCTACCACACTGAAACAGTGGATTAAACCTGGTTTCGATTATTATTTTAGAGGATAACACATGTTGGGTCTAGGTTAGGACTGGGATTTGCCTTCATCAGGCTCATACTTTCGCGTTTTTCACATACTTGTTGAACGGATCCTGGGTTTTCTCTGGTTTGGATCACGTAGTAATGTGGTACCACACTGAAACATGCAATTAAACCTGGTCTTGATAAATATTTTAGAGTATTACGCTTGTTAGGTCTGGGTTTGGTCTAGGATTTGCCCTCGTCAGGCTCATACTTCCGCATTTTTCTCTTACTACATGGCTAGATCCTGGGTTTCTTCTGGTTTGGATCACGTAGTAATGTGGTACCACACAGAAACAGTCCATTGAACCCGGTTTCGATCAATATTTTCAAGGATAACGCAAGTTAGGTCTGGGATAGGTCTGGGATTTGCCCTCATCCGGCTCATGCTTTCGCATTCTTCACGTACTTGTTGAACAGATTCTGGGTTTTTTCTGGTTTTGATCGCGTAGTAATGTGGTACCACACTGAAACAGTCCATTAATTTCCGTTTTGATCAATATTTTAGAGGATAACGCATGTTAGGTCTAGGTTAGGCCTGGGATTTTCACTCACCAGACTCATACTTTCGCATACTTCACATACGTGTTGAACGGATCCTGAGTTTTTTCTGGTTTGGATCACGCTGTAATGTGGTACCACACTGAAACAGTCAATTAAACCTGGTTTCGATAAATATTTTAGAGGATAACGCAAGTTATGTCTGGGATACGTCTGAGATTTGCCCTCATCAGGCTCATACTTTCACGTTTATCACATACTTGTTGAACAGATTCTGGGTTTTTTCTGGTTTGGATCACGTAGTAATGTGGTACCACACTGAAACAGTCCATTAAACCTGTTTTCGATCAATATTTTAGAGGATAACGCATGTTATGTCTAGGTTAGGCTTGGGATTTGCCCTCATCAGACACATACTTTCGTATATTTCTCATACTTCATAGCTAGATCCTGGGCTTTTTCTGGATTGGATCACGCGGTAATGTGGTACCACACTGAAACAGTCAATTAAACCTGGTTTCGATCAATATTTTTGAGGATAACGCATGTTAGGTCTAGGTTAGGTCTGGGATTTACTCTCGTCAGGCTCATACTTTCGCATATTTCCCATTCTTGTTGGCCAGATCCTGGGCTTCCACTGGTTTGGATCGCGTAGTAATGTGATGCCACACTGAAACAGTCAATTAATCCTGGTCTTGATAAATATTTTAGAGTATTACGCTTGTTAGGTCTGGGTTTGGTCTAGGATTTGCCCTCGTCAGGCTCATACTTCCGCATTTTTCTCTTACTACATGGCTAGATCCTGGGTTTCTTCTGGTTTGGATCACGTAGTAATGTGGTACCACACAGAAACAGTCCATTGTACCCGGTTTCGATCAATATTTTCAAGGACAACGCAAGTTAGGTCTGGGATAGGTCTGGGATTTGCCCTCATCACGGTCATACTTTCGCATTTCTCACATACTTGTTGTACAGATCCCTGGCTTTTTCTAGTTTCGATAACGTTGTAAAGTGTTACCACACTGCCACAGTCGATTAAACCTGGTTTCGATCAATATTTTAGAGGATAACGCATGTTATGTCTAGGTTAGGCCTGGGATTTGCCCTCATCAGACTCATTCTTTCGCATACTTCACATACCTGTTGAATAGATCCTGGGATTTTTTCTGGTTTGGATCACGTAGTAATGTGCTACCACACTGGAACAGTCGATTAAGCCCGGTTTCGATCAATATTTTAGAGGATAACGCAAGTTAGGTCTGGGATAGGTCTGGGATTTGCCCTCATCAGGGTCATACTTTCGTAGTTTTAACATATATGTTGACCTGATCGAGGGTTTTTCCTGCTCTGGATCACGTAGTAAAGTAGTACCACACTAAAACAGTCGATTAAACCTGGTTTCGGTCAATATTTTAGAGGATAACGCAAGTTATGTCTGAGATAGGTCTGGGATTTGCCCTCATCAGGCTCATACTTCCGCGTTTTTCACATACTTGTTGAACATATCCTGGGTTTTTTCCGGTATGGATCACGTAGTAATGTGGTACCACACTGAAACATTCAATTAAACCTGGTCTTGATAAATATTTTAGAGGATAACGCATGCTAGGTCTGGGTTAGGTCTAGGATTTGCCCACATCAGGCTCATACTTTCGCATATTTCTCATACTTCATGGCTAGATCCTGGGCTTTTTCTGGATTGGATCACGTAGTAATGTGGTACCACACTGAAACAGTCAATTAAACCTGGTATCGATCAATATTTCACACTTTCGCAGTTTTAACATACATGTTGACCTGATCCTGGGCTTCCACTGGTTTGGATAACGTAGTAATGTGGTACCACACTGAAACAGTCGATTAAACCTGGTTTCGACCAATATTTTTGAGGATAACGCATGTTAGGTCTAGGTTAGGTCTGGGATTTGCTCTCGTCAGGCTCATACTTTCGCATATTTCTCATACTTGATGGCTAGATCCTGGACTTTTTCTGGACTGGATCACGTAGTAATGTGGTACCACACTGAAACAGTCAATTAAACCTGGTATCGATCAATATTTCACACTTTCGCAGTTTTAACATACATGTTGACCTGATCCTGGGCTTCCACTGGTTTGGATAACGTAGTAATGTGGTACCACACTGAAACAGTCATTTAAACCTGGTTTCCATCAATATTTTAGAGGATAACGCAAGTTATGTCTGGGATTATCTGGGGCTGATCCTCGATAGCCACTGGCGTTTCGAGAAGCATTTCCGCTGCCTGGTCCCCCGGTTGGAAAGGATGGTTGCGGCTCTGGGCCGGATCCTGCCCAACCTGGGGGGCCCGGCGGGCCGAGTTCGTCGCCTCTATGTGGCAATGGTCCAGTCGGTGGCCCTATACGGGGCCCCCGTCTGGGCGGACGACCTGGCTGCCTCCCGGCGCAGCATGACTATGCTGCGTCGGGTGCAGAGGCGCATGGCGCTCAGGGTCGTCCGCGGGTATCGGACCATGTCACATGAGGCGGCGACGGTTCTAGCGGGGATGCCGCCCATGGACCTGCTCGCGCGGTCGCACGCGGTGATGTACCGGCACCGCGTCGACCGTCGCGCGGGGGTGGGGGCGGTCCCGGGCGGGCAGGAACCTGCTTGGGGCGATTTGAAGCGCCAGGCCCGGCAGTCCGTGTTGCTCGCGTGGCAGGAGCGGCTGGCTCTGCCAACCGCGGGGCACCGGACTGTCGGGGCGGTTCGGCCACTCCTGAAGGAGTGGCTGGACAGAGGCCATGGCAGCCTCACCTACCGGATGGCACAGGTATTTTCCGGGCATGGCAGCTTCGGAAGATACCTGTGCCGGATAGGGAAGGAGCCGACGGCGCGTTGCTGCCACTGCGACGCTGAGCAGGACACGGCGGATCATACCCTGGAGGTATGCCCCGCGTGGGAGGGGGAGCGCCGTGTCCTGGTCGGCGTCGTCGGGCGGGATGTCTCGCTGCCGGGCGTGGTGCGCGCCATGCTCGGCAGCGAGGAGAAGTGGAGGGCCGTGGCCTCCTTCTGCGAGAACGTAATGTTGCAGAAGGAGGCCGCGGGGAGGGAGCGCGAGTTTCAGCGGCGCGCTGACGCTCGCGCACGTGCGGTGGCCCGAGGTCGTCGCCCGGTCGCGAGGCGTCGCGGGCGGCCGCCTCGGCGTGGCGGATGACCTAGGCTGGGAGGGGGGTCCTGAGGGGACCCTCCTCCCGCCAGGCGGCGCCAGGTCGGACCGGTTGGGGATAGGAGTGCCTCCCCCTACCGGTCCGAAGCAAGGGGAGGCACCCTCGGCGGTCTGGTGCGGCCATGAACGCCCGGCCGCCGAGGGGTGGAAACGGGGTCGCGGGCGGTTGCGAGTTGGGGCTCGCAGCTGCCACTAAACGCGGCCCCGGGACGGATAGCGGCGGGATGGAGGGCCCCGTCCCGCCGCTATGAGGCAGTGTGTCTACTGGGGGGACCGATTGTCCCCCCGGGGGATGGGCGCGAAAGCGCGGGCACGGGGAGGATACCGGAAGAATGCTTCGAGCGATTCCCGGTATCCTCCCAAAGCGTGCCGAAGGGTCACCGTGGGGTTTTTAGTGGGTAGGTCCCGCGCCTGTCGTTGTACGGGCGCGGGGAATCCCACACACCCCTCCCACCTCTCCCCAAGGAGGTGGGAGGGAGTCTTTCGAAGATTTTCCCCACGACAAAAAAAAAAAAAAAAAAAAAAAAAAAAAAAAAAAAAAAAAGTTATGTCTGGGATAGGTCTGGGATTTGCCCTCATCAGGCTCATACTTCCGCGTTTTTCACATACCTGTAGAACAGATCCTGTGTTTTTTTTGGTTTCGATCACGTAGTAATGTGGTACCACACTGAAGCAGACCATCAAACCTGGTTCCAATTATTATTTTAGAGGATAACACATGTTAGGTCTAGGTTAGCTATGGGATTTGCCCTTATCAGGGTCATGCTTTCCCAGTTTTAACATACATGCTGACCCGATCGATGGTTTTTTCTGCTTTGCATAACGTAGCAAAATGGTGCCACACTGAAACAGTCTATTAAACCTGGTTTCGATCAATATTTTAGAGGATAACGCATGTTAGGTCTGGGTTAGGTCTAGGATTTGTCCTCGTCAGGCTCATACTTTCGCATATTTCTCATACTTGATGGATAGATCCTGGACTTTTTCTGGACTGGATCACGTAGTAATGTGGTACCACACTGAAACAGTCGATTAAACCCGGTTTCGATCAATATTTTAGAGGATAACGCAAGTTAAGTCTGGGATAGGTCTGGGATTTGCTCTCATCAGGCTCGTACTTTCGCATACTTCACATACTTGTTGAACAGATCCTGGGTTTTTTCTACTTTGGATCACGTAGTAAAGTGGTACCACACTGAAACATTCAATTAAACCTGTGTTCGATCAATATTTTGGAAGATAACGCATGTTAGGTCTGGGTTAGGTCTGGGATTTGCGCTCATCAGTGTAATACTTTCACATATTTCTCATACTTGATGGCGAGATCCTGGGCTTTTTCTGGATTGCATCACGTAGTAATGTGGTACCCCACTGAAACAGTCAATTAAACCTGGTTTCGATCAATATTTTAGAGGATTAACAGAAGTTAGGTCTGGGATAAGTCTTGGATTTGCCCTCATCAGGCGCGTACTTTCGCGTTTTTGTCATACCTGTAGAACAGATCCTGGGTTTTTTCTGGATTGGATCACGCAGTAATGTGGTACCACACCGAAACATTCAATTAAATCTGGTCTGGATAAGTATTTTAGAGGATATCGCATGTTGGGTCTAGGATAGGCCTGGGATTTGCCCTCATCAGGGTCATACTTTCGCAGTTTTAACATGCATGTTGACATAATCGAGAGTTTTTTCTGCTTTGGATCACGTAGTAAAGTGGTACCACAATGAAACAGTCCATTAAACCTGGTTTCGATCAATATTTTTGAGGATAACGCATGTCAGGTCTAGGTTAGGCCAAAGATTTTCACTGATCGGAGTCATACTTTTGCATTCTTCACATACTTGTAGAACGGATCCTGGGTTTTTTCTGGTTTGGTTCACGTAGTAATGTGGTACCACACTGAAACATTCAATTAAACCTGGTCTTGATAAATATTTTAGAGGATAACGCATGTTATCTGTCTTGTTTAGGTCTAGGATTTGCCCTCATCAGGCTCATACTTTCGCATATTTCTCATACTTCATGGCTAGATCCTGAACTATTACTGGATTGGATCACGTAGTAATGTGGTACCACACTGAAACAGTCAATTAAACCTGGTTTCGATCAATATTTTACTGGATAACGCAAGTTAGGTCTCGGACAGTTCTGGGATTTGCCCTCATCAGGCTCATACTTTCGCGTTTTTCACATACTTGTTAAACAGACCCTGGGTTTTTTCTGGATTGGATCACGTAGTAATGTGGTACCACACAGAAACAGTCCATTACACCTGGTTTCGATCAATATTTTAGAGGATAACGCATGTTAGGTCTAGGATAGGTCTGGGATTTGCTCTCATCAGGCTCGTACTTTCGCATATTTCTCATACTTGATGGCTAGATCCTGGGCTTTTTCTGGATTGGATCGCGTAGTAATGTGGTACCACACTGAAACAGTCCACTAAACCTGGTGTCGGTCATTATTTTAGAGGATAACTCATTTTATGTCCTGGTTAGGCCGGGGATTTTCCCTCATCAGAGTCATACTTTCGCATACTTCACATACATGTTGAACAGATCCTGGGTTTTTTCTACTTTGGATCACGTAGTAAAGTGGTACCACACTGAAACATTCAATTAAACCTGTGTTCGATCAATATTTTGGAAGATAACGCATGTTAGGTCTGGGTTAGGTCTGGGATTTGCGCTCATCAGTGTAATACTTTCGCATATTTCTCATACTTGAGGGCGAGATCCCGGGCTTCTTCTTGATTGCATCACGTAGTAATGTGGTACCACACTGAAACAGTCAATTAAACCTGGTTTCGATCAATATCTTAGAGGATTAACAGAAGTTAGGTCTGGGATAGGTCTTGGATTTGTCCTCATCAGGCTCGTACTTTCGCGTTTTTCACATACCTGTAGACCAGATCCTGGGTTTTTTCTGGATTGGATCACGCAGTAATGGGGTACCACACCGAAACATTCAATTATACCTGGTCTGGATAAGTATTTTAGAGGATATCGCATGTTAGGTCAAGGATAGGCCTGGGATTTGCCCCCATCAGGGTCATACTTTCGCAGTTTTAACATGCATGTTGACATAATCGAGAGTTTTTTCTGCTTTGGATCACGTAGTAAAGTGGTACCACACTGAAACAGTCCATTAAACCTGGTTTCGATCAATATTTTTGAGGATAACGCATGTCAGGTCTAGGTTAGGCCAAAGATTTTCACTGATCGGAGTCATACTTTCGCATTCTTCACATACTTGTTGAACGGATCCTGGGTTTTTTCTGGTTTGGTTCACGTAGTAATGTGGTACCACACTGAAACATTCAATTAAACCTGGTCTTGAAAAATATTTTAGAGGATAACGCATGTTAAGTCTGGGTTAGGTCTAGGATTTGCCCTCATCAGGTTCATACTTTCGCATATTTCTCATACTTCATGGCTAGATCCTGGGCTATTTCTGGATTGTATCACGTAGTAATGTGGTACCACACTGAAGCAGTCAATTAAACCTGGTTTCGATCAATATTTTTGTGGAAAACGCATGTTAGGTCTAGGTTAGGTCTGGGATTTACTCTCGTCAGGCTCATACTTTCGCATATTTCCCATTCTTGTTGGCCAGATCCTGGGCTTCCACTGGTTTGGATCACGTAGTAATGTGATGCCACACTGAAACAGTCAATTAAACCTGGTTTCGATCAATATTTTAGAGGATAACGCAAGTTATGTCTGGTATAGGTCTGGGATTTGCTCTTATCAGGCTCATACTTTCGCGTTTTTCACATACTTGTTGAACAGATCCTGGGTTTTTTCTGGATTGGATCACGTAGTAGTGCGGTACCACACGGAAACAGTCCATTCAATCTGGTTTCGATCAATAGTTCACAGGATAACGCATGTTAGGTCTAGGTTAGGCATGGTATTTTCACTCACCAGACTCATACTTCCGCATTCTTCACATACTTGTTGACCGGATCCTGGGTTTTTTCCGGTTTGGATCACGTAGTAATGTGGCACCACACTGAAACATTAAATTAAACCTGGGCTTGATAAATATTTTTGAGGATAACGCATGTTAGGTCTGGGTTAGGTCTAGGATTTGCCGTCATCAGGCTCATACTTTCGCATATTTCTCATACTTCATGGATAGATCCTGGGCTATTTCTGGATTGGATCACGTAGTAATGTGGTACCACACTGAAACAGTCAATTAAACCTGGTTTCGATCAATATTTTAGAGGATAACGCAAGTTATGTCTGGTATAGGTCTGGGATTTGCTCTTATCAGGCTCATACTTTCGCGTTTTTCACATACTTGTTGAACAGATCCTGGGTTTTTTCTACTTTGGATCACGTAGTAAAGTGGTACCACACTGAAACATAAAATTAAACCTGTGTTCGATCAATATTTTGGAAGATAACGCATGTTAGGTCTGGGTTAGGTCTGGGATTTGCGCTCATCAGTGTAATACTTTCGCATATTTCTCATACTTGATGGCGAGATCCTGGGCTTTTTCTGGATTGCATCACGTAGTAATGTGGTACCACACTGAAACAGTCAATTAAACCTGGTCTTGATAAATATTTGAGAGGATAACGCATGTTAGGTCTGGGATAGGTCTGGGATTTGCTCTCATAAGGCTCGTACTTTCGCATATTTCTCATACTTGATGGCTAGATCCTGGGCTTTTTCTGGATTGGATCGCGTAGTAATGTGGTACCACACTGAAACAGCCCACTAAACCTGGTTTTGGTCATTATTTTTGAGGATAACTTATTTTATGTCCTGGTTGGGCCGGGGATTTTCCCTCATCAGACTCATACTTTCGCATACTTCACATACTTGTTGAACAGATCCTGGGTTTTTTCTACATTGGATCACGTAGTAAAGTGGTACCACACTAAAACATTCAATTAAACCTGTGTTCGATCAATATTTTGGAAGATAACGCATGTTAGGTCTGGGTTAGGTCTGGGATTTGCGCTCATCAGTGTAATACTTTCGCATATTTCTCATACTTGATGGCGAGATCCAGGGCTTTTTCTGGATTGCATCACGTAGTAATGTGGTACCCCACTGAAACAGTCCATTAAACCTGGTTTCGATCAATATTTTAGAGAATAATTCATGTTAGGTCTGGGTTAGGTCTGGGATTTGCTCTCATCTGGCTCGTACTTTCGAATATTTCTCATACTTGATGGCCAGATTCTGAGCTTTCTCTGGATTGGATCGCGTAGTAATGTGGTACCACACTGAAACAGTCCACTAAACCTGGTTTCGGTCATTATTTTAGAGGACAACGCAAGTTAGGTCTAGGTTAGGCCTGGGATTTGCCCTCATCAGACTCATCCTTTCGCATACTTCACATACTTGTTGAATAGATCCTGGGTTTTTTTCTGGTTTGGATCACGTAGTAATGTGCTACCACACTGAAACAGTGGATTAAACCTTGTTTCGATTATTATCTTAGAGGATAACACATGTTGGGTCTAGGTTAGGACTGGGATTTGCCTTCATCAGGCTCATACTTTCGCGTTTTTCACATACTTGTTGATCAGATCCCTGGCTTTTTCTGGTTTCGATAACGTTGTAAAGTGTTATCACACTGCCACAGTCGATTAAACTTGGTTTCGATCAATATTTTAGAGGATAACGCATGTTATGTCTAGGTTAGGCCTGGGATTTGCCCTCATCAGACTCATCCTTTCGCATACTTCACATACTTGTTGAACAGATCCTGGGTTTTTTTCTGGTTTGGATCACGTAGTAATGTGCTACCACACTGAAACAGTGGATTAAACCTTGTTTCGATTATTATTTTAGAGGATAACACATGTTGGGTCTAGGTTAGGACTGGGATTTGCCTTCATCAGGCTCATACTTTCGCGTTTTTCACATACTTGTTGAGCGGATCCTGGGTTTTTTCTGGTTTGGATCACGTAGTAATGTGGTACCACACTGAAACATGCAATTAAACCTGGTCTTGATAAATATTTTAGAGGATTAAGCTTGTTAGGTCTGGGTTTGGTCTAGGATTTGCCCTCGTCAGTCTCATACTTCCGCATTTTTCTCTTACTACATGGCTAGATCCTGGGTTTTTTCTGGTTTGGATCACGTAGTAATGTGGTACCACACAGAAACAGTCCATCGAACCCGGTTTCGATCAATATTTTCGAGGATAACGCAAGTTAGGTCTGGGATAGGTCTGGGATTTGCCCTCATCAGGGTCACATTTTCGCATTTTTTATATACTCGTTCAACAGATCCCTGGCTTTTTCTGGTTTGGATCACATAGTAATGTGGTACCACACTGAAGCAGACCATTAAACCTGGTTTCGATTATTATTTTAGAGGATGACACATGTTAGGTCTTGGTTAGGTCTGGGATTTGCCCTCATCAGGGTCATACTATCGCGTTTTTCACATACTTGTTGGCCAGATCCTGGGCTTCCACTGGTTTGGATCACGTAGGAATGTGGTACCACACTGAGACAGTCCATTAAACCTGGTTACGATCAATATTTTAGAGGATAACGCATGTTATGTCTAGGTTGGCTTGGGATTTGCCCTCATCAGACACATACTTTCGCATTCTTCACGTACTTGTTGAACAGATTCTGGGTTTTTTCTGGTTTTGATCGCGTAGTAATGTGGTACCACACTGAAACAGTCCATTAATTCCCGTTTTGATCAATATTTTAGAGGATAACGCATGTCAGGTCTAGGTTAGGCCTGGGATTTTCACTCACCAGACTCATACTTTCGCATACTTCACATACGTGTTGAACGGATCCTGAGTTTTTTCTGGTTTGGATCACGCTGTAATGTGGTACTACACTGAAACAGTCAATTAAACCTGGTTTCGATAAATATTTTAGAGGATAACGCAAGTTATGTCTGGGATACGTCTGAGATTTGCCCTCATCAGGCTCATACTTTCGCGTTTATCACATACTTGTTGAACAGATTCTGGGTTTTTTCTGGTTTGGATCACGTAGTAATGTGGTACCACACTGAAACAGTCCATTAAACCTGTTTTCGATCAATATTTTAGAGGATAACGCATGTTATGTCTAGGTTAGGCTTGGGATTTGCCCTCATCAGACACATACTTTCGTATATTTCTCATACTTCATAGCTAGATCCTGGGCTTTTTCTGGATTGGATCACGCGGTAATGTGGTACCACACTGAAACAGTCAATTAAACGTGGTTTCGATCAATATTTTTGAGGATAACGCATGTTAGGTCTAGGTTAGGTCTGGGATTTACTCTCGTCAGGCTCATACTTTCGCATATTTCTCATTCTTGTTGGCCAGATCCTGGGCTTCCACTGGATTGGATCACGTAGTAATGTGGTGCCACACTGAAACAGTCAATTAATCCTAGTCTTGATAAATATTTTAGAGGATAACGCATGTTAGGTCTGGGTTAGGTCTAGGATTTGCCCTCATCAGGCTCGTTCTTTCGCATATTTCTCATACTTGGTGGCTAGATCCTGGACTTTTTCTGGATTGGATCACGTACTAGTGTGGTACCACACTGAAACAGTCATTTAAACCTGGTTTCCATCAATATTTTAGAGGACAACACAAGTTAGGTCTGGGATAGGTCTGGGATTTGCCCTCATCACGGTCATACTTTCGCATTTCTCACATACTTGTTGAACAGATCCCTGGCTTTTTCTGGTTTCGATAACGTTGTAAAGTGTTACCACACTGCCACAGTCGATTAAACCTGGTTTCGATCAATATTTTAGAGGATAACGCATGTTATGTCTAGGTTAGGCCTGGGATTTGCCCTCATCAGACTCATCCTTTCGCATACTTCACATACTTGTTGAATAGATCCTGGGATTTTTTCTGGTTTGGATCACGTAGTAATGTGCTACCACACTGAAACAGTGGATTAAACCTGGTTTCGATTATTATTTTAGAGGATAACACATGTTAGGTCTAGGATAGGTCTGGGATTTGCTCTCATCAGGCTCGTACTTTCGCAAACTTCACATACTTGTTGAACAGATCCTGGGTTTTTTCTGGTTTGGATCACGTAGTAATGTGGTACCACACTGAAACAGTCGATTAAGCCCGGTTTCGATCAATATTTTGGAGGATAACGCAAGTTAGGTCTGGGATAGGTCTGGGATTTGCCCTCATCAGGGTCATACTTTCGTAGTTTTAACATATATGTTGACCTGATCGAGGGTTTTTCCTGCTCTGGATCACGTAGTAAAGTAGTACCACACTAAAACAGTCGATTAAACCTGGTTTCGGTCAATATTTTAGAGGATAACGCAAGTTATGTCTGAGATAGGTCTGGGATTTGCCCTCATCAAGCTCATACTTTCGCGTTTTTCACATACTTGTTGAACAGATCCTGGGTTTTTTCCGGCATGGATCACGTAGTAATGTGGTACCACACTGAACATTCAATTAAACCTGGTCTTAATAAATATTTTAGAGGATAACGCATGCTAGGTCTGGGTTAGCTCTAGGATTTGCCCACATCAGGCTCATACTTTCGCATATTTCTCATACTTCATGGCTAGATCCTGGGCTTTTTCTGGATTGGATCACGTAGTAATGTGGTGCCACACTGAAACAGTCAATTAAACCTGGTATCGATCAATATTTCACACTTTCGCAGTTTTAACATACATGTTGACCTGATCCTGGGCTTCCACTGGTTTGGATAACGTAGTGATGTGGTACCACACTGAAACAGTCGATTAAACCTGTTTTCGACCAATATTTTTGAGGATAACGCATGTTAGGTCTAGGTTAGGTCTGGGATTTGCTCTCGTCAGGCTCATACTTTCGCATATTTCTTATTCTTGTTGGCCAGATCCTGGGCTTCCACTGGATTGGATCACGTAGTAATGTGATGCCACACTGAAACAGTCAATTAATCCTGGTCTTGATAAATATTTTAGAGGATAACGCATGTTAGGTCTGGGTTAGGTCTAGGATTTGCCCTCATCAGGCTCATTCTTTCGCATATTTCTCATACTTGATGGCTAGATCCTGGACTTTTTCTGGACTGGATTACGTAGTAATGTGGTACCACACTGAAACAGTCATTTAAACCTGGTTTCCATCAATATTTTAGAGGATAACGCAAGTTATGTCTGGGATAGGTCTGGGATTTGCCCTCATCAGGCTCATACTTTCGCATATTTCTCATACTTCATGGCTGGATCCTGGGCTATTTCTGGATTGGATCACGTAGTAATGTGGTACTACGCTGAAACATTCGTTGAAACCTGGTTTCGATCAATATTTTAGAGGACAACGCATGTTAGGTATAGGTTAGGCCTGGGATTTGCCCTCATCAGACTCATACTTTCGCACACTTCACATACCCGTTGAACAGATCCTGGGTTATTTTCTGGTTTGGATCACATAGTAATGTGGTACCACACTGAAACAGTCGATTAAACCAGGTCTTGATAAATATTCTAGAGGATAACATATGTTAGGTCTGGGTTAGGTCCAGGATTTGCCCTCGTCAGGCTCATACTTTCGCATATTTCTCATACTTCATGGCTAGATCCTGGGCTATTTCTGGATTGGATCACGTAGTAATGTGGTACCACACTGAAACAGTCAATTAAACCTGGTTTCGATCAATATTTTAGAGGATTACGCAAGTTAGGTCTGAGATAGGTCTGGGATTCGCCCTCATCAGGCTCATACTTTCGCATACTTCTCATACTTGTTGAACAGATCCTGGGTTTTTTTCTGGTTTGGATCACGTAGTAATGTGGTACCACACTGAAACAGTCAATTAAACCTGGTTTCGATCAATATTTTAGAGAATAATTCATGTTAGGTCTAGGTTAGGTCTGGGATTTGCTCTCATCAGGCTCATTCTTTCGCATATTTCTCATACTTGATGGCAAGATCCTGGGCTTTTTCTGGATTGCATCACGTAGTAATGAAGTACAACACTGAAACAGTCAATTAAACCTGGTTTCCATCAATATTTTAGATGACAACGCATGTTAGGTCTAGGTTAGGCCTGGGATTTGCCCTCATCAGGGTCATACTTTTGCAGTTTTAACATACATGTTGGCCAGATCGAGGGTTTTTCTGCTTTGGATCACGTAGCAATGTGGGACCACACTGAAACAATCAATTAAACCTGGTTTCGATCATTATTTTAGAGGATAACGAAAGTTATGTCTAGTTTAGGCCTGGGATTTGCCCTCATCAGACTCATACTTTCGCATACTTCTCATACTTCATGGCTGGATCCTGGGCTATTTCTGAATTGGATCACGTAGTAAAGTGGTACCACACTGAAACGTTCAATGAAACCTGGTCTGGATAAATATTTTAGAGGATAACGCATCTTAGGCCTGGGTTAGGTCTAAGATTTGCCCTCATCAGGCTCACAGTTTCGCGTTTTTCACATACTTGTTGAACAGATCCTGGGTTTCTTCTGCTTTGGATCACGTAGTAATGTGGTACCACACTGAAACAGTCAATTAAACCTGGTTTCGATCAATATTTTAGAGGATAACGCAAGTTAGGTCTGGGATATGTCTGGGATTTGCCATCATCAGACTCATACATTCGCACACTTCACATACTCGTTGAACAGATCCTGGGTTTTCTCTGGCTTGGATCACATAGTAATGTGGTACCACGCTGAAACATTCAATTAAACCTGGTCTTGATAAATATTTTAGAGGATAACGTATGTTAGGTCTGGGTTACGTCTAGGATTTGCCCTCATCGGGCTAATACTTTCGCGTCTTTCACATACTTGTTGAACTGATCCTTGGTTTTTTCTGGTTTGGATCACGTAGTAATGTGGTATCACACTGAAACAGTCGATTAAACCTGGTTTCGATCAATATTTTAGAGGATAACGCAAGTTAGGTCTGGGATAGGTCTGGGATTCGCCCTCATCAGGCTCAAACTTTCGCGTTTTTCACATACTCGTTGAACAGCTCCTGGGTTATTTTCTGGTTTGGCTCACATACTAATGTGGTACCACACTGGGACAGTCGATTAAACCAGGTTTCGATCAATATTTGTCAGGATAACGCATGTTAGGTCTAGGTTAGGCCTGGGATTTTCACTCACCAGACTCATACTTTCGCATTCTTCACATACTTGTTGAACGGATCCTGGGTTTTTTCTGGTTTGGATCACGTAGTAATGTGGGACCACACTGAAACAGTCAATTAAACCTGGTTTCGATCAATATTTTAGGGAATAATTCATGTTAGGTCTAGGTTAGGTCTGGGATTTGCTCTCATCCGGCTCATTCTTTCGCATATTACTCATACTTGATGGCTAGATCCTGGGCTTTTTCTGGATTGTATCACGTAGTAATGAAGTACAACACTGAAACAGTCAATTAAACCTGGTTTCCATCAATAATTAAGAGGACAACGCAAGTTAGGTCTGGGATAGGTCTGGGATTTGCCCTCATCAGACTCATACTTTCGCACACTTCACATGCTCGTTGAACAGATCCTGGGTTATTTTCTGGTTTGGATCACATAGTAATGTGGTACCACACTGGGACAGTCGATTAAACCAGGTTTTGATAAATATTTTAGAGGATAACGCATGTTAGGTCTGGGTAACGTCTAGGATTTGCCCACATCAGGCTCATACTTTCGCATATTTCTAATACTTCATGGCTAGATCCTGGGCTATTTCTTCTTTGGATCACGTAGTAATGTGGTACCACATTGAAACAGTCCATTAAACCTGGTTTCGATCAATATTTTTGAGGATAACGCATGATAGGTCAGGGTTAGGTCTAGGATTTGCCCTCATCAGGCTCATACTTTCGCATATTTCTCATACTTCATGGCTAGATCCTGGGCTATTTCTGGATTGGATCACGTAGTAATGTGGTACCACACTGAAACAGTCAATTAAACCTGGTTTCGATCAATATTTTAGAGGATAACGCAAGTTAGGTCTGGGATATGTCTGGGATTTGCCATCATCAGACTCATACCTTCGCAAACTTCACATACTCGTTGAACAGATCCTGGGTTTTTTCTGGTTTGGATCACATAGTAATGTGGTACCACGCTGAAACATTCAATTAAACCTGGTCTTGATAAATATTTTAGAGGATAACGTATGTTAGGTCTGGGTTACGTCTAGGATTTGCCCTCATCAGGCTAATACTTTCGCGTCTTTCACATACTTGTTGAACTGATCCTGGGTTTTGTCTGGTTTGGATCACGTAGTAATGTGGTATCACACTGAAACAGTCGACTAAACCTGGTTTCGATCAATATTTTAGAGGATAACGAAAGTTAGGTCTGAGATAGGTCTGGGATTTGCCCTCATCAGACTCATACTTTCGCACACTTCACATGCTCGTTGAACAGATCCTGGGTTATTTTCTGGTTTGGATCACATAGTAATGTGGTACCACACTGGGACAGTCGATTAAACCAGGTTTCGATCAATATTCTTCAGGATAACGCATGTTAGGTCTAGGTTAGGCCTGGGATTTTCACTCACCAGACTCATACTATCGCATTCTTCACATACTTGTTGAACGGATCCTGGGTTTTTACTGGTTTGGATCACGTAGTAATGTGGTACCACACTGAAACAGTCAATTAAACCTGGTTTCGATCAATATTTTAGAGGATACCGCAAGTTAGGTCTGGGATAGGTCTGGGATTCGCCCTCATCAGGCTCATACTTCCGCGGTTTTCACATACATGTTGAACAGATCCTGGGTTTTTTCTGGTTTGGATCACGTAGTAATGTGGTACCACACTGAAACAGACCACTAAACCTGGTTTCGATCAATATTTTAGAGGATAACGCATGTTAGGTCTAGGTTAGGCCTGGGATTTGGTCTCATCAGGGTCAAACTTTCGCAGTTTTAACATACATGTTGACCTAATCCAAGGTTTCTTCTGCTTTGGATCACGTAGTAATGTGGTACCACACTGAAACAGTCAATTTAACCTGGTTTCGAACAATATTTTAGAGGTTAACGCAAGTTAGGTCTGGGATAGGTCTGGCATTCGCCCTCATCAGGCTCATACTTTCGCGTTTTTCACATACTTGTTGAACTGATCCTGGGTTTTTTCTGGTTTGGATCACGTAGTAATGTGGTACCACACTGAAACAGTCGATTAAACCTGGTTTCGATCAATATTTTAGAGGATAACGAAAGTTAGGTCTGAGATAGGTCTGGGATTTGCCCTCATCAGACTCATACTTTCGCACACTTCACATACTCGTTGAACAGATCCTGGGTTATTTTCTGGTTTGGATCACATAGTAATGTGGTACCACACTGGGACAGTCGATTATACCAGGTTTCGGTCAATATTTTTCAGGATAACGCATGTTAGGTCTAGGTTAGGCCTGGGATTTTCACTCACCCGACTCATTCTTTCGCATTCTTCACATACTTGTTGAACGGATCCTGGGTTTTTTTCTGGTTTGGATCACGTAGTAATGTGGGACCACACTGAAACAGTCAATTAAACCTGGTTTCGATCAATATTTTAGGGAATAATTCATGTTAGGTCTAGGTTAGGTCTGGGATTTGCACTCATCCGGCTCATTCTTTCGCATATTTCTCATTCTTGTTGGCCAGATCCTGGGCTTCCACTGGTTTGGATCACATAGTAATGTGATGCCACACTAAAACAATCGATTAAACCTGGTTTCGATCAATATTTTTGAGGATAACGCATGTTAGGTCTAGGTTAGGCCTGGGATTTTCACTCATCAGACTCATACTTTCGCATTCTTCACATACTCGATGAACGGATCCTGGGTTTTTACTGGTTTGGATCACGTAGTAATGTGGTACCACACTGAAACATTCAATTAAAGCTGGTTTTGATAAATATTTTAGAGGATAACGCAAGTTAGGTCTGGGTAACGTCTAGGATTTGCCCTCATCAGGCTCATACTTTCGCATATTTCTAATACTTCATGGCTAGATCCTGTGCTATTTCTGCTTTGGATCACGTAGTAATGTGGTACCAGATTGAAACAGTCCATTAAACCTGGTTTCGATCAATATTTTAGAAGATAACGCCTGTTAGGTCTAGGTTAGGCCTGGGATTTGCCCTCATCAGACACATACTTTCGCATTCTTCACATACTTGCTGAACAGATCCTGGGTTTTTTTCTGGTTTGGATCACGTAGTTATGTGGTACCACACTGAAACAGTCGATTAAACCTGGTTTCGATCAATATTTTTGAGGATGACGCAAGTTAGGTCTGGCATAGGTCTGGGATTTGCCCTCATCAGGGTCACACTTTCGCATTTTTCACATACTTGTTAAACAGATCCTGGATTTTCTGGTTTGGATCACGCAGTAATGTGGTACCACACTGAAACAGTCCACTAAACCTGGCTTCGATCAATATTTTTGAGGATAACGCATGTTAGGTCTAGGTTAGGCTTGGGATTTCCACTCATCAGACTCATACTTTCGCATTCTTCACATACTTGTTGAACGGATCCTGGGTTTTTACTGGTTTGGATCACGTAGTAATATGGTACCACACTGAAACAGTCAATGAAACCTGGTTTCGATCAATATTTCTGAGGATACCGCAAGTTAGGTCTGGGATAGGTCTGGGATTTGCCCTCATCAGACTCATACTTTCGCTCACATCACATACTTGTTGAACGGATCCTGGGTTTTTACTGGTTTGGATCACGTAGTAATGTGGTACCACACTGAAACAGACCACTAAACCTGGTTTCGATCAATATTTTAGAGGATAACGCATGTTAGGTCTAGGTTAGGCCTGGGATTTGGCCTCATCCGGGTCATACTTTCGCAGTTTAACATACATGTTGACCTAATTCAGGGTTTTTTCAGCTTTGGATCACGTAGTAATGTGGTACCGCACTAAAACATTCAATTCAACCTGGTTTCGATCAATATTTTAGAGGATAACGCAAGTTTTGTCTGGGATAGGTCTGGGATTTGCCCTCATCAGGCTCATACTTTCGCGTTTTTCACATACTTGTTGAACGGGTCTTGGGTTTTTTCTGGTGTGGATCACGTAGTAATGTGGTACCACACTGAAACAATCAATTGAACCTGGTCTTGATAAATATTTTAGAGGATAACGCATGTTAGGTCTGGGTTAGGTCTAGGATTTGCCCTCATCAGGCTCATACTTTCGCATATTTCTCATACTTCATGGCTGGATCCTGGGCTATTTCTGGATTGGATCACGTTGTAATGAGGTACCACTCTGAAACAGTCAATTTAACCTGGTTTCGATCAATATTTTAGAGAATAATTTATATTCGGTCTAGGTTAGGTCTGGGATTTGCTCTCATCTGGCTCATTCTATCGCATATTTCTCATACTTGATGGATAGATCCGGGGCTTTTTCTGGATTGCATCACGTAGTAATGAAGTACAACACTGAAACAGTCAATTAAACCTGGTTTACATCAATATTTTAGAGGACATGTTAGGTCTAGGTTAGGCCTGGGATTTGCCCTCATCAGGGTCATACTTTCGCAGTTTTAACATACATGTTGACCTGATCGAGGGTTTTTTCTGCTTTGGATCACGTAGTAAAGTGGTACCACACTGAAACAGTCCATTAAACCTGGTTTGGATCAATATTTTAGAGGATAACGCATGTTAGGTCTGGGTTAGCCCTGGGATTTTGACTCATCAGACTCATACTTTCGCATTCTTCACATACTTGTTGAACGGATCCTGGGTTTTTTCTGGTTTCGTGCACGTAGTAATGTGGTGCCACGCTGAAACAGTCAATTAAGCCTGGTTTCGATCAATATTTTAGAGGATAACGCAAGTTATGTCTGGGATAGGTCTGGGATTCGCCCTCATCAGGCTCATACTTTCGCGTTTTTCACATACTTGTTGAACTGATCCTGGGTTTTTTCTGGTTTGGATCACGTAGTAATGTGGTACCACACTGAAACAGTCGATTAAACCTGGTTTCGATCAATATTTTAGAGGATAACGAAAGTTAGGTCTGGGATAGTTCTGGGATTTGCCCTCATCAGACTCATACTTTCGCACACTTCACATACTCGTTGAACAGCTCCTGGGTTATTTTCTGATTTGGCTCACATAGTAATGTGGTACCACACTGGGACAGTCGATTAAACCAGGTTTCGATCAATATTTCTCAGGATAACGCATGTTAGGTCTAGGTTAGGCCTGGGATTTTCACTCACCAGACTCATACTTTCGCATTCTTCACATACTTGTTGAACGGATCCTGGGTTTTTTCTGGTTTGGATCACGTAGTAATGTGGGACCACACTGAAACAGTCAATTAAACCTGGTTTCGATCAATATTTTAGGGAATAATTCATGTTAGGTCTAGGTTAGGTCTGGGATTTGCTCTCATCCGGCTCATTCTGTCGCATATTACACATACTTGATGGCTAGATCCTGGGCTTTTTCTGGATTGTATCACGTAGTAATGAAGTACAACACTGAAACAGTCAATTAAACCTGGTTTCCATCAATAATTAAGAGAACAACGCAAGTTAGGTCTGGGATAGGTCTGGGATCTGCCCTCATCAGGCCCATACTTTCGCGTTTTTCACATACTTGTTGAACAGATCCTGGGCTATTTCTGCTTTGGATCACGTAGTAATGTGGTACCACATTGAAACAGTCCATTAAACCTGGTTTCGATCAATATTTTTGAGGATGACGCATGATAGGTCAGGGTTAGGTCTAGGATTTGCACTCATCAGGCTCATACTTTCGCATATTTCTCATACTTCATGGCTAGATCCTGGGCTATTTCTGGATTGGATCACGTAGTAATGTGGTACCACACTGAAACAGTCAATTAAACCTGGTTTCGATCAATATTTTAGAGGATAACGCATGTTAGGTCTAGGTTAGGCCTGGGATTTGGCCTCATCAGGGTCATACTTTCGCAGTTTTAACATACATGTTGACCTAATCCAGAGTTTTTTCAGCTTTGGTTCACGTAGTAATGTGGTACCACACTAAAACATTCAATTCAACCTGGTTTCGATCAATATTTTAGAGGATAACGCAAGTTTTGTCTGGGATAGGTCTGGGATTTGCCCTCATCAGGCTCATACTTTCGCGTTTTTCACATACTTGTTGAACGGGTCTTGGGTTTTTTCTGGTGTGGATCACGTAGTAATGTGGTACCACACTGAAACAATCAATTAAACCTGGTCTTGATAAATATTTTAGAGGATAACGCATGTTAGGTCTGAGTTAGGTCTAGGATTTGCCCTCATCAGGCTCATACTTTCGCATATTTCTCATACTTCATGGCTGGATCCTGGGCTATTTCTGGATTGGATCACGTAGTAATGAGGTACCACACTGAAACAGTCAATATAACCTGGTTTCGATCAATATTTTAGAGAATAATTTATGTTCGGTCTAGGTTAGGTCTGGGATTTGCTCTCATCTGGCTCATTCTATCGCATATTTCTCATACTTGATGGCTAGATCCTGGGGTTTTTCTGGATTGCATCACGTAGTAATGAAGTACAACACTGAAACAGTCAATTAAACCTGGTTTACATCAATATTTTAGAGGACATGTTAGGTCTAGGTTAGGCCTGGGATTTGCCCTCATCAGGGTCATACTTTCGCAGTCTTAACATACATGTTGACCTGATCGAGGGTTTTTTCTGCTTTGGATCACGTAGTAAAGTGGTACCACACTGAAACAGACCATTAAACCTGGTTTGGATCAATATTTTAGAGGATAACGCATGTTAGGTCTGGGTTAGCCCTGGGATTTTCACTCATCAGACTCATACTTTCGCATTCTTCACATACTTGTTGAACGGATCCTGGGTTTTTTCTGGTTTCGTTCACGTAGTAATGTGTTACCACACTGAAACTTTCAATTAAACCTGGTCTTGATAAATATTTTAGAGGATAACGCATGTTAGGTCTGGGTTAGGTCTAGGATTTGCCCTCCTCAGGCTCATACTTTCGCATATTTCTCATACTCGTTGAACAGCTCCTGGGTTATTTTCTGGTTTGGATCACATAGTAATGTGGTACCACACTGGGACAGTCGATTAAACCAGGTTTCAATCAATATTTTTCAGGATAACGCATGTTAGGTCTAGGCTAGGCCTGGGATTTTCACTCACCAGACTCATACTTTCGCATTCTTCACATACTTGTTGAACGGATCCTGCGTTTTTTCTGGTTTGGATCACGTAGTAATGTGGTACCACACTGAAACATTCCATTAAACCTGGTTTCGAGTAATATTATTGAGGATAACGCATGTTAGGTCTACGTTAGTCCTGGGATTTTCACTCATCAGTCTCATACTTTCGCATTCTTCACATACTTGTTGAACGGATCCTGGGTTTTTACTGGTTTGGATCACGTAGTAATGTGGTACCACACTGAAACAGTCAATTAAACCTGGTTTCGATCAATATTTTAGAGAATAATTCATGTTCGGTCTGGTTTAGGTCTGGGATTTGTTCTCATCTGGCTCATTCTTCCGCATATTTCTCATACTTCATGGCTAGATCCTGGGCTTTTTCTGGATTGCATCACGTAGTAATCAAGTACAACACTGAAACAGTCAATTAAACCTGGTTTCCATCAATATTTTAGAGGACATGTTAGGTCTAGGTTAGGCCTGGGATTTGCCCTCATCAGGGTCATACTTTCGCAGTTTTAACATACATGTTGACCTGATCGAGGGTTTTTTCTGCTTTGGATCACGAAGTAAAGTGGTACCACACCGAAACAGTCCATTAGACCTGGTTTGGATCAATGTTTTAGAGGATAACGCATGTTAGGTCTAGGTTAGCCCTGGGATTTTCACTCATCAGACTCATACTTTCGCATTCTTCACATACTTGTTGAACGGATTCTGGGTTTTTTCTGGTTTCGTTCTCGTAGTAATGTGTTACCACACTGAAACATTCAATTAAACCTGGTTTTGATAAATATTTTAGAGGATAACGCATGTTAGGTCTAGGTTAGGCCTGGGATTTGCCCTCATCAGACTCATACTTTCGCACACTTCACATACTCGTTGAACAGATCCTGGGTTATTTTCTGGTTTGGATCACATAGTAATGTGGTACCACACTGGTACAGTCGATTAAACCAGGTTTCGATCAATATTTTTCAGGATAACGCATGTTAGGTCTAGGATAGGCCTGGGATTTTCACTCACCAGACTCATACTTTCGCATTCTTCACATACTTGTTGAACGGGTCCTGGGTTTTTTCTGGTTTGGATCACGTAGTAATGTGGGACCACATTGAACAGTCCATTATACCTGGTTTCGATCAATATTTTTGAGGATAACGCATGATAGGTCTGGGTTAGGTCTAGGATTTGCCCTCATCAGGCTCATACTTTCGCATATTTCTCATACTTCATGGCTAGATCCTGGGCTATTTCTGGATTGGATCACGTAGTAATGTGGTACGACACTGAAGCAGTCAATTAAACCTGGTTTCGATCAATATTTTAGAGGATAACGCATGTTAGGTCTGGGATAGGTCTGGGATTCGCCCTCATCAGGCTCATACTTTCGCATTCTTCACATACATGTTGAACGGATCCTGGGTTTTTACTGGTTTGGATCACGTAGTAATGTGGTACCACACTGAAACAGTCAATTAAACCTGGTTTCGATCAATATTTTAGAGTATACCGCAAGTTAGGTCTGGGATAGGTCTGGGATTCGCCCTCATCAGGCTCATACTTCCGCGGTTTTCACATACATGTTGAACAGATCCTGGGTTTTTTCTGGTTTGGATCACGTAGTAATGTGGTACCACACTGAAACAGACCACTAAACCTGGTTTCGATCAATATTTTAGAGGATAACGCATGTTAGGTCTAGGTTAGGCCTGGGATTTGGCCTCATCAGGGTCAAACTTTCGCAGTTTTAACATACATGTTGACCTAATCCAAGGTTTTTTCTGCTTTGGATCACGTAGTAATGTGGTACCACACTGAAACGGTCAATTTAACCTGGTTTCGATCAATATTTTCGAGGTTAACGCAAGTTAGGTCTGGGATAGGTCTGGGATTCGCCCTCATCAGGCTCATACTTTCGCGTTTTTCACATACTTGTTGAACTGATCCTGGGTTTTTTCTGGTTTGGATCACGTAGTAATGTGGTACCACACTGAAACAGTCGATTAAACCTGGTTTCGATCAATATTTTAGAGGATATCGAAAGTTAGGTCTGAGATAGGTCTGGGATTTGCCCTCATCAGACTCATACTTTCGCACACTTCACATATTCGTTGAACAGATCCTGGGTTATTTTCTGGTTTGGATCACATAGTAATGTGGTACCACACTGGGACAGTCGATTAAACCAGGTTTCGATCAATATTTTTCAGGATAACGCATGTTAGGTCTAGGTTAGGCCTGGGATTTTCACTCACCAGACTCATACTTTCGCATTCTTCGCATACTTGTTGAACGGATCCTGGGTTTTTACTGGTTTGGATCACGTAGTAATGTGGTACCACACTGAAACATTCAATTAAAGCTGGTTTCGATCAATATTTTAGAGGATAACGCAAGTTAGGTCTGGGATAGGTCTGCGATTCGCCCTCATCAGGCTCATACTTTCGCATTTTTCACATACTTGTTGAACGGATCCTGGGTTTTTTCTGGTTTGGATCACGTAGTAATGTGGTACCACACTGAATCATTCAATTAAACCTGGTTTCGAGTAATATTATTGAGGATAACGCATGTTAGGTCTACGTTAGTCCTGGGATTTTCACTCACCAGACTCATACTATCGCATTCTTCACATACTTGTTGAACGGATCCTGGGTTTTTACTGGTTTGGATCACGTAGTAATGTGGTACCACACTGAAACAGTCAATTAAACCTGGTTTCGATCAATATTTTAGAGGATACCGCAAGTTAGGTCTGGGATAGGTCTGGGATTCGCCCTCATCAGGCTCATACTTCCGCGGTTTTCACATACATGTTGAACAGATCCTGGGTTTTTTCTGGTTTGGATCACGTAGTAATGTGGTACCACACTGAAACAGACCACTAAACCTGGTTTCGATCAATATTTTAGAGGATAACGCATGTTAGGTCTAGGTTAGGCCTGGGATTTGGTCTCATCAGGGTCAAACTTTCGCAGTTTTAACATACATGTTGACCTAATCCAAGGTTTCTTCTGCTTTGGATCACGTAGTAATGTGGTACCACACTGAAACAGTCAATTTAACCTGGTTTCGAACAATATTTTAGAGGTTAACGCAAGTTAGGTCTGGGATAGGTCTGGCATTCGCCCTCATCAGGCTCATACTTTCGCGTTTTTCACATACTTGTTGAACTGATCCTGGGTTTTTTCTGGTTTGGATCACGTAGTAATGTGGTACCACACTGAAACAGTCGATTAAACCTGGTTTCGATCAATATTTTAGAGGATAACGAAAGTTAGGTCTGAGATAGGTCTGGGATTTGCCCTCATCAGACTCATACTTTCGCACACTTCACATACTCGTTGAACAGATCCTGGGTTATTTTCTGGTTTGGATCACATAGTAATGTGGTACCACACTGGGACAGTCGATTATACCAGGTTTCGGTCAATATTTTTCAGGATAACGCATGTTAGGTCTAGGTTAGGCCTGGGATTTTCACTCACCCGACTCATTCTTTCGCATTCTTCACATACTTGTTGAACGGATCCTGGGTTTTTTTCTGGTTTGGATCACGTAGTAATGTGGGACCACACTGAAACAGTCAATTAAACCTGGTTTCGATCAATATTTTAGGGAATAATTCATGTTAGGTCTAGGTTAGGTCTGGGATTTGCACTCATCCGGCTCATTCTTTCGCATATTTCTCATTCTTGTTGGCCAGATCCTGGGCTTCCACTGGTTTGGATCACATAGTAATGTGATGCCACACTAAAACAATCGATTAAACCTGGTTTCGATCAATATTTTTGAGGATAACGCATGTTAGGTCTAGGTTAGGCCTGGGATTTTCACTCATCAGACTCATACTTTCGCATTCTTCACATACTCGATGAACGGATCCTGGGTTTTTACTGGTTTGGATCACGTAGTAATGTGGTACCACACTGAAACATTCAATTAAAGCTGGTTTTGATAAATATTTTAGAGGATAACGCAAGTTAGGTCTGGGTAACGTCTAGGATTTGCCCTCATCAGGCTCATACTTTCGCATATTTCTAATACTTCATGGCTAGATCCTGTGCTATTTCTGCTTTGGATCACGTAGTAATGTGGTACCAGATTGAAACAGTCCATTAAACCTGGTTTCGATCAATATTTTAGAAGATAACGCCTGTTAGGTCTAGGTTAGGCCTGGGATTTGCCCTCATCAGACACATACTTTCGCATTCTTCACATACTTGCTGAACAGATCCTGGGTTTTTTTCTGGTTTGGATCACGTAGTTATGTGGTACCACACTGAAACAGTCGATTAAACCTGGTTTCGATCAATATTTTTGAGGATGACGCAAGTTAGGTCTGGCATAGGTCTGGGATTTGCCCTCATCAGGGTCACACTTTCGCATTTTTCACATACTTGTTAAACAGATCCTGGATTTTCTGGTTTGGATCACGCAGTAATGTGGTACCACACTGAAACAGTCCACTAAACCTGGCTTCGATCAATATTTTTGAGGATAACGCATGTTAGGTCTAGGTTAGGCTTGGGATTTCCACTCATCAGACTCATACTTTCGCATTCTTCACATACTTGTTGAACGGATCCTGGGTTTTTACTGGTTTGGATCACGTAGTAATATGGTACCACACTGAAACAGTCAATGAAACCTGGTTTCGATCAATATTTCTGAGGATACCGCAAGTTAGGTCTGGGATAGGTCTGGGATTTGCCCTCATCAGACTCATACTTTCGCTCACATCACATACTTGTTGAACGGATCCTGGGTTTTTACTGGTTTGGATCACGTAGTAATGTGGTACCACACTGAAACAGACCACTAAACCTGGTTTCGATCAATATTTTAGAGGATAACGCATGTTAGGTCTAGGTTAGGCCTGGGATTTGGCCTCATCCGGGTCATACTTTCGCAGTTTTAACATACATGTTGACCTAATCCAGGGTTTTTTCAGCTTTGGATCACGTAGTAATGTGGTACCACACTAAAACATTCAATTCAACCTGGTTTCGATCAATATTTTAGAGGATAACGCAAGTTTTGTCTGGGATAGGTCTGGGATTTGCCCTCATCAGGCTCATACTTTCGCGTTTTTCACATACTTGTTGAACGGGTCTTGGGTTTTTTCTGGTGTGGATCACGTAGTAATGTGGTACCACACTGAAACAATCAATTGAACCTGGTCTTGATAAATATTTTAGAGGATAACGCATGTTAGGTCTGGGTTAGGTCTAGGATTTGCCCTCATCAGGCTCATACTTTCGCATATTTCTCATACTTCATGGCTGGATCCTGGGCTATTTCTGGATTGGATCACGTAGTAATGAGGTACCACTCTGAAACAGTCAATTTAACCTGGTTTCGATCAATATTTTAGAGAATAATTTATATTCGGTCTAGGTTAGGTCTGGGATTTGCTCTCATCTGGCTCATTCTATCGCATATTTCTCATACTTGATGGATAGATCCGGGGCTTTTTCTGGATTGCATCACGTAGTAATGAAGTACAACACTGAAACAGTCAATTAAACCTGGTTTACATCAATATTTTAGAGGACATGTTAGGTCTAGGTTAGGCCTGGGATTTTCACTCACCCGACACATTCTTTCGCATTCTTCACATACTTGTTGAACGGATCCTGGGTTTTTTTCTGGTTTGGATCACGTAGTAATGTGGGACCACACTGAAACAGTCAATTAAACCTGGTTTCGATCAATATTTTAGGGAATAATTCATGTTAGGTCTAGGTTAGGTCTGGGATTTGCACTCATCCGGCTCATTCTTTCGCATATTTCTCATTCTTGTTGGCCAGATCCTGGGCTTCCACTGGTTTGGATCACATAGTAATGTGATGCCACACTAAAACAATCGATTAAACCTGGTTTCGATCAATATTTTTGAGGATAACGCATGTTAGGTCTAGGTTAGGCCTGGGATTTTCACTCATCAGACTCATACTTTCGCATTCTTCACATACTCGATGAACGGATCCTGGGTTTTTACTGGTTTGGATCACGTAGTAATGTGGTACCACACTGAAACATTCAATTAAAGCTGGTTTTGATAAATATTTTAGAGGATAACGCAAGTTAGGTCTGGGTAACGTCTAGGATTTGCCCCCATCAGGCTCATACTTTCGCATATTTCTAATACTTCATGGCTAGATCCTGTGCTATTTCTGCTTTGGATCACGTAGTAATGTGGTACCAGATTGAAACAGTCCATTAAACCTGGTTTCGATCAATATTTTAGAAGATAACGCCTGTTAGGTCTAGGTTAGGCCTGGGATTTGCCCTCATCAGGGTCATACTTTCGCAGTTTTAACATACATGTTGACCTGATCGAGGGTTTTTTCTGCTTTGGATCACGTAGTAAAGTGGTACCACACTGAAACAGTCCATTAAACCTGGTTTGGATCAATATTTTAGAGGATAACGCATGTTAGGTCTGGGTTAGCCCTGGGATTTTGACTCATCAGACTCATACTTTCGCATTCTTCACATACTTGTTGAACGGATCCTGGGTTTTTTCTGGTTTCGTGCACGTAGTAATGTGGTGCCACGCTGAAACAGTCAATTAAGCCTGGTTTCGATCAATATTTTAGAGGATAACGCAAGTTAGGTCTGGGATAGGTCTGGGATTCGCCCTCATCAGGCTCATACTTTCGCGTTTTTCACATACTTGTTGAACTGATCCTGGGTTTTTTCTGGTTTGGATCACGTAGTAATGTGGTACCACACTGAAACAGTCGATTAAACCTGGTTTCGATCAATATTTTAGAGGATAACGAAAGTTAGGTCTGGGATAGTTCTGGGATTTGCCCTCATCAGACTCATACTTTCGCACACTTCACATACTCGTTGAACAGCTCCTGGGTTATTTTCTGATTTGGCTCACATAGTAATGTGGTACCACACTGGGACAGTCGATTAAACCAGGTTTCGATCAATATTTCTCAGGATAACGCATGTTAGGTCTAGGTTAGGCCTGGGATTTTCACTCACCAGACTCATACTTTCGCATTCTTCACATACTTGTTGAACGGATCCTGGGTTTTTTCTGGTTTGGATCACGTAGTAATGTGGGACCACACTGAAACAGTCAATTAAACCTGGTTTCGATCAATATTTTAGGGAATAATTCATGTTAGGTCTAGGTTAGGTCTGGGATTTGCTCTCATCCGGCTCATTCTGTCGCATATTACACATACTTGATGGCTAGATCCTGGGCTTTTTCTGGATTGTATCACGTAGTAATGAAGTACAACACTGAAACAGTCAATTAAACCTGGTTTCCATCAATAATTAAGAGAACAACGCAAGTTAGGTCTGGGATAGGTCTGGGATCTGCCCTCATCAGGCCCATACTTTCGCGTTTTTCACATACTTGTTGAACAGATCCTGGGCTATTTCTGCTTTGGATCACGTAGTAATGTGGTACCACATTGAAACAGTCCATTAAACCTGGTTTCGATCAATATTTTTGAGGATGACGCATGATAGGTCAGGGTTAGGTCTAGGATTTGCACTCATCAGGCTCATACTTTCGCATATTTCTCATACTTCATGGCTAGATCCTGGGCTATTTCTGGATTGGATCACGTAGTAATGTGGTACCACACTGAAACAGTCAATTAAACCTGGTTTCGATCAATATTTTAGAGGATAACGCATGTTAGGTCTAGGTTAGGCCTGGGATTTGGCCTCATCAGGGTCATACTTTCGCAGTTTTAACATACATGTTGACCTAATCCAGGGTTTTTTCAGCTTTGGTTCACGTAGTAATGTGGTACCACACTAAAACATTCAATTCAACCTGGTTTCGATCAATATTTTAGAGGATAACGCAAGTTTTGTCTGGGATAGGTCTGGGATTTGCCCTCATCAGGCTCATACTTTCGCGTTTTTCACATACTTGTTGAACGGGTCTTGGGTTTTTTCTGGTGTGGATCACGTAGTAATGTGGTACCACACTGAAACAATCAATTAAACCTGGTCTTGATAAATATTTTAGAGGATAACGCATGTTAGGTCTGAGTTAGGTCTAGGATTTGCCCTCATCAGGCTCATACTTTCGCATATTTCTCATACTTCATGGCTGGATCCTGGGCTATTTCTGGATTGGATCACGTAGTAATGAGGTACCACACTGAAACAGTCAATATAACCTGGTTTCGATCAATATTTTAGAGAATAATTTATGTTCGGTCTAGGTTAGGTCTGGGATTTGCTCTCATCTGGCTCATTCTATCGCATATTTCTCATACTTGATGGCTAGATCCTGGGCTTTTTCTGGATTGCATCACGTAGTAATGAAGTACAACACTGAAACAGTCAATTAAACCTGGTTTACATCAATATTTTAGAGGACATGTTAGGTCTAGGTTAGGCCTGGGATTTGCCCTCATCAGGGTCATACTTTCGCAGTCTTAACATACATGTTGACCTGATCGAGGGTTTTTTCTGCTTTGGATCACGTAGTAAAGTGGTACCACACTGAAACAGACCATTAAACCTGGTTTGGATCAATATTTTAGAGGATAACGCATGTTAGGTCTGGGTTAGCCCTGGGATTTTCACTCATCAGACTCATACTTTCGCATTCTTCACATACTTGTTGAACGGATCCTGGGTTTTTTCTGGTTTCGTTCACGTAGTAATGTGTTACCACACTGAAACTTTCAATTAAACCTGGTCTTGATAAATATTTTAGAGGATAACGCATGTTAGGTCTGGGTTAGGTCTAGGATTTGCCCTCCTCAGGCTCATACTTTCTCATATTTCTCATACTCGTTGAACAGCTCCTGGGTTATTTTCTGGTTTGGATCACATAGTAATGTGGTACCACACTGGGACAGTCGATTAAACCAGGTTTCAATCAATATTTTTCAGGATAACGCATGTTAGGTCTAGGCTAGGCCTGGGATTTTCACTCACCAGACTCATACTTTCGCATTCTTCACATACTTGTTGAACGGATCCTGCGTTTTTTCTGGTTTGGATCACGTAGTAATGTGGTACCACACTGAAACATTCCATTAAACCTGGTTTCGAGTAATATTATTGAGGATAACGCATGTTAGGTCTACGTTAGTCCTGGGATTTTCACTCATCAGTCTCATACTTTCGCATTCTTCACATACTTGTTGAACGGATCCTGGGTTTTTACTGGTTTGGATCACGTAGTAATGTGGTACCACACTGAAACAGTCAATTAAACCTGGTTTCGATCAATATTTTAGAGAATAATTCATGTTCGGTCTGGTTTAGGTCTGGGATTTGTTCTCATCTGGCTCATTCTTCCGCATATTTCTCATACTTCATGGCTAGATCCTGGGCTTTTTCTGGATTGCATCACGTAGTAATCAAGTACAACACTGAAACAGTCAATTAAACCTGGTTTCCATCAATATTTTAGAGGACATGTTAGGTCTAGGTTAGGCCTGGGATTTGCCCTCATCAGGGTCATACTTTCGCAGTTTTAACATACATGTTGACCTGATCGAGGGTTTTTTCTGCTTTGGATCACGAAGTAAAGTGGTACCACACCGAAACAGTCCATTAGACCTGGTTTGGATCAATGTTTTAGAGGATAACGCATGTTAGGTCTAGGTTAGCCCTGGGATTTTCACTCATCAGACTCATACTTTCGCATTCTTCACATACTTGTTGAACGGATTCTGGGTTTTTTCTGGTTTGGATCACGTAGTAATGTGGTACCACACTGAATCATTCAATTAAACCTGGTTTCGAGTAATATTATTGAGGATAACGCATGTTAGGTCTACGTTAGTCCTGGGATTTTCACTCACCAGACTCATACTATCGCATTCTTCACATACTTGTTGAACGGATCCTGGGTTTTTACTGGTTTGGATCACGTAGTAATGTGGTACCACACTGAAACAGTCAATTAAACCTGGTTTCGATCAATATTTTAGAGGATACCGCAAGTTAGGTCTGGGATAGGTCTGGGATTCGCCCTCATCAGGCTCATACTTCCGCGGTTTTCACATACATGTTGAACAGATCCTGGGTTTTTTCTGGTTTGGATCACGTAGTAATGTGGTACCACACTGAAACAGACCACTAAACCTGGTTTCGATCAATATTTTAGAGGATAACGCATGTTAGGTCTAGGTTAGGCCTGGGATTTGGTCTCATCAGGGTCAAACTTTCGCAGTTTTAACATACATGTTGACCTAATCCAAGGTTTCTTCTGCTTTGGATCACGTAGTAATGTGGTACCACACTGAAACAGTCAATTTAACCTGGTTTCGAACAATATTTTAGAGGTTAACGCAAGTTAGGTCTGGGATAGGTCTGGCATTCGCCCTCATCAGGCTCATACTTTCGCGTTTTTCACATACTTGTTGAACTGATCCTGGGTTTTTTCTGGTTTGGATCACGTAGTAATGTGGTACCACACTGAAACAGTCGATTAAACCTGGTTTCGATCAATATTTTAGAGGATAACGAAAGTTAGGTCTGAGATAGGTCTGGGATTTGCCCTCATCAGACTCATACTTTCGCACACTTCACATACTCGTTGAACAGATCCTGGGTTATTTTCTGGTTTGGATCACATAGTAATGTGGTACCACACTGGGACAGTCGATTATACCAGGTTTCGGTCAATATTTTTCAGGATAACGCATGTTAGGTCTAGGTTAGGCCTGGGATTTTCACTCACCCGACTCATTCTTTCGCATTCTTCACATACTTGTTGAACGGATCCTGGGTTTTTTTCTGGTTTGGATCACGTAGTAATGTGGGACCACACTGAAACAGTCAATTAAACCTGGTTTCGATCAATATTTTAGGGAATAATTCATGTTAGGTCTAGGTTAGGTCTGGGATTTGCACTCATCCGGCTCATTCTTTCGCATATTTCTCATTCTTGTTGGCCAGATCCTGGGCTTCCACTGGTTTGGATCACATAGTAATGTGATGCCACACTAAAACAATCGATTAAACCTGGTTTCGATCAATATTTTTGAGGATAACGCATGTTAGGTCTAGGTTAGGCCTGGGATTTTCACTCATCAGACTCATACTTTCGCATTCTTCACATACTCGATGAACGGATCCTGGGTTTTTACTGGTTTGGATCACGTAGTAATGTGGTACCACACTGAAACATTCAATTAAAGCTGGTTTTGATAAATATTTTAGAGGATAACGCAAGTTAGGTCTGGGTAACGTCTAGGATTTGCCCTCATCAGGCTCATACTTTCGCATATTTCTAATACTTCATGGCTAGATCCTGTGCTATTTCTGCTTTGGATCACGTAGTAATGTGGTACCAGATTGAAACAGTCCATTAAACCTGGTTTCGATCAATATTTTAGAAGATAACGCCTGTTAGGTCTAGGTTAGGCCTGGGATTTGCCCTCATCAGACACATACTTTCGCATTCTTCACATACTTGTTGAACGGATCCTGGGTTTTTACTGGTTTGGATCACGTAGTAATCTGGTACCACACTGAAACAGTCAATGAAACCTGGTTTCGATCAATATTTCTGAGGATACCGCAAGTTAGGTCTGGGATAGGTCTGGGATTTGCCCTCATCAGACTCATACTTTCGCTCACATCACATACTTGTTGAACGGATCCTGGGTTTTTACTGGTTTGGATCACGTAGTAATGTGGTACCACACTGAAACAGACCACTAAACCTGGTTTCGATCAATATTTTAGAGGATAACGCATGTTAGGTCTAGGTTAGGCCTGGGATTTGGCCTCATCCGGGTCATACTTTCGCAGTTTTAACATACATGTTGACCTAATCCAGGGTTTTTTCAGCTTTGGATCACGTAGTAATGTGGTACCACACTAAAACATTCAATTCAACCTGGTTTCGATCAATATTTTAGAGGATAACGCAAGTTTTGTCTGGGATAGGTCTGGGATTTGCCCTCATCAGGCTCATACTTTCGCGTTTTTCACATACTTGTTGAACGGGTCTTGGGTTTTTTCTGGTGTGGATCACGTAGTAATGTGGTACCACACTGAAACAATCAATTGAACCTGGTCTTGATAAATATTTTAGAGGATAACGCATGTTAGGTCTGGGTTAGGTCTAGGATTTGCCCTCATCAGGCTCATACTTTCGCATATTTCTCATACTTCATGGCTGGATCCTGGGCTATTTCTGGATTGGATCACGTAGTAATGAGGTACCACTCTGAAACAGTCAATTTAACCTGGTTTCGATCAATATTTTAGAGAATAATTTATATTCGGTCTAGGTTAGGTCTGGGATTTGCTCTCATCTGGCTCATTCTATCGCATATTTCTCATACTTGATGGATAGATCCGGGGCTTTTTCTGGATTGCATCACGTAGTAATGAAGTACAACACTGAAACAGTCAATTAAACCTGGTTTACATCAATATTTTAGAGGACATGTTAGGTCTAGGTTAGGCCTGGGATTTTCACTCACCCGACTCATTCTTTCGCATTCTTCACATACTTGTTGAACGGATCCTGGGTTTTTTTCTGGTTTGGATCACGTAGTAATGTGGGACCACACTGAAACAGTCAATTAAACCTGGTTTCGATCAATATTTTAGGGAATAATTCATGTTAGGTCTAGGTTAGGTCTGGGATTTGCACTCATCCGGCTCATTCTTTCGCATATTTCTCATTCTTGTTGGCCAGATCCTGGGCTTCCACTGGTTTGGATCACATAGTAATGTGATGCCACACTAAAACAATCGATTAAACCTGGTTTCGATCAATATTTTTGAGGATAACGCATGTTAGGTCTAGGTTAGGCCTGGGATTTTCACTCATCAGACTCATACTTTCGCATTCTTCACATACTCGATGAACGGATCCTGGGTTTTTACTGGTTTGGATCACGTAGTAATGTGGTACCACACTGAAACATTCAATTAAAGCTGGTTTTGATAAATATTTTAGAGGATAACGCAAGTTAGGTCTGGGTAACGTCTAGGATTTGCCCTCATCAGGCTCATACTTTCGCATATTTCTAATACTTCATGGCTAGATCCTGTGCTATTTCTGCTTTGGATCACGTAGTAATGTGGTACCAGATTGAAACAGTCCATTAAACCTGGTTTCGATCAATATTTTAGAAGATAACGCCTGTTAGGTCTAGGTTAGGCCTGGGATTTGCCCTCATCAGACACATACTTTCGCATTCTTCACATACTTGCTGAACAGATCCTGAGTTTTTTTCTGGTTTGGATCACGTAGTTATGTGGTACCACACTGAAACAGTCGATTAAACCTGGTTTCGATCAATATTTTTGAGGATGACGCAAGTTAGGTCTGGCATAGGTCTGGGATTTGCCCTCATCAGGGTCACACTTTCGCATTTTTCACATACTTGTTAAACAGATCCTGGATTTTCTGGTTTGGATCACGCAGTAATGTGGTACCACACTGAAACAGTCCACTAAACCTGGCTTCGATCAATATTTTTGAGGATAACGCATGTTAGGTCTAGGTTAGGCTTGGGATTTCCACTCATCAGACTCATACTTTCGCATTCTTCACATACTTGTTGAACGGATCCTGGGTTTTTACTGGTTTGGATCACGTAGTAATATGGTACCACACTGAAACAGTCAATGAAACCTGGTTTCGATCAATATTTCTGAGGATACCGCAAGTTAGGTCTGGGATAGGTCTGGGATTTGCCCTCATCAGACCCATACTTTCGCTCACATCACATACTTGTTGAACGGATCCTGGGTTTTTACTGGTTTGGATCACGTAGTAATGTGGTACCACACTGAAACAGACCACTAAACCTGGTTTCGATCAATATTTTAGAGGATAACGCATGTTAGGTCTAGGTTAGGCCTGGGATTTGGCCTCATCCGGGTCATACTTTCGCAGTTTTAACATACATGTTGACCTAATCCAGGGTTTTTTCAGCTTTGGATCACGTAGTAATGTGGTACCACACTAAAACATTCAATTCAACCTGGTTTCGATCAATATTTTAGAGGATAACGCAAGTTTTGTCTGGGATAGGTCTGGGATTTGCCCTCATCAGGCTCATACTTTCGCGTTTTTCACATACTTGTTGAACGGGTCTTGGGTTTTTTCTGGTGTGGATCACGTAGTAATGTGGTACCACACTGAAACAATCAATTGAACCTGGTCTTGATAAATATTTTAGAGGATAACGCATGTTAGGTCTGGGTTAGGTCTAGGATTTGCCCTCATCAGGCTCATACTTTCGCATATTTCTCATACTTCATGGCTGGATCCTGGGCTATTTCTGGATTGGATCACGTAGTAATGAGGTACCACTCTGAAACAGTCAATTTAACCTGGTTTCGATCAATATTTTAGAGAATAATTTATATTCGGTCTAGGTTAGGTCTGGGATTTGCTCTCATCTGGCTCATTCTATCGCATATTTCTCATACTTGATGGATAGATCCGGGGCTTTTTCTGGATTGCATCACGTAGTAATGAAGTACAACACTGAAACAGTCAATTAAACCTGGTTTACATCAATATTTTAGAGGACATGTTAGGTCTAGGTTAGGCCTGGGATTTGCCCTCATCAGGGTCATACTTTCGCAGTTTTAACATACATGTTGACCTGATCGAGGGTTTTTTCTGCTTTGGATCACGTAGTAAAGTGGTACCACACTGAAACAGTCCATTAAACCTGGTTTGGATCAATATTTTAGAGGATAACGCATGTTAGGTCTGGGTTAGCCCTGGGATTTTGACTCATCAGACTCATACTTTCGCATTCTTCACATACTTGTTGAACGGATCCTGGGTTTTTTCTGGTTTCGTGCACGTAGTAATGTGGTGCCACGCTGAAACAGTCAATTAAGCCTGGTTTCGATCAATATTTTAGAGGATAACGCAAGTTAGGTCTGGGATAGGTCTGGGATTCGCCCTCATCAGGCTCATACTTTCGCGTTTTTCACATACTTGTTGAACTGATCCTGGGTTTTTTCTGGTTTGGATCACGTAGTAATGTGGTACCACACTGAAACAGTCGATTAAACCTGGTTTCGATCAATATTTTAGAGGATAACGAAAGTTAGGTCTGGGATAGTTCTGGGATTTGCCCTCATCAGACTCATACTTTCGCACACTTCACATACTCGTTGAACAGCTCCTGGGTTATTTTCTGATTTGGCTCACATAGTAATGTGGTACCACACTGGGACAGTCGATTAAACCAGGTTTCGATCAATATTTCTCAGGATAACGCATGTTAGGTCTAGGTTAGGCCTGGGATTTTCACTCACCAGACTCATACTTTCGCATTCTTCACATACTTGTTGAACGGATCCTGGGTTTTTTCTGGTTTGGATCACGTAGTAATGTGGGACCACACTGAAACAGTCAATTAAACCTGGTTTCGATCAATATTTTAGGGAATAATTCATGTTAGGTCTAGGTTAGGTCTGGGATTTGCTCTCATCCGGCTCATTCTGTCGCATATTACACATACTTGATGGCTAGATCCTGGGCTTTTTCTGGATTGTATCACGTAGTAATGAAGTACAACACTGAAACAGTCAATTAAACCTGGTTTCCATCAATAATTAAGAGAACAACGCAAGTTAGGTCTGGGATAGGTCTGGGATCTGCCCTCATCAGGCCCATACTTTCGCGTTTTTCACATACTTGTTGAACAGATCCTGGGCTATTTCTGCTTTGGATCACGTAGTAATGTGGTACCACATTGAAACAGTCCATTAAACCTGGTTTCGATCAATATTTTTGAGGATGACGCATGATAGGTCAGGGTTAGGTCTAGGATTTGCACTCATCAGGCTCATACTTTCGCATATTTCTCATACTTCATGGCTAGATCCTGGGCTATTTCTGGATTGGATCACGTAGTAATGTGGTACCACACTGAAACAGTCAATTAAACCTGGTTTCGATCAATATTTTAGAGGATAACGCATGTTAGGTCTAGGTTAGGCCTGGGATTTGGCCTCATCAGGGTCATACTTTCGCAGTTTTAACATACATGTTGACCTAATCCAGGGTTTTTTCAGCTTTGGTTCACGTAGTAATGTGGTACCACACTAAAACATTCAATTCAACCTGGTTTCGATCAATATTTTAGAGGATAACGCAAGTTTTGTCTGGGATAGGTCTGGGATTTGCCCTCATCAGGCTCATACTTTCGCGTTTTTCACATACTTGTTGAACGGGTCTTGGGTTTTTTCTGGTGTGGATCACGTAGTAATGTGGTACCACACTGAAACAATCAATTAAACCTGGTCTTGATAAATATTTTAGAGGATAACGCATGTTAGGTCTGAGTTAGGTCTAGGATTTGCCCTCATCAGGCTCATACTTTCGCATATTTCTCATACTTCATGGCTGGATCCTGGGCTATTTCTGGATTGGATCACGTAGTAATGAGGTACCACACTGAAACAGTCAATATAACCTGGTTTCGATCAATATTTTAGAGAATAATTTATGTTCGGTCTAGGTTAGGTCTGGGATTTGCTCTCATCTGGCTCATTCTATCGCATATTTCTCATACTTGATGGCTAGATCCTGGGCTTTTTCTGGATTGCATCACGTAGTAATGAAGTACAACACTGAAACAGTCAATTAAACCTGGTTTACATCAATATTTTAGAGGACATGTTAGGTCTAGGTTAGGCCTGGGATTTGCCCTCATCAGGGTCATACTTTCGCAGTCTTAACATACATGTTGACCTGATCGAGGGTTTTTTCTGCTTTGGATCACGTAGTAAAGTGGTACCACACTGAAACAGACCATTAAACCTGGTTTGGATCAATATTTTAGAGGATAACGCATGTTAGGTCTGGGTTAGCCCTGGGATTTTCACTCATCAGACTCATACTTTCGCATTCTTCACATACTTGTTGAACGGATCCTGGGTTTTTTCTGGTTTCGTTCACGTAGTAATGTGTTACCACACTGAAACTTTCAATTAAACCTGGTCTTGATAAATATTTTAGAGGATAACGCATGTTAGGTCTGGGTTAGGTCTAGGATTTGCCCTCCTCAGGCTCATACTTTCGCATATTTCTCATACTCGTTGAACAGCTCCTGGGTTATTTTCTGGTTTGGATCACATAGTAATGTGGTACCACACTGGGACAGTCGATTAAACCAGGTTTCAATCAATATTTTTCAGGATAACGCATGTTAGGTCTAGGCTAGGCCTGGGATTTTCACTCACCAGACTCATACTTTCGCATTCTTCACATACTTGTTGAACGGATCCTGCGTTTTTTCTGGTTTGGATCACGTAGTAATGTGGTACCACACTGAAACATTCCATTAAACCTGGTTTCGAGTAATATTATTGAGGATAACGCATGTTAGGTCTACGTTAGTCCTGGGATTTTCACTCATCAGTCTCATACTTTCGCATTCTTCACATACTTGTTGAACGGATCCTGGGTTTTTACTGGTTTGGATCACGTAGTAATGTGGTACCACACTGAAACAGTCAATTAAACCTGGTTTCGATCAATATTTTAGAGAATAATTCATGTTCGGTCTGGTTTAGGTCTGGGATTTGTTCTCATCTGGCTCATTCTTCCGCATATTTCTCATACTTCATGGCTAGATCCTGGGCTTTTTCTGGATTGCATCACGTAGTAATCAAGTACAACACTGAAACAGTCAATTAAACCTGGTTTCCATCAATATTTTAGAGGACATGTTAGGTCTAGGTTAGGCCTGGGATTTGCCCTCATCAGGGTCATACTTTCGCAGTTTTAACATACATGTTGACCTGATCGAGGGTTTTTTCTGCTTTGGATCACGAAGTAAAGTGGTACCACACCGAAACAGTCCATTAGACCTGGTTTGGATCAATGTTTTAGAGGATAACGCATGTTAGGTCTAGGTTAGCCCTGGGATTTTCACTCATCAGACTCATACTTTCGCATTCTTCACATACTTGTTGAACGGATTCTGGGTTTTTTCTGGTTTCGTTCTCGTAGTAATGTGTTACCACACTGAAACATTCAATTAAACCTGGTTTTGATAAATATTTTAGACGATAACGCATGTTAGGTGTGGGTTAGGTCTAGGATTTGCCCTCCTCAGGCTCATACTTTCGCATATTTCTCATACTTCATGGCTAGATCCTGAGCTATTTCTGGCTTGTATCACATAGTAATGTGGTACCACACTGAAACAGTCGATTAAACCTGGTTTCGATCAATATTTTAGAGGATAACGAAAGTTAGGTCTGAGATAGGTCTGGGATTTGCCCTCATCAGACTCATACTTTCGCACACTTCACATACTCGTTGAACAGATCCTGGGTTATTTTCTGGTTTGGATCACATAGTAATGTGGTACCACACTGGTACAGTCGATTAAACCAGGTTTCGATCAATATTTTTCAGGATAACGCATGTTAGGTCTAGGATAGGCCTGGGATTTTCACTCACCAGACTCATACTTTCGCATTCTTCACATACTTGTTGAACGGGTCCTGGGTTTTTTCTGGTTTGGATCACGTAGTAATGTGGGACCACATTGAAACAGTCCATTATACCTGGTTTCGATCAATATTTTTGAGGATAACGCATGATAGGTCTGGGTTAGGTCTAGGATTTGCCCTCATCAGGCTCATACTTTCGCATATTTCTCATACTTCATGGCTAGATCCTGGGCTATTTCTGGATTGGATCACGTAGTAATGTGGTACGACACTGAAGCAGTCAATTAAACCTGGTTTCGATCAATATTTTAGAGGATAACGCATGTTAGGTCTGGGATAGGTCTGGGATTCGCCCTCATCAGGCTCATACTTTCGCATTCTTCACATACATGTTGAACGGATCCTGGGTTTTTACTGGTTTGGATCACGTAGTAATGTGGTACCACACTGAAACAGTCAATTAAACCTGGTTTCGATCAATATTTTAGAGTATACCGCAAGTTAGGTCTGGGATAGGTCTGGGATTCGCCCTCATCAGGCTCATACTTCCGCGGTTTTCACATACATGTTGAACAGATCCTGGGTTTTTTCTGGTTTGGATCACGTAGTAATGTGGTACCACACTGAAACAGACCACTAAACCTGGTTTCGATCAATATTTTAGAGGATAACGCATGTTAGGTCTAGGTTAGGCCTGGGATTTGGCCTCATCAGGGTCAAACTTTCGCAGTTTTAACATACATGTTGACCTAATCCAAGGTTTTTTCTGCTTTGGATCACGTAGTAATGTGGTACCACACTGAAACGGTCAATTTAACCTGGTTTCGATCAATATTTTCGAGGTTAACGCAAGTTAGGTCTGGGATAGGTCTGGGATTCGCCCTCATCAGGCTCATACTTTCGCGTTTTTCACATACTTGTTGAACTGATCCTGGGTTTTTTCTGATTTGGATCACGTAGTAATGTGGTACCACACTGAAACAGTCGATTAAACCTGGTTTCGATCAATATTTTAGAGGATATCGAAAGTTAGGTCTGAGATAGGTCTGGGATTTGCCCTCATCAGACTCATACTTTCGCACACTTCACATATTCGTTGAACAGATCCTGGGTTATTTTCTGGTTTGGATCACATAGTAATGTGGTACCACACTGGGACAGTCGATTAAACCAGGTTTCGATCAATATTTTTCAGGATAACGCATGTTAGGTCTAGGTTAGGCCTGGGATTTTCACTCACCAGACTCATACTTTCGCATTCTTCACATACTTGTTGAACGGATCCTGGGTTTTTACTGGTTTGGATCACGTAGTAATGTGGTACCACACTGAAACATTCAATTAAAGCTGGTTTCGATCAATATTTTAGAGGATAACGCAAGTTAGGTCTGGGATAGGTCTGCGATTCGCCCTCATCAGGCTCATACTTTCGCATTTTTCACATACTTGTTGAACGGATCCTGGGTTTTTTCTGGTTTGGATCACGTAGTAATGTGGTACCACACTGAATCATTCAATTAAACCTGGTTTCGAGTAATATTATTGAGGATAACGCATGTTAGGTCTACGTTAGTCCTGGGATTTTCACTCATCAGACTCATACTTTCGCATTCTTCACATACTTGTTGAACGGATTCTGGGTTTTTTCTGGTTTCGTTCTCGTAGTAATGTGTTACCACACTGAAACAGTCAATGAAACCTGGTTTCGATCAATATTTTAGAGAATAATTCATGTTCGGTCTGGTTTAGGTCTGGGATTTACTCTCATCTGGCTCATTCTTCCGCATATTTCTCATACTTCGTGGCTAGATCCTGGGCTTTTTCTGGATTGCATCACGTAGTAATGAAGTACAACACTGAAACAGTCAATTAAACCTGGTTTCTATCAATATTTTAGAGGACATGTTAGGTCTAGGTTAGGCCTGGGATATGCCCTCATCAGGGTCATACTTTCGCAGTTTTAACATACATGTTGACCTGATCGAAGGTTTTTTCTGTTTTGGATCACGAAGTAAAGTGGTACCTCACTGAAACAGTCCATTAGACCTGGTTTGGATCAATGTTTTAGAGGATAACGCATGTTAGGTCTAGGTTAGCCCTGGGATTTTCACTCACCAGACTCATACTTTCGCATTCTTCACATACTTGTTGAACGGATTCTGGGTTTTTTCTGGTTTCGTTCTCGTAGTAATGTGTTACCACACTGAAACATTCAATTAAACCTGGTTTTGATAAATATTTTAGAGGATAACGCATGTTAGGTGTGGGTTAGGTCTAGGATTTGCCCTCATCAGGCTCATACTTTCGCGTTTTTCACATACTTGTTGAACTGATCCTGGGTTTTTTCTGGTTTGGATCACGTAGTAATGTGGTACCACACTGAAACAGTCGATTAAACCTGGTTTCGATCAATATTTTAGAGGATAACGAAAGTTAGGCCTGAGGTAGGTCTGGGATTTGCCCTCATCAGACTCATACTTTCGCACACTTCACATACTCGTTGAACAGATCCTGGGTTATTTTCTGGTTTGGATCACATAGTAATGTGGTACCACACTGGGACAGTCGATTAAACCAGGTTTCGATCAATATCTTTCAGGATAACGCATGTTAGGTCTAGGTTAGGCCTGGGATTTTCACTCACCAGACTCATACTTTCGCATTCTTCGCATACTTGTTGAACGGATCCTGGGTTTTTTACTGGTTTGGATCACGTAGTAATGTGGGACCACACTGAAACAGTCAATTAAACCTGGTTTCGATCAATATTTTAGGGAATAATTCATGTTAGGTCTAGGTTAGGTCTGGGATTTGCTCTCATCCGGCTCATTCTTTCGCATATTTCTCATTCTTGTTGGCCAGATCCTGGGCTTCCACTGGTTTGGATCACATAGTATTGTGATGCCACACTAAAACAATCGATTAAACCTGGTTTCGATCAATATTTTAGAAGATAACGCATGTTAGGTCTAGGTTAGGCCTGGGATTTGCCCTCATCAGGGACATACTTTCGTAGTTTTAATATACATGTTGTCATGATCGAGGGTTTTTTCTCCTTTGGATCACGTAGTAAAGTGGTACCACACTAAAACAGTCAATTAAACCTGGTTTCGATCAATATTTTACAGGATAACGCAAGTTATGTCTGGGATAGGTCTGGGATTTGCCCTCATCAGACTCATACTTTCGCGTTTTTCACATACTTGTTGAACAGATCCTGGGTTTTTTATGGTTTGGATCACGTAGTAATGTGGTACCACACTAAAACAGTCCACTAAACCTGGCTTCGATCAATATTTTTGAGGATAACGCAAGTTAGGTCTGGCATAGGTCTGGGATTTGCCCTCTTCAGGGTCACACTTTCGCATTTTTCACATACTTGTTAAACAGATCCTGGATTTTCTGGTTTGGATCACGCAGTAATGTGGTACCACACTGAAACAGTCCACTAAACCTGGCATCGATCAATATTTTTGAGGATAACGCATGTTAGGTCTAGGTTAGGCTTGGGATTTCCACTCATCAGACTCATACTTTCGCATTCTTCACATACTTGTTGAACGGATCCTGGGTTTATACTGGTTTGGATCACGTAGTAATGTGGTACCACACTGAAACATTCAATTAAACCTGGTTTCGAGGAGTATTTTTGAGGATAGCGCATGTTAGGTCTTAGTTTGTCCTGGGATTTTCACTCATCAGTCTCATACTTTCGCATTCTTCACATACTTGTTGAACGGATCCTGTGTTCTCACTGGTTTGGATCACGTAGTAAAGTGGTACCACACTGAAACATTCAATTAAACCTGGTCTTGATAAATATTTTAGAGGATAACGCATGTTAGGTCTGGGTAAGGTCTAGGATTTGCCCTCTTCAGGCTCATACTTTCGCATATTTCTAATACTTCATGGCTAGATCCTGGGCTCTTTCTGGATTGGATCACGTAGTAATGTAGTACCACACTGAAACAGTCAATTAAACCTGGTTTCCATCAATATTTTAGAGGATATCGCATGTTAGGTCTAGGATAGGCCTGGGATTTGCCCTCATCAGGGTCATACTTTTGCAGTTTTAACATACATGTTGACCTCATCGAGGGTTTATTCTGCTTTGGATCACGTAGTAAAGTGGTACCACTCTAAAACAGTCAATTAAAGCTGGTTTCGACCAATATTTTAGAGGATAACGCATGTTAGGTCTGGGATAGGTCTGGGATTTGCCCTCATCAGGGTTATACTTTCGCAGTTTTAACATACATGTTGACCTCATCGAGGGTTTATTCTGCTTTGTATCACGTAGTAAAGTGGTACCACAGTAAAACAGTCAATTAAAGCTGGTTTCGACCAATATTTTAGAGGATAACGCATGTTAGGTCTGGGATAGGTCTGGGATTTGCCCTCATCTGACTCATAGTTTCGCACACTTCACATACTCGTTGAACAGATCCTGGGTTTTTACTGGTTTGGATCACGTAGTAAAGTGGTACCACACTAAAACAGTCAATTAAAGCTGGTTTCGACCAATATTTTAGAGGACCACGCAAGTTAGGTCTGGCATAGGTCTGGGATTTGCCCTCATCAGGGTCATACTTTCGCATTTTTCACATACTTGTTGAACGGATCCTGTGTTTTTACTGGTTTGGATCACGTAGTAATGTGGTACCACACTGAAACATTGAATTAAACCTGGTCTTGATAAATATTTTAGAGGATAACTCATGCTAGGTCTAGGTTAGGCCTGGGATTTGCCCTCATCAGACTCATACTTTCGGATATTTCACATACTTGTTGAACAGATCCTGGGTTTTTTCTGGTTTGGATCACGCAGTAATGTGGTACCACACTGAAACAGTCCACTCAACCAGGTTTCGATCAATATTTTAGAGGATAACGCATGTTATGTCTAGGTTAAGCCTGGGATTTGCCCTCATCAGACTCATACTTTCGCATTCTTCACATACTTGTTGAACGGATCCTGTGTTTTTACTGGTTTGGATCACGTAGTAATGTGGTACCACACTGAAACATTCAATTATACCTGGTCTTGATAAATATTTTAGAGGATAACGCATGTTAGGTCAGGGTAAGGTCTAGGATTTGCACTCATCAGGCTCATACTTTCGCATATTTCTAATACTTCATGGCTAGATCCTGGGCTCTTTCTGGATTGGATCACGTATTAATGTGGCACCACACTGAAACAGTCCATTAAACCTGGTTTCGATCAATATTTTTGAGGAATACAAATGTTAGGTCTAGGTTAGGTCTGGGATTTGCTCTCATCAGGCTCATACTTTCGCATATTTCTCATACTTGATGGCTAGATCCTGGGCTTTTTCTGGATTGGATCACGTAGTAATGTAGAGCCACACTGAAACAGTCAATTAACTCTGGCTTCGATCACTATTTTAGAGGATAACGCATGTTAGGTCTGGGATAGGTCTGGGATTTTCACTCATCAGACTCATACTTTCGCGTTTTTCACACACTTGTTGAACAGATCCTGGGTTTTTTCTGGTTTGGATCACGTAGTAGTGTGGTATCACACTGAACCAGTCCATTAAACCTGGTTTGGATCAACATTTTAGAGGATAACGCATGTTAGGTCTAGGTTAGGTCTGGGATTTTCACTCATCAGACTCATACTTTCGCATTCTTCACATACTTGTTGAACGGATCCTGGGTGTTCTCTGGTTTGGAACACGAAGTAATGTGGGACCACACTGAAACAATCAATTAAACCTGGTCTTGATAAATATTTTAGAGGATAACGCATGTTAGGTCTGGGATAGGTCTGGGATTTGCCCTCATCAGGCTCATACTTTCGCGTTTTTCACATACTTCTTGAACAGATCCCGGGTTTTTTCTGGATTGGGTCACGTAGTAGTGTGGTACCACACTGAAACAGTCCATTAAACCTGGTTTCGCTCAATATTTTAGAGGATAACGCATGTTAGGTCTAGGTTAGGTCTGAGATTTGCTCTCATCAGGCTCATTCTTTCGCATATTTCTCATACTTGATGGCTAGATCCTGGGCTTTTTCTGGATTGCATCACGTAGTAATGTAGTACCACACTGAAACAGCCAATGAAACCAGGTTTCCATCAATATTTTAGAGGACAACGCAAGTTAGGTCTAGGTAAGGCCTGAGATTTTCTCTGATCAGACTCATACTTTCGCATCCTTCACATACTTGTTGAACGGATCCTGGGTTTTTTCTGGTTTGCATCACGTAGTAATGTGGTACCACACTGAAACGGTCAATTAAACCTGGTTTCGATCAATATTTTAGAGGATAACGCAAGTTAGGTCTGGGATCGGTCTGGGATTTGCCCTCATCAGGCTCATACTTTCGCGTTTTTCACATACTTGTTGAACAGATCCCGGGTTTTTTCTGGATTGGGTCACGTAGTAGTGTGGTACCACACTGAAACAGTCGATTAAACCTGGTTTCGATCAATATTTATGAGGAGAACGCATATTAGGTCTAGGTTAGACCTGGGATTTTCACTCATCAGACTCATACTTTCGCATTCTTCACATACTTGTTGAACGGATCCTGGGTTTTTACTGGTTTGGATCACGTAGTAGTGTGGTACCACACTGAAACATTCAATTAAACCTGGTCTTGATAAACATTTTAGAGGATAACGCATGTTAGGTCTGGGTTAGGTCAGGGATTTGCTCTCATCAGGCTCATTCTTTCGCATATTTCTCATACTAGATGGCTAGATCCTGGGCTTTTTCTGGATTGCATCACGTAGTAATGAAGTACAACACTGAAACACTCAATTAAACCTGGTTTCCATCAATATTATTGAGGATAACGCATGTTAGGTCTAGGTTAGGCCTGGGATTTTCACTCATCAGACTCATACTTTCACATTCTTCACATACTTGTTGAACGGATCTTGGGTTTTTTCTGGTGTGGATCACGTAGTAATGTGGTACCACACTGAAACAGTCCATTAAACCCGCTTGCGATCAATATTTTAGAGGATAACGCATGTTAGGTCTGGGTTAGGTCTAGGATTTGCCCTCATCAGGCTCACACTTTCGCATATTTCTCATACTTCATGGCTAGATCCTGGGCTGTTTCTGGATTGTATCACGTAGTAATGTGGTACCACGCTGAAACAGTCAATTAAACCTGGTTTCGATCAATATTTTAGAGGATAACGCAAATTAGGTCTGGGATAGGTCTAGGATTTGCCCTCATCAGGCTCTTACTTTCGCAAATTTCTCATACTTCATGGCTAGATCCTGGGCTAGTTCTGGAGTGGATCACGTAGTAAAGTGGTACCACACTGAAACATTCAATGAAACCAGGTCTGGATAAATATTTTAGAGGATAACGCATCTTAGGTCTGGGTTAGGTCTAAGATTTGCCCTCATCAGGCTCACAGTTTCGCGTTTTTCACATACTTGTTGAACAGATCCTGGGTTTTTTCTGGTTTGGATCACGAAGTAGTGTGGTACCACACTGAAACAGTCCATTAAACCTGGTTTCGCTCAATATTTTAGAGGATAACGCATGTTAGGTCTAGGTTAGGTCTGAGATTTGCTCTCATCAGGCTCATTCTTTCGCATATTTCTCATACTTGATGGCTAGATCCTGGGCTTTTTCTGGATTGCATCACGTAGTAATGTAGTACCACACTGAAACAGTCAATGAAACCTGGTTTCCATCAATATTTTAGAGGACAACGCAAGTTAGGTCTAGGTAAGGCCTGAGATTTTCTCTGATCAGACTCATACTTTCGCATCCTTCACATACTTGTTGAACGGATCCTGGGTTTTTTCTGGTTTGCATCACGTAGTAATGTGGTACCACACTGAAACGGTCAATTAAACCTGGTTTCGATCAATATTTTAGAGTATAACGCAAGTTAGGTCTGGGATCGGTCTGGGATTTGCCCTCATCAGGCTCTTACTTTCGCGTTTTTCACATACTTGTTGAACGGATCCTGGGTTTTTTCTGGTTTGGTTCACGTAATAATGTGGTACCACACTGAAACATTCAATTAAACCTGATCTTGATAAATATTTGAGAGGATAACGCATGTTAGGTTTGGGTTAAGTCTAGGATTTGCCCTCATCAGGCTCATTCTTTCGCATATTTCTCATACTTGATGGCTAGATCCTGGGCTGTTTCTAGATTGTATCACGTAGTAATGTGGTACCACGCTGAAACAGTCAATTAAACCTGGTTTCGATCAATATTTTAGAGGATAACGCATGTTAGGTCTAGGTTAGGTCGGGGATTTTCACTCATCAGACTGATACTTTCGCATTCTTCACATACTTGTTGAGCGGATCCTGGGTTTTTTCTGGTTTGGATCACGTAGTAATGTGGTACCACACTGAAACAGTCAATTAAACCTGGTTTCGATCAATATTTTAGAGGATAACGCAAGTTAGGTCTGGGATCGGTCTGGGATTTGCCCTCATCAGGCTCATACTATCGCGTTTTTCACATACTTGTTGAACAGATCCCGGGTTTTTTCTGGATTGGGTCACGTAGTAGTGTGGTACCACACTGAAACAGTCGATTATACCTGGTTTCGATCAATATTTATGAGGATAACGCATATTAGGTCTAGGTTAGTCCTGGGATTTTCACTCATCAGACTCATACTTTCGCATTCTTCACATACTTGTTGAACGGATCCTGGGTTTTTACTGGTTTGGATCACGTAGTAGTGAGGTACCACACTGAAACATTCAATTAAACCTGGTCTTGATAAACATTTTAGAGGATAACGCATGTTAGGTCTGGGTTAGGTCTAGGATTTGCCCTCATCAGGCTCATACTTTCGCATATTTCTCATACTTCATGGCTGGATCCTGGGCTATTTCTGGATTGGATCACGTAGTAATGTGGTACCACACTGAAACAGTCAATTAAACCTGGTTTTGATGAATATTTTAGAGAATAATTCATGTTAGGTCTAGGTTAGGTCAGGGATTTGCTCTCATCAGGCTCATTCTTTCGCATATTTCTCATACTAGATGGCTAGATCCTGGGCTTTTTCTGGATTGCATCACGTAGTAATGAAGTACAACACTGAAACACTCAATTAAACCTGGTTTCCATCAATATTATTGAGGATAACGCATGTTAGGTCTAGGTTAGGCCTGGGATTTTCACTCATCAGACTCATACTTTCACATTCTTCACATACTTGTTGAACGGATCTTGGGTTTTTTCTGGTGTGGATCACGTAGTAATGTGGTACCACACTGAAACAGTCCATTAAACCCGCTTGCGATCAATATTTTAGAGGATAACGCATGTTAGGTCTGGGTTAGGTCTAGGATTTGCCCTCATCAGGCTCACACTTTCGCATATTTCTCATACTTCATGGCTAGATCCTGGGCTGTTTCTGGATTGTATCACGTAGTAATGTGGTACCACGCTGAAACAGTCAATTAAACCTGGTCTCGATCAATATTTTAGAGGATAACGCAAGTTAGGTCTGGGATAGGTCTAGGATTTGCCCTCATCAGGCTCTTACTTTCGCATATTTCTCATACTTCATGGCTAGATCCTGGGCTAGTTCTGGAGTGGATCACGTAGTAAAGTGGTACCACACTGAAACATTCAATGAAACCAGGTCTGGATAAATATTTTAGAGGATAACGCATCTTAGGTCTGGGTTAGGTCTAAGATTTGCCCTCATCAGGCTCACAGTTTCGCGTTTTTCACATACTTGTTGAACAGATCCTGGGTTTTTTCTGGTTTGGATCACGAAGTAGTGTGGTACCACACTGAAACAGTCCATTAAACCTGGTTTCGCTCAATATTTTAGAGGATAACGCATGTTAGGTCTAGGTTAGGTCTGAGATTTGCTCTCATCAGGCTCATTCTTTCGCATATTTCTCATACTTGATGGCTAGATCCTGGGCTTTTTCTGGATTGCATCACGTGGTAATGTAGTACCACACTGAAACAGTCAATGAAACCTGGTTTCCATCAATATTTTAGAGGACAACGCAAGTTAGGTCTAGGTAAGGCCTGAGATTTTCTCTGATCAGACTCATACTTTCGCATCCTTCACATACTTGTTGAACGGAGCCTGGGTTTTTTCTGGTTTGCATCACGTAGTAATGTTGTACCACACTGAAACGGTCAATTAAACCTGGTTTCGATCAATATTTTAGAGGATAACGCAAGTTAGGTCTGGGATCGGTCTGGGATTTGCCCTCATCAGGCGCATACTTTCGCGGTTTTCACATACTTGTTGAACGGATCCTGGGTTTTTTCTGGTTTGGATCACGTAGTAGTGTGGTACCACACTGAAACATTCCATTAAACCTGGTTTGGATCAATATTTTAGAGGATAACGCATGTTAGGTCTAGGTTAGGTCGGGGATTTTCACTCATCAGACTGATACTTTCGCATTCCTCACATACTTGTTGAGCGGATCCTGGGTTTTTTCTGGTTTGGTTCACGTAGTAATGTGGTACCACACTGAAACATTCAATTAAACCAGGTTTGGATCAATATTTTAGAGGATAACGCATGTTAGGTCTAGGTTAGGTCTGGGATTTTCACTCATCAGACTCATACTTTCGCATTCTTCACATACTTGTTGAACGGATCCTGGGTTTTTTCTGGTTTGGATCACGTAGTAGTGTGGTACCACACTGAAACATTCCATTAAACCTGGTTTGGATCAATATTTTAGAGGATAACGCATGTTAGGTCTAGGTTAGGTCGGGGATTTTCACTCATCAGACTGATACTTTCGCATTCCTCACATACTTGTTGAGCGGATCCTGGGTTTTTTCTGGTTTGGATCACGTAGTAATGTGGTACCACACTGAAACAGTCAATTAAACCTGGTTTCGATCAATATTTTAGAGGATAACGCAAGTTAGGTCTGGGGTAGGTCTAGGATTTGCCCTCATCAGGCTCTTACTTTCGCATATTTCTCATACTTCATGGCTAGATCCTGGGCTAGTTCTGGAGTGGATCACGTAGTAAAGTGGTACCACACTGAAACATTCAATGAAACCTGGTCTGGATAAATATTTTAGAGGATAACGCATCTTAGGTCTGGGTTAGGTCTATGATTTGCCCTCATCAGGCTCACAGTTTCGCGTTTTTCACATACTTGTTGAACAGATCCTGGGTTTTTTCTGGTTTGGATCACGAAGTAGTGTGGTACCACACTGAAACAGTCCATTAAACCTGGTTTCGCTCAATATTTTAGAGGATAACGCATGTTAGGTCTAGGTTAGGTCTGAGATTTGCTCTCATCAGGCTCATTCTTTCGCATATTTCTCATACTTGATGGCTAGATCCTGGGCTTTTTCTGGATTGCATCACGTAGTAATGTAGTACCACACTGAAACAGTCAATGAAACCTGGTTTGGATCAATATTTTAGAGGATAACGCATGTTAGGTCTAGGTTAGCCCTGGGATTATCACTCATCAGACTCATACTTTCGCATTCTTCACATACTTGTTGAACGGATCCTGGGTTTTTTCTGGTTTGGTTCACGTAGTAATGTGGCACCACACTGAAACATTCAATTACACCAGGTTTGGATCAATATTTTAGAGGATAACGCATGTTAGGTCTAGGTTAGGTCGGGGATTTTCACTCATCAGACTGATACTTTCGCATTCTTCACATACTTGTTGAGCGGATCCTGGGTTTTTTCTGGTTTGGATCACGTAGTAATGTGGTACCACACTGAAACAGTCGAATAAACCTGGTTTCGATCAGTATTTTAGAGGATAACGCAAGATAAGTCTGGGATAGTTCTGGGATTTGACCTCATCAGACTCATACTTTCGCGTTTTTCACATACTTGTTGAACAGATCCTGGGTTTTTTCTGGTTTGGATCACGTAGTAGTGTGGTACCACACTGAAACAGTCCATTAAACCTGCTTGCGATCAATATTTTAGAGGATAACGCATGTTAGGTCTGGGTTAGGTCTAGGATTTGCCCTCATCAGGCTCATTCTTTCGCATATTTCTGAAACTTGAAGGCTAGATTCTGGGCCTTTTCTGGATTGCATCACGTAGTAATGTGGTACCACACTGAAACATTCAATTAAACCTGGTCTTGATAAATATTTTAGAGGATAACGCATGTTAGGTCTGGGTTAGGTCTAGGATTTGCCCTCATTAGGCTCATACTTTCGCATATTTCTCATACTTCATGGCTAGATCCTTTGCTTTTTCTGGATTGTATCAAGTAGTAATGAAGCACAACACTGAAACAGTCATTTAAACCTGGTTTCCATCAATATCTTAGAGGACAACGCAAGTTAGGTCTGGGATAGGTCTTGGACTTGCCCTCACCAGGCTCATACTTTCGCGTTTTTCACATACTTCTTGAACAGATCCAGGGTTTTTTCTGGTTTGGATCACGTAGTAGTGTGGTACCACACTGAAACAGTCCATGAAACCTGGTTTGGATCAATATTTTAGAGGATAACGCATGTTAGGTCTAGGTTAGGTCTGGGATTTTCACTCATCAGACTCATACTTTCGCCTTCTTCACATACTTGTTGAACGGATCCTGGGTTTTTTCTGGTTTGGATCACGTAGTAATGTGGGTCCACACTGAAGCAATCAATTAAACCTGGTCTTGATAAATATTTTAGAGGAAAAGGCATGTTAGGTCTGGGATAGGTCTGGGATTTGCCTTCATCAGACTCATACTTTCGCACACTTCACATACTCGTTGAACAGATTCTGGGTTTTTTCTGGTTTGGATCACGTAGTAATGTGGTACCACACTGAAACAGTCGATTAAACCTGGTTTCGATCAATATTTTAGAGGATAACGCATGTTAGGTCTAGGTTAGGCCTGGGATTTTCACTCATCAGGCTCATACTTTCGCATTCTTCACATACTTGTTGAACGGATCCTGGGTTTTTTCTGGTTTGGATCACGTAGTAATGTGGGTCCACACTGAAACAATCAATTAAACCTGGTCTTGATAAATATTTTAGAGGATAACACAAGTTAGGTCTGGGATAGGTCTGGGATTTGACATCATCAGACTCATACTTTCGCACAGTTCACATACTCGTTGAACAGATCCAGGGTTTTTTCTGGTTTGGATCACGTAGTAGTGTGGTACCACACTGAAACAGTCCATGAAACCTGGTTTGGATCAATATTTTAGAGGATAACGCATGTTAGGTCTAGGTTAGGTCTGGGATTTTCACTCATCAGACTCATACTTTCGCCTTCTTCACATACTTGTTGAACGGATCCTGGGTTTTTTCTGGTTTGGATCACGTAGTAATGTGGGTCCACACTGAAGCAATCAATTAAACCTGGTCTTGATAAATATTTTAGAGGAAAAGGCATGTTAGGTCTGGGATAGGTCTGGGATTTGCCTTCATCAGACTCATACTTTCGCACACTTCACATACTCGTTGAACAGATTCTGGGTTTTTTCTGGTTTGGATCACGTAGTAATGTGGTACCACACTGAAACAGACGATTAAACCAGGTTTCGATCAATATCTTAGAGGACAACGCAAGTTAGGTCTGGGATAGGTCTTGGACTTGCCCTCACCAGGCTCATACTTTCGCGTTTTTCACATACTTCTTGAACAGATCCAGGGTTTTTTCTGGTTTGGATCACGTAGTAGTGTGGTACCACACTGAAACAGTCCATGAAACCTGGTTTGGATCAATATTTTAGAGGATAACGCATGTTAGGTCTAGGTAAGGCCTGAGATTTTCTCTGATCAGACTCATACTTTCGCATCCTTCACATACTTGTTGAACGGATCCTGGGTTTTTTCTGGTTTGCATCACGTAGTAATGTGGTACCACACTGAAACAGTCGATTAAACCTGGTTTCGATCAATATTTTAGAGGATAACGCATGTTAGGTCTAGGTTAGGTCTGGGATTTTCACTCATCAGACTCATACTTTCGCATTCTTCACATACTTGTTCAACGGATCCTGGGTTTTGTCTGGTTTGGATCACGTAGTAATGTGGGTCTACACTGAAACAATCAATTAAACCTGGTCTTGATAAATATTTTAGAGGATAACGCACGTTAGGTCTGGGATAGGTCTGGGATTTGCCCTCATCAGACTCATACTTTCGCACACTTCACATAGTCGTTGAACAGATTCTGGGTTTTTTCTGGTTTGGATCACGTAGTAATGTGGTACCACACTGAAACAGTCGATTAAACCTGGTTTCGATCAATATTTTAGAGGATAACGCATGTTAGGTCTAGGTTAGGCCTGGGATTTTCACTCATCAGCCTCATACTTTCGCATTCTTCACATACTTGTTGAACGGATCCTGGGTTTTTTCTGGTTTGGATCACGTAGTAATATGGGACCACAGTGAAACAGCCAATTAAACCTGGTTTCGATCAATATTTTAGAGGATAACGCATGTTAGGTCTAGGTTAGGTCTGGGATTTGCTCTCATCAGGCTCATTCTTTCGCATATTTCTCATGCTTGATGGCTAGATCCTGGGCTTTTTCTGGTTTGGATCACGTAGTAATGTGGTACCACACTGAAACAGTCGATTAAACCTGGTTTCGATCAATATTTTAGAGGATAACGCATGTTAGGTCTAGGTTAGGCCTGGGATTTTCACTGATCAGACTCATACTTTCGCATTCTTCACATACTTGTGGAACGGATCCTGGGTTTTTTCTGGTTTGGATCACGTAGTAATGTGGTACCACACTAAAACAGTCGATTAAACTTGGTTTCGATCAATATTTTAGAGAATAATTCATGTTAGGTCTAGGTTAGGTCTGGGATTTTCACTGATCAGGCTCACTCTTTCGCATATTTCTCATACTTGATGGCTAGATCCTGGGCTTTTTCTGGATTGCATCACGTAGTAATGTAGTACCACACGGAAACAGTCAATGAAACCTGGTTTCCATCACTATTTTAGAGGACAACGCAAGTTAGGTCTAGGTTAGCCCTGGGATTTTCACTCATCAGACTCATACTTTCGCATTCTTCACATACTTGTTGAACTGATCCTGGGTTTTTACTGGTTTGGATCACGTAGTAATGTGGTACCACACTGAAACAGTCGATTAAACCTGGTCTCGATCAATATTTTAGAGAATAATTCATGTTAGGTCTCGGTTAGGTCTGGGATTTGCTCCACATCAGGCTCATTCTTTCGCATATTTCTCATACTTGATGGCTAGATCCTGAGCTTTTTCTGGATTGCATCACGTAGTAATGAAGTACAACACTGAAACAGTCAACTAAACATGGTTTCCATCAATATCTTAGAGGACAA